>NC_091856.1:32691598-33311754 GCF_037783145.1 Equus przewalskii
AATTTCAGAAGAACAATGACAAAAAAATAGATCTTAATAGTTACCAAGAAGAAAAGGAAAGCTATCTTCAAAGGGTTAACAATTATTCTGACCTCTCAGCCACCGTGACTTCTCAGCACAAATGAGAGCCAGGAGATGTAGGTAGATCCTCCAGGCGCAATAGAGTCTCCCTAGGACTCTGTATACAGAGAAATCAGCTTTCAAGAACGAGAGTGAGGTGAAGATGGTTCCAATCAGACAAAAACTGAGGTTTTACTGTCATAAATCTCTGCTAAAGGAACTTCCAAAGGATGCCCTTTGGGAAGAAAAAATAAGATCCCAGGTACAAAAGAAGTTGTGAACAAAGAAAATCAAACAATACTTATAGAATTGTATAAAATTATTAAAGCCTAATTTGAGTAGTTGAACCAAAAATATTCAAAAATAAATTGCAATCGCCCAGGAAAGCTGCTTTTGGTCAAGTGTTGTTTGGGAGGACATCAGTAAAGATGCTGATTTACGTTATGGTTTAGGTTGAACACATATGTTAAAATGTCGAGGCCCCCCAACAAAAGAACAGAAATAGAACGAATACATAACCTCCAAAAGACAAGAGGGGCAAAATGGAATGAAGAAAGTAAAACAAAACAAAAATTTCAAAAGACAAGAAGACAAGAAACAAACAATGTCAGAGTAAGAGGGAAAGAGATATAGGAAAAGTGAGACCAAAAAAAAAAAGAGGTGGTATATATACTTGGACTCAAACTCTCCAGGTATACGTGGATCCAGACCTCTCAGACTGGATTAAAAAGAAGTCCAGCCATATACGCCTTTTATGAGAGACACATCTAAACATGAGGACAAAGAAACACTCAGACTCAGAAGTATGGGAAAGATCTGCCAGGCAAATGCTAACGCAAAGAAAGAGCCGGTAAACGCCAGGTAAAACAGACCTCACAGCACAGAGCATGACGGCAGAAAGATCACTACACGCTGAAGAAAAATTAAATCACATGAAGATGTTACAATTCTAAGCTTTATTTTTTGATAAAATAACTTTACCATAGAAGAGCAAAATTGGCAGAAAGTGACAAATCTTCCACCATTATCATCATCATAGCTAACTTAGGGAGCACCGGCACTGCCATAAATGGCTTGGAGTGCCTTGTACATATTAACCCAACTAAACCTCGCATCAACCCTGTTCTGTGTTCCCACTTTACAGACAAAGAAAGAAAGGACAAAGAAGCGACACGTCTTTCTCACAAAATGTTACAACAAGCTGACAAAAAATCCTTAATAATGGGAACATTTGGATCACCAGCGGGTTTGATCTAATGAAAATATGTAGAACTTGGCAACCAAGAAATGGAGAATACCCATTCTTTTCATTTACTTATAGGACATTTATAAAACCTGACCATGTACCGGCCACAAAGCAAGTCTCAACAAACAGAAAAGGCTCAAAGTCAGGCTTTCCACAACCACAATGCAATTAAATTAGAAATCAATAGCAAAAAGATAAGTTTAAATATGCCATCAATTGGAAATTTTAAAATATGATTCTAAATAAATCATAGGAGAGACTAAATAGTGAAAGAAATGAAAAATATCTGGAAGTGAACAATAATACTACTATATAAAACAGTACTTAAATGGGAAATTTGTTATTTAAATGCTTATAAAAAGAAGAAAAGTTGAAATGAAGTGAGCAGTTGAAGAAAGAAGTTTTCCAAAAGGCAATAGAATAAATCCAAATACATTGACAAAAGAGGAAGAAGAAAAAGAAACTAAACGAAATAGAGAATAAAAATAGAATAGAGAAGCTCCACAAACACAAATTTCGGTTCTTGGAAAATACTAATAAAAATGATTTTAGAAATCTGATTTTAATAAAAGGTATAAATAAGCAATATTAGGAAGAAATTAAGGGCACACAACAATGGACGCAGCAAAACTTAAAGGGAGAGAATACTATGGGCAACTTCTGCCCAATAAATTTGAAACCTTACAAAGAAACAGATATAGTCCCAGAAAAAATAACCCACCAGGACCAACCGAAGAAAAAGCAGACAATAAAGGCACCAAATCAGTAGTTAGAAACTTTCCCAAAACAAAGTATTACAAAACATTTCAGGAACAATTTCATCTCACATATATTATTTCAGAAACCAGAAAAAAGAGCAACTTTCCAAAACGAGTAAGTAAAGCAAACTAGGAGAGATAAGAAAGAAAAATTATAGACCAGTTTCAATGAATATAGATGTAAAAACCTTAAGTAAAATATTAACAAAACAAATTCAGCTATGTATAAAAAAATAATACATCATCATCTAGTTGGATTTGCCCCCCGGAATGCTAATTTGGTTCCATATGAGAAAAGTGATTAATGTAATCCATCACATTAATGGATTAAAGGAAGCAGAAAAAAGTATTGGATGATATTCAATATCAAGTCAAGCTTAAAAAAAACTCTTGGAAAAACACAAAGAAAAGGGAAATCCCTTAACCTGCTAAAGGGAATAGTAAAATCCTGCTTAGTGGGGACACATTTGAAGAAGCGCTGTCTTTGTAATCAAGAACAAGATAAGGAAGTCCCCAAGGACGGCTCTGCCAGCACAATGGAGGTCAGAAACAGCAGAGCAAGATAAGAAAAATAAACACAAGGCATAAGGATTTAAAAAGTAGAAATAAAACCGCCATTATTTGCTGGTGATAGGACTGTCTCTACCGAAAACCCAAAAGAGAAATAGAAAGAGTTTAGCAAGGCACCTGGGTGGGGAGAAAAAGGACGAAGTTAGGAGGGGGACTTCAAAGGCACCAATAAGACTTTATTTCTTAAGACAGGCTGTAGATTAGCAGGTGTTCCTTTTGGTATTCTTCTTTACATTGTACAGAGATAATATATACTATTTTTTAAAGAAAAGCCTCTGAAACGTAAAATCCCTTTTATTAGCAATAGCTGGATGTTTTAAAGTTTTTCTCCCCCTTTAGTTGTTTGTATTTTCAGATATTTCTACAACGAGCGTGGACAGCTTTTATACCAAGAAAAGACCACTAAAAGTTATTTCTTTTAAAAAGTCTTTCAACAAATAAAAATCACTCCAGTTTTACATTGAGGATAACAAAATATATTTGATAGAGAATGTGTACTTTTGTGCTAGATTTGTTTCTGTGACACACACACTGATTTCACCTCATTTAACCCAAACTGTTTTATTGGATAAACTTTGGGTCAATCTATTTTAATTGCATAACCTTTTAAATACTTGGGGGAGCTGGCTATTTTAATGAGAACCTATGACAAATTTATGGTGATTTATAGTACACTTACCAGCAAGTTAGTATATATTTTGGTAAAGTCAACATCGCCACTCAAGATCAAATATAGATACTGAGATAGTGTATTTCAATATCTTAGGTAATTTTAGAGGAAGGCAGACTAATATATACACAGTCTTTAAGCAAGGAATCTAGGAGAATTGGGCAAATAACAAAATAACTAATTCACACAATTTTCAAAGTAAACCCATCTCCAACTCATCTGGCAGAAGTGAAAGAAATCTATGAAAACAGCCCTGGGCAGTAACGAATGAGCACTGTTCCTTAACTGCCTCATTTTGTTTACACTATATTGATGACCTTCCTAACAAGAAAATTCAGCTTCTAGGGAAAACACACATATCAACCACAAGAAGAACTAGTACCAGCTTTGAAATGCTCTTCATTGCCAGCACAAGTCCATTTGGAGAAAGGCTTCTGAGAGGACTTGTAAAATGCCTCAACTACAACCTGTCAGCAACCTGAAGGAATCAACCAGAAGTGAGGCCAAGCCGTGGGAGGGAGTCTCTTTATCTTTTTAATGGAAGCATTCAGGAGCAGCCAAGCTCTTCCAGATGGCGCTGAACGTCTGCTCCAGCTTTCAAGGGGTTCACTTTTTCTTTGAAAAGCCATTAAGAGAAAGCCACAATCTCCGGAAACCGCCCTCCCACGGTCCCTTCAGGGTCTACGTCTCCCCGTTACCATCCTGGTGAGTAAACAAAGCGATAAATTGTTCAAATCATGACACGAAGATTCCCCAAATTTTAGTTTCTGGTTCCCAGGACAGGTGACACAGAGGGAAAACGATCCCAAATTGAGTGGTCTTTTGTGGTTGCCTCAGAAAGGAGAACTAAGGACAGTCAGTCTGGGAGGATGTGTGTCGAACAGTAAAAAAGGAAATGAACGGAAGGCTCACTTTCGCCTCACCTTTTCGACATCTGCTTTTGTAACGTTGATGTCCGCATCCATTTTCTCAAAGTACTGCTGTGCTCGGTCAGCCTCTTTGCAATCCCGCTCAAATCGTCTTTTACTCTAAAAGCGAAGGAAAAGGGTGGCAGGGAGAGTAATTATTAAAGAGGTCATGAGATTTCTAGGAGAAAACACGATTTTATCTAAACCTCCAAAAGACCGTTCTTCTCTGAACTGATTTGTTACATGTCATAATTTCACAAAGTTATTTTAAAATCTGCATTTATTCCCACCCAAACTGTCTCCTCTTTGCTCTTTCCATATGATTTTTAGAAAAATACTCTACTTGAGCTCTTTTGGCTCAATGTTTTACTCTAGATAATGGTTTCTAGAAACAAATTCAAATGAGAAAAATCTCTAAAGACATTTCTTAAGTGTCTTTGTTTTGTCCTTACTGATTGATTCAAGCTTAATTTAAATTCAAATTAGAAGGTCTATAGAGACATTTCTTGAGCCGTGTGCTTTCACTTACTGATTCGAGCTGCTTCCAGCAGGTCTCTATGTGTTGCTGGGCCTTGCGGCCCTCATGAAAGTGCTGGAGGTGGAAAAACAGACCACGATTAGTACCCCTGCTCCCCACATTAACACACGAGGAAAACACTCATTCACTTAAACGACATCCAAATATTGACAACCTAGCACGTGCGCTCCAAGGAAATTTAAGAGTTAAAAAATAAAGGAGAAATGAAAAAAGAATAGTCGTGGAGTCAGTTCCCTTTAAAACTTTAGATACAATAATAATGAATTCTAAGACTTACACACTACTTGTGAAAATGACAGGAATGTGTTCTTAAGACAGCAGTCACTTAGATCTTTAACTGCTTTGAGATGCAATTCACGTACCATACGACTCATCCATTTAAAGTGTACAATTCATCGGCTTGTAGTATAGTCACAAAATGATGCAACCATCACCACAATCAATTATAGAATATTTTTATCACCCCGAAAAGAAACCCTGTCCCTCTTAGCTGTCACCCTCCTGTTCCCACATCCTCCCCAGCCCTAGGCAACCACCACCCTACTTTCTGTCTCCATAGATTTGCCTATTCTGGATGTCCCATGTGAATGGAAGCGCACAGTATGAGGTCTTTTGTGACTGGCATAATGCCTTCATTATTTCATAATATTCACTTAGCATAATGTTTTCCAGGTTCATCCATGCTGTCACATGGATCGACACCTTATTCTTTTTTTATTGCTGAGTGATATTCCATTGTATGGCTGTATACCACAATTAGTTTACCCATTCACCAGCTGATGGACATTTGGGTTCTTTCAATTTGGTGCTATTACAAATAATGCTGCTGCAAACATTTGCATAAAAGTCTTGTGCAGACGAATATTTCCATTACTTAGATCTTTTTAAACTTAAAGATAAATTCACCTCCTCGCTATCTGCAAAGGCCCTGAGGCAGGTATGTGCCTGGTGTTGACCAGCAAGGACACCAGAGGGCTAGACCAGGGTGAGCCTCAAGAACATTAGGGGATGGGGTCAGAGAAGAAAGGGGCAGACCGTGTCAAGTCTTGTAGGCTTTCTGTCTGAATGAGCTGAGGAGCCACAGATGACTCCGAGTATAGACTATAGAAGTGCCATGATAGGAAGGAAGGTTCCAGATGGGAGGCACTCTCCTCCCCTGGAGATGATGGAGACTTGGACCACGGGGCAGCTGTGCAGGTAGGGGGAGAGGGTCAGACGCTGGAGGTCCTTTGATCAGGAAAACACTAGGACTTGCTGGTGGATTGGATCAGGTGTGGGCTGAGCTGCTGAGAGGTCAGGCTGACTCCGAGGCTGTTCTGACCGGCGTGGACCACGTGAACGGCTCCCTTTCCCCCTGGTTCTGATTTGCCATGGAGCAGTTCTGGCACAGAAGAGGGCAGGGATTTATATCTCCAGCTTCCCCTCGCTCAGATGCTATGGGTTGGCTGGGTTCTCCGACCAAAGGCCACAGCTCTGGTCAAGCAGCCCCCACAGCTAATCTATGAAGTTCTTGTAATGCTCTCCCCGCCCTTTGAGATCTGGGGACCACAGCAGCTCCCCACCACGATTAGCCCCAGGGTACCACACCACCCCTCACTGCTTTTCCTGAACCCTCTCCACAACGTCGTAAATGCTCCTTTTAATAAATGACCTTCCTTCGATTACTGGGCTTGAATGTGCTGTCTGTTTTCTGACTGACAAGGTGCGCATTGGTGGCAGGGGCGCGCTATGTGCTACGGAGGAGACGGGAAGGTGAGAGAGAGCAGAAACGAAGAGGCCCCCTCCCCTCGGCACAGCCTCGGAGCCCTTCATCTTACCCGGCTGGGCCCTAGGCTGAGCAGAGTCACAAAAGACAGCCGACTGCTGGGAGGCCAGGGACGAGGAGACGAAAGCAGATTCTTTTTTTTAAGAACAGTGCTCCTTTCTAAGGGAACATTCTCTTGTCTCTCGTTTGAGGTTGTGTTTCACTGTTTGAAGCGCCTCTTTACAGAAGTTTTATCCATCCAGCAATTTTTTGGTCTCTATGAACCCGAGAGGAGCCCCTTGGGGCTTCATTTTTCAAGTCTCATAATAGACACAGGGATAAAACAGAAAAGAGATCGAGTCTAAGGTAGGAATCGACAAGCGAGGAAGGATCAGGCCAAGGGAGAAGAGGTAGGGCTGAGGGCAGAGTCAGGACAACCTCGAACGCTGGAGGAAGCGCGGTACAGCACGCGGGCAGGCTTTCTGAAAGCCACGTCCGTCACTTCAAAAAAGAATGGAGCGAAGCAGTGAGGGAGGTCCTCAGGGGAAAGAGGGACGGGCAGACAGGGAGGCCGAGGGACAGGCTCAGGGCGAGACAAAGGCTTGGCTGTTGGCTGTGTCCTCCCAGCGAGGCCCCTTCGGTCCTGAAGTCCCTCCTCCATCCAGAAATGTGCCTTTCCCCACTGGTCAAGAGGACTATCCCCATCTCGAGAGTAGGACCGTCATGTTCTGTAGTTTGCTGAAACCATGTGGTCACTCCCCCAAATTTTACTTGGAGATTCAAAGACAGACATGAAAAGAAAAATGAAACCTCGGCGCCAAATTCAGAGCTGTGCCCTACGTTTACGCTCCATCTCTACAGCAACTCTTAAAATGAACGTTTCCACCAAACGAAAGCTCCCTTACTGCTGGGGCGGTCCTGGGTGGAGAGAGGATGCACAAGAACACGTGGAGAGTGACGGACACGGCACGGAAGGTCGACTCGGCTTTATTACCAAAGGAAACTTCTCTGACGACAACGGTCTTCAAAAAAAGGCCAAATTCTGGAAGCATGAGGGACGACTTCGACTGAAAACCTACATAGTACATTCTCCCGCCACTTCTTCATTTAAATGTTTAGTAATAAACATGCATTTATTTTTCAAGCACGGCGTGGACGCTGACTTTACTGGTGAGCTTTCTCCCATGAGACAGCTCAGCCACAGTTCAGCTGGACTACAGTAATGATCGGAAAACTACACTTGTGAGCGTAACATTTCATGTGACGCAAGGAAAAATCCAGGCGTCGGTGATTTTCCTTCTAATCTTTCTCTCCTCGTCTGTGTTCCTCCAAAATTTATTTGGCTACAACACATGCAAAAAAAACTTTGTGCTGCTTGATCCCTTAGGAAATAAACAGAAGGAACAAAAGCCTTCCTCGGGGTTCGGAGCAGACATGACCTAGATAGCAGCGGTCATTTGTATCCAGCTCCATCCTCCCTCCTTGAATCAGAAAAGCTATTTTAACAGTCACCAAGTTAAACACACGAGCCGGCTTGCCAGATGTGTTTGTTGTTTATTAATCAACAATGGCAAAACATTTCTTCGCCGGACAGTGAGCAAGTGTGTCTCTAAAAAGTGTGCCTCCAAGCCCTAAAGAAAGAGGAATTGTTCTCTAGAAAAAGATAATAAGCACTTCTTGTGGAGCGCTGGAGTGAAGTCATCAGGGCTCGGTTCTCCTATCAGAGGGGAGACGGGAAATGCCATCTCTGGAGACGCAGAAAAACGCTCCCTGCTTTCTGCGGTAATAAGATGCTTTCGCTTCTCTTCAAACATAATAATAGACTTTTTTAAATGCCTGATGGTATCTGGGGTGACAGCTAAACTTACCGACTTTCATTTCAACTTTTGGTTGAACCTTAAAAATATACAGATGACATTTCTACAAATAAAATCACCCTTAAAAATTTTGTTAGAAATTTCCCAGTGGCCAGAGGTAGCTGAGATAAAAATCACAGGGAACCTTAAACAAGCAAGCATTAACTGAAAGAAAAACTACAATGACCAAACTTCTAAGAAGATTTTACTGCTCTGGAGGAAATCAAATTTAGGCTGAATAGACAAACTGAGATTGCTCCTGATTCACACCCTACAATTAGGGACGAGAGCTGCCCGTTTGTACTATACGTACGTGTGTGTATATATATATATTTAATTTATATACATTTTAATTTTTAAAACTACATAAAAATGCAAAATATGGCATTGATGTAAGAACAGCCACTTCAAAAAAAAAAAAAGGTGGAAAAAAAAATAAAAGAGTGAACACTCATCTGAGGACAGTCAGCCATCTGGAATTTTAAATAAAACTCAGATTCCACAGACGAAAACAAAGGCACACAAAGGCTGGAAAAGGGCAAAGAAAAAAAGCAGCTTCCAGAAAATATGTCTGTGACAAATACAATAATGTCCTCAAAACTCACAGTGGGGGTGGTGTGGACACCAGCAGTTTCTAAGCGTGACTTGGGATTAATTAACGTAACGACAAATCTGTGAGGTGCAGATATTTACATGGACCGTGTAGGAAAACTGAAACACCTTCAGGCCTGTTCAAGCGAGCATTTCACTCCTTCATTGAAATCCCAAACCATAAACCCAGAAATGTCTGTGACGGGAGTTATGCTCTATTTTTACAAAGTAAGGCCTATTTTCCCAAATTCCTTTGTAATAAAAATGCCTTCTCAATGAACTCGTTTCAAGTCCCTAAAATGCCCACCTCCCCGTGTCAGGCTCAGCTGCTTCCCTTCACCCCAACACTGACCATCTGGGCACCGGGCAGGGGACCCTACACACGGCCCGGGTCCAGGCCCAGAAGCATGGGCCGAGCTTCCTTCACTTCTCCCCTGGCGTGCCTCTCCCTCCCACCTCCGACCTCGTTATTCTCATGCTGGCTTTCGCTACCGGAACTCTCCACATCCACAATTTACCTCGACTCCAGCAGTCTGTCATCTGTTCTTCACAATAAGCCCTTCTTTCGCATTCCTCAAAATTCTAATTCCTCTGAAGAATCCCAATTAGCTCTTAGGATGAAAGGATCTTAAAATGATCAATACTAAGTAGCGAATGACTCACGTCCCTCACTTGATCTCTTCTGAGGGCATAAAGCTGTTACTTCCAAACCCAAACTAGGAGGATCACAATTAATAAGAGTTTTAGATAGAGTGCCAGGCTGATGGGTGAAGCTTTAGAACAGGAACACTTCCCTGGGCTGAAAGGCCTTAAAATGTAATTCAACCATTCATTCAACCCACGTTCACGGCACGCCCGCACGCGCAGGGCGCTGCTGCAGGAGGAGGAAAGCAGCTCGAAGAAGACAAAGACCCCATCCTCTAGAAACGTAGTGGACACAGTGGTAAGAGAAAGAGGGGAAGGGAACACAGAAGGAAGGGGTGGGGGGTGCAGGCGGCATTTTAGGTAAGGTGGTCTGGGATGACATTTGAGTTGAGACTTGAACAAAGTGTAGGAGTAAACCTGAAAAGACCTGGGGAAACACCCTTCGGGCAGCGGGAACAGCAAATGAAGATGTTCCGAAGTGGCAGAGGGCTTGGTGTGTTCAGGGAAGAGCCAGATGCCAATGCAATTAGACTGGGATGAGGGGGTAAGGCAGAAGTAGGCAAGGGCTAGACCATGAGTGGCTTCTCAAGCCACGTGAGCACGATGGAAAGCTGCCGGAAGATTTAAGAAAGGAAGTGACACCGTGTGATTGTATCATTGCAAGATTGCTTGGGCTGCTGTGCAGAGAATGTCCTGAATGGGGGCAGGAGTGGCAGGGGACCAGGGAGGAGGCTGCTGCACTTGCCTGAGGGAGAGCTGGTGGAGACGGGGAGCTGGACCACTGGCTACGGGGCAAGCCTGGAAGCAGAGAGAGGATTTAGGAGACGGAGGACAGCCCCCCAGGTGAGATAGTGAGGGGCTAGACTAGGGATGGGCGTGGAAGAAGTGCTGAGGAGAGTCTGGATTCAGAACATCTACTGAAGGCAGAGCCACCAGGACTTGATGTTATATAGAAGATGGGGTGTAAGGAAAAAAGAAGTCCTGGATACCCCATGTTTTTGGCCAGAACAATCAGGTTAAAAAGAAGTCCTGGGGCTTGCCCAGTGGCACAGCAGTTAAGTGCACACGTTCTGCTTCAGCAGCCCAGGTTCGCCGGTTCAGATCCTGGATGCGGACGTGGCACCGCTTGGCAAGCCATGCTGTGGTAGGCATCCCACGTATAAAGTAGAGGAAGATGGGCACGGATGTTAGCTCAGGGCCAGTCTTCCTCAGCAAAAAGAGGAGGATTGGCAGCAGATGTTAGCGCAGGGCTAATCTTCCTCAAAAAAAAAAAAAAGAGGAGTCCTATTTACTGACTGGAGGAAATGCAGACTAGAATGGGGCACGAAAAAGGAGTTTGGGGAATCCAGAGTTTGTTTTTGGATGGGTTAATAGGTCCAGTGCATTGCACAACTCTGGGGCATCGTTCACATTGTGGCTGGGGTCCAGGGCCTCCAATGACTGGCGCGAGGGGTGAGGCTGCATCAGACACCTAAGGGGAGATGTCAAATAGGTGACAGGATACTGAGAGTCAGGTGGGACACAAAACAGTCAAGTGGTTCTCACAATTCTTAGAAGAAAACGAAGGTCTCGTTCCAACTCATAAGGAAGAAACAGGAAACCCAAAGTCACATATCAAATCCAGGAAATCAAGGACAGAGTCTAAGTATTCTGATAACTAAATACGTTATCCCATAAACGATAAAGTAAAATTTCTTTGGTTCACCAGACCAATGGTTTTACAGGCTGTAGAACCACAGTGGTGACAGGCCCTTAATTAATAGAAAACCACTATCTCATGTTCTTTCAAAACAAAGGAGACACAAATCGAAACACACCTCGAGATACATTAACCCAGGGGATCTTAGTGGGTGTTCTGTCCGTGTGACGCAAGCAAAAGACCAACTACTGAAAGATAAAAGGACTTCTTGCTTTTTGATTTACTTAAATAAATGCCATAACACCAGTAAGGAAGACCTGCCATTGAAACCCACTGCTCCTTTTTCCAGATCATGAAATCTAAAACCCGTCTTGGTTTTCTTTCTACAAGTTTTGGCTTTATAACAGTATGGTATCCATAGTTGCATCTCAGTTGGACTGAGTACATCAGAAGTAGATTTGTGATTAGCTTGATCATATATAAGCTCCCTTTAGTTTTTGCTTTGCTTCATGCTAAGTTTTATCTATTTGCTGTAATCTCTTATTAAAAAAACATGTTCCAAACATACCGGAGTCAGTCCATGCTGCAGAACTGCCTCATACGAAATTAAGCCTTTTCATAAGGTTCATAAATAGGACCCGTCCAACAGCGAACTTTAAGAAAAATGTTATAGCTTTTAGTATCAATTTTTAAACATTCCTGAAATCTCAAGAAAAAACAATTTTAAGGGTCAATTCTAATGGTGTGGGTCTTGTAAGCATTCTCTGAGGTTTATAAAAATTTCAGTGCGTCACTGAAGGTATTGTATAATTGTTTCCTCTAGAAGTCTTCAGACAACCCCTGCCAAAAAGTGATTCTGCTCCTGGCCAACCCTCTGTGATGAACCACACTTTCCACCTGCTGGGAGACGTTTACTCGGAGCTTCCAGTAAATGTTGGCCGGAACCTCCTGGTTCCTCTTCTGGAGCACAGACCTCCATAAATCCCTCATAGGCGGTTGGTGGTGATCACTGAGGATAACCTCAGACACACTCAAAGGCTGGAGCTGAATCAAACAGTCTCTCTAAAATTCTTTAAAAACTCGATTCAATGTGCAAAAATCGCTAATAAGAGTGTATTCATCATATATAGTTCTTAAGGAGGACTATATCTGAAACAATTCTGAATTACCCATGTCTCAGATAAGCCAATTCGCATCCAAGTTAGTGACCTGGGAATCTCATCTCCACTTCTGTTAAAGACCATTAGTCTTATAAATAGCCAAAGCTTAATCAAGAACCATAAATCACGTACGCTTTCCTCTCATATTCTCGTTTCTGGGAATTTAGCTTGGAGAAATAATCCCCACTCTACACAGAAGGAAAATAGCTATAAAAGTGAAGAGTTCACTGCAGTATTGTTTATACAACTAAATAAATAAATAATCAGAACCTGGTAATAGCCTATAGTTCAAATAATAAAGAATTAATTAAGTGAATTATAATAGTGTTAGAATAACACATAGCCACTAAAATTCTAATTATTATAATTATATGTTTTCATGTAGAAATCTGGAAAATATAGATTAAATGGGGAATAAGGAAAAATATAAATTATATCTATACTAGGACTAAAACTCTTAAATATTATATATATCTCTATTTATAGAGATATATATAAAGAGAGGGCTATAGATATATAGATATTTATATCAAGTGAGACAGCTCTCTCTCTATATATATCTATATAGCTACAAGTGACATCCAGAAGGAAACAGAAAAATGAGGATTTTGATTTATAAAGATTGTGAGTGTCTGTTCTTTAATTCCGAGTTTTAGTAACATTCTTTAAAGAATTTGGCAACTAACACATGAGTCACGGCACCGCCTTCCCGCCCCCACAGAGGGAGAGTAAATAAAAGAAAAATAAGTTCTTTGGGTATGTGGTCAGCTTGAAGAGATGATGGATGTTGTGTTCACTGTAAATTTGCAGAAATCTAGGAAAATCAGGCAAGCATAAAATTTCCAGATTTTATTCATTAAAACTAATCATGTTGGCTTATAAAGAACTGCTGATTTCCCAGTTATTTCTCCTCATTATCAGTGAACACAAACAAATCCTAGACATTGTCACAGAGTACAGATTTATTGATGATTTATGTTTGCAAATAAAAGACTGAATACAAAGCAAAGAACTGGCACCGTGTATGTGGATTTATATTCGCCCCAGAGACGGGTCGCTGATCCCATTATCTCTAACGAGAAGGTGAGCATCTTGCCAAAAACACAGCCGCCGGAGTGGAGCCCCTTCAGGGAAGAAGTTAAGAGGCACCCCATCCGTCTTCCAGGAGCGCTCCTGTTCCTGCTGAGAACTACTGCTCAGACGGCAGGCAGGCGGGGAAGAGCCTGAACGCCTACGCTCTTGCAGAAGGCAAGTCAAGGTTCTCTTGGAAAGAATTTACTTTTAAAAAATCAAATCTTTTCATCAAAACGAGCCTACAGATTTGTGTGTCAGGACAAACACTGGTTATTCCAAATATTATGTGAGTGGGCTGCACTGCAACATGAGAATATAGTATCTGTAGAAACTGCTGCATAAAAAATCATCTTCTCTCCTAAAAACGCAAACAGCAAGCACTAGCCTATTTTCCAATCGGAGGTTTTAAGACTTGAAGATCGAACAGCTTGTTTATCGCGGTGTGGCCCCAAAGGCAAGGAGAATGTCTGCCTTTCCCACGACCTTACTTTCTTCTACTTCCTTTCAATTTAATAAAAAAGGGAAGGAAATCTCATCTTTTGCATAGTGAGCTATTTTTCACCATGCACACTCTTGTTAGAGATTCATCTATTCAAACACAGCAAAACCTAGAGGAAAAATAACTTTCCATTAGTATTCTGAACTCAACTTGGAAATACTCTACATGCAGTAACAGCTTCAGCAGTAATCCTGTAAATTCTAAATCGTCCTTTTGGGCAGACAGGATTCCACCACTGTATCAAATGGCCCAAAAGGTATTATACTGATGTTAATAAAGCAAGACATTATTTCCAGGCAGCCATGAGAAATAGCAGCTGGACCTAAACTTCTTAAAGCAGCTTGTTTTCAATGCCATCCACCAATTCGACACGTTTAGAAAGGTCATTTTAAATGCACTGGACCATTACGGTCAGGATAGACGGTCACAAGGAAGACCGTATATGCTACTGTTTTCTGTAATAAACCCTGATCAAAAAGCTCTGGGGTAGAAGAGAGATGTCATACTGAGAAACAGGATGCCCATGACAAGACGTACTGGGCGCGCAGTGCCTAGATTTCCATATCCTCGAGCGGTGATAGGTGGTTTGCGCTTGTCTACTCCCAATCCTCCCTCCAGCTCTGTAGGGTGGTTGCGATCAGTTACAGACTCAGAACTGGGAGCTCAGAGAGTTTTCATGACCTGCCTAAGGTTTCACAGCTGGTGGGCTGCCAGAATCCTCAGCCCACCTGTTGAACGGAAGGCCCGTGTCCTTTCCTCTCCTCGCCCAACAGCCTTGTATGGAGCTGCAGGTCTGTGGACACACCACTGGTTTTGGCTCTCCCCTCTTCTAAGGAAGATCTGAGCACACTGTCAGCCCCTCATGGCAGCGCAGCAAAGAGGCAACTGGATTTGACGTCAGAAGACCCGGATTCGAGTTCTAGCTTTGTTGGGCCACTTCTGCCAATAATTAATGTCACCAGAAAGTGGAAGCGATCACATTCTATTGTGGTTTTCAGAGTCATCCTTACGAAAATTAGATCATTTACTAAGAAAAGTCAGGGTAGCCAAAAGTGAAAGCTCTAAAGGAGAAGTATTGGTTAGTCTGAGCCGGTCTCGGGACCCCTGTTCTAAGGCTGACTGCGGGCGAAGGTGTTCACCCTATTCAATCTGGCGTGCTCCGATGTGAGTTAAAGAGAGCAACTCAGTGGAAACAAAAACATGCGTGCGAACATGTGCTGCCCGGCGAGACAGGCTGTCCGGGTATGAAACCCAGCTCCACCACATTCGTGACAGCCCTGACTCTCCCCGCTTGCTGCCTCCAGGCTCCTCGACTTGAGTGAAATGTGTAAGATCCGGGTCCCTCCTCCCCAAGGGACACTGTGAGGACTAAATGTAAAGTGCAATGGATGTCAGTTACCATCATCTGAAGAATAAACACTGAGGCCAAACAATTAAATATCCAACAGTATCAGAATAATTAAAAAAATTACAGTGTATCAACACGCAACATCACGCTACATTATGCAGTCATTCAAAACAATGGTAACTATTAGGCAGAAGAAAGCAAAAATGTTCACGATACATTATATCAAAACACCACAAATTTGCTTACTGATATTCTTTCTAGAATTTTAAGAGGTTTCACAGTTTCCTAAAATTTCATTTTAATATACAGTCATGCGCCGCATAGCGACATTTAGGTCAACGATGGGCCGCATAGATGACGGTGGTCCCATAAGATTAGTCCCATATAGCCTAGGTGTGTAGTGGTCTGTACCACCTAGGTTTGTGGACGTGCACTCTATGATGTTTGCACAACGAGGAAATCACCTAACGACACATTTCTCAGAGCAGATCCCCGTCGTTACGTGAGGACCCATGACTGTAATCACAAAATGACTCAAGAAAGCCCAGTGTTTGCAGCTCTTCCTAAAAGAACCTCTGAGTCAGAGATGTACACCTGTAATTCTCCTTAAAATAAAAGGAACACTGTATATTGCAAGACATTATTTAATGCATATCTCTACTACCTATAATTTATAAATTACTATAATTTCTGATAAAAAAGGAACAGAACTCAAAATACAGATAGGACGGACTGTAAAAAGGACATATGATTAATAGTGAGTAAGCAAAACAAAAGAACCCAATCATAACACGGCAAAGAAATACAAGGATGCTCCGCCAGTGAACAACGTCTAGCTGAGAACTAAGCTGTGTCGAAGGCTGCTGCTTCTACTTCCCCACTCTCTCTTTCACTACAGGAGTGTTTGTCGAGAGCCTGCTCTGAGCCACACTGGGCACTGTTCCAGGTGCTCAGGAAACAACAGTGGACAAGAGAATTCCTGCCCTTGTGGGGCTTACATTCTAGTGTGGGGTGAAGGGAAAAGAAACAAGTAAATCTGTAAAATGTTAGACGCTGGTGAGTATTGATGAAAAAAAGTAAAGCAGAGGAAGGTGGTGAAGATGGGGAGAGGAACGAAGTGGGGGGAAAGGTGGGAGGGACTCTGTAATTTTAAACAAGGTGGACAAGATAGATCTCAATGAGAAGGCGATTCCTGAGAAAGAAGTCAGCAAGTGAGCTCTGCAGATGGCTTGGGGAAAAGCTATCCAAGGAGAGAATAGCCCATGCAAAGGCCCTGAGGCAGGATCACATGGGGCATGGATGAGGAGGCCATGTGGTTGGAGAAGAGGAATTCAAAGAAATAACAGGAGGCCACGTTATATGAGCTCCACATCCCACGATTCACTCCAGAAGTAGAATTTACATTCCAGACTAAGGTAAATGCACTGAGTTTTTGTTTAGAGTGTTGCTAAAATGCTACACTATATGGGTGGAGGGAGGTCAGTCAAGAAACAGAGCACTGGACCAGAGTAACAAACAGGAAGAAAGTATAAACTCTGCAAGGTCGAGGGAAGTTCAAGAACCGGGGAAGCAGTCCAGCATCGTGTTCAGATTTATTGTATTTACTTTATGATGATATTAGGTATTTGTGCTTCATCCTGAACCTTAGTGTTCTGCTTCCTTTCCATTGTATAAAAGAAAAGATCTTCTGTAATGGATGGTCTAATGGAAACTGTCGTCTAATTTGGGGCTCTAGTGCAAAGTTTCTCAACCCCAGCACCACGGACATTAGGGACCAGGTAATTCTTTGTTCGGGAGGCTGTTCTGTGCGTTGTAGCATGTTTGCCAGCATCCCGGGGTTCTGCCCACCGGAGGCCAGTAGCAATCCTCCAGCGACAATCTCCCTGACAACCAAATGTATCTCCAGACATTGACAAATGGTGCTGGGGTGGGGAGCAAAATTGTGTCCAGTTGTGAATGGATAAAAACTTCATCTCAGTTTATCGACATTTTTTTAAAAAACCAATGGGTTGATCTTAAGGCATGTATCTCTTCCTAACTTCTAAATATACCCAAAGCCACGTGTGCACATATAGGCTAGAAAGAACGAAACTCAGATGTTCCAAACACCTTCCTGCATCTTGAATGCTTGTCCCAGGCAACTCCTACTCAGCCCTCAGGTCTGGTTTAGCCTTAACTGGTGAGGCCCCCGGGAGGCTCCTCCCTGACCCGGAGCATGAACATGTGAGCATCCCTGTTAAATGCTCTCGCAGCAGCTGTACTCATACTCTGTAGCAACTATCATCACTTCCATTAAATCATTATTTTGGTCATTATTATTTAATGTCTCCTCCATTTCAGCAGGAACCCTCTCTATCTTGTTGGCTCGTGGATCTCCAGAGCACGAAAAGAATTATTATGGACTCAAATTTATATAAAAAAGTGTATCCCCGGCCAACTTTGGTACTTTATGACTAAGAAGTTCTTATGGTGCCACCTCACAAGCGATGGAAGCACAAGGACCACGGCTTAAAGATAAATCTCTTTGGGCAAAATCTTGACTATGAATAGACTTTACTGGAGTGTACATTTTTCTCCTTTGTTAACAATAAAGCTATGAAAAGACTGTAATGGCGTCAAGAGGAACAAAAGGGTCTTCTTCATTAGACGGCACTGAATGAGCCAAAGAGCGAGGTGGATGTAACTGAGGCCATCTTTCTGGTTTTTCTGAACTTCTTATACGCATTTATTTTAATACTATTTATTCCACAGAGCATACACCATATTATATTGCTTACTCTTTTCATCTCTGATATCCTCAAATATATTTAAATTCCTCAAAAGATTAGTATTCTGGGGTCCACAGACGAGTTTGAGTGTCTGAGGGACTCCTGAAATTGTGTGTGAAGACCTAGAAACACTTTCTAGGAACAGGCTCCATAACTTTCGTACGAGACTCAAAGGTGTCAGTTTACAATCCAGCATCTTACAGGATTCCATTTAACTTGAAAGCTTCTAGAGATACTCGCATTATCTTTGGTCCGTCTCTTAGGAAGGAAGAACAAATTTCTGTTACCGATTTTCGCTCCTGCTTCAGGTCCTGGACATAGCGTGTTAACTCCACGGTAATCTGGGAGGTCATGTTCTCCGAGATGACTTCATGCTGCCCGGCGTAATCGTTCATTTCGTTCAAGGTGGAAAGGAAGGCTTTACACGCCGTGTACCTACGAACAGAACACGCGACTCCTTTGCAAACAAGGCCACATCCATCCTAACACCGCTTGACACTGGCGGAATATTAATTAAGATCAGGTTAATTTGCATCCACCTCCCATGAGATCCTGACAATTCATTACACATGAGAGTGTTCTTGTCAAAATGGCTCCGAATTAATTACAATGGGAACCCTTTTCATTTTGCGAAACCAAATTTCTCTATGGAAGGCAATATTTGGCTTTGTTAATACTCAGTCCAAATATAACCCAAAATACATACACACGCTGTAGGTACTGATGTAGTGGGCGTTTTAGATCTAAATTAGAGACAATACTTTTGGGCTGTCCATGTTAAGATGCCTTAATTGCTGGGGCCGGCCCGGTGGTGCAGTGGCTAAGTGCGCACGTTCCGCTTCGGTGGCCCGGGGTTCACCAGTTCCGATCCCAGGTGTGGATAAGCCATGCTGTGGTGGGCGTCCCACGTATAAAGTAGAGGAAGATGGGCACGGATGTTAGCTGAGGGCCAGTCTTCCTCAGCAAAAAGAGGAGGACTGGCAGCAAATGTTAGCTCAGGGCTAATCTTCCTCAAAAATAAATAAATAAATAAATAAATAAATAAATAAGATGCCTTAATTGCTGATTGAAACGGACATATTTCTCGGATGAAAGAGTGGTACGATAGAGACTCCTGATGGTACGAAAACAAATCAAGGGGCCGGCCCCGTGGCCGAGTCGTTAAATTCGTGCTTGCACTGTGCTCCGGTGGCCCAGAGTTTGGCTGGTTTGGAACCTGGGAGCGGACCTAGCACCGCTCATCAGGCCATGCTGAGGTAACAACCCTCATAGCACAACTAGGAGGACCCACAACTAAAAATATACAACTATGTACCGGGGGGCTTTGGGGAGAAAAAGGAGGAAAAAAAGGGAGGTTGGCAACAGATGTTAGCTCAGGTGCCAATCATTAAAAAAATAAAAAGCATTTAAAAAAACCCAAAACAACAACAACTGGAAGGACCCGCAACTAAAATATACTACTGTGTACTGGGGGGATTTGGGGAGAAAAAGCAGAAAGAAAAAAAAAAACCCAACAAATCAAGCCTGTAGAACACATAATCCACACTTCCTGTATTGGCTTCGATCATACTCCAAGCTTTTCCTGATTACTTTAATTGAAACAATCTGGAATAGGTTTAGTGATTCAGTATAAGAAAAGGTAATTGAGTACGTTTTTATTGCAGCTTCTCCCCACTTTAAAAACTGACATAAATATGAAGGGGGAATGCAACCTGTTGTAGATATGTATTTCTCCTTTCCTCCATAATCATCCCCAATGGCACAGAGATGCTGCCACACAATTATCAACGATAGACACACCTGTATTCTTCCTCCTCCTTTGAGTTCTTTTTAGGTTGGTATTTCTTCGAAAGGTTCCTAAAAAGAAAAATGCAGACATGTCACCTTATAGAGAAAGATAATTGAGAAATCAGGAATGAAAGATGAAGTTAGTGCTTTTGTTTACAAGTTAAAAAAAAAAAAAATCATAACATGTCCACAGGTGAAATCCATTTCTTTCTTTGCGTCTTTCAACCCGGATCATGAAGCTCCTGTTAGGAAGCGTTTGCAAACTTTGAATCTTTCACCTCGAAGGGAGAGCAAAGAAGAACAGAAATGGTCACTAGCTGGTCCCTTACGTGGATGTTAAGACCTGCCTTTATTCACCCAGAGAGTACAGACCACGTGGACAGACGCAGCGGCTTCCGTTTGGGGCACTGAGCTGACGGCGGTTTTTCTCACCAGGCCACCATGCCCTCGTCATCATCTCCAGTTGAGCAGTATTACTGTAAACCCAGGAAGCCATATGAACTGTGTCCAAAGGTTTAAATGAAAAATCAAAGTGCCAAGGGCCTGTTGTCAGGGCTAGGTGGCTCCTCCCACACAGAGCTAACGAAAACCGCCTGTGAGTAAGTCTCCTCGAAGGAAGTAGAGACAATACTTTGGGGATGTTCACGCTAAGAGATTTAACTAGGAGAACTTTTCACCTGCCCAGCAGGTTTGCACTGAACACACTCAGATTACCCAAAATCATCCCAATCTCTCTTCTAATCCCATCTCCAGGTCAAGAATCCAAATTCTCTCCTCTACATTCAAAGCACTTAAATTTGCTCCAAAACCAAGAGGTCAACATGAAAGAGCAAGCTCACTAACAGCCGGGTCTGCACTCTCACTTCTCGTGGGTCCCGACTTTGGCCGCTGTGGGTAACGAAACAGCCACAGGATGCTGACTAATGGTCCACAGGGGAACTCTTCATTTGACAGCATCTCGGTGCTCACTTCCCTGTGGATTTCATGTTGCTATTCCTCTTTTATAACAGCTACTTTCATTATTTCACGTTGCGTTTCTTCCATTTCCTCTGAATCTACAGATTTGCCTAGAAAAATGGGTGATCATAAATTTACATTTTGGATCAGGGTACATTTCACATACAGAGTGAAATGTGACCTCATTCTAACAGGTGCTGCTAGATGACGTGAGAGGCAGTGGCCTTCAGCAAAAAGGACATCGCTCTGGGGATCCAGAGGCCGTGTGCTGGGAGGCATGACCTCTGACAAGTCACGCTTTGAAAGCAAGTCTGTGCTTTCAGTTCCTCATCTGTCAGTCCAAAGGGGCAGGATGGAATGTCGCCTCTCATCCCCCCAAGTCTGGAAATTCTGAGGGACTATATAGACCCACTAGAATATCGATTGTTGCAGTTATTTAAAAATGAAGACACGCGTATAGAACAATTTAAAAATTATAATTAGACAAACGGATGAAAGAAGAACGCACTTACTTGAAGGTTGCCCTCATGTGAGTTCCACTTAAATAAATAACCCACGTCATTTTTTCTCTACTGATACTCTGGACATGTCACAATTTACCTAATAAACCTAGATCCAAGAGAATGTGAAAACGCAATATTTCCTTAGAGAGTGTGCCTTAGAGAAAAAATAATGCAAAAGAGGGAAATCTCGTATGTTGAAAGCACCATTTGGTTCTTTGAGTTGGTTTATCACAATCATTCCTTAAAAGGAAGATTTAGTAAAAACACTATCTCCCACCTACAAGGACCAGGAATGAAAGGGCGCACATGGAGAGCAGACACTACATAATCAATAGATTCTTTCCCCAATGAATTTAGAGGAGCATGGATGGGAGACCCGATATTGCAAAAGCCTAGTGGCCGCATGTGAGATATTTTTAGTGCACAGTTTTAAATATTAACTATTTCTTCTGTTAACTATAAAAGACAAATTAAAAAAATGTCACTTCTAAATTCACCTCTTCAATAAAAAATTATTTCAAAACTATTATTTTAAAGGTTTATTTAAATCCACATTTTCCTTTGAGCTTCCAGTCCTTAGCCGCCATAAAAATCATTGAGGTTTTATATCTAGTTGAAGGAAACAGCTTGAATAGATCCAGGTAAAACCATCACTCTTTATGGCTCCCTTTTACCTGTCAAATCCTAAACGGGATTAAAGACCTGTTGTGGGCGATATCCTGTAGGATCATCGAGTTCTGACGAAGGAGCACCACTTAGACAATGTTAGCACACACAGCATTCAAAATGCTTCTTAAAAGCACCAATGAATAATTCACTCTACAAATGCGAGCAGAAACTAAAAGCTTCAGAGGTCTAGAAGGGAATTTCAGGCCTAGGAATTTCTCTCCCTAGGCCTAGGGATATTTCTCTCAGGGACCACTACAAAAAACGATCAACTTTCATTTCCATTCTCTGGAGACAGGCTTTCTTGCCCTGTTTGTATGAGGGTATTTCAGAAACAAGCAAGCAAATAAACCACAAAGAGCATCTTTAAATTTATTGGGTCTTTCTGAGAAATTTTCAGTGTTTTATATACTAAACTTGTTCTTCAGATAGGCTAATTAAAAGGTAAGAGACAAACATACATCCTTTAATAAGGATCACGGATCTAAACTTGGTCGATCCTAAGAACCACAGGGATGCTTTTAAAAAGGAGATACTTGGGCCCCATTCCAGACCCTCTGAAATGGAAGGTCCAGGGTTGGGCCCAGGAATGTCCAGGACTTTTTTTCTATCTTTCTTTTATTTATCTAAAAGCTCCTCACGAGATTTCCAGATAAAGATGGCAGAATAAAATTCAATCAGAGAATTGTGCTTTTCCAACAAGAAGAAGTGAAAAGCAGCCAGGAGAATTTTCAAGAGCAGAAAATAAGCCAATGAAGAAAGGAGCAGGACCTCATCTACACACTTTGAAACGCGATGACCAGGGTGAGAGACAGAAGATTTGGGGACAGCTGAGAATGGAGGCTGACCTCACCCTGCCCGTTGCACCGACAGAAGTAAGTCCGCAAAACCCTGACAATGGATTCAGAAGTAAACCGAGCGGGGAGTAAGCACTTGGGGACTGAGACAGAAGAGCTCTGTGAGGAAGGCCACCAGACCCCAGGACGTGGGCAGGGGCAGGGCTGGCCACCTGGATCCCCACTGTCTGGCTGGCTGCCTGGGGGGTGCCCCCCAAACCTAGGGGTTCCAAAGAATAAGACACACCTTTGACGTAATGGAGTGAAGTCCAAAACGGAACCTCTAACAACGTTTCTGAAGGGACAACAACTCAGAGTCTCAAAGACGAGATGTCAAACCAGGCGCTTTCCCCGACCCTAAGCCCCTAATGGAGCATAGAGGGAACGGCCAGTGGTGCTGGGGGCCCGGTGAGAACACTCCCCTGCACTCCACTGGATCAAGCAGGAGCCCAGGGGTTGCTTACGTTAACAACAACAAGAAAAACAGTAATAATAATGTTGCTGAGCATCAGCCTAGTAAGACCTTTCCACGCTGTTTCTCACTAAGTCCCCTCCACAGCCTTATAAAGTGGGAATTTATTATTATTATTCACATTTTAAAGATGAAGCACAGAGAGTAATTTGCCCCAAATCGTATTACTGTTAAGCGGAGGAACCAAGATTACATCCCAGACACTGAGACTCTCGAGTCTGTACTCTTAACCGCTTCACTGAACCGCCCACATTAAACATAAGTGAGGTGAAAAGATATGATATGTAATACAGAAGAAAAGAAAGAAAGGAAGGAGGGAGGGACATGACAGAGAAAGACCCAATCGGGAAGGAAACAAACAAGGAAAAGAAGCAGGATGAAACTCCTCCAGGATATTTTGCATTCTAGACGAACAATAAAAAACACAGCAATAAAGCAAGAGTCTCCAGACCACCAGATAAAAGAGAACGGATGGAAAGGGAGACTGCGAAGCTCAGGAAGGAACTGACAACTGAAACGCACCACTGCACAGCTAACACATAAACGAGGCTGGCTGTCCAAGTGAACAGAGCAGAGTCCGAGATGACCATCAGGTGGACAGCAACGGACACAATCAGAAGAAAACATGATCCAAAGAACAAGATGATGTAACATAAGGAAAACGCGTATCTCTGAAGTATATAACCCACTAAGTAGAACAGAAAAAATATTCAGATGTGATTGAAGAAAGTTCCCTGAAATAAATGAAGAAGCGAAGCTGCCTGGGAAAGGTCTCTAAGGAAAACTGATAAAGAATGATCAAGAACAAGGCATAGGATGGCGAAGTTATCAAACGGCTAAGTGGAACAAAAAAATTCTTCACATATATGGTCAAAAAAGCAAGTCATCTGCAAAGAAAAAAATCTGGCCGGCTCCAGAGTTTTCCACCAAAGACAAGGCAGTAAGAAAGTCTGGAGAGAGAGAAAATATGGCCAGAGAACGACCAAGTCAAACTGTCGTCAAGCACAGTGGCGTTCTCAGACAAGAAAGAGCTCCAGGATTATGCTGCAAGCTCTTATTAGGGGGAAAATAGCCCTATTTTCCTTGATGCCAAGAAGCAAAGTGGAGAGGCTGTGGTAGAAGGAATGGTGGTGACCATAAATCTATATTTAAATGTAGAATTAAGACAAATTAACTGTGGGGCTCACGTTACAGACCACATTGTCTAACTCAATTAGAAGAGGAAGCAAAACACATAAATACTACTTTCTTTATCTTTCCTAGCAGTGAGGCAATTCAGCCTGTTTAAAATTACAACATGGAGTTAAAAAAAAAAACAAAACCCAGTAATGACACCCTACAAGTTTTTCAGATTCTTTTTGCTAAATCTTATGAATTTGTTTAATATTTAAAGTTCAGCAAATCTTCCAGTTTCACTTTAATGTCTTTTTTATGGTTAAATTTAAATTTAATGCTTTGTATACACAATATGCAAAATATTTTCTAAAATGACTTGTACGCGGTCATCCTTTCTTTACAATGAGCTCCTGTAACAAAAACTGAGCAGACTGAATGGTTCATCCAGAAAAAAGCACAAATGTCTCCAATGTATAAAAACATGCTCAACCTCATTCATACTAAGAGAAACAGAAACTAACACTCAGACTTAGCAATTTTTACTTGTCAAATTGGCAACGATAAAAAAAGACTGGTAACAAGAGGCACTGAGGGTCAAGGTAGGGAGCATTGCCACACCCTCTGTATGAGCGCTGAGGGTCACCGGCTCCCAGGAGGGCATCTTGGCAAACTCTGTCACATCCAGAGCGCTACTTTTAGGAATTTATCCTCCCGATGTGCTCGCCCAAGTGTGTTATTCAAGGTTACGCATTGCAACTTTGTTCAGAGTTGCAGACAAGTGGCAGCAATCAACACATCCACCAAGCCCATGCAATGTGGTAAAGCTGTAAAAAATCGAAACGAACACTTGGAAAAAATCTCCAGGATGCAGAAAGCCAAGAGCACACTGAACTGCTGGGGAAGCGAGGAAGAAAACACACACTTATTTGCCCGTGTGTGTGTGTAAGATCTCTCTGGAAGGACACAGAAGAAACTGATAATATTTATTGTCCTTGGAGACAGGCTGGTAAGAGAAGGGACACTTCACTGTTCACTATTCTGTCCCTCTAGAATTTTTAATCATATGAATTCATTATCTGGCCATAACAAATAATTTAGTTTTTTTTTTTTAAAGAAACAGTTGCTAAGGGAAACCAATAATTGGTTCTCTTATACAGGTCATATAAGACGTTTTAAAATTATATTAGGAATTTGACCCTACACTGCCTTGAATAAACAGTAACTATAGCAGGGATCAGCAAAGTTTGTCTGTAAAGGGCCAGACAGTAAATATTTTAGACTTGCAAGTAGGTCCCGGTCACGTGGTTGCAACTATTCCACTGTCACTGTTCGGCAAAAGCAGCCACAGACAACACATAAATGAATGGATGTGGCTGCATTCCAATAAAACTTTATTTACAAAACCAGGCAGTGGATGGATTTGGCCATAGGCTTTAGTTTGCCAACCACGGATGTCCAGAAACCAAAGCCCTAATCATCATCTTCTACGTCTAAAATAAGTTAGCATTTTTTCCTCTAATGCAGAGAAAAATAAAAATTATTTAATGATAGACATCTCCCCAGAAAAATCATGTTGATTTTTCAACATCATATGGGTATTTCAGGCAAGGATTTGTTGACTATGCTGCACTCACATTGGCCGTTCCATTCCTTGAACATGTTCCTACCTCAGGACCTTTGCACATACTGATTCCTCAGCCTGGACGAGCTACCCCCAGACCTATCCACACCTGCCTTCTCCTTGTCCTTCAGCTCTCAAGCAATGACTTTCCCCTGGCCAGTCTAGCTAGGCAAGCCTGGCTCCCCATCGTGCTCTACTGTATCCCTGGCTTTACTTATTTGGGGTGATAAATGCTATCTTTAAATGATTGACCTCTTTGTTTTCCATAGTGAGAAGGAGAGCTCCTTAGAGTCCCCCTGGAACTCTGCCGACACATTGTTAGTTGTTCTGTTTGTTGTCAAGCCCTCATCAGCTCTCACAGGCCTGTGCAAACACACAATGCTCCTTGAAGCAACACCGACCAAACATCTTTGCTCTTTCTTCAACTGTTTACTAAGCACCTAGTATGTACCAGGTACCGTTCCCTACTATCGGGATGCGCTGTGAACACAACTCAAAGGGCCCTGCGCTGAGGGGCTGACATTCTAGCAAGGACGGAGTGGGAGACAGTGAACAACAAATACAAGATGAGGAAATTATACAGAATGGTAGCAAGTTATCAGCACTGAGGCAAACAGGAAAGTCCAGTAGGGGGAGGAGGTGGCCTCACCAAGCAGGTGACATTTGAGCAAAGACTTGAGGGAGGTGAGGGAGTAAGTCACGGGGATCCTGGCGGATGAGCACCTAGGTGACACCATGTGGAAAGGCCAGTGCAACAGCCCTGGGGTGGAGCATGCCTGGGACATGCAAGAAACAGCAAGGAGGCCGATAGGGTTAGAGCAGAGAGGAGGAGGGAGAGAGGGAGACGATGTCAGAGAGGAAAGCAGATCTGATCGCGAAGGGCTCTGCAGGACACCCACTGTGAGGATTTGGGGTGGACTGTGAGTGAAATGGGGAGATGCTGGTGTTTGGAACCGAGGAATACAGTGATCTGGCTGCTTTGTGGAAAACAGACAGATAAGAGGGACTAGGGCGGACAAGGGAAAGCAGTGAGAGAACTGAGAACAACCCGGACAAGAGGCGATGGGGACATGGACCACAGTGGCAGCAGTGGAGGCAATGAGAAGGGGTCGGATCCTGCATAAATCTGGAAAGTAGAGTCACCAGGACTTCCAGCCGGCTTGGATGGGACGGGAGGGAGTGTGAGAGACAGAGGGGAGCCCACGGTGACTCCAGGGTTTCCGACCTCAGCGAGGAAGGAGGCAGCTGCCCTCGAGTGAGTGGGGGAACGCCGGGCTGCAGAGATGCAGATTCTGAGTGGAGAGATTCACACGTTACATGTCAGGTTTCTTAGACGTCCAAATGGAGATTTCGAGTAACCTGTTTCTGGAGTTCAGGACAGAGGTCCAGCCTGGAGACACTTATCTGCGAGCTGTTGTCTTGTAGATCACACCTGAAGCCACGAGACAGATGGGGTCACAAGAGAGTAGAGACGGAGAGGGAGGAAGGCCGGGAACTAGGAGGTGGGGCACAGCAGGGCGAAGAGGCAGGAGGAGCGGAGGAACCTGCGAGGGAGGTGGAGAAGGAGCTTCCAGTGAGATAGGAAGGATGCCAGGAGACCGTGGGATTTCAGAAGCCAAGCAAGGAGGAGGGAGCATCCACTCTGTCAAAGCTGCTGGCAGGTCGAGGACAGGCCCTTGGGCTGAACAATATGGAGGTCAGTGGCACCCTTGAGGAGCAGAGCTGGCGGAGTGGTGCAGGTGAGCTGATTTAAAATAGCGCGAGGAGGGGGACTGGAGACAGCAAGTAAGGACACCATTGAGAAGTTCTGCTGCAAACGGAAGCAAAAAGGAAAAAGGTAGCTGGTAGAGAAAGGGAGCTTAAGAGAAGTTTTGTTTTTCTTTTTCGTTTTGTTTTCTGGGGGGTTTTTTGGTGAGGAAGATCTGCCCTGAGCTAACATCTGTTACCAATCTTCCTCTTTTTTTTGCTGAGGAAGATTAGTCCTGGGCTAACATCTGTACTAATCTTCCTCTATTTTGTATGTGGGATGCCTCCACAGCATGGCTGAGGAGTGGAGTAGGCCCGGGATCTGAACTGACGAACCCAGGCCACCAAAGTGGAGTGCGCAGAACTTTAACCACTTGGCCAGGGGGCCGGTCCTTTCTTTTTTGTGTTTTTAATGATAGGAGACATAAGGTCGCATTTTTGCGCCAATGGGAATAATCCAGTAAAGAGTGAAGAATTGATGATGTAGGAGAGAGAGGAGAACGCTGGGGCAGAGTTCTGGAGTCAGAGAGAGCGGGTGAGACCTGGTGCACAAGAGGAGAGCCTGCATTTAGACAGGAGCATCTTTGGGGGGAGGGGCATCAAAATGTGGGAACAGATGCTGACACGTGGGTAGAGAGTGTGAGAGTGTGCAGATATTTTCTTCTGACTCCTTCAATTTTCTCAGTGAAGTAAGAAGCAAGCGGTGAGGATGGGAAAGGAGGTGTTGGAGATGATGAAAGAGAAGCTATGAAGAGTCACTGAGGAGAGCAGGGAAAAAATCAACAAAGGAGAGAAAGCACGATTATGTATCAGCGTGCAGCCTGCGGCTGAGATCTCAGCGTAAAAGATGAGAAGACCTGTCCAGAGGGTTAGTAACTGTCTTGAAGGCATTTGTTCAATTACTCAGAATTTTTTTTTATCAACTTCTCCCAACAAGTACAAATTTAGATACTTCTCAGGGATGTAATGAAACAAATGTTAATATTTGAATCTCAGGAAAAGTGCTTCCCAGGAGACTACAATCATAGCAGTAATTCTGATACTTTATTTCAAGTTGTGAAACACGATCTACAACACGGTAAAATGGTCAGTGGAGAGCTATTACATTTTACCCTAAACCCACATTGGGATTTGCCGTCTTTTGCAAAAGCCTCCCATGTTGTTACCTAAATCCTCAGTTCCCTCTCCTAGGGTGACGAGTAGGGCGAGGAGCCAGGTGCAGTCCAGACCGGGAGCTAAGAGGGCACTTTCCCTCCGTGACACAGAAGGGATGCAGAAACTTGCTGAGAACCGACTTAACGACATCTAATAACAAACCTCCAAAGCAGAACGAGATAGTGGACTAAGGCACCAGCAAAGAGGAGTGTATGCTAGTAGATAAACGGACAACGAATACAGATAAACCCATAAGGTGAGACCTTATTTTGGCTAAAGCTCTTATGTAACGCATTTTCACGTGAAAGGCAACATTTTATGGCTGACAGTCTAATCAACATGAAACAGCTCATTCTCTCTTCCTATCTCGGTTCTGAAAGCCTTAACGTATTAATGAGGCTGACATACACAAGGGGCAGTAGAAATTCATCTGGATTCGGTGAGTTATAAAAATTATTTCATTGAGCCATACGTTGTATGTTTTATTTACTCAATGGAAACAAAACTTGTCATCCATAAAAATATCCCATATGTACCACATAGGTGCTTATTTACAAACACTACCACCAGCAGCCCTGTAAGAACCCACGTTCTTTCAATGACACATGGCAGACCCCTTATGCAGATGCTCTTTAGGTTAAAATGAAATGTTTCTAATCCGAAAGTCATCTAGATCTTTAACCAGTCTTAAAGCAATCTGCACAAACCAATTCAACCAAACCAGAAATCATCAAAGATTCTGCATGCCACTTCAAGTTCAAGCTCGGTTCTACAGACAACTTCTAAACAATTTACACAAAAACACAAATTTCTTGGATGGTTTCACCATTAAAGATGTAAGAGGTCCAAAATACTTTTAAAACTTTGCTCCCCGGACCTCCCACACGCTGCTGGAAGAAACGTGAATTAGTACTTTGGAAAACGGTGTGATCCGATCTGCTAAAGCTGAGCACACAGGAAGCCTCTGAGCCCGCAGTTCCACTCCTGGGTGGACACTCGGAAACGTACAGATACGCTCCGAAAGCCTTGTGTCAAAACGAACGCTTGTAGAAGCGCTTCGTTATATCCCCAATTTGGAAATGAGCAATCACCCGGTGACAGTGGGGGATGAACACACTCACCCACAGAAACACGAAACAGCAATGTAAAGACACAAACTATCACGCGTGCAAGAACATGAATGGACCGCACAAACACAACGCAGAACAAAAAGTAGCCAAACGCAAACTGTGCATAATAAATGATTATATTCACATAAGGCTCAAAAATAGGCGAGACGAATCCGCGCTGTTAGAAATCAAGAGCGTGTCAAGCCTGGGGGGCGGCCGGTGAACCAGGAGGGGCCATAGGGGCATCCGAGCTGGCAATTTTCTCTTTCCTGACCTGGGCGCTGGTTACATGGGTGTGTTCACTCTGTGTCAAGTTATGGAGCCAGGCACTTCTGATCTGGACACTTCTCTGTATATATGTTTCAATAAAAAGTTTTCTGAAAAAAAAAATAAGCTGCTCCCAAATTCAGAAAATATCCTTTTAAAAAAAAATGAGCCTAAAAGCAATAACTTAGTTTTTATGTTTACTGTTCTATGAAAATTAATCTTCTACGTAAAAACAGTTGTTTCTATGGAAATATTACCTTACATGAAAGAGAAAAAGAAATATTTAAAGGGTTATACATTTATACTATAAAATGAGAATATAAGTTATCCTTACCTCCATTTTGCAGTTAATAAACAAATAACCTTCTCAATATCAACTTACCTGAGTTGCTTTGCATAGCTGAGTTCAATCTCTGTCCTTTCCTTTACAAATTTGATGTATTTCTCAAGAATATCAATTCCCCACTGTGTGTGTTTTTCTAAGTTGTCAAATTGATCCTGTTAAAAAAAAAACAGAGACAGTTTATAACCTATCTCTGTGATTAACATAATTTCAGTGAACGACTCTCTCAACAATATATTGCTACGTAGAAAGCAGTTCCAACATTTTCCATGATTGCACTTGGGTGTTTTTTTTGTTGAGCAGTTTTGAATCAACATTACCAAATTTGGTTTGAAAAACCGCCTGGGGGACTGAACTCTGACCCATTTGTTCATGTTCCCTATTCCTATTAGAAACATGGCTTTTGGATATAATTAAGGTCCTAGTACAACAGAAAATGTCTTTTCCAGATACAAAAACAGAGAGGTGAAACGCACACCCACATTAACTCAGCCACACTATCAGCATCTTAACTGTTATCTCGGAGTTATTCAAAACAGCTCAGTGAAATTTGGGGAAAGGAAATGGGAGGGAGAAGAGTTACAAAACATTGCTTTCTTCAAACAAATAAATACAATGACTCACATGGACTTTATCCAAACATCCAAACATATAGCAAGCCTACACTGTGCCAGGAACGGTGCTGGGAACTGGGGAACCCAAAGGAACAGAAATACAGCCCCAACTTGCAGAGCGCCTTGAGGTTCCTCCTGGGGAAGAATGAGAGGGGGTGGGGATTCCAGCAACAGCTAATGCAAAGGCATGGAGACTTCCGGGAGTCAGGGGGACTCGTCCAGCTGGAGCGCAAGGCGGGGGTAGGGGGCAAGGTGGTGGGTGATGAAACTAGAGAAAGACTGGGGACCATCACCCAAGGCCTCGAATGCCCAGCTAAGGAGCTTAGTCTCTCCAGAGGGCACAAGTGACTCACTGAAGGGCTTGCAAGGGGGTGTGGCAGGATGATAGATATCTCTAGAATCACCAAGAGATGCAAGTTAGGAGCTTGTTAAATAAGTCTAGACGAGAGGAAATGGGAGCAGAGGGAAGCATTTCATAGACACTTAACAAGTAGAATCAAGCAGGCTCAGTGACTGACTGGATGAGGAGGCTGGAAAGGGATGCCAAGGACACAGAGGATTCTAGGGTGACTCCCTTCTCCTTCCTGTGACCAGACAGACGGAAGGACAACAGTTTAGGATGAAGTGACACGTCGAACAAGGGAGTGACATGTCCAGAAGAGGGTCAGAAACACAGATCTATTCAGAGCTCAAGGAGGGAGGCCCGTGAGCCAGTGGATCTGAAGCAACAGCCAAGGATGATAATGCCAAAGCCTACTGCAGCTCTGCGGGCCAGGCCCGGAAGGACAGCCCAGCAAGGCTACGGAAAGTGAAGAGAGCTAGCAGGCCATCCCGGGGACGAGAGAACCGAGACGAGGCACAGATGGAAAGTTTGCCCGTGAGAGGTAACGGTGACTGAGGATGAGGGTTCTAGCCCAGCCCTGGGGCTTCACAGAGAAAGGCCACCGAACATCTCAAGGCTTTAGTCATTTGCCTCTAAGATGCAGAAATAATCCCCGCCTAATTTCACAGATCGGTCATGTAAAACGAGAAAGTGCCAAATCAAATATACAAGTACAAAGCCGCAATTTAATCCTCTCAGCATGTGCAACCTAACAGTGACCTTCGGCCTCACCCTCGGCTCGCTCTGTAAATCGAGCGTCTTCAGTTTCCATTCAAAGCAGTGCAAACTGTAAACCGAGTAAACTTCGCTCTGTGTAAGTCAGATTTGGGTGGAGTGGGCAGGCAGCAGAGGCAAAAACACTTTTTCTCCACCTTGAGAAACGCTTTTCTGAAGAGAAATAATTTCCCCAACCTAACTCCCACCCTGGCCCATAAAACAGTTTGAGAAACATCAACTTAAGAAGTCAGGGTTTTTATTTTACTAGAATGCTTTTCTCATTAAAAATAATCCCTGCAAAATGTTTGCCTTTATACCTAAGAATTTTTAATATTATCATAAACAATAAGGACAAATATTCAAGGTTTTCATTGATTCTCGGTCCTCAATAATACATTCCACAAACTCCTAGCCTCCACTTCAAGAAACGCAGTACGGGAAGATTGTTTATTTATGTAATCTCTAAAGACAAGGGTTGTCAAGCAAACTAATAGTGGAAACAAGACTGTAGGTCTCTTTAAAGTACTTGAGGAAGCAAATATACAAAGTATTCAAGTAATGATTACAAATCGTTCCTGGCTATTTAGAGCCCGGCTTCCTCAAAGCTTTCTGCTAAAGGTGAGCCTTTGTAAATCTAGTTTCATAGCGATCCTATTTATTCAAACCCCCCCATTAGCGAGCCCTCTCTCTGGATCGTTTCCCAACTTCGGGGCCTCAGCTACCTTCAGCAATTCTAAGTGTTTCCTTGAAAACTTGCAAAGACCATCTGCTCTTAGATGTCACTCTTGTCCTGTTAATAATCTAACTACATATTTTCACCTATTGTATTAGTTTGCCATCCTTTTTAGCCCTAATGTACACAACATAAAGCAACAGCCTTTGATACCAAAACTCTTTTTTTAAAAAAACCTACGTTGGAATTGAGTCCACCTTAAAAATTACTGGCCTCAAACCAACAATATGTTTTCAATAAAGTTATCTGTATTCAAGAACATTATGCAAGCTATTGTAAGGCACTTAGTAAAATAAGGTACAAAGAAGATAGAAGATCTTAATAAAAAAACTTAGCAACAAATAAACTAGTACTCGTTTGGGAATACAGTATAGTTCTTTCGCTGCTATATGCAAACATCTCTGAGGATGCTGCCCTGTGGCCGTCACCCGGCTGGCCACGGGATAGACTTTCCTGACAGCCGCTAAAAGAAAATTCAAAACAGATGAAAAACTAATCAACCCACTTACATTCTTGACTAAAATGTGGAAAACTTAATGGAAAAAAACTCCAAATCTTGAAAAGACTCCTTTGTGAGCAAATATTCTAAACAGTTCTTTAAAGAAATAGTCTTTGCTACTTTGGGGATGGTGCCATTATCAAAAATGCATCCCCTCCATTACATGTCAATTATACCTCAATAAAAAAAAGAGAGAGAAAGAGAGAAAAAAAAATGCCTCCTTTCTTGTTTGATGTCACATGACAGCGGTTCTGAAGGTGCCTTTGCCCTCTTAGAAATCATTAAGGGCCTCAAAGAGGTTTTGTTTATATGGGTTATAGCTATCAATATTTACTCCATCTGAAATTAAAAACGGAGAGCTTTTAAAAGCATTTACTAATTCATTTAAAAACAATAATAAATCTACTACATGTTAATGTAAATAGCATATGCTTTAAAAATTTTTTATTAGGTTTAACTATAACCCAGACAATCTCTTTATACATCATCTATTTCATTATTATTATTATTGTTATATATATATTTTTTGGTGAGGAAGATTGTTGCTGAGCTAACATCTGTGCCCATCTTTCTCTATTTTGTATGTGGGACGCTGCCACGGCATGGCCTGATGAGTGGCGTTAGGTCCACACCTGGGATCGGAACCCGTGAACCCTGGGCCACCAAAGTGGAGCATGTGAACTTAACCGCTATGCCACCAGGCCGGCCCCAAATAGCATATTTTTTAACTTTAAGAACTTTCTTTTCCAAGACGAAAAAAAAAAAAAATAGCGAGAAGAGTGGCGTTGTTTTACGTTTTTGCAAATCTCTTTGATGTCCAGCTTAGTAGAAGACAGCTGTATTCTCGTCAATGCTTCTGTATGTGATCTGGCATGATTCCTTACTCCGGTTGAAGTGTAAGAAAAAATAGGACTTCACACAGATATGTAGTTAGGAACGGAGGAGTATTTCAACAGCCTTTTTAGGTAGTTGTGGATATTCTTATTTGATGTTACACTAAAACTTGACAAAGTCGTTTCTTAATGGCTGGTTGCAATGTGAAATCTGAAACCATAGCAATGAACTTTTCATCCTCAGTTACAATAAAATGCACTGGTCTATCTTGCATTTTGAATGGATCGTTTACCGGCACATGACTGTCTGACATTATGCATGGGTCATTTAGAAAATATTACTTCACTGACACATGCAAATCTTCCAAGTGTTGACACATTTCATAATAAAATATTAAAAAACCACATTTCTTTATATTACTACCTATCTCATCTTATCTGAGGAATCTTTAAATATTTGGAGGCTATCAAGCTGTCACAGTGGCAAATAGAAATTTTCCGAAATTCTAATTTTCACTTAAAAGCTAGAATTCTATCATTGGCAACAAGTATTCTCAGTTGTTTCCTTGAGGTGACAAGCTCACTTCATTCCTTTTTGAGAAAATGTCTGCCAAATGCCCAAGAGTCTGTCTGGCAATGGCTCTTTGAAGTAAAAAATGGTGCCCCATGACAAAAACGGCTAGTTCAGCTCACAACACAATCACTAAAGTATTTTGGTAAGCAATACAGTGCTTTAGGCATGCTGGCCGTCTTGTCACACACGCTATTAAAAAGGTGTCTATTCAAGGGTTGAGATTTAATAAAATTAGTCATCTTTACTGTTTCATCAAGGACATTTTTAGACAAAACTCATTTTCTTAACAGCTGAAGGTGAAGAATACAGTAACGGCCAGTCCCATTTGGAGCCGCTGCCTTGGTTCACGCTAAGGCGCCGGCAGTCTTACCCTCCCTGCTCTTGCACCATCGCTGCAAATGTCCACACACACAGCACAAAAGACGATGTCCTAGGAGCATTGTGAAAATGGTTTTGAGCTTGTGGGCTTCATGAGAGGGTTTCTGGAACTTCCAGAGGTCCAGGGACCACACTTTATGACCCACTACCACATGGCACATACTCTAAAATTTCTGTTTTAAAGTTGCATATTGCCAAAGATTAAGAAAGTCAGATAATATATGACCTAATGGAAAATAATGTTTAATTTATAAGTGCGTGCTATATATACACTCAACAATTAAATGTAAAGTTGCCAAGAGGACTGCAAATGGATGTTTCCAAGTAGCTGGTTACAGCCTGACAGGTACCTTCCAGGAACCCCTGTAACGCCCCTGCTTGACCTAGAATTCAAAACAACCAAAGCTTCATGCCAGGAGCTTTCAGCTGTGAGAGGCTGAGTAAGCCGAGAAGACAATAAGGAAGGTGCGATTGCATTAATCAACATGCAACTGCTGTATTTTACAATCGTTTTTTAGGCCTGGTTTTATGTACTATGCTGCGATTAAGCTCCTTTATGCGCTGAAGACCGAACCAGAACAAGTATGGAGAATGGCATTCGTTTGGGTCATCATGTCTTCATCAGAATTCTTACAGAATCACGAAGTCCAATACCAACAGATTTTGCCTACAGCATAAACCCGTCAGTCGGTGTTATGACTAGTCTCTCTAGGTCAGTAGATAATGATTATTCTTGGCCATTCAGGAAGTCTTCTGAAATCTTGATTTTTTTTTCCAAATTATGCAAAAGAGCTGACACAGGAGCTACAGTCAGAAAAGCTTTTGAGGTGAGAAGATCCAAGTCAGCCACAAGGAAGTTCTTCTGCAAGGAAGAGGTCAACTTTTCACACGGTACTTCCTGTAACTGAGAAGCACACTAAACCGACACTAATCCAAAAACCCCTGGAATCAGCCAATCTAGTCAGAAAGGAAACTGCTACAGTTCCTCTGTGTAAGCGGCTCAGACTCAGAGACAGGGGACCTGAGGCCAGCTCTCCCCCACGATCGAATCCCTCCTCTACAGCAAGTGACCCGCTCCGGGGATGGAATTATCCCCTTCACATTCCTGGATCCACTTCCGTGTGTGCTGTCTACACCCCTGTTTTAGGATACTCTAACTTTGGATAAACCCACTTTCCTCAGAACTTGGGCACTTTGAAAAGCAGACCTTAAACGGCTCTTTTTAAACAGAAGCCCTGGGGATGATACTGTCGGTATCGGCTTCCTCTTATCTTCGAGGAGAAAGTGCCAGAAGGTATAGACTTACCCAGAATATAAATGTAACAAAACCTCCATTTAAAATGTTTTAAAAATCAATTTGGGTCTGACTATTAAAGTAGCTGTATATACAGGAACAAAAAAGTTTTAGAAAGCTTTAGAAACAAAAATGTGTCATCACAAATACCACCTAAAATTCTATTTCTCGAACTTTTAACAAAGACTTCAATTGATTTCCAAGGGCAAATTAAGAATTTTTCTCATTAAATTAAAAGCAGAAATATCCAAATATATATTTTCAACATAAACGCATCACACCTTGAAGTGATGAAAAACCATTACCCACAGTGACTTCAGGGTTTACCCACAGAAAGAGTGGCAGCATTAGAGGGTTTATTTCAAGGAGCACAGATACTTTATGTTTTGACGATACAAGCAGATGCAGATTCTGTAAAATTTCGTACTCACTGGCTGTTTCTGAAATGGGTTCTGTGAATTAGGGTGGTGTTCTCCCTCGGTTGAAAATGCCTCCTAAAGCAATAACCTGTCACATAACTGACAAAGGAGGGCCTCTAACATCACAGGGTCGTGATTGGACAGTCAAGCTACTACAATGGATTTTAACTAGCGCACAAGTTTTACTGAACTCAGAATTGCCTTAAAATGAAAGTCTACAACTTGCCATAAAGACAGGTAGAAATTTGGGCACATCTACTGTAGCCAACCACAGTCTAAGTCTGTCTCTATCGGGAAAATGAAAACACTAAGGAATTATTCTATGTTCATGGTTCTTTCCAGCAATTGCATTTTAAACACAAGAAGTAAGAATGTAAACAAACACAAGATGAAAATATATGCATGAGTTAAAAAAAAAACCCAAAGAAAACCTTAAAAAAAAAATCCAACAGCATATGAAGTTAGTGATACAAAGAATGTGGAAAAGGCACACAGAATATGAAAAGCTGCATTTTCATACTTTTATAACAATAATTATATTGTGCAAAAGGGCAATAAGGAGGCTGACGTTGGCTGTGCAACAAATGGAAGGACACAGAAAGGAGGAGACTTGGGTGATGGATGCTGGGATGTCCTACGCCAAATGTGATGCCATGTTACATTGCATCCTGAAAAGAAAAGAGAGGGTAGAAAATATAACTTGCAGAAAAAGCACCAGAATTTAGACTATACTGCCGTCTGAGCAGATGAGACCTGGAGGGGAAATTGCTACAGAATGTATTCCTTTAAGAAGCCGCAATAAGCTTCTGGCCTATTGCAAGGTTCTTAGAACACCTTAGTCAGTTTCAGTTCCCCTCTCGGTTCCTTTGGATACAGTACAAGCAATCAACAAACAAAAACAAACATCTGTAACTGCCCCAAACAGGCTGAGTGACAGAGATCACCAAGAATAAGATTTTCAAGGAAAAAACATTTTAAAGAGCTTACGTTTTTTCATTAAAAAAGAAATCCTACTAATTTTTAAAGCAATCTTAAAAATTACTCCACCAGATAGGCATTGTCAAATACCTTACATAGAAGAGGAAAAGTATTAAGGATGATGAAGTTAGAAAAACTGGGTTCAGAAAGCTGGGTCTAACTTGTAATTGTGGAGGGCTGAATCAACGCTAATGAAAAACAGAAATAGTCACAGAAAGCAAAATCTTGCTCTTTGTAAGGAAAAACACTCTGTCTCATGGTGACAGAAGGCAAGGGGGCTTAGTTAAGCTGTGATTGTGAGATGAACATCTTTAACACAAATGTCCGGTATCATTAGTGTTTGGTTTCGACCTGGAAATGGGATCTACTCATTCATCTGCTGGTTTCTGTGCAGCAGCTTGGACAAGGAAGCCTGAGTATGAACTGGTTTCGGTACTGAGCCTGCTCAGGCAGCAGACGCACAAGTTCAGTCCCCTCTCCCTCCCCCAGCTGTCCTGTGTTCCTTTAAGCTCCGGGGAACCAACGGTACCTCAAACATCCCCATTGTTATCCGCAGGTGATTCTCTCCTCCAGGAAATAAGTTCAAGACCAACCCAAGGGCAGAAGAAAGGAGGGAGAGGGAGAGAGGAGGCCGCTACACTCTAAATACCAGGAAGAACTTTGAAGGCAACACAAAGACTAAAGAAGAGCAAAGAATACAAGCTAAATTTTTAATGAGAAGAAAAAGCCAGATTTTTAAAGTCCTGGCTTATTTCTAAACTCCATAAATATTTCCAGGGGTGTGTGTGTGGCGGGGGGTGGGGGGGGGGTGCAAAATATTACAAAAATGTCATAGGAAAAAAGTTTTCTTAAAGCCCTGGCACCTGAAACTTAGTTAACACCAATGAAAGGGAGTTTCCAAAGACTTAGCAGTTAACTAACCTCCAATTTTAAGAAGGTTAAGCAAACACGTAGGTGTTGTCCCTTTTTAAGACATGGGATCCCAACGCTCAACCCACTGCCACCGTTGAACATCTGACCCAAGGAACCCACAAGACAGGGTGGATCGGACCAATCAGAAACTCTCTGGGAACAGGTGTTGGAGCTAAGAGGTGAAAACTGTCCCTGTGCACGCCAAATGAGAGAGAAAACACCAGTCTGCAGAGACGAAGAACAAAGCAGAGATGTCAGACAACATTATGCAGAGCATTCCAAATGGTTGTACCTGTGAGCTTTCCACCGGCTGATTTCAAGTCCTCTGTGAGACTAGTCTGTTCTTCCAGCCCCTGGTTCTGTAAGATATCCCTTGGGACAGACACTGTTGGCTGACAAACCAGCAGCTATTTCCTACCCATTCTTGGGTTGAGCACCTCTCCTACTGCAAGATCCCCCTTGCAGCTACGACATAGACATGCGACATCACCCTGGCCAACCAGATGTACGGGATATCTACGGGTGGCTACTGAGAAAGGTTATCCTCCTCAATAAACTCCTCCTCTTCTTTACTTGACATGGTCAAAGCTGCCTGTGATGCTTGGAGTTGCTGCAACTATCTTGTCACCATGAGGAGGAAGCATCACAGATGCACTGGGAATGGCAGAAATGCAAGATGGAAAGCACCTGGATCTTTGATGAAATTACTGAACCTCGACACTAGTCCCGGAAACTCCCTGCCTCTGGACTCCTTGTGAGGTGAGAAAAAATGTGTCCTTATTGTCTAAGCCACTTTTCTTTGGGTCTTTTGTTACTTGCAGTTTAACCCATACACCCATGTCTCTTTCCAATAAGTTGCAATACATCAACCATTTCTTACTGAGAAATGACGGTGAGCATTTGCCGACTAATACAATCCTTCTTTCTAAGACTTCTTTGTGGCTTACAGGCTGTGTTTTTAAATTATTTAATGAGTTTTAGGGATACACTTTATGATTCTGAAGAGTTTTTTGCTACACATGGCCCCATAGTCCATTAAAGAAGAGACACCTCATTTTTGAGATAAATCAAAAGCCTTATTGATCAATCTTTTCTTCTACGTAGACCAATAAGCCAGACCTAGCAGAAGTTTTAAATGCCATCTTGCCAAACATTCCTAAGCAGGAGAGGATAATGGAAGAGCTTTGGACCTGGGTTCAAATTCTGACGTCAGTAGTTACACGTCCTGTTACTTCGGGCAAGATTCTTTCTCTATTAAGCCTCGGTTTCCTTATCTGTAAAAAGGGCAGACAGTCTCCCCCTACTCAAAACAGGTTCTTAGAAAATCAAAGGACATAAGGTATGTAAATACGATAAATGTAAGATTTTGTTATTTGTCCTCTTAATATTATAAGATATAATTTATTTTAGTTCTGCATTCCAAAACCAGTTGACATCTTGGCATTGACATTCTCGGAGGAGGAATGAAGATGAGAGACTAGGCTTTACAGGAAGGAATAATCAGATACAAAGACCGGCTTTTAAAATAATTTATTGAGCTAAACGCTAGGAGAAGAGCCATTACGACCATTGGACATTAAGGCAGGTCCACAGTCTCCTCCAAATCCAAAATAAAAAAATTCCTGAAAGCCAAAAGGTTTTTCTTAACTCACCTAGTGACAAACCTCACCCGAGCCTGATTATAACCTCCACTCATCACACGTGCTCATACCTTTCATTCCCCACCGTTTTGGATAACGGATTGTGGACCTAATTTTGGGAAACGAGTTGCTCAATAAGACAAGACCGGAAAAATAAAAAGTATAAGGATTGCTAAGGAAGAAATAAAACTGTCATTATTCACAGATGATATGACTAAGTATGTAGCACAGACAGAAGAGTCCGCTGATCAATTATTAGAATTAAGAGTTTAACATGATGGCTGGCTATAAGATCAACAGAGAGAACCCAATTGCTTTTCTGGACATCAGCAATGAATACAACAGGAAATTTTAGAAACAATATCATTTACAATAGCATAAAAAATTGCCACTAGACAGAAATAAACTTAACAAAAGATGTGCCAGACCATCACGGAGAAAATGATAAAACATTATTAAAAGACATTAAAGAAAGCCAGAAGAAGTGGAGAGATATGAACCACATTCCTGGATTGCAAGGCTATATTGTAAATATATCAGTTCTCCCCCAAATTATCTACAGATTCGACGCAGTTCCGATTAAAATCCCAACAGGTTTTTGGAGAACATAATGCAAAGGTTTAAATGGGGTTGCAAAGGTCAACCAATAGTCAAACACTCCCGAAGAAGAACAAGCTGGGGGGACCGCCACGCTGCATGTGGACACATTATAAAGTTAGTTAAGGGCTGTGCGGTATTGGCCAGGGATAGAAAAATAGGCAAATGTGAAGAACACAAAGGCCAGGAACAGGCCCAGGGAAAAGAAAAAAAAAAAAAAGAAAGAAAGAAAAGAAAAAAGTTGTACAGAAAAGATGAGAGCCTAATGCCTAAGGGCCTGGGGTCTGGAGCTAGAACAAATTGGTTTGAATTCTCGCTCTTTAACATGCCAGCTATGTCACATGAAGCAGGTTACTTAACCTCTCTGTGTTTCTGTTTCTCATCTAAAAAATGGAGATAACAGCAGGATCTATTTGTAGGGTGACTACCAGGATTAAACAAGTTATCCCATGCTTAGAACACGGCTTGGCATATAGTAAGCTCTCAGGAAGTGTTAATGCCATCATCACCATCATCACCATCATCACCATCCAATGAGGAAAGAACGGGCTGTTTAATCAAAGGTGCTGGGATGACTGTGCATCTATGGGAAAAAATAAAATCCAACCTCAATTTCTTACAATGTACAAAAACTAATTCCAAGTAGGTTAAGGACCTAACTATAAAAGGCCAGCCTAGAAAACTTTCAGGAGACAATAGAAGAGAAGATCTTTCTGACCTTGAGGTAGGAAAGGACTTTTAAATAAGACACAAAAAAGCATGCACCATAAAGAAAAAAAATTGATGAACTTGACTACACGAAAACTGAAAGCTTCTGTTTATGAAAAGATCCCATGAGGAACGTAAAACAATAAAAGACAAACTGGGAGGAGGTATTTGTAACACACATGATCGAGAAAGGATCAGTGCTGGGGCGGCCCTGGGGCCGAGTGGTTAAGTTTTTGTGCTCCGCTTCAGCGGCCCAGGGTTTCGCTGGTTCGGATCCTGGGTGTGGACATGGCACCGCTCGTCAGGCCACGCTGAGGTGGGGTCCCACATGCCACAACTAGAAGGACCCACAACTAAAATATACAACTATGTACTGGGGGGATTTGGGGAGAAAAAGCAGAAAAAAAAAAAGTTGGCAACAGTTGTTAGCTCAGGTGCCAATCTTTAAAAAAAGAAAGAAAGAAAGAAAGGATCAGTGTCTGGAATATAGAAAGAACTCCTTCAAATAGATTTTCTTAAAAAGATGATGTAATCCAATAGGAAAAGGGGCAAAAATAATAAGAATTTTAAGCATAAAATGATATTTAGCCTTATTAGTAATCAAGATAATGCATATTAAAACTACAATGAGATGTCATTGTACAATGAAATGAGACCCACCAGCCTGGCAAAAATTTAAAGTCAGAAAACACCCAGGATTAACAAGGATTTGTTGCAACAGGACGGCTCACACACTGCTGGGGACCTTAAACACGGATTGGCTTTATCTAGTAAAGGTGAATTTGTGCCCCCTGCGATGCAGCAATTCCTCTGCTGGACATACAGCTTAAGGTCTTGGACCTAGACAATAAACTCTTGGTCATGTGAACCAAGAGACATGCACGGAAATGTGTACAGCAGCATAATTCATAGCCACAAAATACCAAAAACAACCCGTCTGTCCATCTGATTCCATTTATATCAATCCCCAAAACAGGCAAAACTAAACAATGAGGTAGCACTGGTTTACAACACTATATAAATTCCAGGAGTACATCATAGTATTTCAACTTCTGTATAGATTCCTAAGCAACGTATAGTCTACTGATACATTTAGAAGTGATGAAAAACTACAAAGAAAAACAAAAGAATATTTTTTGATTCAGAATTCTGGATAACACTCAATTAGCTTGGGGAGCATGAAGAGGGAATGTGATCGCAAAGGGGCCACAGGGAGCTTCCGGGGCAGAGCGATGCTCTATTTCTTTACTGGGTGAAATGTTCGTGAGTGTTCCCTTTACTGCTACTTTTGTATACATCATTCTATACATACACATTTTCATACATTCTTTTGTAATATTCCATAATTAACATTTAATTGTTAGTTTACAGTTGGGTTGATGGGAAAAATCTTCAGTATTAGAGAAACTTAAGGTCCTTTGAACCTCTGCCAACTGGAGATCAAAAACGAAGTTAAAACATTTATGAAAGAAAAGAAAGAAATCAATAGAAAAATCTATTGCATAAAGTATTGAACTATTACTTTTTCCTTAATGGATGCACTTCCTATTTTATTCCCATAAAAAAATATAAAATCTTCTTCAGAAAATGGGCATCCTTTAATACCCAAGTATGGATTTATTATTGATTGCAAAAAAGACTTCACACTTTGGGGGGAAAAAACTTAAAAAAAAAAAAATCCAGGACTCTTACTGTCTAAAAGCTAAAAATATTTTCACATACCACTACAGGACTATAATAGATAATTTCCCTCAAATAAAATGTTTACAAAGGTTAAGAAAACATATATTATAGTAAGCAACATATGTTGTGTTTCTCCTCTAAGCCCAAATCACACTCATCCATTCATTCATGCAACAATGTTTTACTGGGCACCTACCATGTGTCAAACACTGTTCTAGGAACTGAGGACATAGAACAAACAGAAGACGTAAATTCTCTACTCCCACAGAGCTTATATTCTAGGAGATCTTTACTGTACAAAGCTATAAAGAAATTTCAGAAAGGTTAATTCAGCTGACAGTCCCATGAGAAGAACCACTAGGTGCCTGGAGAGGAACGCTGTAAAGCCCATTCACGCCTATTAGCAGGGGTGACAGTCAAGATATTTAACAACCAATCACCAGCAGACTCCCCATCCAATCAGAAGAGAGGCCAGCTGTGCTGAGGCATCCTGGCCGAAAACCAGCCTTGCCTGTGCCCAAGTCTTTTCCAGAAAAGGTGAACCAATTACATATCCACCAACAGAGTCCAAGGATCCTTCTCTTACTGAACCCTGATAAGATCTGAATATTACTGATTGTAAAACGAAAAACAAATGAAAAAAAAGAAGAAGAAAGCTTTATTTATTTGGTAAGCAAATTGCTGTATTATGCACTTCTTTGATTATTCCTGAAATTAACCCTTTTATACATGTTCATTAGCCTTTGGAATTTCCTCTTGTAACTGGTCTCTTCTTAATCTTGACTCATTTATCTATTAGAAACTTTGTATTTATCTTATTGTTTTGCATATAAGCTCTTTATATATTAAGGTTTAACTCTGCCGTATTTGGTATAAATGTTTTTCCTAGTTTGTCTGACTTGGAATTTGTATGTATATTTTGACACACAGACATAAAAATGTATGGTTACCCCAGGGGGTTAGAAACTATAAGGGTTCCCCCACTATTTTACATTTCTCTGTATGTTCCAAATTTTCTTCAATAGGCTTTTATTCTGATTATCAATATAGTACAATACTAATTTAATGAGTTATTATTTTAAAGATTTTAGTTTTTTCGTTTTTCTCCCCAAAGCCCCCCGGTACATAGTTGTATATTCTTCGTTGTGGGTCCTTCTAGTTGTGGGATGTGGGACGCCGCCCCAGCGTGGCCTGATGAGCAGTGCCATATCCGCGCCCAGGATTCGAACCAACGAAACACTGGGCCCCCTGCAGCGGAGCGCGCGAACTCAACCACTCGGCCACGGGGCCAGCCCCATGAGTTATTATTTTAAAGACACCTAAGGAAGTAACATAAGGAAATATCTATTCTGGAAGTAAATTCTACCTTGACTTTACTGAATTACCGTTTCCTTTGAGGCAGTAATTCACGATAAAATAGCATAAATATTACCATTTTATTCTAGTTTGATGTTTTTACTAAAAGGAAAAACATTTCTAGTGACATGTCATGCAACATTAAGTAGAAATCCAGGATTCATTTTCAACTATCTTTTCCTCTGCGTTACTAAATCTACTGCCAAGTGCTGCTACCTTCACACTAACCCCTTTACCAAGGGTGCGCTGGGCACTCTCACCCATAGTCTGAATACCAGTTACCTCTTCTGCTCAGCACACCTCATCTGTGCCTGGCTCACCACATCCTGTACCATCGGTCAACACTAACACGGCACACACCCCGTGGGTGCCCTTCAATAAGTATTTGCTGAACGAATGAATGAGTTAATGGAAACTTCTCCAGCCATCACTGGAATTCTGCTAGCCCATGATTTAATTCCTTCTAGCCCATGACCAGAGTCCATCTAGTTCACATATGTAGTTTATTATCCTGGATTCCACGATGATGTGTGCTAGCCACTCTGCAAAGTGCTGGGGATGCAACTGTGCACAACAGAAAAACTCCCTGCTCTCTTGGAGCTACGAAAAATGTCATTTATGAAGAGCATGCAGTAACATGAAATTTTACATCTATAAGACGACAATTTTTTTTCCTTTACTTCCAATCATAGCATTAGGAATTCTCAAGTCCCCGAGATCGGGTGCAAAAAAGTTAAAAAAAAAAAAAATTCTAGTACATGGCTGCCTTCCCCAAACAGTTGCCAAAGAATGCGAACTAGCTAAATGCTTAGAGACCTATAGTCCTAGCACGTGTTTTCTTTTCATTAATTATACGTGGGCAGTCAGTTCTTTCAATAACTAAAAGCTATTCATGTTTTAAAAATAAACATTAGCTATTTCAAAGAAAATCCACCATGTTTGGCCCTATTTTTTGAGTGGCTGTAAATTATTTCTAGCTTCATCTTATTTTGATGTTTTGAGCTCCTATTTCTGTGCTACAGATTTCTTTTGGGCAACTGCTAACGTAACCAACACACTAAACGCTATGCTTTCAAAACAAACCAAAATGAGTCGACTACAAATGTGCAGCCCTGCCTGTCGTCCTGAGCATTCACTGCAGGGCGGGGAGAGGCTGTGGATTCTGCAGCACGAGGCGCCGAGGCGCTGGCCTTAGACGGGCCCGTGCCCCAGCCCCAGCACCTCGCCTCGCTGGCAGTGTGAGGTCCTTCGCGTCTGTGTTACAGCTGCCTCATCCACAAGTAAAGGTGATAACAGTCCCATAGGTAACACTCCTGAAGTGGACGCCTAAAAATGGTTAAAAAGGCAAATTTTATGTTACGTATATTTTACAATAAAAAAAAGCTAATGAAAGGAGGAGGAGGGGGAGAAAGAGGGAGAGGAAGAGAGGGAGGAAGAGGAGAAGGGAGAGCGGGAGGAGGAGCAAGAAGGGGGCAGGAAGAAGAAGAGGAAGAAGACATTGAAATACTTTGAGAATAGTGAAACTGTACTGATATTATTTATTGACTCTCAGTATCCATTTTCCACCCTTTTTAAGTTTCCGCTTTATCATCAAAGCTGGAAGGCTGAGAACCACATTTCTCAGACTCTCCTGGACTTAGAGAAACGGGATTGGGTTTCAGGAGCCAGATGGACTCTCACGAGATCTGGAAAGAAAAAATGAGGCAGTGAAACACAATAAGAGTACCAATGTGTTGGGACATAAAATGAGTTCATATAGTGTAAAGTGCTTAAAACTGGCACCGAGTAAGTCAGTAGCTGACACGTTAAGCATCATAGCAATATCATAACAGAGCCAATGATTCACACTTGTACCCTAAAAGAGGAGGTAAAACCATCTTTATCCCTAGAGTCCATTCCCACTTTCCGCACAGCACTTCTTCATGGCGTGAGCTGGTGAGGAAGCCCAGGCTGCCGGTGGTTGTGACCAGAGCCCTGAGTCGAAGAGCAGAAATCCCAGTGTTTCAGGGTTGTGGTCAGGACCACAGGAAACCCCTAATTCAGAGGGAAGTGCCCATATTTCAGGAATTCTTCAAAGCATTATGCAAATGCAAGAGATTTTATTGGTCCAGGAGGTGTTGACAACTCTAGATAAGCAACATAGTGAATGCAACTGCCTACATCTTTTGGCAGGGGTGTTAAGAGTTTAATTCCAATGTATCTTACTTTGTTGTCAACATAAATTGGGCTAGTTTTTTTCCTTTTTTTTCCAAGCACAAGTAAAGATTCATTTGAAGCAGACATCATCTATCCTGAGCTGCCAGTCTCTTGAGTTTAGATTATTCAGGTCCCCGATAACAATAATAATGGCTACTACTTCTAATGTCCTTCCTATGTGCAGGCTCTATGCCAAGCACTTTACATATTTCATTTAATCCTCAAAACCATCCTATGAGGCTGACACTGTTAATATCCCCTTATTTGAGATGGGTAAAATGAGGCAGAGAAAGGTTGAGGGACTTGCTCAAGGCCACACAATTATTAACTGGAAGAGATGAGATTTGAACCCAGAGCTCCAGAGGCTGTGTGCTTAACCACTGCTCTAGACGATTTGCTTAAGACAATCCTTGCTCTTGATTTCTTCTACTGTTGGCTGTCCACATTGTGCTCGGTTCTTGATGAACCTGAGATCTTTCTGTACCCCAACCCCCAACCCCATGGTATAGTCAGTACTATGTCCATTTTTTGACATGTGATCACAGAGCAAGGTGGAAGTGGTGGAATTAGAATTTGAACTCATCTCTGCGGAGATGGAAAAAGAGTAGAAAGACACTGGTGAAAGAAGTTGGTAACACTGGAAGGCTCATTTGCCTTGTTGGGGGCTGGGAGGGCATTGTGTGGGGGTCACCTGAGTCAAAAATCTATCAACCATTATGGGTTGGGTAGGTGTGTGTATCTGAACTTTTCAAATGGACAGGAGGGAACTGGGCCTCCTACCCACTCTTAAAGATAGTCATAACACTCGCAAATATTCAATTGTGAAGTTCACTGCAAATATTAAAATGTAAAATTTTAAATGTTTACTGTAGATTTTATCTTACAAAATACCGAACAAAATTATGACATTTTTCTATGTCCTTCAGGGAGTGCAATGCAAATTTCCACAGCATTATACACCTATGTTTATTCCAGGTAAGGGAAATAAATTCCAACAATACAAGATGAGGTTTCTTTATAATCATAATAATCAGTGGTACTATAAAGAGCAATTAAAACAATAGTCAAGTTCAAGTTTTGCTTTCAGAAAGATTTAAAATAGTTAATCTTGTTCTCATCTCAGCAACCCAAAGCACCGCCAACATAGAATTTTGCTTGAAGATTTACTTGTTTGTTTACTTATTAAAAGTTAATGTCAATAGGAATATAGCCCAACCACGTGAGCAGACCACAGCCTCATTACTGCAACCTAAAACCATTATAAATTTGAATTTCTTAAGTATTGCTGAGAATATAACCTCATTTTCTCTTTTATAAAAACAGAAAACATTTAACTCATAAATGGAATCTTCAGAAAGACCTTATTGTATAAAATCATACATTAGTAAAACATTATCCTCTGGGAAAAAAAAAGTCTTTTTAAAGACACGAAAAGAACCAATGCAGATTATTTTAAGTCTAAAATAAAAAACCTGTAGACTTTTTTTTCCTTTGCAACAGCTCATAGTGCCAACAACATATTCAATGACATAATAAGTTACTTAATGATCTTAGTTTACTGCATTGATATTTTATTTTTTAATTAATAGACTTTATTTTTTTAGAGCAGTTTCAGGTTTACAGAAAAACAGCAGGAAGTAGAGAGTTCCCATCTATTTCGCCCCTCAGTTTCTGCTATTATTAACATCTTGCATTAGTGTGGTACCTTTGTTATAACTGATAAGCCAATATTGATACGTTATTAACTAAAGTCCACAGTTTACGTTAGGGTTCACTTTGTGTTATACCCAAATGAATTGTGTTTGCCCAATGAATAAGGTCAGGTACCCACCACGACAGTATCAAACAGAGTTCTCTGCCCCAAGAAGCCCCAGTGCTGCATCTGTTCCTTCCTCGCTCCCCCTCCCTGCCGGCATCCACTCATCTTCTTACTGTATGCAGAGTTTTGCCTTTTCCAGAAGGTCATAGAGTTGGATCAGAAAGTATGTAGCTTTTTCCAACTGGCTCCTTCACCTAGCAATATGCATTTAAACTTCCTCCATGTCTTTTGGTGACCTGATAGCTCATTTCTCTTTATTGCCAAATAATATGCCATTGTCTGCAGGTACCACAGTCTGTTTATCCATTCACCTACTGAAGGCCATCCTGGTTGTTTCCGAGTTTTGGCAATTATCAATAAAGCTGCTATGAACCTCCCACGCAGGTCTGCAGCGATATTTTACCTTCCAAAAAAGAGATTCTTTTTTATTCCTAGGATTCTTCTCTTTATTGCTTTATTTTAAAAAGCAACACTGATAACAAAACAATTACAGCACTATTTGAAAATCACACTGACACCCCCTTCCCCCTAGAAAAGTCAGGATTTCCTCAAAATTCAGGAAACATTCTCTTGGATCTTTCTCTCAGCAATTTTCAGGCATTTAGAAGAAATGCCAATGAACAAAAAGGACCTGGAGGCTTTGTTTAAGAATTATGAATAACGTAATGTGTGGTAAATTGTAGGCATGCTGTGCTATTTTTTTTTTCAGGCAGTATTTGTAAAGACAGCTTAAACTAGCAAGACAACATGCATTCTCCAGGGACGCCTCTTGCAATTCCCTCGACGTAGCTGGCTCCCCAACACGTGGCCTCAGGACGTCGATGCCCCTTTCTTTTCCGGCATCGCTCAGAGTAGAAGCACACATTTATCCGGGTAGTTATTTGATGAGCAGGCTCCGTGAGGGCAGACACCCTCTCTGTTTGTGCTTACCCCTGTGTTCCCCCAGAACGTAACAGAAAGAATGACTCTCTTGGCAAAAGTACTAGTTCAATAATATCTCAAGAGCCAATGAGAAATTTCTTAAACTTAAGAACATATTTCTAGTTTTGAGAGATTCAAATGCCATCTTATACGTGGCTAATTAAAAATTATTGTAGAAAGAAGAAAGAATTACTGAAGTACACCGCAATTTTCACTACCTTAAAGTTTTATTTTTAGACCTGACATACAGCATATAGAGAATACCTGGGTTATTTAATGCAGTCAAAAGAGCCCACTTTTATACACGGTTACTTACCGCTTACTAAAAATAAGAACATATGGATAAAGATGTGGTATATATAGACAATGGATATTATTCAGCCTTGGGAAAGAAGGAAATCCTACCTTTGCAACAACATGGATGGACCCTGAGGGCATTATGCTGAGTGAAGTAAGTCAGACAGAGAAAGACAAATACCGTACGATCTCACTTAAGTGTGGACTCTAAAAAAGCTGAACTCAGGCAAACAGAGGGTAGAACAGTGGCAACCAGGGACCAGGGGGTGTGGGAAATGGGGAGATGTTGGCCAACTGGCACAAACTCCCAGTGAGAAGCTGAATAAGTTCTGGGGTCTAATACACAGCCTGGTGACTGTAGCTAATAATACTGTATCACATGCTTGAAAGTCGCTAAGGGAGTAGATTGTAACTGTTCTCACCAAAAAAAAAACAAATGGTAATTATGTGACAGGATGGAGATGTTAGCTAACCTTTGGTGGTGATCATTTTCCATTATAGTCGTGTGTCACATTCACACGCTGTACATCTTAAACTTACCCAATATTATACGTCACTACATCTCAATAAAGCTGGGGGGGCGGGGGTGGAGAATACAATGTAGCTAAATTGTACTAGGAGAATTTCTACAAACTGAAAATTCTGCCTTCTGAAGTCGGGACTTTATTTCAAGCAAGTAAGAATCATCTTTTGCTAGGTAGCAATAGCAAAATAATACACCAAAAAAGACAATCAAATTGTTATCTTTTTCCCCAGACAAAAGCCAACATAAACCAGCCAAGCTGATTTTTTTGGATTAAACTGACAATTAGATTGCATTGGTTTCATAGATGGTCTTCACAGGTTTAACAATGATTTGGATCAGCGACACATCCATGCACTGATTTAAGAAAACATTTCGGAATATCAATTTTGTAATTTGCTCTGATGTTTATAAAAATCAATGAGTAAAGTTCCAAAACAGATCATCACGACTGTTCCATCTGGAGCCCAAATCTGCCACATAAATTCAGATTTGGCAATAACTAACTGGAAAGAAAGAAAGAAACACCACCACCCCTGCTTATTTTGTTGTTTATTTTGGTTTTCAGAGTGATGGCTGGCCAGACAGAAACCCAAAGTTTTTCAAGTGGTCAAATGCACAATACTGATTTTATGTACATAAACACTGGACTATTTTCACAGGACCCCACTAGATTAAAAAAAGAAAAAGGCTACAGAACTTGAAAGTAACCACTACAAGTCCCTTTTAAAGCTGTTCTGATAATTTGCTTTTTAGGCAACAGAACCATGTTTTCATCACATTCCTACATGTGAAGACGAAGAGGGAAATTCCTGTTGGCTGTCAAAGACGAGCGTGATACAAATGGCCTCAACTGCAGCAACTCTGCCTAGGAGACAAGGCGACGTATGTTTATTTTCACATCAGCGACACACACGAACATGGACTTTCTCATTTAATAGGGGTACTTTAGAACCGCCTTCTAACTTTTCTTGTGTTGGGGGTTTTTTTTCCTTTGTGGTTTACTAAGCAGTGTCTACTTGAGACCAACAGTACAATAATAACTTTAAAACTGTTTCTGTAACACTTAAACGACCTCACACCAACATAAAACCAAAAGGTACTAAGAACTGAGTAACAACGCCCAAAGTTACCAATAGGAATAGATAATTAATATGCTACGCCAGCTCTGCAGAGCTACAGTCCAATTCAAACCTTAAGTTTCTTGTACTCTGCTCTGAATGCCTTAACAGATGCAAGGAAGGTCAGCACTCAAGAACTTTGAAAAGCTGCCATTTTCTCAAGTGGCAGGCAGCTTTCAGCCCGCCATTCCCACTGTAGGAACAACAGAGACCATAAAATGTGATTGGTCCCTGTAGATTGTGGGTGTCGGCGCACAGTCAAATTTAGTTCTAACATCTCTATTACTGAGACTAATTAAAACTACTGTTAAACAGATCCATATAGATTCCCATCTCTATTTAAGAAAAAAAAAAGACTTCTCCAAAACAATGTCAAATTGCTGGCTACTTTTTCAAAGCACTTCTCATATAAGATAACATAAAACTGGTCATTCAGCACAGATGGGTTTTTAGCTAATGAAAAATTATTACAGCAATTTCTAGAAGTCTCACCCCTATTAAATTTAAGGACAGCCGTCAAGTGTTTTCCTGTTTCCCGCACGGCACCCAGCTCAGTGTCTTGCCCAATACATGTTTGTGGAACTGAGTTACAGCACAGGTAAATTGAATGATGTTTATAGTCAATCTAACTATAGTGGCTTTAAAAAAGAACCAAATAGTTATTTCCAGTCACACACTGTAATTACAGTAAGGTGTAAAAAGTCAACCTTGACCGCTTTCTGGGAACTCCATTCTCTTCCACTTCAGCTCGGAGAACACCACCATTAGCCATCTTGACTGAGAGCCACTAAATACTGGTTTTAGCAGATAGCTTAACAACTGATTTGGTGGAAAATTAATTTGCAGAGAGAACAATTCCCAATTAATTCTTCGAGTTTGGTTTAAGGTTGTGGGTGTATTTTTAAATAGAACCTAATATACCCTTGTAACCTGTTTTGCAACAAGAGCATTTAGATAATCATTAAAGAGACTTCAAACATAACACAGCAATCCTTTAATTACTTGGAAGAAAATTTGTGGAACCCTCTGAGGAGCTAAAGATCAATTTTTTCATCCAGCGTTTACACCGGCTTTTAAATGTCCAAAGACCAGGGAGCTTCCCCACTCAGCTCTTTGCCATCTGAGAGATAACTCAGATGCCCAGTACCAATTTGGTTTTTATCTTTTTTTCTTCTAAATTGAGGTGACATTCACTTAACATAAAATTAACCATTTTAAAGCGAACAATTCAGTGGCGTTTAATACATTCCAACGTTATGCACACCACTTCTATCTAGTTCCAAACTACTTTCATCATCCTAAAGTAAACATCTGTACCCATGAGCAGTTACTCCCTACTCGTCCCCCCCAACCCCTGACAACCACCAATCTGTTTTCTGTCTCTATGGATTTGCTTATTCTGGATATTTTACATAAATAGAATTACATAACATGTGACCTTTGTGTCTGGTTTCTCTCACTAGGCTTAATGTTTTCGAGGTTCACCCAAGTTGTAGCGTATGCCAGTACTTCATTCCTTTTTATGGCCAAATAATATGCCACTGTGTGGCTATGTAACATTTTGTTTATCCATCATCTGTCAATGGACTTCTGGGTTGTGTCTACCTTTTGGCTATCGTGAATTGTGCTGCTATGAACACTCCTGTACAAGTATTTATCTGAACACCTATCTTCAATTCTTTTAGGGTTGTAACTAGGAGTGGAATTGCTGAATCATATGGTAATTCTATGTTTAATTTTTTGAGGACCTGCCAAATGGTTTTTCACAGTGGCTGAACCATTTTACACTTCTGCCAGCAATGTACAAGCGTTCCAATTTCTCCACACCCTCCCCAATACTTATTTTCCACTTTTTTGATTATAGTCATCCTAGCCGGTGTGAAGCAGTACCTCATTATGGTTCTGATTTGCATTTCCCAAATAACTAATGATGTTCAGCATCTTTTCCTGTGCTCGTTGGCCATTTGTATATTTTCTTTGGGAAACAATCTCCTTTTATTCCCCACTTCTGCGACAATAAATACAAATAACTGTAAATCTTTATTATCCTCTTTCTTAAAACTGCCCCCTCTCTCCCCTTTTTAAATCTATGTTGGAAGTCACATGAATTAGGTAAGAGCCTGAACTGGTGTGCTGTCAAAGGGCAAAATCCAAGACTACTCGAGTTTTGGCAATTGCCTCATGTATTGAGGGCCTTCTGTGTGCAAGGTTCTAGTCTACATGCCGATGACACAGCACTGAACAAAACCAAATAAAAAACCTCGTCCTCAGGGAGCTCGGCTCCTGAGGAAGGTTTGATAAACGCTAAATCTATTAACTTGGAAAACGGACACAGTAAAAATGAGTAACTTGCAGTTTTCACAGAAATATTTTAAAATATAGAACCCATAAACAGGCACGTGGGCTCTTGTGTTCAGATGTTAAATAACACTGAAGGACTATCTTACTTTTACTGTTAAGAGTACTGCTTGATATACTAATCAGGCATATTTTACACAATTACAACTAGGAAATGCGCAGATTTACTATGAGTTTATAAAGCCTTGGGTCCAAAAGTATAGAACGACATACTCTGTTTTAATATCCTCAAGAATAAAAATGTCAGACAAATAGCAGCACTCTCCTTTTTATACTAAGAATAAACTGAATTTTTAGAAAAATAGCTGCTATTGTATACCAAGTTATATGGTTATAAACTATTGTTTTAAAAGATATTTTTTTCAACAAGGGTGTGACAAAAAAGAACACACGTACGGTAGTCAATCTAAATTTAGAATGGTAAGGTGTTAAAAAGAGACAGTTTACCTAAATCTGACTGTTTTCCAATAAAACATTGTTGGAGATCAAATTCAACCTAACTTCTTTTTTCCAGCTTCTTCCTATGTCAATACCTAAGATGAAGTCACCTCACGTCAGACATGAAGCCTCCTTACTGTTAAAGCACATTCACAACCCGCACCAGCCTAAGAGAAAATAAATCAAGGACACGAACAGTTTACAGAAAAGAAATGTTCTTAAACTTTGAAAAGATAAATGAAAATTAAAAACTACACTGAAATACCACTTTTTACCCGCTTGATTAGCAGCTATTAAAACGTTTGATTACACACCGTCGGGGAGGATGCAGGACCACAGAAACTCTAATAAATGCCTGGTGAGAGCACTAGTGTGGGACTCTCTTTGGAGGGTGGTTTGGCCAGACCTGTCCAAGATCTTGGTGTTTATCCTCTGCATATACTTACACATATGCAAAATAACACATATCAAACTATTAATTTCTACTATCTTTAATAGGAAAATACATTGAAAACAACTGAAATGACCACAACAAATTTCAATATATCCATACAATAGAATAGCAGAATGAGGCAGCTAAGGAAAAAAACACCAAGATTACTACAAGTGATAAAAGTAAGGTACCAAAAAGTGTGATGGGTATGCTAACATCAGTGTGGGGAGGGGCATTTGTTTATAAACACAGCTCTGCTCTCTGGAAGAACTCACAAGAAACTAGTAACAGTGGTTGCCTCCAGAGAGGGAGAGGGGGTCACTGGAGAAACACATACCACGTACACGTGTCGCCTATTCAAAAATACATAAACAAAGCAGAAATAAATCAGGCTTTTGAAATCAAACTTTTCTTTCCCCAATTTTGCTTCTTTAACGGAGTCATTTTGTATGATGACTGAACTCTAAGAGTTCAGTTACATGTGTAACTGCATGAAGGATATTATGAGGACAAAACTACATACAAGGAGGGTGAGCGGGAGGAGGCGCAGGGCCACAAAACTGCCTGGAGCAAGAGCGTCCTGGTGGAGGGCAAAGCCAGGACGGAGCGGCAGCGCCTGAAAGAGAGAGGAGGGAGAGAGAGGAGAGAGAGAGAGAGAGGGAGGGAGAGAGGCAGGCTGTGTGCATGAAGGATGAGAAGGCATCTGCGGCTGGAAGAGGGAGTGTGTTGGGGGTAGAGGACCAGCAAGATAAAGGGGTTGTCTAAATTTAGCTTTTACTCTGAGACGTAAGTCCTTGTTAGGTTTGCCATCAGGTCTGAGCCTCACCCGTTCCATATTAGGCAACCCCGGTTCCTAAGTGTTCTCCCCACAGTAGCCCTTGGAGCTGCCGAGAGGATCCAAGGGATCCGTCATCTTTTTTATTCCAGGCGTTTAGCATTTACCCAGTTTCCCCGAGCTCAGCCTTCCATCTACACTAGCAAATCCTACATTCCCTCTAGTCTCTCTCTTTTCTCCTTCTCTTTCTTTACTTTTGCCCCAGATGAGATTGCCTCGTCCCTAGGACTGGCCCCCCATTCAGAGACTGCCAAGTAAATAGACAGTGTGTAAAGCAGCACCCTTTAATCTCCCTTTGAGCTACTCTGGTCTCTGCCACACTGAAAAATCAAGACAAGTGTAATCTTCAGCTTGGCCTATATTTGCAATCATTGAACAGCCAGCCTCCACACTCCAAACTTGTGATCTGGGTGGGGTCTATGCCTGATGCACATATTACTTACTTTTAAACGAACAGATCTGTTTATAGACTACCACACATTGGTGACACCTAAGTGAACATGGCTGATGGAGACTATCCTTTGCCCATTTCTGCAATTGACTTTTAAAGTTTTCAAACTTTTTTTTCTTTTTTTGCTGAGGAAGATTTGCCCTGAGCCAACATCTGTGCCAGTCTTCCTCTATTTCGCATGTGGGTTGCCGCCACAACATCCCAGGTCCACACCTGGGATCTGAACCCATGAACCCAGCCCACCAAAGTGGAGCGAGCCAAACTTAACCAGTACACCAAGGGGCCAGCCCCTCAATCTTTTTTTTTTTTTTATTAAGGTTATGAAAGTTAACATCCTTGTGAAATTACAGTTGTACATCATTATTAGTCATGTTGTAGGTACACCACTTCACCCCTAGTGCCCTCCCCCCTCTTTCCCCTGGCAACCACTGATCAGTTCTCTTTGTCCATATGTTAACTACCACCTATGAGTGGAGTCATACAGAGTTCGTCTTTCTCTGTCTGGCTTATTTCACTCAACATAATACCCTCAAGGTCTACCCATGTTGTTGTGAATGGGATGACTTTGTCCTTTTTTATGGCTGAGTAGTATTCCATTGTATATATATACCACATCTTCTTTATCCAATCATCAGTTGCTGGGCATTCAGGTTGGTTCCATGACTTGGCTGTTGTGAATAATGCTGTGATGAACGTAGGGGTGCATGGAACTTTTGGAATTGTTGATTTCAGGTTCTTAGGCTAGATACCCAGTAGTGGGATGGCTGGGTCATAAGGTCTTTCTATTCTTAACTTTTTGAGGAATCTCCATACTGCTTTCCATAGTGGCTGCACCAGTTTGCATTCCCACCAACAGTGTATGAGGGTTCCCTTTTCTCCACAGCCTCTCCAACATTTGTCACTCTTGGTTTTGGATATTTTTGCCATTCTAACAGGGGTAAGGTGATATCTTAGTGTAGTTTTGATTCCCTCAATCTTTTTTTTTAATAATCAAAGACAATTTATAGATCTGCTTGGAGTTATCAAAAACATTCTTTATTGTGGTCAACAGCTTCCAACTTGTCTTGCGGGTTTTCTTCTCATCTAATTGGCTGTTTGTTCCACTTTCTCAGACAATTCCTGGCACTTCATAATCCAAAGAAATCCAGAAAGAGAAGAAGAAAGAAGTCACCAGCCTGCATTTCATTTCCTTCAAGTGGCTGAATGTTTTTATCTAGCAAGGAAGCCCCTGGCTGCCTAAAGTTTTTCTGGAATGGCATTGTTTACCTACCTGATTTACTTGCTCATCTACCAAGTGAGAAAATAAATTAAACCATAAGCCTTGCAGGTTTGAGCCAAAACATTTTTGTTGAGCAAAACAGTCCCTGATATTTTTGCCTATGGGGTCACACCCAAGACGTTCAATCCACGGGCAGAGTGCCTGACAACTTACGGAATGCGCCTAATGATTCCATTTATGTGTCACTTTTTGAACTGCTGAAACTTTTAGAAACCTCCTATTAACATTATTAGCATTTCTTTGAGCTCAAGTGTGGGAACTACACATAAAATTACTGAATAGAGTTTCCAGCCTTGGAAGCAGTCGCTCTACCATAATCGACGTTGATGCATTCTCCGCGTATTATGAGTCAGTACTCCTGGGACAATCCATCTCAGTGTCCGTTTGTCCTGGGACTCACATTACCTCAGAACACTCGAGTTAAAGGGACTTGAGGTCACACAGTCTAGTCCACACCCAATTCATCGATCACTTCTTCAATACCCGTCCCAAGGAAGAGCTCCTTCGGTTTCTTCTCAACGTGGAATTCAAGACATCAACAAAAGTGTGACCACAACCAGCAACACGTGAGGGTAAATAATGACAGCCAGTGCTCATACAACTTACTGTGTCAGACGTGTACTGCTCTAAGCATTCATTAACTCAGTTGATAGTCTCAATAATCCTGTCAAGTCGACACTATTATTATCCCCATTTTACAGATGAAGGAACTGAGGTTTGATGACTTGCCCAAAATTACTCGGCTAGTTAGTATCAGGCTGTAACCCAAGCAGTCTGGCTCCATCCAGACCCATACTCTTGAACAATATGACACACACTGATTAAATCGTAGAAATCTTCTAAGATTTATAAGATAAAAGAATTTTAAAGTAAGCAGCCATCAGAGACTATCTAGGCCAAGTCTCTGAGTCAGGATGAAGACGCAGAGTGAGCGAGCAGCAGAGAGAGGACCAGATCACGGAGACCTCAGTCAACAAGATCTGAGGTCTGGCAGATTCACTGCCTCCTGAACAATGATTGCATTTCAGAACTAAAACTCCAGCAAATTTGGCATTTTATTTGATATTCCTCAAACAATACTTCTGAAGTGGATCAGCACGGCTTTCATCTCAAAGAAGAGGAGACGAATTTTAGGGAGAGAAACGGCCAAACCATTTCCTACAAAAGGGAATTGCAATGAAATATCCTCTTCTGTGGGTCTGAAGAGGCTGTGACAATAACGTAAAACTGCTGAGATTTTATGAAGAATGACAAAGAGTCACCACATTCAAAGTGTACACTCTTGTGACAAGAGCTTGAGAAGAAACTGAGTTTAAGGAGTTTCTTTCTTCCTGTGACAGGTCTCCATGTCTTAGTGCCTCAGTTTCCCATCCCCCCATCTTCAGAGAAAAGAAGTGCAAAAAATTCCTGAATGCTCCTTAACTTTTCACTTTCATATTCTAAGAGATTTCTTCAAAGAGAAAGTGATCTTATTTTATTTTTTGACTACGAGAAAGGACACACAGTAGCCCTCTTCTTTAATAAATGAACAAGGGTAAGGTTACTATTATCTACTGTGACATCCAAGGATACTGTCCCAGTTATTATTGTAGCACAGATCACCCCCAAAGCTTAGTGGGAAAGAGCCACTGGATGGGAAATATTGCTATGGCCATCCTTGCCAAATGGAATCTGTCACATATATGAAGTAGAGTTCCCCCCAGATCTGATTTTTTTGGTGATCTAATACTACCAATTTTAAACTCTCTCCGAGAAATATAAAGAGGAAAATTAAACAGTATCAGGCACAACAGAGATCTCGGTCCATAAGGTGGGCACTGAATAATTCTCAACATTCTCTGTGCATCTCCAGATGGCACAACAAGCACACAGGCGGCTTTCAAAGAAGTAGGGTTGAAGCTATTAGACTGTCTGCAGAAAACTATTAAAAATGATGCATGCGTGACATTAATTTCTGATTATTAGCCAAAACTGAATACCCATCAGTGGCCATTTATTTTTACTTTTCCATTTGTGAATAGGTACATTAGTTTTACTTCTAAGCTTATCAGAGCTTTAAGATCTGTTTATTATGCTCTGATAACAAGTTACAAAACCAATCAACTCTTTTTTTTTTTAAAGATTGGCACCTGAGCTAACAACTGTTGCCAACCTTTTTTTTTTCTGCTTTTTCTCCCCAAATCCTCCCAGTACATAGTTGTATATTTCAGTTGTGGGTCCTTCTGGTTGTGCTATGTGGGATGCTGCCTCAGCGTGGCCTGATGAACGGTGCCATGTCTGCACCCAGGATTCAAACCAGCAAAACGCTGGGTCACTGAAGTGGATCGCGCGAACTTAACCACTCGGCCATGGGGCTGGCCCCACCAATCAACTCTTTTTTTATAAATTTTTTTTTTTCTGAGGAAGATTAGCCCTGAGCTAACTACTGCCAATCCTCCTCTTTTTGCTGAGGAAGATTGGCCCTGAGCTCACATCCGTGCCCATCTTCCTCTACTTTATATGTGGGACGCCTACCACAGCACGGCTTGTCAAGCGGTGCCATGTCCGCACCTGGGATCCAAACCAGCAAAACCCGGGCCGCCAAAGTGGAACATGCGCACTTAACCGCTGCCCCACCGAGCCGGCCCCCAATCAACTCTTAATGGTCGACACCCCTCCCAATCTAAAACAAGTTTCACATAATGATTCTCAGTAGGGCGAACAGTTCAGCCAGCAGAGAGCACAGCCACTGTCCAAAAGGGCAACACATTCTGACAGTTTTACTACGTGGCATGGTCCTAAAGTTAAATAAGAGGGGTTGGAGCAATATAACTATGCCAAAAGCTTAGAATTTTACCATTTTTACCAACATAATTACCAATAAAATTTTGCCAAACTTATATTGGGTAATCAGACCCAAAGAGATCCATCAGCCTGGACCTGTTTCCTGAGCTCCAGATGCATATATTTCAGTATCTACTAGAGAGTAGATACTTAGATAGCTAACAGGCGTCTTGCAAAATGTCCAGCACTACACGTCCATTCTTTTCCCCGTCAGCCCTAATCCTGCAGTTCCCAGACTCTCACACCCTTATTTTTCTCCATAGCATTTATCATGATCAGCTATGTTACACAGAGAGAGACCATGCACAAGGGCAAAATTTTCTACTGTTTGGTTCACTGCCATTTTCCCTTTGCCAAGAACAATGCCTGGCATATAGTAGGTGGTCAATATTTGTTGCATGAATTGATGACTTATCTGGATACCTGAGTAAATCGCAACTAGAGAACCATAAGGAATAGAGGACCTTAGAATGGTTATGATGTTTGGTTAAGTGACTGGCAGGGCAAGAAAGTAGCTCCAAAATACTGCTAGATTTTAAATTTGTTGTAAAGAATAAAAATGAGCAAAAACTGAGAATGCATGAGAAAGAATCAACGTGTTAAGTAGTGCGCCTAAGTCGCATCAGCATGACCTACGAGAGCTTTCAAAATTAGATTCTCAGACTTGCCAGTTTGGCAAATGCTGGAAAGGGACAAGATGAGGAACACCCAACCTCCAATCTGGGTACCTGGATGTAATCTCAGGGATGCAAGACTGAATAGAGATGAGAATTAAAAAGGTCTAAACATAACTAACTGCCCTGTAGTCTGCCTAAGAAAGAAGAGGTTATAGAAAAAGGCATCAGCTATACAGCATCTATAAAGCAGACTCTATTCTGTCCTTAACGTAGATCCATCCCTTTAGAAGGGAGAAATGCCTTAGGCTTCCACAGCTTCGTGTCACAAGCCATTAAATTCATCCAGCTCTATTTTGATTTTCCGCTCTCCAAGAAAGTTTGTGTAGAATTTCGCATTCCATATAGATTAGCCTTCAGGGAGAAAATGTGCAGATGAGCAAACATGCAGAGTTGGTCTCCTTATGGATGTACTTCTCAGTATGAATTTAAAATGTGCATTCTGGTTTATTCATCAGTCTTGGGAATTTGGTTAACATGAGTCACCTGCAGGCATACTGAAAATACCAAATCTCTTAGCTTAAAAGGGCTGAAGTGCAGACCCTGGCAACCCTACCAGGGTTGTGCCACCTGAGCAGAAACAAAGAGAGGGCAAGAAACAAGCAACTGTAGGTTTTGGTTTTGTGCCCAAGTGGTGAAAAAAGGGACCTGCGGCTGATACACTATTCAACCCACAAGCCACAGCAGAGAATTGGCCTCACCCTCCCCGTCTCCTGGCTCACCACTCAAGGTGTACACTGCTGGGTCTTCTTTAGGGATCCAAGACTTCCCTAGCAATTCATTTTAACTAATTCACCCACACAGAAATGTTGAGGGGTGCTCTCTACTCCAACCCACACAATTAATCCAATCAGCCAATTAGCCTGGCCTGCCCTGCTGCTGTCTAGCTCCTTTCCAACCTTCTCCTCACTGCAGGAGGGAGACTGAAAATCCGGCCCCTTCGCTACCTGTTTTCAGCAGTTCAAGGGCACTTCGCCTGGCCTTGAGGCAAAGCCACAGTCCTCACGTGGTTTTCAGCTACAGCCCATCTTCTCAGGCTCCTTTTTTTTTTTTTTTCCATTTTAAACAAGAAGTTTATTTAAACAACAAGACGCTTGACTTGAAGGGAAAACTATCTAGGATTCATTTCTTTTAGAGTAATTTATCCCTACTTAAAGACAGATTGCCCTACATGTAACAGCTACGTACAAAAAAGTTATAAAATTGTCCTTGGTTTTACAAAGATACACGAAAAACATTAAAATTCTCCAATCGAACAAGGTATGCAAGGATTTTTATGTTGTTCTTTTTTTTGTTAAACAGTGAGAGCAAAATAACTTACTGGAATATAAAGATAAGAGCTGAATGAGCATGCCACTAATGGAGAAAGGGGGTATTTTCACAGAACCAGTATTTTTCTCTATCCCATCTCCATTTGATGTCAATTAAAACATACCATTGGCCATTTAGTTTTTAAAAAAATGCAATATGCTTGTGCACATACACCAGTTACTTTATGTACAATAAAGGAATGGGGAAGGGGAAAATGAAAGAATAGAGAAAACTATACTGTAGTAGTCAGGACGCGGTGGAACCAAATTGCGGTTTTCTAATTGAGAATGTCTTCTTGGTCTGGAGGAAGAGAGTTCTGGAGTAAAGTAGCAGGTTCCCTTTTTAATAGACACCTCCTGTCTGCTGCTGGAACACATCAATTGTATCTTCATCCTCCATTTCCAGCTGAGCAGGTGTGTCTGTTTCATTGATTGGCTGCCCGTCAAATCGGAATCTGATCTGCCTCATTGACAAACCCTGTCGTTCACAATAGGCTTTCATTAGTTTACTAAGCGGTGTATGCCTCTTAATCTTAAACTGCACGACAGAACCATCCTGCCCCGCCACCTTCAAATTAATATGATCGTTGTTCTCAGTCTTGACTCCTTCCTTGGGCTTTTCGTCGCCCATGGCGAACGCCGGAGTCTCCTCAGCTGCCGCTTCACAAAAGAGGTACCAGGTCCACACCGAATGAGCACACAAGCAGCACCAGGAGCGGCAGAAGAAGGAGGTGGCAGCGGTGGAGGAGGGAGAGTCTCTCAGGCTCCTTTTTATGTGCTCTCCTCATTCTCCAGTTCCACGTCCTCTTTAGTTATGGGCTTTTGAACATGCCATTTACTCCATCTTCCTGGAAGGCTGTGTCTAGATCAACCTGACCGCTCTCCTTCACCCGTGTAACTTACTAGTCCTCAGGGCTCACATGGCGCCACTTCATCCCCAAATGAGTTACACTCCTGCGTATATGATTCCATGCAGTTACGCTTCCTTAGTCCTTATCACACCACACTGTAAGCCCTTGCGTACGTTTCTGCCCTCCTACTACACTGTAAGCTACTTAAGGGCAATAATCACGTCTTGGCACTGAGTATATGCTGAAAAAATAGATATGGTAGACAAAATATGGAAGTCTCAATCACCCTCATCATGTCTGTATCTCTTGTCTGATATAATTTTTATAATTTCATTTGGTTTCTTCTTTTACATACTAAAGTCATAATTATTTGCAACCAACATCCTCAACCCTCTTGCCAAAAGTGGTAATGACATTAAGAATTAAATCTATTCTAGGATGACAGGAAGACTTCTCATGGACATCTTAGCATCTTGTGAAAATTGAACAGTGCAGATAGATAACCTGTTTTTAAGGATAAGTAAAATATAAATTTAAAAATTCAGAGTCATGGTGAAAAAGATATTTTATATACACATACATACTCATGAAATCCAAATTTCTTTGCCCAAACATTGCTAGGCATTTCCATATATATCTATCCCAATGAAAACATTTTTAAATTTCTTTTTTTTTTTTGAGGAAGATTAGCCCTGAGCTAACATCCGCTGCCAATCCTCCTCTTTTTGCTGAGGAAGACTGGCCCTGAGCTCACATCCGTGCCCATCTTCCTCTACTTTATATATGGGACGCCTACCACAGCATGGCATGCCAAGCGGTGCCATGTCCACACCCAGGATCTGAACCAGCGAACCCCAGGCCGCCTAAGCGGAACGTGTGCACTTAACCGCTGTGCCACCAGGCCGGCCCCTATTTTTATATTTCTTAGCTAAGAAGAAATCAATCTCAAACTAAGCTGATATGCAGAATAATTCATTAACTGTCTCAAGCAGGAAATATCCAGCTTTTGGGGGGAAATAATGTGACTTCAGTAGCATGGTAATAATAGCTAAAGAGAACTATTTCCCCTCAAGGGATAACATTAAAATTATATCTTAAGTAAAGTCAAGTGTATTACTAACAATTAGTATGGTTAGTGTTTTGGAATGAATTTCATATTAAAAAAGAAGGAAAAGATAACCATGCAAGGTCTCCAGATTTCCTTTCCAAAGCAATGATTTCCAGGCATTGTCCTACTATGAAGTTATTTTATTTTACTGTTAACGTGTAAACACAACTTTAAGTCAAAGGACAAAGATTTCACTGTGAAAACGAGAAGGCTGGACAGAGAATTGCTCATTTTTCACAAGTCCTTCTTACAGCAGGCGAGTTCTGCAATTTGTTGCCAGGCAACAGGGCTTTTTTCCTTTAACCCTCCCGGTGACCATACTCACTTGTACGTACCCATCACCTCTCAGCCAACCATCTCAAAGCACTCTGCAAACAAACACTCATCTTCATGCCTGCTTGTGAAGAGGAAGCTACGCAGCATCACACAGCATCATACCACTTTATGGAAAAGGGAAAACGAGGAACAGGGATGTGAGGACCTGCGCAGCACTAATAAACAGGAGACGCGGCAAGCGGTGCGAGCCCCTCCAGGCTGTCTCACTTGCCTGGGAGCGCCCACGCCACTCCTCCCAGGAACCCATCAGGTACTTGAATGCATTTCAGGAACCCACTCCCAGTTTTGGTTGTGCAAAAAGAAGTCCAAGGGCAAGAGCTTCCTGTAAAATTGCCTCGTTTTCTTTGCCACAGATAGGAGGGGAAAAGTTTAGTTTCTTATCCCTCAAGAACCAAGACTCTGAAAGCCCTGAATGTGACAGCCAGAGCACCTTTAACATGGTCAATATCCATATCCTCTTTGTTCTTTTCCAATTCAATTCAAAATACTTTTCACTACGACATACTTTTGTTAGACACGAAATCAGGAACTTTATCCTACTCTATCTAATACTTTTACAAATTAATTTCTTTAAGTTAGAAGAGAAAATAATAACATTGGATTTGAAAGAATGAGGGGCTCAGTAGACACATGAAACGCTTACTAGAATCCAAGCTTCATTCATAGCCGTTTCTGCTGGGTCTGCAGCACTATGAGTCAGAGGCTCAGGGATTCGCATATGAGCAACAGCAAATGTTTCAGAAAGCAAAACCTCCATCGGTGACAGGGGAAATCCGAGTGAGTAATGGGGAGAAAAGGGATTTTGAGCTACTAATACAGAAGATGCAATTTTTAAACTACATTTATTTAGTGTCATGAAAAAAGCCTAAACTTAAATTCTAGCACTAGCTCTCATTGTTTGGGTGAGTCTGGTAAATAACTTCACTTCTCTGAGACATCTGTGAAACGGAGATCACTGTTAAACTCACAGGGTCCTTCTTAGGTTATGAAAGGATGCATTTCAATCCCCTAATAAGGGTGCATCAGATACTTCACAAGTTGGTTCCCTTCTGTTTTCATATTTTAAAGGATGGGGGCAGAATTTTGGTTCCTTGCATGACTCCTCAGGAAAGCGGGGCAGCAGATTAGTAATATAACGTGTGGTGGAGAAGACTGAGGCTCAAGGAAACCCTATGGGGGCAAAAAGATGAAACAAGAATGCCAAAATATCAATCAGTTTGAAGCTGGGTGATGATTACATAGGGGTTGATAATATTTTTTTCTGTAAGTATGTTTGAAAATTTCTATAATAAAAAGTTCGAACAATAATAATTTTTGAAGGTATTAACTTAAAAAAAAAAAAAAAGGAAGAGGAGGAGGGCTCTTACATCCCTAAGACCTAGGATTGAATCTCTACTTTCTATCCTGAACTTGGGCATGTTATTTCATGCTTCTGAGCCTCAATTTCTTCTTATACAAGGGAATGATAATGGTGTGGCGGGTGCAGAGATGTGCCGCTCAGATCCCCTTTCCAGAAAGAACCTGCTGCCCACCTGCAAGGAGTGTGGCTGGCAAACAGCTTCTCTCAGCGTCTGCCTCATCTTTTGAGCCAAGGTCCTGGTCTTCTTTTTTTTTTTTTTTAAGAAACAACATTTTTTTTTTTTAAGTTTTTTTTTTTCCTTTTTCTCCCCAAAGCCCCCCAGTACATAGCTGTATATTCTTCGTTGTGGGTCCTTCTAGTTGTGGCATGTGGGATGCTGCCTCAGTGTGGTTTGATGAGCAGTGCCATGTCCGTGCCCAGGATCTGAACCAGTGAAACACAGGGATGCCTGCAGCGGAGCGTGCGAACTTAACCACTCGGCCACGGGGCCAGCCCCAGGTCCTGGTCTTCTTATAGCAACCCCCAGCCAATGACTGAGCACGATGGCAGCCAAGGTCACAGTGTTCTCATGGGGCAGTCCTTGGCCAATGAATGAGCAAGGCAGCGGTACAAGGGCTGGCCATTTCTGTCCCATGTGAGACTCCTTGAATGGGTAATCTTGGCTCTGGAGCTCCTGGGTGGCCTGGTAGAGACTGTTAGGCTGCATCCTGGCCTAACAGCTTCCTCTCCCCAATCACACATCCTCCATTTTCCTTTCACAGGTGTTCCTCTCCAGTAAAACTAGACACTCCTAGCTCCATCTCAGCATCTTCCCTGATGCTGGCACAAACGGTACTTACCTCATTAGATTCTTGTGAAGATAAATGAGACAATGGATGGAAAACACTTTGCATAGCACCTAAGACAGGATAAGCTCTCAATAATCGGCAATACTGATAACTAGCCAGCAGTGTTTAAGGCAACAGGGCATGGTGCTTGTGAAAATATTACAAGAACTATAGAGTTTATGCAATTATAAGCTATTCCTATTTTTACAACCCATAAAGAGAGTAGAGAAGTACAAATGGAACCTGTAGTTGCTGAACATTATACACCAAAACCACAGATTTTAGTCTAAGAGCTAATTTCCATTAAAAACCTCATTCCAATTACTAAATGGTATGTTCTAAATTTAAAAAAAAACACACACAATATAGCTTATATGATACTATAGTTTAAATGTGAACAGGTATTACAACTTTTGCAACAAGAAATTGGAAGTTTCATCTACCTTTTTAAAATTTTTGTTATGGGTGGTTTGAATCTATTTCTAGCATTAAACAATTGAGGCTATTAAGCCTTACAAAAATTTAACACAGAATTTTACAAATTGGATGAAGTTTATGAGTTAAAAGTTGGTCCCAATTGGAAGACCATGATCAATCAATATTAAAAACTTGTATATTCCCGACTAACTCTTTAATATAATATGCATATTTGGCCCTTTATGATTTTTTTAAGTTTTTAACTAGACACATCACTAGGCTCAAGCTACTATAAGCATACATTACTAAAATAGGAAACAAATATTTCATTATAAACACTAATTCCAGAAGATTTCACACCCACATTCTAAAATTTAATTAGATTAATTTTCCAAGGCATTTGTGTATTCTTGGTAGCTTGCAATTTTTAAGTGTGAAAATGAAGCCTTATTTTTAAATGTGGGTGGTGCTGATGAAACAAGTATGAGTAATACTTGCAGGAAACACAATATTAGCTTTAGCTAGGAAGTGGGTGACACTTGAATAGTCCTTCAAAGACACTTTCCATGTCGCACCAATGTAAATCAAGACTTATAACGTGGTCAGACAGTCAGCACCAACACTTACAGAACTCCCGTATGATGCTTGAAACACAGTTTTACCTACCAAAAACGCAAATTTAGGGTTCCAGCTAATGTATCAAGTGAAGGCAACAAGCTGATATCAGCCACAAAATCACCAGACCTCCCATGGTTTGTTTAATATCTACTAACCAGAAAAGACTGCGTGCAAAGCCTGTTTTAACGGAGAGGTGGGGATGACAGAATTAAATCTGATTCAGTCTATCTTCTGAGGTAGTTCTGCTCCACTTAGCATAGTTCCGGGAGCACTGTCTCTCCCTGTTGTTGGTCTTGCTATGTTTATCCCAAACAGAAACCTCTGAAGGGTTGAGAACAAAGAGCAGCAGAAGAGCTACGAACTGTAGTTAGCACTGCCCTCCACTCCGCATCCAGCAGCACAAGATGGTAATGATTCTCCAAAACTTAGAACTATTAATAGTCAATTACTTCTAGATTAAAAAAGAATCAGGATTGCCTAGCTTAAAATTCGGATACACGATACAGTGTTCTTGTATAAACACACACGGACATACCAGGCACAACGAGCTTGAACAACAGAGAAGACAGAGTTTTCAAGCCCCACTTTAAAGGTGAAAAATGTCCCTTCGGGCAGAGAGTATATGGGAAACCTCTATACCTTCCGTTCAGTTTTGCTGTGAAGCGGCTCTAAGAAATAAAGTCTATTTAAAACAATTTTTAAAGTTGCCTAGAATTACAGAAAATTTTTACAACTGCCAAAGCGCAGAAAAGCGTTACAATTATTCTTCCATTACTTTAAAAAAGCAAAAGTTAAAACAAAAGGAAAAAAAGGATTCAGTCATTTTCAATAAATATTTCCTGAACGCCTACTATGACCAGGCATTGTGCCTGGTACAGCGGGTGGGTAACTCGCTGCTGCCTCTTTAAAGGGGCACACCACCATATTCAACACACTGTTGAATGCGCATTCTATGCCTGGCATTCTCCTAAAAACACAGATTCAGAAAAAATTACGCACAATCAACACAGGTGGCTTCTTACTATGTGAACCAATATGTATTATTCAGTCTTGCTGTTCACTTTCTTGTTTTTGGTATTTTGAGCCACTCTCCTTCCTATTAGCACCAAAGCACAGACATAAAGATGGCAGAGAGGACACCAGGAGACAAAAGTAGCTTCTGTCACTGAGTAATTGGTTAGCTGCAAAGAGTAGAACGATTATGAGGAAAGCTAAAATTTCCAATGGATTTATTCATACTTCACATCAATGATCAAGCTAATAAGAAGTTGAATTGAGGGGCTGGCCCCATGGCATAGTGGTTAAGTTGGGCAGGCTCCGCTTCCATGGCCCAGGGTCAAAGGTTGGGATCCTGGGCACAGACCTACTCCGCTCATCAGCCATGCTGTGGTCGCATCCTACATTCAAAATAGAGGAAGACTGGCAACAGATGTTAGCTCAGGGTGAATCTTCTTCAGGAAAGAAAAAAAAGTTGAACTGACACTTCAATAACTTGCCACTTCTTTCAAATAAGTAGGTAAAGAAAAAACATTCAAATGTAAGAAACTCTTGCTTTGCCATTTCTCCAATGACCAGTCACAATTCCAATAAGTCAGTGCAAGCTACTTACCCTATTAACACTACCTTCCTAACAAAATCTGCAGTAAATGCATTTCAGTTAATTTTACAAAGAAACATAAATCTCTCTTTTGATTCTGATGTTGCAGGCTAGAGTTAAGCCTACTTTACATGTTTTCACTGAATTAAGCAGACATCCTTCAGCGTATACGATGTGACTTACAGAGCCTCAGATTGGTCTGAGTCTGCACATAGTAGCTGTTCGATAAAAATTTTAAAAGTTGATTAAAAGGCAATGTTATGAAGAGCTGCACAGAAACAATTTTGTTATAACCTAAGTGCTTTAAAACAGCCATTCATACCTTATTATGACCTTCTGATACAAAAATTAAAAGCCTCGATTTAAATTCAAACTAGTCCAAGAAATTTTTACAAATTATGGGTTTCAAGTCTACTTTTATAGTTGTATGAAAACTTCCCTCAAAAATGTCCTAGGATTGAACGATTACTCCTATGGAGCTGTTAAAAAAAAGAGAGAGAGAGAAAGGTTTTACTCTGTCTACAAAGCAGGATGTGGCCGACGAGTAGGCCTTAAATGTAAAGTGTGTGTTAGAAACCTGTAGTTTTTAACAGCCTATATGGACTTTGACTAAAGTCCTAAAATGTGTGTAAAACCTGGTGGTATTTGTGAAGATCTGTGACAGTACAACCACCTGTTAGAAATGACTGATGGCCGCCAACCCATAGCTCTGTCTCTCTCCATTGAGAAGCATCATTTTGCCAAGACTTGAGCTCCCGGTCATTATCTCATTACCCATGTGCATGATTCGAAAGCCACATGCAAGGGGAACCCTCAATCGTTCTGCCCTGCCCCGGGCTGCCCAGCACTGCCCACTGCGCTGCATTTCACAGTCTGTCCCCACTGCAGGACTGGAGCTCTATTTTTCAGAATCCTCCATTATTCCAGTCTTTCTTTAAAATCTCAAATACCCCTAATAAAATAAGGCAACTGAAAACAGACATTCTCTGGCTCTTAGACTTCTTGGTATTTCACCTTGAAACTCCGATTTTGCACCTCTCTTATTAGTGCAAATGTGTTCATTCCTTTCCCTCTATTAAACTATAAGCACTCAAGGGCAAAGGCCAAAGCTCTATTAGAATGCCTTTTGAGTAGGACGTCTTTTTTTCTTTCACTCTTCACTGACATACACTTGCATATATACAACTGCTAACTGACTCATTCTTCCTCATAAACTTACCAAGTGAAAAAAAACTTCAAGTAGTTTACACGCCTTCTCCCTTAAAAAATCTCTCCCAATTATTGTTATCGTAGAAAATTTCAAGCATACACAGTCGAAAGAACAGTATCATGAGCTTTTCTGTACCCCTTATCCAGCTTCAACAATTACCAACTCAAGACCACTTTTGTTTCATCCATATCCCCCATCCACCACCATCCCAATTCATTTTGAAGCAAATCCAAGACTTCACATCATTCATCTATATGCCAGTTCCCATTTGTTTTCAACAACTCCTTGTCTTTGCCTTCCTTCCCATCCCTCCACTCCCAAAAAGAAGTGTATAGAATAATACAGGGCAACTGGAGCTCTTTTATCCATTTTCTTCTCACGGCTACCTACTCTCTTCCGGATCACCTTCTACAACATTCACCAACATCACTGGGAAATGTCCACCATTGTGTTCAGTCCTTTTAACCGCAGCCCATTTCACTTAGAAGTATACTGTATTTTTCCCTCCATAATCCCTTTCTCTTGTTTGAACGAGTAGGAAAAAAAAATTGTGCCCAAATTTCTATTCTCTTGATAAAAATTACTTCTGATTTGCTCCCCCACCCCAGATAAGCTAGTGGAGAAGGAATAGAAGAGGAAAGAAAAACAACGCTTAAAATGGTAGATTCTGCCTAATCAGGTGCGTGCAAATATTTAAAAGCATCTGTTATTTTATTTCTAAAATGAGTATGTGTAAACAGCATTCCCTTTTGATAGAGGATGTTTATAAAATGAATTATCTTAATTTGAGCGAGCTACTGCCTTCAGGATTTTGTATTAGTAACAGTAGCTGCTTCCAAGCCTAAGGAATGGTTATGTAAAAACAATTAAAGCCAAAAAAATAAATAAATAATCAGGGAGGATGCGCTCTGTTTCTATCGCCGCTCCTACCTTGTTTTATTTTGACGTGAGATTTCTTGGCCTCAGCTCGGAGAGCAACCACCACCCTACACTTTTCTCCTCCACACCCTTTACAAATGGAATTCTGAAAGGAGGCACTTTCGAGTTCATCATGGGAAATGCCTCATCTTGAGAACGTTTCAGCGCAATAATTGAGATTTCATCCACTCCTCCCTCTGGACACTGCACTGCCCATCCCTGACCCAATGATTTCCCCAGGAAGCCAGAGGCAGACAGGGAACCAAGCTCCATTCCACGACCCACAGCCTCCCCTCCTCGGCATCCTCTATTCGCCAGGTCCGGGGAGACGGATTCCAGACACCACGTTCCTTGTTTACCGATCCGCACCCCCAGGTTAAGGGTCTCGGCAGGGCGCCCCTCACCGCCAACCTCCCCCATTTTAAACCGTTTCCTCGGAGCAGTTAAAGATTTACCCCGAGAACGCCCCTTCCCGAAGGTGACACAAAATCTCCCTCTAACTCCGATGACTTTCCCCTCCAGGCCAAACGCCACAGTCCTCACGTCCAATCCAGGATCGGAGCTGCCCCTCAAGAACTACAAGTGCGCCCCAAACCGCCACAAGTCAAAAGTCCTCGCCTCCAGAGGGAAGACACCGCTTCTCGCCCCTGCGCCCCAAAACCCAAGACCTCGGCCCCGGCCGCGCCGAGGCGCCCCGCCCCCGGGGAAAGCGCCCGATCCGCCCGCTCCTCCACCGGGAGAAAGCAGCCTCAGGAACTCGGGGCTGGGAGCCCCGATAAATAACGCATCCCCGAAAACCCGAGGGCCTCCACGCCCCCATCGAAGCCAGCCCGCGGCGCATCGGTCGCTCTCCCCGAGGGATTAAGGCTCCTTCCAATGCACACGGCTGGCCTCGGGGCGCCCCCTGCTCAGGCCGGCGGGGACCCGCACCAGCTCCCCGGCCTCCGAAGGGCGAATCCGGCTCGCACCTCCTGCTCGGGGAAGGCCGACGAGGGGCACGGGACCTGCGCCTCGCCCCCAAACCGCGGGGACCCCGGCCCGCGCCCCCTCCCAGGCGCGCCAGGCACCCTCCCCCGCCGCGGCGGGCCCAGCCCCTCACTCACCCAGAGCTCGGTGCCCCAGCTCATGGTGCAGGGGGCGGGAAGGGGCGCGCCGCGCGGCGGTCGCGGCTCTCCGGCCCCCCTCCCCGGCGATCTCCTCGCCCCTCGAGATCCTCGCGATCGAGGAAGGCCCGGTGCCCGCGCGGCCGCCGCCGCCTCCTCCGGCTCGCCGCTCCTCGCCCGGGGTCTCCTCGGCCGCTCCTCCTCCCCGTCGCTCCTCAGCAAAATGGCCCGAGGAAGCAGCAGCCGCGGCCGCCGCAGCGCCCGCCCGCCCCACACCCGGGAGCGGGGGAGGGGGAGGGGAAGGAGGGGGCGGGGCCGCGCCGGGGGCGGGGCCGGGCTGACAGCTCGCGCACGCGCGCCCCCCGCCCCGCCCCACCCCGGCCCCCCTCCCGCCCCGCCCCCGGCCCCCCCTCCCGCCCCGCCCCCGGCCCCCTCCCCCCGCGCCCTCAGCCCTGCCCGCGCCGCCGGGGGTCTGGGAGCACGCGGAGGGAGGCGGGAGCGCGGCCGGGCCGGACCCGGGGCTCCCCCCGCCGATTTTTTTTATTACTTATTAGCAACCACACTCTCTGCTCTTGGGACGACCCCTCGCCTTTGAACGTAGCCGGCCCTGTTATTACCGGTGCTCTGCCGGGGCCTGAGGTTGCTCCCCTGCGCCGAGCGCCGCCGTGGACTGAAGGACAATCTTTTTCCCCGGCAGCCCTTCGCGCCGACCAGAGTTCGCTCGGGATGCTCCCTCCCCACCGCCGGGAACCGCCGAGGCCCGAGGAGCCTGCAGCCTTGCGCGGGGGCAGTGGGGCCTGGTACGCTGATGTCTGTGCCCTGTACGGGTAGGGACGTCGAGGCCAAGAGCGACCGAGCAGCTCCGCGTGGCTGGGGAAGGAACCCAGGGACGCACAACCAGTGATTTCTAATCTCTGAAACCAGTGATTTCCAACTTGTTCGGCCAAGAAACTCTCAGACGTGAAATCACGTTGCCGCTTAGTGGGTAAGAGGAAAGGCGCTGTGCCCACAGATAGCGTGTTTGGTTCCGATCCAGCCTCCCGCACGTACTAGCTGGGTGGCCTCGGACGAGGACTCCACCTCTCCAGGAACCCAGAGCCCCCCCCCCGCCGAATGGAGGTAATAACGCATCCATCTCCCCGCGGGGTGGCGAGGATCAAGGACAGGAGCACCTGTTACCTGGCCTGTGGTTAGGAAACGGAAAGCTCACGTGTCGGTAGATAAGTGACTCCCTCACTCTATTCCCAGCGTCTACACTAACATCATTCCCGACAAGCTATGGAGAATTTGCGGAGTTCCAACTCTCCTCTGAACCACTGGGCCCTTTCTCCCCAACTTTTCTCTCTTCCCTCAGTTAATGCTACTGACTTTTCGGAATAACTGTGGACTCCAAAAATGGGCCCTATTTTAGAAACATTCACAATGACGCCTCTCTCCAAGCCAAACACCCCAGCTTCAACCAGCTTATCATTCTCCTCCATGAAAGGGTGGAGCTGAAAAACCCCTGCCGATAGACCAAGTCGACTTCCTTTGTTGGACAGAGTTACAATAAATTTAAACTGTCAAAACTGTTTTGGTCTGTCTTTTTTCAGTTTCAAGTTCCCCTCCACCCCCTCGATTAGTGTGTGTGCTTAAATATTGTGCTCTCACAGTTACCAGGTCTGGGAATTCTTTACTCCAGAGCCGGCTACATACACAGCGATCAGAATGGCCAGCCACCTACATCCCAAGGCAGGTTAATAGCCAGAGGATTTGGAGGGGTTAGAAATTCAAACAACGCCACACAGTTTAGTTTGCTGTTTGGAAACAGTAAGTGAAAACGCAGGTTATCTAAAAAGACCTTGCCTCAGTAACCACCTCAATTTCCCTTCCTGCCAAGGCTTGAATATTTTTTCAGTCAAATACAGTGATCTAATCTTGACTGAGTTCTTGGAGACTTCTCAAAAACAGTGTCCACTTGTGCGAGTAAGCTAATCAGGAGGAAAAACACCTGCTGCTGTAAAGAAGAGGAAGGGACAGAAGGAAAAAAGAGACCACATGAAGACGGAAATTTTTGAGATGAGTAAGCAGGAAATAGTCATAGGAACCCATTAAAAGCCACAGCAGCAGATCTATATGAAACTGGGTTAATTTGATCACACTGCAAATATCTTTAACTTCATTAAGTTTGGGTGCTAACTGGAAAAAGATTGAAAATGTTAGAATCTTCAAAAAAAAAAAAAAGGGAAAAGATGCCATTGATCTTAAAGCAATGGAAACAAATAGGATTGAAAATAAGGAGAAATAAACCAGCAGAGAAAAAGATAAATACAGCACAGTTCTCTTTTGGAAAAACTAAATCCATTTCAGTCTCCCTTATAGTAAGAGGCAGCAATTCTAAGAAGAGGAGTTCTCACTATTAACAAATTACTGTGACCTGACCTACTTAGCAATCAATTTTCACAAGAGGTATTCTAAACCCTGTCTATGTAAATGCTTGAATGACGTAGGGAGTCAGTCTGGGTTATGTACACCTGTTTCACCTCTCAGTAACATCTCGAGAACCCACAATTATGATCTTGGTGAGTGAGTATATAAATTTCCACTGACTAATCTGATCACAAGGACGTTATTAGCACTGAAATAAGGTATCTAGACAAAGAGAGACCCTGTATAGGTTGCTGTGTAGTTAGAGGTAAACCATTCTATTAAGGCTTTTTGGCAATTCTAATGCTCTTTGCAATTAATAAACATCTAATTCAGGGGCTTATATATATAGATACCTCTATCTATCTATCTGTATCTATCTTATCTTTTTTTGTTGTTTTGGTTTTTTAAGGAAGATTAGCCCTGAGCTAACTGCTGGTAATCCTCCTCTTTTTGCTGAGAGACTGGCCCTGAGCTCACATCCATGCCCATCTTCCTCTACATTATATGTGGGACGCCTACCACAGCATGGCACGCCAAGTGGTGCCATGTCCACACCCAGGATCTGAACCGGCAAACCCCAGGCTGGCAAAGTGGAACATGCGCACTTAACCGCTGTGCCACTGGGCCGGCCCCCGTCTTATCTTTTAAAGGAGACAGGTTTTGTAATTGTTAAATTGAGACCCTAGTGTTCCACTACTTATTAGGTGTGTGGCCTTTGGCAAGTTATTTACACTCTTCTGCACGACGGTTTCTTCATTTGTGAAATGAGGGAGCTGGTGGGGGGCATGGATTCAGTGTCAGCCAGATTTGGACAGCCCTGCACAGAGCCTGCAGAGCTTTGGATCAATTATTTTCCTTCTCCAAGCCTGTTTCCTCCTCTGTAAGATGGAAATAATGCTCTGACTTCAAAGGTTACTGCGAAGAGTAAAAGAAAGAATACATGTAAAATGCTTAGCGTGTAAGGGCACAAGTATCGGTTCCCTTTCCTTTCAGCTTGTTTTCTGGAGAATTTTTATTTATTATATCAAGAAAAGCAATCATTTAAGCACTTCTGATGCAGCCAGACAGCTTGCCCGAACTACAATTGATTGGTTATCTATTGGTGAAGCACTATTCCTACTGAAATTCTCAGGAATTTTTTTTAATTTAAAGTAGCTTCCATTGGTTTCTAGCTTAAAATGCTCCATCTGTTTAGCATTCAAACTACTTAGTCAAGAAGGCAGTCAAGTGGAAAAAGTTGGAGTGGGATAAAAGTAGGAACTTTATGGTGAGTAGAATCTTAAAACGGCAACCAATTTTTGCACCCGATAATGGAATTCCCTGAAAGGGTATAAAGATGTGCATAAAATCAGAAAAAAACAGCTGTCCTGTGGCCAAGCAAATCACACATTGTGCCACCAAGGTGAGGAGACGTGAACTGGAAGCTTTTCTCGAACCCGTAGGATTTAACACGTGTCAGGGCCGAGCTTTTCCATGAAGATCACTCTCTGCAAGAGGCCATGGGCTCCCCCCTGGCCCCAAGACATGACGTTTGAAGTCAAAGAACGAAAGTGGTATTTGACTTCTGAATGTATTGCTAGGTCTCAATTTTTTTCTTGTTTTTGGAAGATCAGCCCTGAGCTAACATCTGCTGCCAATCCTCCTCTTTTTGCTGAGGAAGACTGGCCCTGAGCTAACATCCGTGCCCATCTTCCTCTACTTTACACATGGGACGCCTGCCACAGCATGGCTTGCCAAGCGGTGCATAGGTTCATACCCGGCTCCAACCAGCCAACCGGGGCGCTGAAGCGGAATACATGAACTTAACCGCTGCGCCACCAGGACAGCCCTTCCCAGGTCCCAGTTTGACCTCTAGTTCTCTATACTGTCTTTATAGAGGTTTTTGGTCTAAAATATCAACTCTTTTGATAAGAAAAACAAATAGCAACTACATCTTACTACAACTAGAGAATATTAATCCATTAATTACTTAAAAGATTTCTGGAAATTTCTACACTGATGCCAAATGTTATTAATCACACTAGGTTCAAATTACAAATTCTGTTACTAGTGACAACCTTCAGTGGATCCTGAAAAGTTAGAAGAAATAGAAAAATAAAATGCACTTGACCGACAGAGTAAGGCTAAAAGCCAGATTTAGGACATCAGTCTTTCCAGCCCCTCCAGGCCTTTTCAGTCAATACCTTAAAGTTTAATGCCCCTTTGAGAATGCTGCCAGGGAGAAGCAAGCATAACTTGTTCTGTTACTGACCAGGTCTGTTTCTAGTTACAGCATCATGGTTATGCAAATAACCTTTTCTTGAAACTCAGAAATCATGTGCCGACATAATTGCCAAGACAGTAGTTTTCACAGAATTTGAAAAGTGTCTAAAAAATGCTTCACTTTAAGCCTTTGTCATTAGTGTTTCCATTCTTATTTCTTTCAATTCCAAACTAATGACTGGTACAATGTGGTTCTCAAAGGCCTGAAGGAAGCTATTCTTCATCGACCTCTGGGAGACGGTTTAAACCTCTGTGAAGGTCACCTAATAGTTCCCAAGGGAAAAGAAGCAAGCAATAAGAACCCAAGTTTAAGTGCTTGTAAAACTGTTTTCCAGAAACTAAAAGACAAAAGTCTTCTATTTTATAAACTACTTAAATGTTTCATCACTATTATGTTATTAAATGAAATTAAGACGCTTCCTGATCATTCTGTTTTTAGAAGTCTATTACATTCAAGTTGAAAACCAGAGATTCTCAAAAAGGGCATCTAACTTTAAAAAGTAAACAATAAAAACACACCAAAGCATTGCAAGGTACCTTTGAAAAGGAAACTACACTTGAAAGTCACCTTTCCCTTTAATGACTAGTTTCTTACTAAAGTAAGAATCGGTCAACTGTCTGTGGTATTTCCTCTTGACACCTAAAAGAAAAATATCACTTATTTTACATTCCTATTATGTTCTTTCACAGTGCTGATTTTTAAAATGCTTTCTGAAAATTTCTCATTTGATAACACATTGGTTACTCAGACGCTGGGATTTTATTTTGAAAAATTTTTTGAAGATAATGGAATTTTTTGAAAAATTAAAGAATTAGAAAGCCATGTGTGGCATAGTGCAAGGAATCCCCCCATTAAAGATCTCCCTATAAATTCCACAGATTAGAAGCAAAGAAAGTTTCCACTCATCCTCTAGTGGTCCCACGAACGGCAGGAAGCAATATAACACAGTATTTAGAAGTTTCCACGTGATGTCCAGCTCAACCCGGAAAAAATGACTCAGAGCCTCAGTCTGCTTACCTGTTAAGTGGGGATAATGGTTAACACCTACCTCCTACCTCACCAGACTGTTCCAAGGATTAAATGCAATAACGCACACAAAAGGCGTAACGAAGCGCCAGCTAAGCTCGAGAAATCGTATTACTACAACCACTTCGTCTGAAACTTTAGTATGAAGCGCCTCAAAAAACCCAAAGGACCTATGACAAGCCGTGAACTTGCTATTTTTCACCAAGTCAACGCCGCTCGTGCAAACAACGGCCAGGCCCGGCGCTGCAGCCACAGGGTGAGACATCCCCGACCCGGAGAGCCGGGTCCCCCCGGGGTCCGGGTCCCGCAGGCCCACGGGCGCTTTCAAAGCACGGCGGGTCGGAGGAGACGCCCCGGCCGGCCCTGCCCAGGACGGTTGCCATGGCAGCGATCACAGGGTCCCCGCGGGGGGTTCTGGCTAACCAGAGTCCGCACGGGGGAGGCCAACTGAACGGCCACTCGACGGCCAGCTTGGGCCCCTCGGCGACTTCCCGGGGCGCACCCTCCACGAGAATGACCACTGTCCCCGCGCCGCGGGCCGCCAAGCCCTTCTGCCAGGCTCTTCCGGCGCCGCTGCCCTTTGACCCCGGAAGTGGGCGGGAGAGGAAGCGGCTGGTGATGCTGGAACAAACATGGCCGCTCCGGCCGCTGGCGGCCTCTCAGGCTCCCGCTGGCCGCGGCTCACCGCTGGCCTCCGGCTGCTCCCGCTCCTGGGACTGCTGCAGCTGCTGGCCGAGCCCGGCCTGGGCCGCGTCCACCACCTGGCGCTCAAGGTAAGGCCGCCGAGGGCCGAGCAGGGCCGGGCCGGGGGGCGGAGGCCGAGGCTGCTCCCTCGGGGCTTGGGGCAACTTTGGCCCAGGAGGGGTCTCGGATCGATTGGGCCCGCTTGCTCGCCCCCGCGGGCATGGCCTCTTCCTGAGAGAGGTCTTTTGGGAACTGAGGGAGTGGCGGGGGTCCTCGGGCTGTCTGGAAGGGGCAAAAGATTCGAGCTGAGAAAGGGGAAGGAGCTGACCTGCGGCGTAACACCGAAGGACTCGGGAGCCCCAGCCTGCAATCCCTGCAGGCTTCCCTAGGCTCCTCGCCGATAGGCAGCTGCTCTTCCCCCTCCCTTCTCGCCTCCAACTTTTATCCTCGACGTCGCTTTTTCGCGGTCTCCACTCCTCCATCCCCTCGTGCCCCGTGAAAGTACACGGAACCTTGGCCTCAGTTTCCCAGTTCAGCTTAGGGCGCTGTGTAGACTGACCAAAGGGGGGACGTCCGGGAGGAATTTCAAATCTCGCTTGAAATACGTGACCGAGAACTTAAAACCAGGCTTAAAAATATGTTTCTAATTAGAGGGCCTGCCTTCTTCTGCCTGGCTCCTGTCATTGTCTGCCTAGGAAAGAGATTTATGATACGCCTAGAACGATCCTTTCGATCTTGCATTATAACTCACAACTAAAAGTCATCTAAGACCAAAACGTGCCTCCAGGCGGTTCAGCAGGTTAACGTATCTGGGGAGTAGAAAAATAAATCTTTATGACCCAAAGCCTTGTACATTATTTTCATGATGCATCATTTTCTAAGAAGTTGTGGGATTGTAGAAAATTTGCCTTATTAAAACACATTAACAAACCGTGAAACATTGTATTTTTGTAAACGTAGAGCTTAAAGAATACAGAACCTGGCTTAAAAAGTCTAGCCAGACCCATGCATCATACTTTGGGGTATCACTTGTTTGTAAACAAAAATTACCTGATTGAGATGGTTTTCAGCACCAGGGAGCTAGATGAGTCTTAGCTCCTTTTCAGAAACTGCTGAAAACTATGGAACGTCTCCCCAAAAACGTGCAGATAGAAATGTAGGCAAAATTTTCTTGGCATTTTTAGGACTTTATAATCTTGCTGAAACTTAGCCATAGACCCTAGCTCCCAAGCTTATGACTCCAAGTCAAGAACTCCTGATCTTTAAAATTCTTTCATTTTATAGTATAAGATCCTGAGTCTTACATTAAGTTATGTAACTGAGTTCATATAGCTTATAAATTTGAAACAAAGCTAATAGTAGGACACACTGGATCATGTCTCTTGGCTCCCAGTACAGTGCTCTCTGTACATTTCTAGAATTAAAATGTCAGGTGGCTGGCATCATTAGGTAAATACTGACAGTATAGGTAGAGATGAAGATGTCTGCTGGCCTAAGTGGTAGAAGCAAACTGAACTGATGTAATTCTGGTGGTTGATTTTTCCCTATTGTGCTAAGTCTCTTAGTATTTTTCATCTTTGTAAGTTGTTTGATAAGTACTGTGGTGCCAACTCCATAGTCAGTACTGTGATTGTTTCTTTTCTCTCTCTTTTTTAAAGATTTTACTTTTCCTTTTTCTCCCCAAAGCCTGCTGGTACATAGTTGTGTATTTTTAGTCGTGGGTCCTTCTAGTTGTGGCATGTGGGACGCCACCTCAGCATGGCCTGATGAGTGGTGCCATGTCTGCGCCCAGGATCCAAACCAGCAAAACCCTGGGCCACCGCAGCAGAGCGTGCAAACTTAACCACTCGGCCATGGGGCCGGCCCCCTGTTTCTTTTCTCTCAAACATTCTAACTTCTTACCCAAGGACATGGAAATCACCTAAAGAGAGCTCGTCACAGCAGCAACATTAGATTGTCTTGTTTCGCTTGAGACCAAGAGAAATAGGATGTTTGATGAGGTTACAGACCTAGACTAGCAAGAATGGCATGAAGAGATCCCTGAGTGCCAGAAATATGCGTTGATCTTTTTAAAAACTTTTTATCATGGAGAATTTCAAACCTATACCAAAGTAGAACAGTATAATGTACTCCCATGGAGCTGTCACCCAGCCTCAGTAACCATTAAACAGTGGCTAATTCTGTCCCATCCCCACACATGTCACTTCTCTCTTCATATTCTTTCTTTTTTTTTTTAATTGGAAACAAGGTCTTTCATTTTTCATTCACTTTTCTTATCCCATGCTACATTTTCTGCATTCTCCTGGTTTTCTCAGTCTTCTCAAATTTCTTCTCTTTTGATCTTTCTTTAGATTCTGTACCTTGTTAAAACAACTGTATTGAGGTATAGTTTACATACCATAAAATTCACCCATTTTAAGTGTACACTTCAGTGATTGTTAGTGAATTTACTGAGTTGTGCAACTATCGCCACAGTCCAGCCCTAGAGTATTTCCATCACCCTCATAAGATCCCTTGTGCTGGTTGACAGTGAATTCCCATTTCCACCCCCAGCTCCCAGCAACCACTAATCTACTTTCCATCTCTATAGATTTGCCCTTTCTGGATATTTCATAGAAATGGAATCACACAGTATGTGTTTTTTTGTGTCTGGCTTCTTTTGCTTATGTTTTTGAGATTCATCAAATCTGTCTGTTAGTGCCATGTATTAGTAATTCATTCCTTTTAATGGCTGAATACTGTTCCATTGTGTGGATACCACCTTTTGCTTAGCCATTCATCAGTTGCTGGACATTTGAGTTGTTTTCATTTTTGGCCACTGTGAATAACGCTGCTACAAACATTCATGAGCAAGTCTTTGTGGGGACTTATGTTTTCATTTTTGGGGGTGATACCCTAGAAGTGGGGTAGAATTCTGGATATGTGGTGGATTTATATTTAACCTTTTAAGAAACTGCCGAACTGCTTTCTGAAGTGGCTGTACCATTTTACATTCCCACCAGCAATTTGTGAGGGTTCCTCTTTCTATACATTTTTGCCGGCGTTTGTCAGTGTCTTCTCATATTATTTTAGAATGAATCAACGGCATCATTATCATTTGATCCATAAATATTTCAGTATGTACCTATAAGAACTAAGGACCCTTTTAAAAACATAACTACAATACCATTATAACAAAAAATAATAATGTTAATATTTACCAAGATCAGGTTCAAGTTTCCATTGGTCATAAATGGATTTAAAACATTTTTTTAACCAGAATCTAAATAGCATCCTTACATTGCAGTTGGTCAACATGCCTCTTAAGTCTCTTGTAATCTAGAGGATCTCACTCCTTCAAGGCCCCGTGCTGGATTTTGCTGGTTATTTCCTTGTGTAATTTAATATGTTCGTCTGTCCTTTGTGTTTCCTGTAACTTGCTAATTGGATCTAGCGGTTTGACCATGTTCAAGTTTGATTCTTGAGGCAGGGCTGTTTCCCGCGTAGTGCTGTGTTGTTCCATGGGGAGGCAAGGTGTCTGCTTGTCCTTCTCTTTGTCACGTTGGCCCTGTTGATGTCCAATGCTTACGTCCCTTTGTTCATTCGTGTCTTGGTCTGTTCAGGATGCTATAACAATACCACAGACTGGGTAGGTTATAAACAACAGAAATTTATTTCTCACAGTTCTGGAGCCTGAGAAGTCCAAGATCAAGGTGCCAGCATGGGTGCATTCTGGTAAAGGCCCTCTTCCTTGTTCATAGCTGCTGCCTTCTTGCTATGTCCTCACATGGTAGATGGGGTGGGAGATCTCTGTGGGGTCTCTTTTATAAGAACACTAATCCCGTTCGTGAAGACTTCAGCCTCATGACCTAAGCACCTCCCAAAGACCTCCGCACCTCCTAATACCATGATCTTCAAGTGTTAGGATTTCACTGTATGAATTTTGGGGGACACAGACATTCAGACTGTAGCAGTTAGGTATTGATCTGTAATTATGCTATTTGCTCTCAAAGTATAGGACTGCCTTTATTAAGTTATATATTTTATGGTATGGTAGATCTTGTTCTGTTTCTCAAACATGGCCCCCAAGACAAAGGAAAAGTGTATTAAAGTGCAAACGTGTCATTCCTCAGGCATCCACATGCTCAGGAAGCATTTATGGATTGCTTATATAAGGCATGGTCCCTACCCCTGTGGCAGTTTCAGGCCAGCAGAGAAAACAGGTAGAGTCTTCTATATTCTGAGTAGAATATAGAATTCCCTCCGTTGATAGGAATTTTCTTTAAGTATTTTTTTTCCTTAGGAAGATTCACCCTGAGCTAACATCTGTTGCCCGTCTTCCTCTTTTTGCTTGAGGAAGATTGTCCCTGAGCTGACATCTGTGCCAGTCTTCCTTTATTTTATATGTGGGTCGCTGCCACAGCGTGGCTGCCGAGGGGTGGTATAGGTCTGTGCCTGGGAACCAAACCCGTGGCTGCCGAAGCGGGGCGTGTGAACTTAACCACTAGGCAACAGGGCCAGCCTGACCCTTAAGTATTTTAACACTTCTTGACTTTGTAGACTCAAGCTGTGGAGTACAATTTAGCCTTTTCTGGATGATAGGGAGTGTCCATTCACTTATTCAATAAACATTTTTTTCTGACTCATTACTTTGAACAAATGTTACATTTAAAAGATCAATGATAGTATTTTAGTAGTCATTTTCTAGTTCTCATTAATGGAATAAAAAAGGATAATGAGAATTTTGTGTCAAAGATCGTCTGATAACGGTTTTTACATGGTGGCCTTCTGTGTTTACAAATATAGGCTATTTTGATGACTGATAATTCTAGCTTTCGGGTAGCCGCTGCCTATGAGACTGGCCAGGAAGTGTCTTGCTAAAGCTTTGAGTGCTTTGATTTAATTTGGACATTTCTTGGGTTGAGTACTTTTATAATAATTATACGTAAATTATAACTTCAATGACCAAAACTTCATCCCGGCAGTGTAATGAAGTGCAGGACAGAGCATGACTTTGGAATGAACAGGTCTGACTTGGGATCCTAACTTCTGTTTGATGCCGTATGACTTTGGGGCTAGTCTCGTAAGAAATCCTCTTCACTGGGGCGGGGGGGGGGGGGGTCTAGATCAGAAGGTGTTAAGTGAGAAGGTAGATTAAAGCAGGAAATCACACAAAAAGGGTATGTACCTGAAACATTTTATTTTGACCTAAAAACTACGATTGTAGCTTAATTGACTAAATGAGTGATTTTAAATGTGCCAGATGACTTTGCAACATATGCCTTCTGCTTCTTGCTTGCCTACTGGACGGATACTCCTTGGGTATCTGTTATATGCTGGGCAGGCACTGTTCTAGACACAAGCTGTGGCAGTGAGTGGGGCTAAGCCCTTGCCTACATGGAGTTTTCAATCTAGTGGTAATGGACAATAAGCTCGGAAACACGTGAGTGCGCAAGTAACTTAAGATTGGCATAAATTGCTGAGAAGAGGATAAAACAGTGTCGGGGTAAAGAGCAGTGGAGTTGGATGGGTTGTCCCGGGAGAGCCTCCCTGAAGAGGTGATGTTTGAGCAGAGACTCAAAGAACTAGCCAGCGCTTGAGGATCTGGGGAAGAGTGTGAGAGGCAGAGGACACAGGAGGCGCAGTGGCCCTGAGTGGGACGGTCTGCATTTTCATTTGTCCATGGAGCTGCAAGGAGGCCTGTGTGGCTGGAGCACAGTGGTTTGGGGAAGAGAGGAGAGGAAGCTGAAGAGGTGCAGGTGAGCCTGGAGGCCACGGTAAGATGTGCGGATTGTATTTTGTGCACTGAGGAGCCTGCCCTGGTTTTTGGTATAAAGGAACGGTTCCCTGAAGAAGTGACATTAAAGCTGAGACCTGGAACGTGAGTAAGAATAAGCCAGGGTCAGCTGGGGTTAGAGTGTGTGGAAGGGACAGCGTGCCCTACCCTGATCTTTGGTTCCCTGATCCGCGAAATAGGGGTGATGGTTGCTTTCTGTCAGGGAAGCTACGAGGCCTGGGTATAATTTGTGTAAAATAATAGTACTGAGTAGTAGAATGAACTAAATAGTAAGTGCATTCATTCAGCATTCATTAAATACCTGTTGTGTGCTAGGTGCTAGGATGCAAAAATGAGACAGGCACGGAAACAGGTAGTTTTGATACAGCCTGGTGGCTCTTTAACACAACAGTCCTGTGCAGGGGCTGTGGGAGCACAGAGTCCGGGACCCTTTCTGAGAGGCCGAGATAGGGAATATTTCCTCTGAGAGCTAACATCTGAGTTGTACCTTGGAAGAGTTTACGTTTTAGGAGAAAAAATAAGCCAAGAGAAGCATATGGAGAGAATAGGGTGGTCCCGTCAGAGGGGACAGCCTCCTGAGCATGGTGGCAGGAAGTCATCCATCATGCCCGGTGTTGACGTGCAAAGAGCAGAGCAGAGGAAATGCGTGGAGATCGGCCTTTGTAACATGTGGAGGCTTTGGGGAGCCCCTGACGTTTTTAAGGCCGGGAGTGACTGAATAATTTGATTTTATGTAGATTTCTCTGGGAGTTCAATCAGGGGGCAAGACTGGAAGCCAGGGGTGAGCCAGGTTATAGAGGCACTCTAGGTGCGAGATTAGGGCCTAAAGTGGGGGCAGGAGGGAGAAGAGGGTACAGACCCCCCCCAGCTATTTAGAAAGTAAATGATGGACAAATCTCGGGGTAAGGGAGGAGGTGGCATCTAGGTTGGCGGCAGAGCTTATGAAGGTGGATGTTGGTGCCACCACCTAACACATTCTGGGAAGAAGATGAGATAGTGCTGTTGAGGTGACTGAATAGTTGGAAAAGGAATAAGAGCGAGATGCACATTCATCCTCCACCTGTAAACCTGTGTCCCCCCCCACACACACCTTTTGGTGAAGGGATTATTTGGGGGATGTGGTTGTCTCACTGGCGTATTTTGCAGGATGGGAAGGCAGTTCTGTGTAATTACCCATTAGCATAGCTGAATTACTCCTTTTCCTCATGTTAAACCAAGAGAGAGGCCTTGTAGTTGGGCTTGAGCACGTGCTGCCCTTTAGTTAATTGGTGTGGCCAAAAGGCAGCAGTATCCATTTGTGTGGGCCTCAACAACATGAGTGTATACATTGATCTGAGTCTTCCTTTTTTTGGTGAGGAACATTTCCTCTGAGCTAACATCCGTTGCCACTTTTCCTCTTTTTTTGCTTGAGGAAGATCAGCCCTGAGTTAACATTTGTGCCAGTCTCCCTCTATTTTGTTTGTGGGTTGCTGCCATGACATGGCTTGTTTAGTGGTTTAGGTCTGTACCTGGGATCCGAACCTGCAAACCCAGGTTGCCGAAGCAGAGCTGCACCCTGTGCACTACGCCACAGGGCCAGGCCCTGAGTCTTCTCCATTTCCCTACCGACTTTTATGCGCCAAAGTGGGATAGTCCATAGTGCTCTGAAGGTTATTTTAACACCAGTGCCTGACCATTTGAATTAGAAAGACTCCTAACCTCAGTCCAGTCGTGCACTGCATAACGACATATCGGTCAAGGGACCGCATGCACGACAGTGTCCCGTAAGATCAGTACCATACAGCCTAGGTGTGTAGTGGGCTGTGCATTTGGGTTTGTGCAAGTACACTCTGTGATGTTCTCACAATGACAAAATCGCCTAACAATGCATTTCTCAGAAGGTATCCCTGTTGTTAGTGACGCATGACTATATACACGTAAAATCTACGGACCTTTCAGGGTTTCATCTCTTTTAAGTACTACTATCTATTAAGCACCTGCTCATCGGCATAGGTGTATATGAACATGTGATACACTTTTTCTGGTCATTACTCTTTGGTGGCGTGTGTGCCAATTTGCTTTCTTCTGAGAACACTGGTGTAGAGCAATCAAATATTGATTGCTGAGGTTTCTTAATAAAACACCCCTGGAAAATTCCAATAATTATTTTGTCTTTTTTTCCACTTTTATTTCCCCTTGCCCTTCCACTGCTGCTGTTATGGATTTTTGCTGCTGCTGTTTTTATCCCCGGTGCACAAGGGTAAACCTGTGGTTTACTCTTTTATTAACTAGGGGGAAAAAAGTTGGGATCAAGAAAGATTGTCTATGCATTAGGTTTTCCTTTGCTTCATCTCTTTGGTTGAAGAAGAATAGCATGAATATGGCCAGGTGATTAAGCACTAGGAGTCTTCAGTGTAAATGATTGAGAAGATGGATGTATGTACTGGGTTGACTGGTGTCCCTCCAAAATTAATGTCCACCCAGAATCTCAGGATGTGGCCTTATTTGGAAATAGGGTCTTTGCAGCTGTAAATAATGAAGATTAGGTCATACTGGGTCAGGCTGGTCCTAATTCAGTATGACCAGTGTCCTTCTCAGAAGAGGAGGCACACAGAGAGGGAGGAAGGCCGTGTGAGATTGGATTGCTGCAGCTGCGAACCAGGAACCCTGAGGATTGCGAGCAACCGCCAGGAACTTGGAAGAGGCAAGGAAGGGTTTTTTCCCTAGAGGCTTCAGAGGGAGCATGGCCTTGCCGACACCTTGATTTTGGACTTCTAGCCTCCAGAACTGGGAGAGAATAAGTTTCTGTTGTTGTAAGCCACGCGGTCTGTGAGTGTTTGTTACAACAGCCCTGGGAAACTAATACAATAGGTATATGATAACCTCACTTCGAAGCTCCACCTTCATAGCAACGTGTTGCTACTCTGTTTCCAAGTGGTAGCGTTCAGAGAATGTCTTCAGCAGAGCAGTGATGTCTGTAAGTAGATGAATCAGATCCCCTTTGCACAAATACTCTGGAATCACTGCCAGTCGATCAGGATCCGCCTGATCACACCAGCCTTACTTGGTAGATCTTCCTTTACCAGTGGCTACAGCCCCACTGCACGGACTGCTTTGTGAATTCCACCCCCTGCCCCTGAAGAAGTATCTGGAAAGTTTTGGGAAATTAGAAGAGGATCTTCCTCACACCTGCTGTGCCTCCGCTCAGGTCCACTGACTCTTAGCTGGTCCATCCTGTAAAACCTCAAACCCTTCCTAGGCATGCCTCCAAAACTGTGATCAGTGTGTAAAATCAGTGTTTGCTGCAACTGGGTGGACTCACAGGTTAGCCGGGTCTGTCCAGAATCTCGCCCAGGGTGGTGCAGAAAAGCATGCAGTGTGCTCTCGCGACAGTATGAGGTCAGGCCCAGCCCCTTGGCCTTGTGAGCGTGGAGAAGAGCTTGGTCGAGGCAGCCAACAGCTCACCTAAGGCAATTCAGAGTGAGGAGAGGAAGGGAGCTGGGGGAGTGCAACACGGAGGGAGATGCTGTTGACTCATTCAGTGTTGTTTGAAATCTTTCGTCCCTCTTAAGTATGCTCCGTAACTCTAGCGTATGAGACTGCTGTGGACACAGAAAGGTTGAGACCGCTGGCTCGGTGACGACTGTTCTGTGCTCACTTGGGGGAAATGAGGTGTTCTACAGAATCTAAATTTTTTTTTTTTTTAGATTGGCACCTCCACTAACATCTGTTGCCAGTCTTTTCTTCTTCTTCTCCCTCCAAAGCCCCCCTGTACATAGTTGCATATTCTAGCTGTGAGTGCCTCTGGTTGTGCTATGTGGGACGCTGCCTCAGCACAGCCTGATGAGCGGTGCCATGTCCACGCCCAGGATCCCAACCTGTGAAACCCTGGGCCGCTGAAGCAGAGCGTGCGAACTTAACCAGTCGGCCACGGGGCTGGCCCCTGAATCTAAATTTGAAGTGATGGTAATAGCTACTTATTATTAAAGCATCTATTATAGGCCAGAGACTATGCTAAATATTTGATATTTTTTATTCACTGACTCCTCATAGCAGGCCTTTGAGATAAATGTTATTATCTCTGCTTTATGAATTAGGAAAACAGAACTTGGGTTACATAAGTAGAGTCGGAATTTGAACCCAGGATCCGTGCTCTTTCCATCTTACCACTTGCACTGAGCGAGCAGCCCTCAGTGACTGTCAAGGAGGCGAGCCCTGATCACCAGGACCCTAGACTTCTGTGCTTTGCATTTTCTGTCAGCTTTTTGTAGCTCTTCTCTTTCCTCATATGCTTAGCTGTCAGATTTTTGTTTCATGAGTGAATTTTACCTGATTCCTTTTGTGAGTTGCTGTCTGTATGCGGTGAGCCAAGAATCAATATTAAGCTTAAGGTGGTGTCTCCTACCAGGAGTAGTAGGCAGTCAACAAGTGGTAGATGATACTGTTGTTGCTTCTCTGTGATAGTGGAGAAGCTGATCATGGGCACTTAAAGGCACTTTTGCTTACTTTTCGGGTCTGATGTTTATATTAATCAGAGGTCACAAACTTCGATGCTCGTAGAAGCCGGGTAGATACCAAGTGAGCTGGCTCCGTGAGACAGCAGGGCGCGCCCGCTGAAGAACAAACACATGCCCCTTCTGCAGGTGGCTGCTGCCCTGCTGCAGCAGACGGTTGCTGTGTTGGAATGTGGCCTAGACATGCTGGATCTTGTGGTTCTTTTTCTTCCTTCCTTTCTTTCTTTTTTAAGAATAACTAGAAATTCAGACTTTTATGTGAAATTAACTAGCAATGGATTCAAGTTAAAAAACAAAAACAAAACACTGTGTTGGCCAGATAAAACACATTTTGTGGGCCAGTACAGTCTGTAGACTGCCAGCTGGTGAGCTGTTGAAAATACAGAAGTGACCAGGTAGGTGACCTTCAGCCAGCTCACTTAAGTGGTGTGTTTATTTTCTCAAGTTCCGTTTATGAGAAAACTAAAGTGAAGTATCATTACTCCACGTGCTCTATTTGAAAGCAGTTTAATATGAAGTTGTTGGGCAAATCAAAGTAAAAGCATTTCTTATGTTTTAGTATTTAGTTAAAAGACCAGAATTGTCAGTATAAAACAACTGTTTTTAAAGTGGGGAAAGAGGAGAAAGTACACCAAAATGGTAGTTGTCTTTAGGCGTTGTGATTATGGGAATGCTTATTTCCTCTGCAGATCAGCCCTTTCCTCTGAGCTCTAGACAAGTATGTCCAACTGCCTGACCCCCCGCCCCCCGTTCCATTCAGATGTCTCGTAAGCACCTCTGTGTGTTGAAATTCAGCTTGTCCTGCCACTCCCTTCACCCCCAACGTACGTACTTCTCCTGAAGATTTTCTTTTCTTAGTAGCTGGGACCACTAGCTACTCATTTTCTCAAGCCAGAGTCTGTTATTCTTAACTTCTCATCACCAAGTTCCACAGATGGGTGTTTTAAATAGCTCCCCAGATCCATTCACTGCTCTGTCATCACCACTGTCACTCTTTGGTCCAGGCCATCCTTGTATCTCTTGGAGCAGTGTGGTCTCCTCACACCTGGGGTCCCAGTGTTACTCCAGTTCATATTTTCTTTTGTAGCTGGAATGATCTCCCTAAAAGCCATCTCCAGTCACGTCACTCCCCTTTTAAGCCCATTGGTGGCACCCTGTTCGCCTTAGGGGAGAGTTCACAGTCCTTAATGAGGCTGCCCAGCTTTCTGTGAGGCAGCCTCCTCTCGTCCCATTGCCCGTCCTTTCTTTAGTTTTTTAGTTCATGCATGTGCATCTTGGTGAATTTTTTTATGACTGAACATACCCATGTGACCAGCACTCAGGTCAAGAAACAGGACATTACTAGCACCCTAGAAGCCCTCCTAGCTCTCCATTCCAGTCACCAGAAGGCCCGAAATTACACACATCTCAATAAGGAGGAGGAGAGAGGTCTTGCCTTCCTCAGTTTCATATCATAAGGCAATGTGATAATACTGGGAATCAAGCAGATCAATGGGACAGAATAGGAAGCACACACCAGAGACTTCTGGCTTCATGAGGATGGGATAAGCATCTATTGCTTACCTCTGGAGCATCACAGAGCAGTGGAAGTTAGGACAGATTGCTCTGGAGTAGTCTCAGGACAACTGGCTTCCCATATGGAGGGAAAAAAAAGAAACAGCTACCTTCCTCACACCTTACACAAAAATATATTCCAGGTGGATTAAAGACCAAAATGTAAAAACAACTCTAAAATTAGATGTATATTTTTGTGTAATTTTATATAAATTTATATTTAAGAATTTATATGTATATATAATATATTTATATACCCTTGATCCCCAGACAAATATGTGTAAGAAGATATGTACAAGGATCATAATAGCTTTCATACAGTTTTGTCATACCAAAAGATCGGAAATTCCCTGAGCACACAGGATGGGGAAATGGATATATTGTGATGTACATGTGATGGAACACAAGCAGATACATGAGGAACTGGAGCATTAAGTGTATCAGCGCAGGTCCTCAAAGAGTGCAGTGTCTCTGAAAATGCGAGTTGTGGAACTGTACATGCAATATGACACAATTTATCCACAGTTTTAAAACACAGAATGATACTGTGTGATGTTTATGGATATATCTAGTAAAAGTAATTTAAAAAGGAAAAAGCAGAAAACCACCTAACCAATTAATGAATGTGGGAGGGATGACGGAGGGAATAGGATTCGGCAGAGATACAAGGCGCTTGACTTTGTCACTAACCTTTTATTGTTTCCCTCCTTTCCTCTCTCCCTTCCTGTGGATCTGAAGCAACTGTGATAGAGACATTTGATAATTCCGGAGTGGGTGAATGGATATTGGTTGTCGTTTGTTTAACTTTGCTACGACTAGAAGGGTTGTGAGCCTCCTGAGAGCAAGGGCTCGCTTGCCCTGGTGACCATTGAGTGCACAGTGCCTGACACATAGTGGGGATTCAGTCTGTCTCTGTTGAATGAGGGAATGAATGCGTTTCTGTGTTCCAGTTTTTCTAAAATGAGCACTTATTACTGACAAAGTGTTGTTGCCGTGTTTCTATAAACAGGAATTCTCTGCACTTGGGTGATGGGCTTGTGTGTACTCAGGACATGGCTGATCCTGTTATAGATGCCACCAAACAGCGAGAGTATACATTATGGTTTAGTTTATACTTTTCCAGCTAATATGATCTTTCGTTTGCTTAGTCCCACCTAAGAGCTACAATGACTGAAAAATGTGGTTTAAATTTTCTTCGATGTGAAAGGAAAAGACCAAACTGTTATTGTAAGTTATCGCAGAGGGTGAGGATGCAGCTCCTCTCCTGTCCTTTTGCAGTTATGTTTTCTGTGAGCGGGTACAAGTTTTATCATCAGAATAAACAAGTGATATATGTCTATTTTTAGAGATTTTGTTTTTCCTTTTTCTCCCCAAAGCCCCCCTGTACATAGTTGCATATTTTAGTTGTGGGTCCTTCTGGTTGTGGCATGTGGGACGCCGCCTCAGCGTGGCCTGATGAGCGGTGCCATGTCCGCGCGCAGGATCCGAACCAGTGAAACCCTGGGCCGCCGCAGCGGAGCGCGTGAACTTCACCACTCGGCCATGGGGCCGGCCCCCAACAAGTAATGTTAAAATAAAACAGATTAGAGGGAAAATCTCCAAATTCTGAATGGTTTTCACAAAGTGAAATAGGGGTGACTTTTTTTCACTTTGGTTCTTTTTTCCCTAATGTAGTTGTCATTTATAATTTTTAAAAGTTAAATTTGATTATAAAAACTATCCTACATTTCACTCTAAGAAGTCAAATAAAAATGATTTTTTTGAATATAATACTTCATTTTCAGAGGCATAGTTTGTAGAAAACCAAAAAGGTTTTTGGATGGATAAAGTACAGATTAGAACACTGGTTATAATTGCCTTTCATAATGTGTTTGAAGGAGTAAAAGAGTATTTAGTGTGTGCCAGGTAACTGCTTTCTGGTGAGCTGAAAGCTTTTCTGATACAAGGGTGCTCAGGCGTGTTAGGCGTCCTTCCCCCACCCCGCCCCCTCGAGTGGATCCCTCGGAGTGGCCCGCTGTGCCCGCGTAGTGTGTCCTTCCGCATCTCCCGCCGTAACTTTAATCACCTTCATACACTCCTTCCCCACAGGTAGGTTTCTTTCTCTTTTCTTTTTTTGTTATAGTCACACTTTATAAAATGGAAGTCAGCTCAGGTTATGTGCAGAGCTTTTCAGTGACTTCTGAGCCCAAGTCCGGCCATACTGGCCTCCTGTAGTCCTCAATCCACGGAGCACGGTTCCACTTTTGGGGGGCATTCCTTGGTGCCAGGCCTGGAGTGCCCTTCCTCCTGACGTCTGTGTGGCGGTTGCCCACACTCCTCTCTGCTCGGAGCTGCCTGCTTGGTGGCGCCTGCTCCGACCACCCTGGTTGAGGTGGCAGCGCTCCCCACCCTCCTCCGCTCGTTTCCCGGCGTGATTTCTCTGTAGACTCCTCGCCATCCAATAGACCACGTCGTCCACTGTTATTTGTTCTTATCTGTCTCCACTGGAATATAAGCTCAATCAGGCAGGAATTTTTGTTCATTTTATTTAGTGCTCCGTTCTCAAACTTAGAGCAAGGCCTGTTGGTACTCAGTGAATACTTGCTGAATGAATCAGCTTGTCTTTTTCATTTATTATCTTGTGGATATTTAAAAGATGTTAGTGTATGTAGGCCTACTTATTACTTCTTTTTTTTTTTTAAAGATTTTATTTTTTTTCCTTTTTCTCCCCAAAGCCCCCCCAGTACATAGTTGTATATTCTTTGTTGTGAGTCCTTCTAGTTGTGGCACGTGGGACGCTGCCTCAGCGTGGTTTGATGAACAGTGCCATGTCCGCGCCCAGGATTCGAACCAACGAAACACTGGGCCGCCTGCAGCGGAGTGCATGAACTTAACTACTCGGCCACGGGGCCAGCCCCCCTACTTATTACTTCTTAACCACTACAATAATACTCCATTGTGAGGAGGACTCATGACTTATAAAAATCATTCTTTTGTTGATGAAAATTTATATTGCCTTTTTATTGCTTGATTTTAGCTATTATACTAAGGCTGCTGTGAATATTCTTGTACATATATCTTTGTGTATCGGCTTTAGTATTTCTGTGGGGTAGATTCCTAGGCGTGGGATTACTTTAAGTGGAGGGTACCAAATAGCCCTCTATAAGGGTTTAATCAGTTTACACTCCCACCAGTAGGACATGCGAGTGTTGAGTGTTCATTTAGCCACATGCTGCACAACATAGCACATTTTAGGTCTTCTGTCATCCTGATAGGAAAAAGGTGACATCTTGTTTTAAGTTGACCCTTGATGAGGTTCAGGATCTCAGCATGTTTATTAGCCTCCTGTTGTCTTTTAATTTCAGATTTACTCTATAAACCAGAAATTTTAGGAAAACTTATTTCAGTAAGAGTTTACTTCTCAGTATGTATGTGTTCTTAAATGCTGAGAAAGCTTTTGTGGTGGTAAAAAGAAAGTTGCATGCAAACAGAAAACAGGAAGAAGCGAACAAAATTGCATCCATAATTAAGACCTCAAACTACACATTTTAATTAAACTTTTGGGTAAAATTTTGGTTTAGAATTTTGAAATCTTAAAAGGAAATTTTAATTTAACATAATAGTTTATGGAAAATACAAACGAACCTTTCAGAATAATCTGAAATAATCCAGAATAATCTGCTGGTGCCGCCATTTCTCTAATGATAGGTTAGGTATCCAGCACAGTAATTCAGACTGCTTCTTCCTCCTCAAGTTAATGCTGATTTCCTTGTTTTGGATAAATGCTTTTGAGATTGTAATTGTGTTAGAGCCAATTGTGTTTTCACTGATTTCAGATAATAAAAGTCTACTAGAAAAGCTAGGAAAAATTACAAAGTTTTACAACCAGCCCTGTGAATATGAACCTGGAAACAGTCCTGTGTTTTATGTTCCTGTGACCTTGACTTCTCCTGGATGAACAATCTCGTTTAATTAACTTGATAAGTAGTTTACTGTGATTAGGAATATAGCATGTTATTAGGGTTATGTTTTTTTAAAAAGCCTTTGTCAGATACACACTGAAAGATTAACAGATGAAATGATAAAATAGCTGGGATTTGCTTCTAAATAATTGAGATTGGGGCTGGGGAGGAGTGTAGAGGAATAAAATTGACCACAAGTAGATAGTTTGAAATTTTCTATAATAAAAAATTTAAAAGCAAGCAAAAGATACACCATTTATTTGGTTGTAAAAAGTATGAGGTGGTTAAGACCAGAGGTTTGGGGTTTAAACAAACCTAAGTTGGAGTACTGGCTCTGCCACCTACTAACAGTATGATTTTAAGCGGTTTTTACCGCTCTGAGCCTCTGTTTCCTCATCTGTAAAATGGGCATATCAACACCTGCCTCAGAGTGTTGTAAGAAGAATGAAGGGTAATACATAAAGCTCCTCTTAGCACAGTACTAAATTCCAGGTCAAGTGCTTGCAATCTCTGAAATCCGTGAGGAAACAGACAGACTTTACTGCTGTCAATACTGATGGAAATGGTAGGTGGTTGTTGAAATGTAGTTAAATCTTCATTGCTGTGTCTGCTCTTGTCCTCCTCACCCTACTTGGCGGCTCCTTGCGTGTGCCTCCTTTTGCTTGGTCACCTTGCCATCAAGAGACTGACATCACTGCCCCTTCTAGGAGAGTATCTGGAGGGAGAGAGATGAGTGCTGAGGTTTCTTCTCCCCTCCTCCCACCCCGTCCCCAGATGCTGGCTGAAGCACCCCGGCACAGGACTTGCAAAGTGGCTGGGGCACTTGGCCCAGAGCGCCCAGATCTCTGACTTCCCCGTGGTGGAAGGAAAGGTTCCCTTGTTCCTGGACAGTTAGGACTGGCTGTTGGGATTTTTTCTGGGACTGAGTATTTTTCACCTCTTGGGCCTCAGCTGTTAGTGGTGTTTTGTAAATATTGGTTTATTTACACTGAATTGAATCGAATAAAGTGGAGTGGGTGATTACAATGTATGACCTTCCTGGTCCCTTCTAGTCTCAAAATTTCTATGCCTATATGATTTGTATAATGAGATACAGTTTACAAAGTCACTTCCATATGTATCTTAGTTGATATTGTGACATAATAGCTTAAAATGGAGATGGGGGTTAGGTTAGGTGAGGGTCCTGCGGATATTGCTGGCAAATGGTAATACTTAAAAAAAAAATAATGATTGATTTTTCTGTAATTATAAATTAATACATGACCTGTTATAAATTTAGAAAATACAGAAAAATGTAAAGAAAAAATTGTTACCCACCATCCCACTGGCACTAACATTTTTAGAGCTGGTGAGTTTCTCTCAAATATTTTATAAATATGTAAATAAGTGTAAATATATATGCCTTTTAACTTTTTAAAAACAAATTTAGCTCTTACTGTATATAGATTGGATTTGGTTCTTCGCATTTAATATTTTTTCCAGCTTTAATGAGGTATAATTGACAAATAAAAATTGTATTTAAGATGTACAGTGTGGTGTTTTGATTTATATATACATTGTGAAATGATTACCACCATCAAGCCAATTCATGTATCCATTACCTCACATAGCTACTTTCTTTTCTTTTTGGTGAGAACAATTAAGGTCTACTCTCCAAGCAAATTTCAAATATACTATACAGTATTGCTAGATCTCCAGAACTTACTCATCCTGCATATCTGAAACTTTGTACACTTTGACCATCTGTCCATTTCCCTCCACGCGCCCACCCCCAGCCCTTGGTAACCATCGTTCTGCACTCTGCTTCTAAGAAATCAACATTTTTAGATTCCACATATAAGTGAGATCATGCAGTATTTGTCTTTCTGTGTCTGGCTTATTGCACTTAACATGATGTTCTCCAGGTTAATCCGTGTTGTCGAAAAAGAGAAGATTTCCTTCTTCTTTGAAGGCTGAATGATAGTCCTTTGTGTGTGTGTGTGTATCACATTTTCTTTATCCATTCATTTGTTGGCACCACTTATGTTTTCTCTGGATCTTGGCTGTTGTGAATAGTGCTGCAACAAACGTGGGAATGCAGCTATTTCTTCAAGATGACAATTTTGTTTCCTGTGGATACATACTCAGAAGTGGAATTGCTGGATCATGTGGTAGTTCTAGTTTTAATTTTTTTCCAAACATGGGATTTATTTATTTGGGTTTTTTTGGTGAGATCCATTTGCCCTGAGCTAACGTCCGTTGCCAATCTTCCTCAATTTTTGCTTGAGGGAGATTAGCCCTGAGCTCACATCTGTGCCAGTCTTCCTCTATTTTGTGTATGGGGATGCCTCCACAGCATGGCTGATGAGTGGACTAGGTCTGCGCCTGGGATCTACGGCCGTGCTGAAGCAGAGCGCAGGGAACTTTAACCGCACAGCCACGGGCCCGGCCCCTCATTTTTAATTTTTTGAAGAACCTCCGTATTGTTTTCTGTAATAGTTGGTCCATTTACATTCCCACCAACAGTGTACAAGAGTTCTCTGTTTCTCCATGTTCTCATCAACGCTTGTTCTCTTTAGACTTTTTGATAATAGCCATTTTAACAGGAGTGAGGTGATATCTCATCATGGTTTTAATTTGCATTTCTATAATAATTAGTGATGTTGAACACCTTTTCATACACCTGTTGGCCATTTTTGTGTCTTCTTTTGAGAAATATCTGTTCAGATCCTTTGCCCATTTTTTAATTAGGTTATTTGTTTTCTTGCTGTTTAGTTGTTTGAGTTCCTTGTGTATTTGTATATTAACCCCTTATCAGATATATGGTTTGCAAATATTTTTTCTCATTCCATGGATTGTCTCTTCACTCTGTTGATTGTTTCTTTTGCTGTTCACAGGCTTTTTAGTTTGATGCAATCTTGTTTGTCTATTTTACCTCTGTTGCCTGTGCTTTTTTGGTTTCTGTCCTAAAAACCTTTGCCCATACCAATGTCAAGCTTTTTTCCTATGTTTTCTTCTAGTAGTTTTCCAGTTTCAGACCTTACATTTAAGTCTTTAATCCATTTTGAGTTGAGTTTTGTATATGGTGTGAGATGAGGGTCCAGTTTCATTCTTCTGCATGTGGATATCCAGTTTTCCCAATGCTGCTTATTGAACAGACTATTGTTTCCCCATTGCGTGTTCTTGGCACCTTTGTCGAAGATCAGTTGACGGTATATGTGTGGATTTATTTCTGGACTCTATTCTGTTCCATTGGTCTGTATGTCTGTTTTTATGCCAGTACCATATTGTTTTGGTTACTGGAGCTTTGTAAGATAGTTTGAAATCAGGTAATGTGATACCTCCAGCTTCGTTCTTCTTATTCAAGATTGCTTTGGCTGTTTGGTGTCTTTCGCAGTTTCATATAAATTTAGGATTGTTTTTTCTAGTTCTGTGAAAAATGCCATTGGAATTTTGATAGGGAGTACATTGACTCCGTAGATCGCTTTGGATAGTGTGGACATTTTAACAGTATTAATGCCTTCAACCCATGAATACAGGTTATCTTTTCCATCATTTCTATCTGCAGTTTCTTTCATCAGTGTGTTTGTAGTTTTCAGTGTATAGATCTTTCACCTCCTTGGTTAAATTTATTCCTGAATGTTTTCCTGGGTTCTTGATGCTAGTGTAAATGGGATCTTTTTGTTTGTTTGTTTCTCTTTGGGATATTTTGATGCAATCAAAATGTTGTTGTTAGTGTATAGAAATGTCCCTTTTTTTGTATGTTGATTTTCATATCATACAACCTTACTGAATTTGTTTATTCTAACAGGTTCTTAGTGGAGTCTTTAGTATTTTCTATATTTAAGATCATCTCATGTACAAACAGAGACGTTTTTGCTTCTTCCTTCCCAGTTTGGATGCCTCATTTCTTTTTCTTGCCTAATTACTCTAGCTAGAACTTCCAGTACTATGTTGAATAGGAATGATGAGAGTGGGCATCCGTCTTGTTCATGGTGTTAGAGGAAAGACTTTCAGCTTTTCACTGTTAAGTATTATGTTAGCTGTGGGTTTGTCATATTTGGCCTGTATTATGCTGAGGTACATTCCTTCTATACCTAATTTGTTGAGAGTCTTTATCATGAAAGGATGTTGTATTTTGTCAGGTGCTTTTTCTGAGTCTGTTGAAATGATCTTTGGATTTTTCCCTTCATTTGGTTAAGTGATGTATCACATTTATTGATTTGCATATGTTAAACCATCCTTGCATCCCAGGGATAAATCCCACTTGATTGTGGTGTAGGATCTTTTAATGTGCTATTGAATTCAGTTTGCCAGTATTTTGTTGAGGATTTTTGCATCTTTGTTCATCAGGGATATTGGCTTGTAATTTTCTTTTCTTGTAGTGTCCTTATCTGGCTTTGCTATCCAGATAATACTGGTCTTATAAAATGAGTTTGGAAGTGTTCCCTCCTCTTCAGTTTTTTGGAAGAGTTTGAGAAGGATTGGCATTAACTTTGCCTTAACTGTTTGCTTACTGATTCAATCTCCTGACTCATCAGTGGTCTGTTCAGATTTTCTGTTTCTTCATGATTCAGTCTTGGTAGATTGTATGTTTCTAGGAATTTGTCCATTTCTTCTAGGTTATCCAACTTGCATTTCATATTATATCCTGATCATTTTCCCATATTAAGGGACAGTTGTATGAAAATGGCTTTCACAGCAGATCTGTGTTGAAGTCTCAGCCTTACCACTTATCGTCTGCCTGGCTTGGGTCATTCGTCTCACCTCTGAGCTTGTGTTTTCATCCCTGTCGTGGGGATACTGCTCTTAACCACACCGGGCTGAGTGAGGCTTAGGTATCATGGGAAAGCCCTTGGCACATAACCTGGTTCTTGGTAAGTGCTGAGCATATGGAAACGTTGGTTAGCTAGCAGGAAACTAGATACTATAGTTCTTCAAGCAGATGAATAGGTTAAGTAATCAAATTAACTTCTCCATATTACTAATTCCACTACTGCATATCTTTTTTAGGACGATGTGAGGCATAAGGTTCATCTGAACACCTTTGGATTCTTCAAGGATGGGTACATGGTGGTTACAGTCAGTAGCCTTTCAGTGAACGTGCCTGAAGGAGCCGCAGACAAGGAGCCCGTTGTAAGTGCCTTTCTGGGAGGTCGAGGCCTTTGCCCTTTTTCGTTCCTTAGGTGAGAGCTCCTCCCCATACTTTAAGATGAAGTATCGGAATGCGCAGAAAATTTACCTTGTGAGCAGGCATCAGATAGTTTTACTTTTAACACTGAAGTTGTAATTCTTGAATAATTTTAGTAATTAGTGATGCTTCTTACGAAATGAGTGCTAAGAAAACCGAGAGGAGGCCAAACCAAAAGCGTCAGCTTTTCTTCTCTCAAAGTAGGAAAGGTCTGGATGCCAGGGTATCAGGGAGATACTTACCTCTACTCTTTTTACCCTTTTTAGATTGGATTCACCCTGGACCGCACAAAGAATGATGGATTTTCTTCTTACCTGGTGAGCTTAAATGCCTGACCTGATCACTCCCTTCCCTTGAGCCCAAGACACTGGGTGGGAACAGGCTGCTCCTTTTGGTGCTGTTCTCCTGAGGTGGTGGCTGCTCTGACTTCCAGGCGTCTCTGAGCACCAGCAGTTGTGTTTGGAATGGAGGCTGGGCCACGTGTTTGCCTTGTTCCCGAGAACTTTTTGTTCTCGTTCTAGTGTGAATGTCTAAGATGATGTACAGTTGGCTCTTCCTTTCTCAGGATGAAGATGTGCATTACTGCATTTTAAGGCAGCAGGTTGTCTCTGTCACCCTTCTAGTCGTAGACATCTCCAAGAGTGAGTAAGTAATTCTAACGTTCCTTCACTTCCATCCTAGAGTAAAGTTAGAGGGCCTTTGGTAGCTAAGCTAGTTTATTGAGTGTCTGCCATGTGCCAAATACTGTGCTGAGTGGTGGAGATTAGAACCAAGATGAGGGAGACAGAGGTCTGGTCCTTGAGGAGCTTGTAGGTTAATGAGGGAGACAGAAGAGCAGTGCAGATGATCACATCAAAAGAGAAGGAGTAAGGCAGAGAAGCCGCGGAACTGTGAAAGAAAAGGGAAGGCTTCAGTAAGTGTTGGCCCAACCGGCCTTCTCATGCACAGACTTTACCAGATGAATGAGAAAGGTAGAGCATTTCAGGCCGAGGGAGCATTCTCTACAAAGGCGGAGTAGTGTGAAATACCCTGGTGAGTTCTTTATTCACATGCAGCTGAGGGAAAGAGGGGAAGGCTTCTCCCAGTCAGAACTAGAAGTGCTTCCCTTCAGCTGGGTCGTGTTAGCTGTGGGCACGTGTCCACTCAGGCATGGAAACTCCCCGGCCCCTTCTCGGGTGGGACGGGTCTGTTACGAAGGGAGAAGGGAAGAAGTGCATGTTAGGCAGGCTGCTTCTGGTGCCCACTGCCCCTCACGTGTTCCCCTAGACTTCACTTGAACGTCTTCTTGGTTTTTTATGTCTTGTTCCATTTCCCTTGTATGCCAATTTGTTGAACACATTACGGATACTTGGGGGGAAATATGTACATCAGCATCATGTGGTTGCTGAGAACTTAAGCTTTACAGTGAGACTGCCTGGGTCCTTGCCCAGCTACTTACTAACTGACTACTCTGGGCACGTATGCAGCCTTTCTGAGCGTCCACTTCAGCATCTGTAAAATGCGTGTAATAGAATCTACACCACAGGACATTGTCAGGACTCCGTGAGATGATGGCTTTAGAGCTTGAAACAGTGCCTAACAGGCAACAGTTAAATGGCCATAAGCATTACTGTCAACTGTTTTCCTTCTGTCGTATTTAAATATAGAGTGAAAATACGATCTCCACCAGACACTGATACCCAGTTACCAAAGATCATCTTGAGCAAGGATGAGAAAGTCGTTGGCCAGAGCCAGGAGCCTGGTGTTCCCCCGGTCTCGGCAGGCAACCAGACTCAGAAAAAACAAGGTAAACTGCCGAGTGGAAACCAGCATTTTCTTCACTGTCTTGCTTCTGTTGATTCTTTTTTGTTCCTAAGTAAAAACAAACATGATCTTAGCCTTATTTTATGTTGGAAGTTATACAAAAATATATGACCATTAAAGAAAAATGTGGGAATTATGAGGAAGATGGAAAAAGAACAGTCGTTTCTCCTTACTCCCAGTGTTAGAATTTTGGTAATTTATGTTTCCTTCTAAGTTTGTTTCCTAAGTCTGGAACATTTGATTTTAAAAATTTAGTCATATTTATAATTTTATAAGCATCCCCATTCACTTAACTTTAAGATGTTTCATACTCATCAGATATCCCATTAAATGCGTAGTGTAATTTGCTCAACCTTTCCCCTTAAGGAGACATATTTCTATTTTGATGCTATTATAAATACTGCTGCATTGGGCTTCTTTATTTGTAGAACTTTTTTCATGTATACAGAACTTTCGTTTTTCTTTTGAGGAAGATTAGCCCTGAGCTAACTGCTGCTAATCCTCCTGTTTTTGCTGAGGAAGGCTGGCCCTGAGCTAACATCCATGCCCATCTTCCTCTACTTTATATGTGGGATGCCTACCACAGCATGGCGTTTGCCAAGTGGTGCCATGTCCGCACTCGGGATCTGAACCAGTGAACCCCAGGCCACTGAAGGGAAACGTGCACACTTAACTCCTGCGCCACCGGGCCGGCCCCTATAGAACTTTCTTTAAGATGGTTTCCCAGAAATAGAATATCTGGTTCACAGGATATTAATACTTTTGAGAATATATCTGATACATAGTTTTAATTCCTTTCCATATGAGTTGAGTAGATTCATACTCCTATTGGAAACATGTAGAAATAGTGCCTGCATCACCATGTCCTGGCCAATCCTGGGTTTGGAGGTTTTTTCCCTTAAATCTTAAAGTGAAAGGCAAAAAGGTCTTCTTTTTGTATTCACTGTTATCATTGAGGCTGCACTTTTTCCCCATACGTTGATTAGCCAATTTACATTTATCACTTCTTTTATTAACTGTCAGGTTTGTCTAATAATTTATATGACTTCTTTAAAAATAATTTACTATTTATTGTATTATTTACACATATTTTTCCTCAGTCTGTCAAAACTCTAACCTAAATTAAAAGACTTACAGGAATATTGCATTTGTGTGGTGGTGTAATTTAATGCCAGTGCACCATCTCCTTTTCCAGGTTCCTCATGCTCACACAACCATTCCCTGAGCGGAAAATACAGTCTTGTGTCACTTAACGACAGGGATGTGTTCTGAGAAATGCGTCATCAGGCGATTTCATCATTGTGCGAACATCGTAGAGTGTACTTACTTACACACACCTAGATGGTACAGCTACTGCACACCCAGGCTGTATGGTACTGATCTTATGGGACCTCCGTTGTATATGTGGTCCACCGTTGACTGAAACGTCATTGTGTGGTGTATAACTATATTCTTTTCCATTATTTATTCCAAAACTCTATTCCTTCCTGCAGGGAGCTTGAGATCCTGTCTTTCTCATGAAGAGTATCTTAAGTAAAAATAAGGGACAGATGCCCTCTCTGTTCCTTGAAAGAAGCCGTTAGCAATCTTAATACTCCTTGCTATGGAAAAAAGTATGCGTTATGCTAATAGTATTTGCTGTTTATTTTTTCCATGTATGTAAATAAGTCTCGTATGTTATATAAATATTTTAAATAATGATCTGTTTACAAATGTAATTACTTAGAAAATAAGGAAAGTCACTCCATGTGGCATCACTGGCAATAACATACACTAGATTATTCAGAGATGAATTCCCCTGTTTGTACTAAATATTATCATTTTTAGATAGCATTTATAGTATAGCAAGTTGCAATTTGCCGCTTCTGCAGCTCCGGATTGTTTTGGGTTCTGAGGAGACGGTAGCTTACAAGATAGCACATGGCCTCACCTTTTTGTTTCTTTGAATTCTTTGATATGAGACAAGCTAGAGTCTCATAAAATGACACTGTGATGTACATATGAGCTGAATCATGCAATAATATCTTTTGAATGTTTCTGCTTCTAGACAGTGGAAAGTTTACAAGAAGTACAGTGGATTCAAAGGTAAGAACTAACCACCCACTTGTGCTCAGCTTTCCTGGATATACATGTATGTATGTATATGTGTGTATATATGAATATATTTATGGACGTAAGTATGTATATATATTCATGCCTAATCCACAGGGAGTTGCCTTATGTCTGGGGAGATAGCATTGACACACTGAAACAATTTCAAAGTAAAATTGGGTGCCGAATTGTACAGCACTTAGTGTGACAGGGTGAGCTAGTGAGGGGAGAGGAAAGTGAGCTATCTGGAGAGCCTTCTTGAAGGAAGTGTCAGCAGGGCTGAAGTTTGGTGGACTTATTTGGAGAAGAGGAGAAGAAAGGGGATGAAGACTGTCGCGAGCAAAGACTGGAAGTGGAAACGAGCATGACAAGTACTGGCCACTGGGCTGTTTGAAGTAAAAGGTACATATTTGGGAGTAGAAGAGGGATCTTGGATAATATAGGGCCATACATTTGAAGGTATTGATGCATAGAAGTAGGAAGTCATCGTGTCTTCTTGATCAGAAAGAAATGTGATGAATGTAGTGTCTCAGGAAGATCATCGTTCTGAGTGTAACGTGCAGGGTAGCCTTGGAGAGGAAGACAGTGGAATTAGGGGACTCAGGAGGGCTGTGGTTGTGATAACACAGGTTTGGGGTGAGGAGGATCTGAACCAGAGCTGAGACTTGGGGTGTGAAATAAGGGAGCAGGCTGGGGGTAGTTGGGGCTAGTGGAGGGTAAGAGGAGAGGCAGACTTTTTTTGCAGAGGGGTAGGTAGGAGAAACAGCAGAAGGAAAAACTGGGGAGGTTTGGGTTTGGGATGTATTGATTTTTCACTGGGGGGGCATCCAAATGGCAGTATTTTATTTTGTTTTGTTTTAATAGTTTTACTGAAGTATAATTGAATAGAGTAAACTGCACATATTTAAAGTGACGATTTGATAAGCTTTGATGTGTACATCTGTGAAACCATCACCACAGTCAGGATGGTGAACATATCCATCACCCCAAAAGTTTCTCCTGCCCCTTGGTCATCCTTTTGCCTCCAAGCAACCACTGATCTATCACTACACATTCATTTTATAGAACTTTATATAAATGAATTATGCAGTATGTGCTCTTTTTTGTCTTCTTTCATTCAGTGTAATTATTTTGAGTTCGTCTACGTTGTTGCGTGTATGAATAGTTCATTCTTTTCATTACTTAGTATCAGTCCATTGTGTAAGTGGCAATATGTTGATCCTGTGAGATTGGGAACAGAGTCCAGGTGATGTGTCGGGGTGTGAGCTGGGTGGGCATCCTTCATCCTGCTGAGGCTGTAAGAGTAGAGAAGGGCTCCAGCAGGCAGACTGCGGGGGAGGGCAGGGCCTAGGGGGTTATTGCAGAGGAAAGGAAATGGCTGAAGAGACATCATCATTTTCTGGGGACGGAGATTTTAAGCATCTTGAAAAGATGGTGAATTTTATTTTCAGAGAGCTTTTGAAGGTCAGCAAATTTAGAGTTTAAGAAGAATGTGTTTTGTGTCTTTTTTATTTCTATTAGCATACTTTTTCTGCCGGTGTCTTCCTAAAACAGGATATTATGTCTTTTTAGGCAACAGGAGAGAATTCCTTTTCTATTCATAATAAGGGTGGAGCAGTTTCATTTCAGGTATGTGTTCTCTGAGTAAAGCTTCATAGACTTTATCTCTACCATGTAAAAGGGTGTATTTTTTAAGGGATTTTGAATTTAGGAATAATAATTTAGGCCTGCTGTGTGTCAGTCGTTGAATATAGTAGCTCTCTCCCTAACAACCGAAAGGTGGCTATTGTGACCACCACTTATCAAATCAGAAGCTCTGAGATGAATAACTTTGTGAGTGTCTAGTGTCAGTGACAAGGCCAGATTCCAACCCAGTTCTGCCTGGCTGCCCACAACTCTGCCTCTCTGAATCCCGTGCTGCCTCTCGTTCAGAGTGGGCCGGAAGCCCAGAATTCTGTGCCTCAAAGAACCATTGGTGACCACTAGGGTGGTGATGTAGTTTTAGAGATGCTCTCACTGCAACTCGGAGGCCTGGAGTGACCCGCTCGGCTGTTGTGGTTATTAGCTGCACGTGAGTGCTTATGGCAGCATCACAGCCTGTGTACAGGTAGGACATTGGCCTGGATCTCAGAATACACTTCCCAGCTGTTGACCTTGGACAACTCACTTAACTTCTGAACCTTGCTCTTCAATCATCTAAAAATGAAAAATGATGGCATTTATCTCAGGGTTGTTCTATCATTTTTTTAAAAAGGAAAGTGCTATGTAAAGTACTATACAAATAATTTTTTACCGTTAGTTTGTAAGAGTCACTGCCTCTTTTCTAACCGGTTTTCATTAGTTGAGGTATAATTTGCTTAGAGCGAAATGCACAGGTCTTAAGTATAGAGTCTGATCAGTGTTGACAAATTCAGGCCCCCATGTTTCCCACTATCAAGAGTCTCTGTGTTTTATCACCTCAGAAAGGCCCCCCAGCCCTGCATCCGCTGTTCTCATTTCTTACACCATAGATTACTTTGCCTATCTGACAATGTTTCTATGTTCTTTAAGTTCAGTAACTATTGGTATTGATAGCTCACTGAGAGCTTGTGGGGTGCTCGTCTGCTCTGAGCCCTCAGCAGCTTCCCATCTGTCTCAGAGGGAAAGGCACGTCCTCTCAGTGTCTCCAGGCCCACGTGGTCTGGCTGCTGTCATCTCTTGCCCCTCAGCCCCTCTTTCTCCCTGCCTTGCTCACTCTGCTTCAGCCACACAGGCCACCCTGCTGCTCCTAGACAGGATCGAGCCTGAGGCTCTGCTCCAGCTGTCCCCGCTGGCAGGAACGCTATTCTCTCGGAATCCATGTGATTAGTTTCTTTCTCCTTCAAGTCTTTGTTCAAATGGCACCTTCTCAACAAGGCTTCCTCCAAGCGCCCTGTTTTAAATGGAGCCCACTCCCCTTTCCCCCACCCTCCGCTCTGTTTTTTCCCTCACACTTCTTTCCATGCTGTATATTTTACTCATTTATTGTGTTTATTGACTGTCCCTCCCTTTGGAAGGTAACCATAAGATCAGGGATTTTTATCTGTTTTATTACTGATGTCTGTGAAATTCCTAAGCTTGCTCCCGGCCCACAGTAGGCTCTCCGTGAGTAATTTTGGAGATGAATGAAGGAATGCCAGGCCTTGTGCTAAGTACTTCTACATTATCATTATCTCAGTTCGTCCCCCAACAACTCTAGGAAGTAGGTACTGTTATTATCCGCCTTTCACAGATGAAGAAACTGAGGCTCAGAGAGGTTAAGTAACTTGCCCAAGGGGAGGATTCAAACCCAGGTTTGTCTTACTCCAAGGCCCATGTGTTTAACCACTTTGCTTTACTACCTCCTTAAGAAAATACGAAAGGTACTTTTCTCTCTTCTTTCCCTCACTTTAAAATGCTTGTTAATAAAAGAAGTTTTTTGAATGTTTTTTAAAAAGGCTTTTTTAAAGAAATCACAAAAGGAAATCGTTATAGGATATACACATTTGCCAGTTACTGATGCTTGGTGTCAGGGTGAGTGTGGAGGGGATAGCAGCATATGTGACGATGAAGAACATTGGCTGAAACAGCTAGTTTGTAGGGTTCTTGGGATGCATCAAACAGGCAGTGGACAGACAGCTTGCCTTTTCTCTGGCTCCCCCTCCTTGTAAAGAAGTCAGAAGGTGACTCCTTACTATTTTGTGACCAAGGATCTGCCCAGTTTTGAACAGTGTGATCATTCTGAGCTTTTCTGCCCCATTCACAGGGTAGCTGTGATAGTTCATCTCCCTAAAGCAGGAAAGGGACTGTCAGGGCTTGTTCCAACTCTAAGATTGACATATTTGCTTTATTTTGTTTTGTTTCGTTCCTTTTTTTTTTTGAGGAAGATTAGCCCTGAGCTAACATGTGCCGCCAATCCTCCTCTTTTTGCTGAGGCAGACTGGCCCTGAGCTAACATCCATGCCTACCTTCCTCTACTTTATATGTGGGACGCCTGCCACAGCATGGCTTGCCAAGTGGTGCCATGTCTGCAGCCGGGATCCGAACCAGCGAACCCCGGGCTGCAGAACGGAACATGCAACCTTAACCGCTGTGCCCCCTGGCCAGCCCCTGTTTCGGTTTTTTCTTTAAAGGTCAGCTGCCTACTCTGATCTACCATGATGACTCTGTTGATGTTTTTTTTTTATTATTTCTTAGAAACTTCATATGAGTCTTACTTTTGGAATTAAAAGTTACTGATATGTTTAGAAAAGTTTTCTAAAGATTTTATTTTTTTCTTTTTCTCCCCAAAGCTCCCTAGTACATAGTTGTGTATTTTTAGTCGTGGGTCCTTCTAGTTGTGGCATGTGGGACGCCACCTCAGCGTGGCTTGATGAGCGGTGCCGTGTCCACACCCAGGATTCGGACCGGCAAAACCCTGGGCCGCTGCAGCAGAGCACACAAACTTAACCACTCAGCCACGGGGCCAGCCCCTAAAAAGTTTTCCTTTTCTGGCTACCTTGCGTGTCCCAAAATACACGCTCTCACATTTAGGACAGGGTGTAACAGATTAATAATTTCAGCTTGAATATTCTTGGTCTTTTATTTCCATCTTCTTGTCAGATGTTTCTTTTTTCCCCGTCTTTTTTAATTGTGATGTATAGTATACACACAGAAGCGTATATAGTACTTATGTTGAGTACAAATAATTATGATCACCTTTGTAACTGTCCCCTAGGACAAGAACTAGAACAGTGCTGGCACCCTGGAACGCCTGTGTGTACCTTACATCCTTTCCCAACTCTAGAGTAACCCCTATCATGAAGAATGTTATCATAATCATTTCCACACTTTTCTTTATATTTACCATCTATACATGTAGCCCTAAACAATATATTTTAGGCTTATATTAAAATTTTCTCTAGAATTGACCAAGGAGTCACATTCTGTGATCTTATATATATAAGGTTTTTTGATTGACATTAAACTTCATTTGAACACATGAAATATATGAAAAACATGGAGAAATGTTTAAATGTAGAAAATGTAGCCTCAATCACTGTTCTCTAAAACCATAGGTGTGAATTCTGATGAGGGAACATTGGTCCTTTTCCTTTTCAAGTATCAGATGAACCTCCTTTATTTCTCAGGAGTATTTTTTTACCTGAAAAGCAAAGTAATATGTTGTCTTGAAAACTAGATAACTGCATTCTAGGTTATCTCTGCAGACTTCTGTGAAAACCCATCGCTGATGGATAGATACATGATAAAGCAAGTATAGTAGAATATTACTGGTTGAATCTAGGTAGTGGGTGTATAGGTATTCACTGTATAATTCTGTCAACTTTTCTGTTAGCTTGAAAATTGTTAGAACAAAATATTGGGAGGGAATCATAGAGTAAGAAAATATCTGTTTAAATTCTGCTCTGGGAGAATTTGAGTAATTTAAGTAGTCTATCTTTATATTCTTCTGTCTATAGTGTTCATGATTTATTTCTAAGATTTAAAAATTTAGCTGAGGATTTGAGTACCCTTAAATTTTTTTCTTCACTTACAGTTTTTCTTTAACATCAGCACCAATGACCAAGAAGGCCTCTACAGTCTGTATTTTCATAAATGCCTTACAAAAGAAGTTTCATCTCATAGCAAGTTTTCATTCAACCTTGATGTGAGTACCATATGGAGTGTGTCCCACATAGATTTTGTCAGCTGTGTAAAATGGGAGGCATTTATTTCTCTATAAGAATAGATTTTAAGAACACTTAAGCAGAGTAAGAGAAAAATGTGGCCAGAATAACGTCTCTGCCAGTGGGCAGGATACTTCAGCGGAAGATTCGTAAATAAGAAAATGTAAAGCAGTTTAGGGTGTGTTTACACTTCAGCCTGTGAGTTAAGAATGAGCTTATTTTCTGCTGGTACTCACTTTCTTAAGCTTAAGCGTAGCAGCTAAGATTACATACAAGTTGCTGGATATGTGATGATGTGTTCCTGAAAATTGATTTCATGTTGGTTTCAGATTGAGATCACAGAGAAGAACCCTGACAGCTACCTCTCAGCAGGAGAGACCCCTCTCCCTAAATTATACATTTCTATGGCCTTTTTCTTTTTCCTTTCTGGGACCATCTGGATTCACATCCTTCGAAAACGACGGTAAATTATTACTTCCTTGAGCCCTTCAACTTAGAGTGTGTTGGGATTTGTATAATTTCACCTTTTGCTGGCTTCTGAACCTGGAAGGAATTGGCACTGGCCTATTCCTCAAACCAGCCTTGCAGTGAGGGAGGCGTTTGCATGCCCTGCTGTTTATTTACTTCCCATTGCTTTGTTTAGAAAGCAAATCCAAATATTTCAATAACGTACAAGGAAAGTAAAATGTATAAGCGAAGTGTTTCCATAGCAAAGACGCTGCAGTCCAGGACTCATAGTGAACACATTGGTCCCATTCTGGGCTGTTTGTTCTTAAGAGTTGCTGAGTGACAATGACCCACTGCCTGGGTGAGAGCATGACGTCGCTGCTTCGTGCTGAAGTCCTCAGCTCAGAGCCAGTCTGGGACAGATCCTCATCTCCAGAGGCTCCTCGCTGGGGAAAACCTCTTCAAAGGCCTCCTGCCTGCCTCGTGGCCTTTCTTCTGAAACCCCTGAGGTTTTAACTTCCCGTACTGGGTTCTTGAGGGGAGCAGCTGCATATGTGTGGAGCTAGTGTTTAATTCTGTCTTCCTCCCTCCAAAATTGAGAACAAAATATTAATTTTCAGTTAAAGAATAGCGTGAAGCATTTATTATTAGTATAAGGCCCATAAACTGAGTAAATGATGGTATGTGAATATGGTATTGTAATATGGATTAATTTAAATTCGTCCAATAGTTAAGGACCCCCAAATATCAAATACCTCTTTCTCTGGAGCATTGGAGCAGAAATTAAGACCTCTTTAATCCCTGGTGGCCTGATTGCCTTCTAGGGGACATGCCCAGCCAGGGTATTGGGCTCTGCTGGGTGCACTTGCTCCTTCCTATTTGTTGTAATATCCTTTACACCCACCAGATGCAAAGACCTTCACAAATCAACAATCTTGTTGATTTGTGAAGGACCCTATGTAGTCGTGTTTGGACTGGTTGATCAGTCAGCCATTAATAAGAAAAAAAGAATCCTACAAATTCGGGTCAGAAAGGGTTTTTTTGTTTATTTTTTTAAAGAAAGTTTTGCTCTTGCACTTATTAGAAGAGTAAGAACTAGGAGTCAGACGCCTGATTTCCAGTGTGACCGAGCACTGTTAGCGCCTGTGTGCCCAGCTTCACTCTTAAGTGTGCTTTTCCTTGGCTGCCAAACCGGGACAGTGATAATTTCCCTTCTTCCTCTGAGAGCCTTAGATCCTTAGATTTTTTTTACGTAATTACCCCAAAATACTGTGTATGAGAGGGCTTTGCAAATCAGGGTGCTATGCAAATATGAGGTCCACGCAAAACAGCTTACTAGCCAGGTGTTCAGTGGTTTAATTTCCCTTTATTTACTGATGCAGCAGTCCTTGTCACTGATTCACTTATATATAATTGTGGCAACAGTTCTAAATCTGTGGTTAAATGAGACTGACCTACCTTGTACAAAATGTTCTAAACTCTCCTTGAAGTAGAGTATACATTCAGAAATATGTAACTTAAGCCCTCCGCCCATCCCCGTGTTTTTCCGGGAGTCCTACAGCCAGTTGTGTTGGGTTGGAAATTTGAGTCATGTAAAGGATGTGACCCCATGGCTGCCGGTACATTTCAGAGGCTCGTAGTCCCATAAAGCTGGAAGGAACTGAGAGACCTTTGCCTGGTTTTATTGAGGCCTTGAGAGAGGAAGTGAGAGACATGGCTAGTGTCACGTGACAGAGCTGGCACTGGAACCCAAATCTACTTGCGATGCATACATGGCTCCTCTCAACTCTGAGTTCTCTTGTGGGCCCCAGAACGTGGGGATGGGAATCCTGGGGATGTGGGAAGGGACAACAGGAAGCTAATAGTTTTGGAGTACCCACTCTCTGCTCAGCCACGCACTCGATGTTGGTTAGTTCAACGAATCTTCCAGCAGCATCTTGAGGTTGGTGTTCCCTGTTTGCAGAAGAGGTCACTGAGGCTTAGAGAGATTAAGGTCATCAGGGTAGAACCAGTATTTGAGCCAGGTTGGTGTGGCTTCAGAGCTGTGTTCTTCCTGTCACATCCCTGCCCCAGCCGTGGATGTTTTAACTTGAACTGCAAGGCGAGGTTGCCAGGGGGTGTGGGTGTGCACCACTCTTGACACTGGGCGGTTTTGCACTCTGGTAAATCTCGCTGCTATTTAGGAGTGACAGACTACTCTGGCCTTGACTTCCTTTTTGACCTTCAAATGGGTGGGGACTAGAGCAGGAAAGTACCAGGGAGGAAACCAGCCCGGAAACTGAGTGTGCGTCAGTCCTTGCACGCCCTCCTCATCGTTCTGTGCAAGGCCCCCTCTCCTGCTTTATTTTCCCCCTCGTATCCTGTCCCCTCTCCCATTCCTTCCCACCCGTGGAGAGCCACTCACATGTGTTCAGTATGTGTTATTGGATATTTGTGTATTCTTAAAAATAAATAATGTTTATTGGTGTTGCATGTATTTTTAATTTATATAAACTAAATATATATAGTAAAGACCTAAATCATGTAGATATAAGTATATCTATATAGACAGTATAGTGTAAACTATATAGTATAGTATACTACTAAACTATAGTATAGTATATACTATCTATGTAGATATTTTTCTTGTACATTTTTCACTCGTAATATCCTTTTTAAGGTCTAGTCATCTTGCTGTGTGTACATCTAGTCCATTCATTTTTAGCTACTCTCTAGCACCCATGGTATGCATCCCCACATTTTACTTATCCCTCCCTTTAATGGTGGACCCCTTGGTTGCCTCCATCTCCCTGCTTCCACAAACAGTGCTGTCACGACCCTCCCTCTGACCTGTCCCCTTATGGCTCTGTGCAACCTCTGAGGCACATTCCCAGAGGAGGTGTACTAGGTGTGGGGTAAACATGCATTTAATTTCATTCAGTGCCGCCAGCCTGCCTGCCTGTGTGCCCGTACCAGGTCACCCTTCTGCCCACAGGCGGAAAGGTCTTGTCTCCCTGCATACTCACCGATACCGACAGCTTATTTTTGCCAGTCTGATGGGTATAAATGGTACCTTATTTTATTTTGCGTTTCTCTGAATATTAGGGATGTAAATCATCTTTGCAGGAAATTGTTAACCATTTGGGTTTTCCCTCTTGTGACTGCCTGTCTTCTTCGCATAGTTTTCTGTGCGGTTTTCTCTTTTTCTGGTTGCTTTGCATGCATTTCTTGCATATTCTGGGTGTCAGTCCCTTGTCTTCTCCCAGTCTGTTAAACTTGTCTCTAGTAGTCGTTGTTGAATAAAAATCTTTCATGTTAGTGGAGTCAAAGCTAGCTAATTTCAGTCTTTTGAGCAGTGCCTCTTGGATCTTAAGAGCCCTGTTCCCACTTCAGGATCCCAAAATGTGGGGGTCCCCCTTTATGGAAGTGTGAAGTAGAGATCCAGCTTTCTTTCTATATCTAGGTTTGAGCTGAATTTTCCCTGTGCCGGTTATTAAACAGCCTGTTCTTTTCCCACTGATTTGGAGCTTTCCCTTTGGCCGTCCCTGCTGTGTGGTGCCAGTTCCCCTGCAGCTGCACCTCATCGCCTCTGCTTTCTCAGGATTTCGTGTCGTTTTCATGGATCCGTCCACCCCGCTCTTGCCTCTGTGGCCTTTTCAAGCTGGTTTTTGGGGAGGAAGCTGGCAACCTATTTCGATTTCCATCTTATCAGCGCTCGGAACCCATCACATCTGGCTTCAGTGCATAGCTCTCAGTTCCCTTCACAACGTTAAATTGCATGTGAGGGATGACCTGAGGACTCCGTTTGAGGCCTTTTCTATTGGCAGAAGCTACTTTTTAAAAAGTCTTCATGTTTGTGATTTGCTTAGATTATATTTACGGTCTCCTTATAAATATATCTGATGCTTGGCACTCCAGCTGTCCTTTGGGTGAATGGAATATTCCTTTAATTCTTTTCTGTTTTATAGGAATGACGCATTTAAAATTCACTGGTTGATGGCGGCCCTTCCCTTCACCAAGTCTCTTTCTCTGGTGTTCCATGCAGTATGTATTAGCATTTCGCAGTCATTCATGAAATGATGTACAATGTCTAGATGATTGGGAAAAATCAGTTAGAAGAAAGGAGGCAGATCAGTGGGAAACAAAAGCGGAAAGAGTCCCTGTCTCACGAGCCTCCTTTGGTCTGGGAGGGACTGGCCTCGGGGGGACATCATCACAACCTCCTTAAGACTAGACCTAAGACATCTTTTGATATTACCTGCAGACCTGGAGCTTTCCTCCAACACTTGTTGGTTTTTATTTCTTTGGGGCTTTTTTGTCATTTCTTGAGATAAGAGTGCCACCTGGTGAATTGTTTCCATGACTTCCCTTATTTTTCCAAATATCCCCTCATGTTCCCATTTGATTTGAAGTTCCGTGTTATTTTCTCTTATTTGAGAGAAAACGGATGCTCTAAAGATCAAGGTCTAAGAATTGAGCTTAAGCTTTGAATATGTAGTACTAATACAAATTGAAATGAGCCTGCCCGTGGGCATAAGACCACAACTTCTCCAATTTGCAGGCCTCCAAGGCACCCACGGGCCACACCTGCGAGCATGCCAGTCTGCAGACAGGTGCTCTCCTCCTGCACTTAAACATGTTGCTGTAGAAAAAGTCATAATAGGTCCAGTTACAGTCTCAAGAAGTGACAGTTATTTGGATAATTTCCCATTTGGATCTAAGTTAAAAGATTCCTCTGGAACCATATAGATCATGAATGATGGGATCCTTGAGTCACTTCAACATCTAGCTAGCCATCTGTGATAGAATGAAAGATGTATAAAAAATTGGTATCAGCTTTGTGAGTTCTTCCAGGAAGCATTTTGGGTACCCTACTGAAACTTGCCACTTTAATTAAAATTGGCAGCTTCAGGTAGCTCTAAATTTTACAGAATTTTTTTCAAAGAAAACCTAGTTGAAGCTGGGTGATTCCACACAGATGTGTTACTGACTGGCTTATTCACTTTTATAAGCAGCTGGAGCATGAAAGATAAAGTTCTTGGCTGGAATACTGAAAAGACCTGTGGCATTTGGATCTTAGAGATTTTAAAGAAGAGAATGGCAGCCATTTGCCAGGGTGAATCACCTGCCTCAAGAGAGGGACCCGGGCTGGATGTTAGTGACTTTGAAACCTTGAGTCGGGTTTCTCAAGCTCCCTGACGTTGTTAGTGCACTCACATGCTTAATTGTGAATTGACGAGTGAGTTATTAGGGCGTGGCGTGGGGGACGTCCTCCACCAGGAAGTCCTCTGGTGGCCTTTCCTGTTCCACTGTGCACTGGGGCTCGAGGTGGATGGGCCTGTCTGAAACGTGCTCGTTCGGTTGCAGATCGACTACCACTACATCTCCTCCCAGGGCTTTCCCATCGAAGGCTGGGCTGTGGTGTACTACATCACTCACCTGTGAGTATGCGGCGTGCCACACAGAGGACTCGGGCCCTGGAATGGCGCGCGGGAGAAGTGGGGGAAGCCGTGGTAGGAAGAGGCCTGCCCCAGGTTGATGGCCCTGCCTCCTTGGCAGCCTTTCTAGGTTCCTGCCATGCCAAAAGGGTGTGGCATGCAGGTGGCTGTGCAGACTTGAGAAGTTGGGGCTGTAGGTGTGCTCCTGGGAGGGGTTGCCTCCCTGCAGGGATTGGCTGCTCAGGGTGGGGGTGCGTAGCTAACTATTTGCATGTCCGGAGAGAAGTGTTGCACATGTAAGATGAGTTTCCTGAATCGGGCCACCTATCTTTTGCAAGAAGCATGTGAAATCCTAGAGTGCACTGTAGAATGTAACTCTCAGAGTGAGAGTCTGAAGAGGCCCGTCAGTGTCTGTTAAATGTGTTCTTTTCCAGTTTGAAAGGGGCACTGCTGTTCATCACCATCGCGCTCATTGGCACCGGCTGGGCTTTCATTAAGCACATCCTTTCCGATAAAGACAAAAAGATCTTCATGATTGTCATCCCACTCCAGGTAAAGGAACTCCACCCCCGCTTGGCCTAGTTCCATCTTGGCACTTCGCAGGGCTCAGCTGCAGGCCTGTCTCACTCAGAAACCCCGCCTCTGCCACCGGGGCTTCTCTTTCTGCATTCTGACAGACCCAGGACCTCTAGTGATTGCACTGGGAGATTTTTGACCATCAGTCATCTTTAAACCAACATGTGGGCACCTATACTTTGCACAGAGAGCTGCTGAAAAATTAGAGCCACACACAGCCTTCTTTTCTGCATCCTTTCTCCCTCTAACGACACGGTCCTCTTAGTGAAGAAGCGATTTTGTTAACACATTGCTTTAGGGCCGCAGATGACGCCAGTGAGCTTCCGTGAGGTGGGCCGCTAGGCAGGGTTAGGGCAAGCCTTTCGTAAACCTGCCTGTGTTTGGGACCCTGGGTGGAGGCCAGCCTTACAAGGCTGTGAGCCCCTCAGGGGAGGACCTGTGTCTTGAAGATAAATAGACGTACTGGAAGCAGAACCTGGACCTGAGGAGCTCATAATAAACAGGAGGTCTTTGGGGCTGGCCCTGTGGCCGAGTGGTTAAGTTCGTGCGCTCCGCTTCGGCAGCCTGGGGTTTCGCCGGTTCGGATCCTGGGTGTGGACATGGCACCACTTATCAAGCCATGCTGAGGCAGTGTCCCACATGCCACAACCAGAAGGACCCACAACTGAAAATACACAACTATGTACTGGGGGGTTTTAGGGAGAAAAAGGGAAAATAAAGTCTGAGAGTAAACAGGAGTGTGCAATTACCCTGCTCTGCTTGACCAAAGAGCATCTGTTGGATAAAGTTGTTCTTGCCAGCTGACCTCATTGTGGAGCACAGTGTGAATGTGGCAGGCTTCCCAGCGAAGGAAGGGGCAACTCCCTAGGCACCCAGATCAGCCCACTCGACACTGGTGATCGGTGGGTTAGCAATGTTTGCAGCAAAGCCTCCTTCACCTTCAGTAATAAAGGACATACGTGAGTGCCGAGTGAATGGTACAGACCACTTGCTAGAGGTTTCTGAGGAGAGAGTAATCCCCCACTTCGAATGATCTGGAAGGCTTTATCATGGAGATGGGCTTTGCCTAGATGGTTAAGGAAAGAAACATGACGGAGGCAGAGGAGCAGTAGCAGAAGCACGTGATCCTACTGTCTGGTGAACAGGAGGCGCGGGGGCCTGTGCGGGTCTTGCTGTTGAGCCAGTGGGACCACGTCTCTGCCAGGCCAAGTTCTGCAGCCTGCCAAGGTCTCAGAGCCCAGAGTACCGGGCCTGGGTCCTCTTCCCACGTGCCGGACAGCTCCTGTTTCCCCTTCCCTCTGGTAGCTGCAGCCATCCTCTCCACTTTGGGTCTCCCTCGCCGGCCGGGGCTGTGATGCAGTGGGCACGGTCTTCCCAGCTTACCCGCTTTGGTTCCCAGAAGGGGCAAAACACAAGGTTACCTGTCAGGTCTCTCTGAGGAAACAAGGACATTCAAATAATTACAGTGAAGAAGTGACAAGTATTTAACCTTTGGGACTAGTCTTTGAAGGCCTTGAACATCAGCCCAAAAAGTTAAAGCTGCTTCCTCTTGACCACAGGGAGCCACTGCACGCTTCTGAGTGAGAAGTGTGTGGCATACAAAGTGGCGTTTCGGGAGCATGATTGGCACGTTGTTGCACACCAGCCCTTCTGGGAACGCTTTGTCTCTCGTGACAGGAGTGTGAACAAAGGACAGAAGGGACTTAAGGGTGTGAGCTGTGGAAACCCTGTTTTCCACTTTGTCGCCATAGACAGAGCCACAGGTGCAGACGTTTAGGACAGACTGGGCTTCGGGAGGAACCCAGAATGGGGTCTGTGGGAGACTGAAATTGCAAAATAATTTTTGCATTTGTATGAGGCGAAGTATGGCTTCTGTGCTGAGTTAACTCAGTCCTAGGTAGAGGAACTTCGCTTAGAGACGCCCCAAGTGCTAGCACAACAGATTGCACAGTTTTGTAGAAGTCTGGAGAACTACCTTTACTGCAAGTCAAGTCGAGTACTGGGGACCGTGGACTTCTCATGGACTGTGGAGGTGGGATTAGAATCCTTGCGTCTGTTCTCATGGTAATCTTAAAAGAATGTCTCATAGATTATGTCTCCCTCATGCTGAGCAGCATCCCAGTTTTCAAAACATTGTCATCTCAGTTTAGTCATCTGAAGGACTTTTCATAATATGCCAAGAGCTTAATATCAGGACTGAACACACAAGGCACAGCCTTAATTTTGGAAATCGAAGCAGAACATGGACGCGGATGAACCTCAGTGGGAAGAACCGAGCTGTGTCCACAGTAGAGAGGACCTGGACAGGAGTTACTGCTGTGAGGAGTCTGCCATGCTTGCGTCTCTGGTCTCTGAGAACACAGTCCCGTTATCTGGCGCGGAGAAGGTGACTGTCAGGGAGAGCCAGAGCTACCCACGCAGGGAGAACTGGGCCTGAGGAGCGTGGGCACTGTGGCTAACCGAGATGGAAAGTGCCCCCTGTTTAGCACCTGAGTGGCTGTGCTGAGGCCTGGGGTGCCTGGAAAGCAAAGTGTCCCAGTTATCTATTGCTGCATAATACATCACCCCCAAACTTAGTAACTTAAAACAGCGCTCGGGAGCGGCTTAACTGGGCGGGTCTGGCTTGAAGGCTTGTGCATTACGTGGTCAGACAGTGGCTGGGCTCCTCTGGAAGTCTTCACTTCCCTCTCCCTCCTGGCCTGGGGAGACTGGATCTGATGGGGCCAGCACAGCTGGGGCTCCTTGGGCGTCTTTGTCTCTCTCTGCCTGGTCTGGCCAGCATGGCAGCTTCGAGGTAGCCAGACTTCTCACAAGAAGGCTCAGGGCGCTCCAAGGGTTTGTGTCTCAAGAGAGAGAGCCAGGCAGAAGCTGTATTCTTTGTATGACCTACCTTGGAAGTCCATGGCGTCACTCCCACCTTACTGTATTGGTCAGAGCAAGCACAATCTCAGGAGGAGGGCACAGAGACTGCTTCTTGGCAGGAGAATGGCAAAGTTCTGGAAGAGCATGTGGGACTGGAAATAATGCTGTGGCCATAGGTCGAGGGCTTGCAGGCCAGGTGTCCAGCCCCGACTGGGGCTGTGGTCATGACGATCTACCTGCGCTTTGGGGCCTCAGCGACTTCTCAATGTCCTATAGGTGCTGGCGAATGTGGCCTACATCATCATAGAGTCCACCGAGGAGGGGACGACGGAGTACGGCTTGTGGAAGGACTCTCTGTTTCTGGTTGACCTGCTGTGCTGTGGAGCCATCCTCTTCCCAGTGGTATGGTGAGTCCTCGGAGGGAGGGAGGCTGCGTGTGCACCACAAGGCTTGTCATCAAACCCAACAGCTGGACCAGCCATTCGCAAACTGGTTCGAATCACACGGGGCATCTCTTTAAGAAATACAGCTTCCTGGTCCCAGACTGAATCAGTCTCCAGGGCAGGACCCTGGAATCCGTCTTTATCAAGTTCCCCAGTGGATTCTGATAGAGCTAGTCTGGCTCTGTGGCTGGCTTTTAGCACCATTTAGACAATAGAGAAGAGTCTGGAAATGCGAACTTAGTAGCAGCACAAATAGCAGCAAGAATTTGGAGGGGAGGGAGTTGAAGAAATCCCATAGCCTTTTCTTGCCAAGTTAGTTGGAAAATGAGGAAGTCCGTTAACATAAAACTAGTGGTAGTTCTCAGCATGTAAACATTCTAGATATCTTCAGAATGGGTTCCTTCATTCCTGGAAATGGCAGGCTTTAGATGCATATGCTGGGCTCTGGTTATGTGTAAAGAAATGGTAGTGCTAAGTCAGTGGTTGGTGAGAAATAATATCCTCATTAAATCTCATGCAAAGTGAAGGAAATTCTTGGTAGAGTAGGAAACAAGTTGAGGACAAACGGCGAGCAAAAATGAAGCACCCTTATAATGAGCTAGTTCCACGGCTACTTGAAAGCAATTAACTCTTATGGAATAAAGTTTAGGAAAATAGATTTACCTGCCTTCTATTAGAAGGGAGCTGTTCCTCAGTGCAATGCCCCCTGCAGTCAGTTAATATTCTTTAGGATCCCCGGGTTTATCAGGTCACTCGTTTCTGAGTTTTTTAGGGTATGGTGCCAGTGGAGTGTAATGCTCATTCTAGCCAGTTAGATTCACTCTTAACCTTAATTCCATCGTACGTCACACGTGTACATAGAGCAGTGCAGCGGACACCTGCCACTGTGGAAGAGAGCGCGAATGAGTCTAATCTCCACACTTCCTCGAGTCCTGCCAGGAATAAGTAACTCAGGCATCTGTAGCAGGAGGACCAGCATTGTCTTCAGATAGAAAGAGCATCTTATTGCTGGGGAACGGAGGGGAGGACCCTCCTCTTAGATCTGCCACACTCAGCAAAGTAGAAGGGACATGGGGGGTTGGGGAGACCCAGTGCACTATAAAGCTACAAGGGGCCATTTCCTGCCACTTGATTAAAACCCTCACGAGCAGATGCCAAATGGCAAGATTCTTTAAGGTAAATATCCTGAAAATTGCTGTAAAATGAAAAACATCAAGTACTAAGAGGTGATGTAAGAACTAGTATTGATGATTTCTTTTAAATATTCAGCTCCAGCCAGCATTGGTCTGGTGTTCTCTGTGCTAGTTAACGTTCACATGTTGCGCCAGTCACTTGTCACAGGTGGGCAAACTATGGAGGTTTTTGGAGAAATGACTTGTTCATGGTCCAGTAAAGAGTGGGTGGCCGTATGAGGACTTGAGCTGTCTTCCCCCTGCACCGTGTCTGCCTGTGCTGCTCTCATCCTTTAAGAAAGACTTCCCTGGTGCCTTTGAACCCTGCCTGGAACTCTCATCTATAGCTCCTTTAATAATGTTAATGTCCCCTGCCTGAACTGTAATGATGGTACTTAGTTACTGGCACATTGCAGCTGGAAAAGACTCCCTGGAGGTCGGCATTTTTCAGCAGTTATAAATCTCCAGTCAATGAATACAAAGTTTGAACGAAGCCACGTGCTCACAGCTCCTGGACCTAGACTTTAGAAATTGGCCTGTGACCTTCTTATGGGGACCATTCTGTCTAGGAAGCAGCTAAACTCACTGATGCCTCTCGTCTTAGTAGTGTTGGTGAGGGGTAGTTGTGGGAATGAGAGATTGGGTTGAGAAATCAGGAGTGTTCAATGGTTATATTTTGTTTTGTTTCTCCTCGCATCCAGGCCCCTGCCATGCTTTGTTCAGCCAGCAGAGGGCGTGTTTGCCTCACAGCCTGAGCACCACATGGGCGGAGTGCCGATTGTCAGAGATGTCGGTGCTAGGAGAGCCTGCTCAGTCTAGTCCAGCCCTTCCGTCTATGGTGGAGGGACTCGGGGCCTCCAGTTGCTAGTACTGGAAACAGACAGGAGTGCAAGTTTGTGAGCTAACTTTTTGTTCCCAAATGTTTATTTTTAGGTCAATCAGGCATTTACAAGAAGCATCAGCAACAGATGGAAAAGGCAAGTTCCCTTGTGCTCTTGTGCTGCTCACCTTCCCTGAAGCCACAGGCCTGGGCGCTGCAGAGGGGCGGAGGACGGGCCCGGGAGGCAGCGCGAGCCCTGGGCCCGCTCTGTGAGGCAGCTTGGCGTTGCTGGGTGGAGAGGCAGGTGGCACCCATTGCGGAGACCAGCTGTGTGAGGAGGCCTGGGGTGGCTGCTGCTCTTTGGGATGATTCATTTCACTGCCACTCGTGAGCGTGATTTCACCTTCTCAAAACTGAGTCGGGAAGAGAGAATCTTGTTTTGGGGGGACCGGCTAGCACTTCACTGTGAGAACAGGAGGTTCAGGATTGAGGCTGGCTATGTGTAAAGCGTCCCTTCCTGCTGATTTCACACGCTTCCAAAATAGAGGTGTCGGTATTAATTTACAACAAGACTGATGCCACAGAGAACCTTTGACACGCTCTGATTTATAAGTGCTTGTGCCATTATAACTTTTTGCATTCACCTGATTTTCCAACCGTGCCTGCTAAATCAGAAAAGATACCACAAAGAAAACGTTTTGTGTGTTTCTGGGCTTATTTGAAAAATGTCCACAACTACAGGCTGCTGTGTCACAAATGGGCATTGCCGACCACAAGGGGTCAAGGAGCAGTGCTGTCAAAGGCCAGAGCTGCCTCTGGAGCCGGGACATCATACACCCAGTGCTGATAGTAATCATGTTCTTTAAGGCAGATTGTCCAGTTCTTGTTGTAAATAAAGTTTTGTTGCTGACCTATTTTCTGATTATAAAAGTAAAGGGGATTCATTTCAGGAAAGTCAGAAAACATGTCCAGTCATGCATTGCATAATGATGTTTCGGTCAAGGACGGACCATATGTGTGACAGTCGCCCCGTAAGATGAGTACCATGTAGCCCAGCTGTGTAGTAAGCAGTACATGTAGGTTTGTGTAAGTAATTATAATGTGCACACAACGATGAAGCAGCCTAACGGCACATTTCTCGGGATGTATCCGATCATCATGCAACACAGGACTGTAGTAGGTACATATTTTAGTTCACACTTGCTGTACAATTAATATCACAGTACTTTCTTAAAATTGAATTAGACCTGCCTTCAAGGCTTCACTCCAGTGTCAGGGGACATCCAGCGTTCTTATTTAGAGCACGGTGTTCAGCGGTGCCCCTGGTTTCGGCCCACAGTGGTTCCTATTGAGAGTCCTGCTGTCTGGCTTGGGTACCACTCTTGCGTCTGGGCAGCCTGTGAGGGTCTTGCCTCGGCTGGGAGCTCTGGCCAGTGCTCTGAGTCCAGCCTCCCAAGGCCCACTTGGCTTCTTGAGTGGCCACAGACCCCACTCACAGAATGTGCCAGCTCTTGTTTTCTTTCCAGTCCCCGGAAATAGCTCTTTGTTTTCTCCTCTTTTCCGTCAGAGGCACTGGGTTCCCTTCTCCCTCTGGGATACCCTCTGGGATAAGTTCTTTTCAGTGAGTTTAAGCTGGAACTTTGCAGAAATCTTGTGCTAAAAAAGCCTGGCTACATTGCCTTCCTCTGAGCCACAGAACTCTGAGAGCCCTCCTGACTTCTTGGAATAGGGTAAAGGGGAATCATAAAAAATAAATCAGAATTTTAAGAAAGCACCCTACCACAAACAGAAGAGTCCAAAGGAGAAAATAAAACCCCATTTTCTGGGAATAATTGTCGTTTGGGTATATTCTTGTCTTTTTTTTTCTCTTCTATACACATTATATTAAAAAGGGGTTTTATTATTTCTGTGACTTAGTGAATATGTCTTTCTCTTATTTTAATATATTGAGATGAGACATTTTAATTTTTTCATCTTTATACACTTCACTATTTCTAGATTCATTTTTCTGACTTTGGCTGAAGGTGTGTAAAAATCCCACGGGCAGGGTTTCCCCGTTGACGGGTTTCATCTGTGCTTTTCTTCTTGGCCTCATCCTTCCCTGTTTGCGACTTGCTCCGGTCCTCCCTCACCAGTCCCGCCCCCCACCCCGCCATCACTCTAGCCCTCTGACTGCCTCCGCCTTCTGCCCTGTGCTTTGGAGGGCTCGGGCTGACTGTGTAGGTGACTGTCTCTGGGACCTCTTACTCCGTGAGAGCGTGATCATCAGCTGAGGATCTTAGTGCAGTATCCTGCCTGGGTAGAGAGCACCGCAGGGGAAGCCCAAGATGGACTCATCATTGTCCCCTAGCATCATGGGGAAGGGAAACTTTATGGAACAGGAGTGCTTTTGTCATCGCCTGGGGCACACAGGCAGTTTCTCGTCTTTTCCACCAGGTGACAGCATGAGACCTCTTCAGCAGAGAGCAAACACGGACACAGGGAGTCGTGCAAGCCCCCCCCCCCCCCCCCCCCCCCCCCCCGGCTCTCCTTCAGCACTCTCAGGATGACATACTGTTAAGGAAGCACCCGTTTCTCATCAGCGGGTATCACAAACCCTTTGAAAGGGGGACAGAGTAGATTAGCCTAGAATGGGGGTGTCTTCTTGATTCGTGTTCTTTCACCGAATTGATTTAGGCTGAGGGATGCTCTTAAGCTGATCTGCAAATGCTTATTTCACTCCGTCCTTTGAGAAGTGGTCATGCTTGGGACACTTCCCAAGTCAGGGCAGCCGTGTTCCCACAGCTGAAGTCTCCCCGGCAGGGAACCCTCAGGAGCAGCGCCCTGTGCTGTCAGGCCAGCCTCGGGTGTGACTGCAGAGTGGCTGTGCCCTGTCCACTCCAGGATGGCACCACGGCAGCACCGGGAAGCTGGAGTGAACACACAGCTGACCGCCTGCTGGTGCTGGTCCCAGGATGTCTTGGTTGACCTTCTGTGTTCCTCAGTCCCATCCTGTCCCCTCACCCCCTGAGATCTAGCCCATCCTAGAGGCATCTACGCAAAGTAAAGGCCAAGGGCAGGAATGTCTCCTACTGGATTTGGAAGCATTTTGCTGGATGGTGCCTGACACTCTGGTTCCTGTTCTTAGGCCCATTATTCCACTGACTCATTGCACGACCTTAACAGCGACTTGGGCTTAAGTGTCTCAGTTTTAAGTGCAGTCCAGGCTGACTAACTGCAGGTGGGGGAAATGCTCTTTGTCCTTGTCCCTCTGCATTCGGGATTGCATCTGGCTTTCAGGGAGGGTTCGTTTGGATTTCGTGCGCTTCTTTGTCTCTGGGTTCCTTCCGACTGAACCTGAGGGAAGTATAAAGGAAAAAGTTACAGATGAAGCTGGCTGCTGTCCTTAAGCTGTGTCTTTGTCTCTGCTGTCGCACACTCTGCTGTCGTTTAGAGTTGCTGCCGCGCCCGTCCTCTGAGAGGAGGCTTAATTGAGTGTTGCACAGGCGCGCCGCGCTCTGTCCCCTGGGTCTCGCCTGCCAACATTCACTGGCTGTTCCTGCCCTTGAGCCTGCGCCCGTTTCCTTCTCGTTCATTCTCCAGCGTCATCACCTTAGAGGGCTGGCTGGGGGATACACGCCATACGTTTAATTAACAGGCTCTGCTTCTGATCTTCTGGGGTTTTTTCCTTGTGTTTCTGAGGAAAATTGGTGGAAGTATTCTGAGGAATCTTAGCTTTTAGGTGAGCTTCACAAGCCTTTAAACAAATGTTGATTGGCGAGCCGGAGGCTTTGTGGAGGCATGGCTTCACTTGGAGCTGCGGCCGTGTCGAGGTCCTGTGCCCCTGAGAAGTGTTGGTCAGGGCAGAGTTCTCAAGAGGCTCCTCGGAGTCAGAGCCATTTCCATAATAAGACATTATCCACCTTTTTCGCTGTTGGCATTTGCAGAGGGTGCACAAGCCGAGGCGGGGAGAACAGCTGGCGCCTCAGCGAGCGTCGGGGCATGGCACCACCCTGTGTCGGTGGCCCTGGCATTCTTCACTGCCACCTACTTGCAGGGGGGAAAAGGGCTCATTTCACTCAAGAGTGGCGTTGGTGAAATAGTAAAAGCTATTAATGTTATTAAATCTCTACCCTTGCATATGGTCTTTAACCTTCTGGGGGACGAAATGGGAAGTAGGCCTAAAGCACGTCTGCCGCGTACCGAGGTGCGACGGTCGTCTAGAGGGAGAGCACGTGTAGTTGCTTGAGTTGCAAGCTGAACTAGCCACTTGTCTCTTGGGGCACCGTTTGTATTTGAAAGATGGTGACAGTCAAACTACGGGTACTGAAGCTTGGAGTTTTGGCAGACATTTTCTTGAAAATGAACCAAATAAACATCTCACTTCAGGGAAACAACTACAAGTATTTGTTGCCAGTGATCTAATTTTCACTTGAAAGCACAAATTTCAATTTCGGAAGACTTAGATCCACCGCTGCAAGCTCGACAGCTTCCCGGTTCTTAAAAGAGCTCTAATGTGAGCAGGGGGACTTTTAAGAAATATTTTGTGATAAGAATTTGCAGTGTTTTGGAGGTGTGCATAACTCAGTGAAACAGTATTTTCCACCTGATCAGTGCATGTTACACAGTCATGCATGGATAGAAGATCCAGTCAAAGTGCAAGATGGACCAGTGGATTTTAATTGACAGAGTGTGAAAAGTCAGTGATACAGTTTCAGATTTCCCACCTCGCTGATCTTCGAGAAGCTACCGCTTGTCAAGTTTTAATATAGAATCAGAGAAGACTATTCAGTTATCTAAAAAGGCCTACGTCTGTTTAAGGCCATATTTTCTTCATATACTTGAACCAGAACCCTTCTTCACAACAGATTGAATGCAGAAGCAAATATGAAAATCCTGCTGTGTTCTATTAAGCCAGACATTAAAGAGATTTAGAAAAATGGAAAACAGTTCTGCTCTTCTCATGAAATTTTTTGTTATTTTTATAAGAAAAATAATATTAACATGTAATGAATTTATTTTTGTCACTTTTTTTTTTTTGAGGAAGATTAGCCCTGAGCTAACATCTGCTGCCAGTCCTCCTCTTTTTTCTGAGGAAGACTGGTGCTGAGCTAACATTTGTGCCCATCTTCCTCTACTTTATACGTGGGACGCCTACCACAGCATAGCTTGCTAAGCGGTGCCATGTCTGCACCCAGGATCCGAACCGGCGAACCCCGGGCCACCAAAGTGGAATATGCAAACTTAACTGCTGTGTCACCGGGCCGGCCCCTATTTTTGTCACTTTTAAATTAATTATTAAATATTTTGGAAATTTGTTGCAATTTCTAATATGATAAATACTGATAGATTTTCCCCACATGAACACCAGCTCTTTGGGGTCTTCAGTAATTTTTTAGTGTGCATTGGTCCTGAGCCTGAAAGTTCCAGAACCATGCATTAGGGATGCGACTTCTTGAGCCTTGTGGTCCCAACACCCGTGAGTGGGAGTGAAAGGCTGCCTGGTTCTTTCTTCCTGAGCCTGTTGAGCTCATTTCAGACTGACTTGTTCAGATTCTTGTGACTATTTAAGAGTCCATTACTGGGCAACCGATGCCAAAAAAATATGTTTTATTTGGGTGTGTTCATATAAACAGACCTATTGAAAAACGTACTAATGTGCAAGAAAGAGAAATACCCTGGCTGTTTTTGTAAATAAACTTTGGTTGGAACACAGCCATGCCCATTGGTATACGTATTGCCTGTTGCTGCTTTTGTGCTACTGTGGCAGTGATGACTATGTGGCCGAGATCAGCCAGCCCACAAGGCCTAAAACATTTGCTCTCCAGCCCTTTACAGAGAAAGTGTGACAACTCCTGGCTATTGTGGACATTTAAGAGATAACCATTTTTGAAACCATATCTATAATGTAGTGATGTTGACTGCTGACTGTTCGCTCTGTACTGAGCACTTTGAAAACTGTAAAGCTCACATAGGTATAAGAAATTACTGCTTCTAAGGATTTACTGAACTCCAACTTAGTGTCCAGCACTGTGTTCTTTGTTATTTGATTGGGACAGTAGCTTTTGCATCCTTCTCTGTTCTGATATTTTACCTAACCTATTACTCTAATGGGAATCTGTGCTTTTCTTTAACTAACAAGATGGCTTTTAACATGGATTACTCTCTGTTTATGAACAGAGACTTGGGTTATACATTTCTACCCGGGCTGATGGTTTATACGCGCTCTCTTCTTTGACTTCTTTGACTCAGTTCCTGGTTATAATTATAGGTTTATCTAACCTTTATTTTCACTTTCCAAGTAGAAACTAAGGTGGCCCCAGACCCACTGATGCTCTAGGCAGTGAGGATTGTTGTTAGATTAAATTTGGAGACTCTAGCCCAAAAGCCTTAGAGAGGACGAGGAGGTCAGGAGAGTAGGGCCCCCAGCTGCGCGTTTGGCTGTGGTTCCACCTCCCGGAGGTGAAAGGGCTCTAGCACTGTGCAGTGGGGCAAGGGTGCTTTCCTCCGGACCCGCAGTCCACTGTCGTCTGCACGGCTGGTGAGGGTAGTCCGTTGGGATCCCACCCTCTGGAGCACTGTTTCATGATCATGGAAGAGAAAAGGCAGAAGAAGTGAGATTCTCTTTATCTGGTCACTCAGAAACTTTTCCTACTTCCTATGTTCCCGTGTAGCTAGAGCATGCATTTGTGGATCCGCTCCGGCCTCTGCAGTCTAAAGCTGCGCCCTGAGGGCGTTCTAAACAGTCTGCTGCTCCAGAAAGGTGGCGTGCTGGCAGGCAAAGAACACTTTCTCTCCGGGAGATGTGATGGAAGTACTTACAAAATTCCTGCCTCTCTTATGGCATGAGGTGAGGTGGCATTTGTCGAGACCCCAGAGGATTCTGTCTGTCACTCAGGGCCACCTCACCTAAGTGTGTGGCTGACCTTGTAAGTCAGGTGTTTCTCAGGTGGCACCCATGAGAGCATGACACAAGGCAGCTGTGGGTCAGAGACTGTAGATCTTGTGCATGCTCGCATTTGCCTGGCCACAGGGTTTGTGGCTCTCAGCACATTCTCGAAGGAGGCTGTCTCCTGGTCTCTCCAGGAGTCTGTGACCCTAGAAAGGGTAAAACCACAACTAAATAGACTCTGAGGAAGAGAGAATGAGAGAGAAAAAGGATATTTTATTACACTGGCTTAATACAATGATTTTTAATTTATTTTAATCACCAAAAACCTCTTTTCATTACTTTCCCTCAGCAGGTCACCCAGAATTCCTTTAATGTCATCAACCTAATCCCAGCTTCTGATCAACATTTTGAAATAATCAGTTAACCAGCGATACGATCCTGAGTTAATAGAATCTACAACCAGCAGCAGAGGCCTCTCGTATCCCCGGGCTGAGACGCAGCTTCATCGCAGTGCCAGTTTCTTCTTAGGCCTTTCAGATATCAGGACCCTAGTTACCGTGGGGCACTCAGCCCCCAGTGGGCCTGGTTAGCCGTCTGTGTTGGCGTGCCCTCCGCAGTTCTGGGTGTGGTTCTCCTGCCTAGTGGTGTTAGCATGCATTTGTTTTCTGCGATTCTTAAGACACAGTTGAAAGCAGCTTTTCTCAGATTACTGCAGTATTCAGGGCGGTCAGGTTCTCCTATTGAGAAGGTGTTGTCTGCTGTTGACCAGGCTGTGTCATCAAGCCATGAGACATCTCACCGTCTTCCTTGCCCAGCTCATTGCCAACTGTGAGTCTGTGCTGTGGACAGCCAGGGGAGCGATGTGCTGCCCAGCTCAGCTGTGATGTCTGGCTGACACGGCTGCCAGCATTGCGGCTGCGCGCTGCGGGCTGGCCAAGGCGGGAGGGACTGTCACAAGCAGAATCTGAGATCAGCATGGGCCCTAGGACCCCCTCCTCCAGCAGGGCCTTGGGTGTGATTCTAGAGCAGAAGGGATGAAAAAGGCACACGCTCACTAGACTGGAGGGCAGAAATCTGTTCTGGAGTCACTCTTTCCTGCAGTGGTGTGGTTGTCAGCCGGTCTCTTGGGCCATTTTTCCTCCTTTCTTTGATGCTTTTTGTTGGTTATTTATGATAAAATTTTGCTTACAGTAAGATGCACAGCCCTCCACTGTTCATTTCAGTGGCTTCTGACCACTCCGGGGTCATTGTTTTAAATGCATATTGGAAATGTATTTTGAGCCACTTTTCAGTTTGCAGGTGAAAGCGTTCGGTTTTCTTAGTTCCTCCTGTCCGTCACAGTCTTTCCCATCCTCGCTCCTGATGCCTTCGCTGTGGGACGGGTGAGTGGGATCTCTTACTAGTGGAGGCCTGTGGGCTCAGCACTCCAGAATGGACACGTCCAGACCAGTGTGCTCCCAGGTCAGCATGTGGCCTGGCTTCGAATGGGGGAAGCTGCCCTGTGCCCCGTGCACTGTGAGCTTGAGCCCGGAGCTGAAGCAGATTGTGGAAATGCTACGGTTGAGAGTGAGTCAGAGCGACTCCAATGTGATCTAGGCTTTGCTGTCATCCTTATTTCTTTAATTTTTAGTTTGACTCAAAATTCCCTGTGAAGCTCAGGAGGAAGCAGGAGAAAAGGATGATGGGTAGGTAGGGGTGATTTTAAGCCTCAAGGCTTTCCTTACACCCAGGGAAGGGTTGTTGTGGAAATTTTTCATCCTCTAAGTGGCTGTCGTGGGCCCTTGCCTCTGTCCGTCCCGTGGATTGTCCAGAGCTAACTCCTCAAGACAGAGTGCTGGCAGCTCCTGGCATTGCCCAGCATTTTGAGCCACCATCGCATTGCCCTGAGCCACTGGTGGATTAGGAGGCCGTGAAGCGCCTTTCTCTCAGCGTTAAGCCTGGGCACTGAGAGCTTGGTCCTCGGAGGGAGGGGCTTGGTTTGAACACTGGCTTCTCCGCTTACAAGCTGTGCGACCTTGGTAATTTACTCACTTCTCCAGGCCTGTGTCCTTCATCTGCGAGGCAGTGGTAACAGCCCCCTTTCCTCACAGAGGCTCCTGTGCGGACTACACGAGGTGAAATAGGAGAGGGGCCCGGCCTGGGGCCCAGCGCACTATCACACAGTAGATGGTGACCAGCACTGTTGTTTTTATTGTTGTCGTGCTTCCAAGACCATCCAGGGAAGACCTCTGAGGAGGAAGGGGCCCATCCATCTTCCTGCCAGCCTGCTTGGTACTCTGGCGCTTAAAGAGGAAAAGTGAAAGTCTAGGCAGGGAGCTCCTGGAGTTGGGGTGCATTTGCTCTTTTGCTGCTGGGTCCGAGAGAGCGCTGACTTGTTAAGAATTTGAAAGGCTGGATGCGTCCTGCCTCAGTGGGTACTTCCTACCTCAGTGGGCACTTTTTCCGTTCTCGGCAGTAAAAAGTACTTGCCAAAATCCAGTCATGTCCGTTTTCCTGAGAGTGGGAGGAAGAGGAATCCCACAGCAGGAAGTCAGCCTCGTAGGCGCTCCTGACACAGGTGTCCGTGCTCTCTCCTTGCTCCCCACCCCACCCCTCCCCCACTCCCTAGGAAGTTTTTCAAAATCCTTATAGCCACCCCCGATTCCCTACGAGTAGGGAGCAGCTTGGGCATCTGTGCTAAAGAAAGCTCTCCGGGTGATTCTGCTGCCCACCCCGGTTAAGGACCATTGCCGGAAGGAAATTCTCCAAATGGGAGACTGATGCCCCAAGGAGGCAGTGGCAGGCCAGGCTCAGGCACTCTGAGCTATGATGGTACAGGGCCTGGAATGCAGGTCTCCTGGCTCCTGTCCGAGGCGTTTTCCCTCACACCGTGCTCATTCTTTTACCATATTTGCTCTTCCTCATGGTGGGGTTAGAAATAGCTAGCTCAGACTTGGTGAGCCCTTACTCCCGTGGGAGCCCGCCCTGCCATGGTCCAGTGAGCAGCAAGCGATCCGCGTTCTTAACTCCACTGAAGGCTGTTTTGGAATCAAAGCAAAGGGAGGCTTGGCACTCCAGGCTGCGGCCCACTGCCTCACTGCTCCTTGCATGGTGCCAGTGAGGTTCCACCCTCCAGAGCTGGTCCATCCCCTGCTCGGCAGGCTGACTCATTGTGTGCATATGGCAGCAGTGCTTCCAGGAGAGCCCAGAGCTCTCTGGCAGTCCCCAGGTCGCCACTTGCTCCAGTTTTACTTACTAGAGTCTGGAGTCCTGCCAGCTGTGGCAGCCGCTGTAGCACTATATGCCGCATTTGGTATTTGGTAATACCATATAATCCTGATGCCGTGACATCAGGCATTCATTGAGTGCTTACTGTGTGCTGTTTGCTTTCCACATCCTGTCTCACACATTCCCCCAGCAACTCTGGCAGTAGGTATTGTTATTCTTGTTTTACAGATGAAGAAACTGAGGCTCAGAGAGGTGAGGCGATTTATCTGAGGTCACATAGCCAGTAAGCAGCAGAGTTGGAATTTGAACCCACAGTGTTCAAATGTGCAGGGCCTGCACTGACACCCACTCCTGCTTCTTGCTCCAATGAGGAAGCTTGCTCCTGGCCTCCACTGCCTTGGCTGTGCCTAGAACACCCATGTGGACCCAGGTGCCTCATCCCGTGACCAGCAGTCTCAAACAGATGCCTTATTTGTGCCTAGAAACGAGGTCTGTCGTGACTGGTGGGTTTCAGAATCAACCTTGAACTCTGCTTATTGTGGCTGCTTTTCTTAGAGACAAACCTAGTTGTTCCCAAGGTCTGTTTCTCAGTCCCAGCCCGTGTCCTGGGGTGGCCTAGCGTCAGTGCCTGTGCTGATGTTTCTTCGTGGGCGCCTGTCTGTGGCTGTCCAGGCTCATCGATAAAGGCTTCGTGGCTGCCTCTTCCGAGTGTCTCGCAGTCAGCCTGGAGGCTGTGACGCGGGCCTCCTGCCCCCTTCCTCTCACGCGCACTCGTGTCTTGGCCCATTAAGGCCTGCAGCGCCTTGACCCATCTGCTCTCTCCCCCATGAACTTCACTGAAGAATTCTCTCTGGTCTCCCAGCACCGTTGGCTTGTTGTCCTTCTGTCTCCCAAGCCAGCCACCAACGCAAGCTCAGCCTCTTGTTCGCTGCCCCGTCCTCTGCTCTCCACGGACAGAAAGGCCTCACCACCTTTTAGAGGGACCTCCACACTCCAGGCTTTTGACTTCCCCTGGGCTTTTATTGGTTCTCTCCATCCTGTCTCCAGAGAGCTTGCTCTGAACTGTAGGTGTGATCAAGGCACGGCCCTGCTTCAGCTGGCCGAGGCTCCCTGGTCTCGGCGCCAAGGGAGGCCAGCTCCGGCCTTTGGCATCTGACTCAGCTCCCACCTCTCCTCTCCACCCGGCCTCGTCCCCTGCCTCCTCACTGTCCAGCTGCCCCGAGCTGCTTTCTCTTCGCTGCTGCCTGGTGCTGCCTCACCTCGGAGCCTCTGTGCCTGCTCTTCCCGGGCATTCTCTCCACTTGGTGTCTCCACTCCTGCCCCTTCCTGAGCCCCAGGCAGGCCTCCGCTTAGACAGCGCCTCCGCTTGGACATCGCCTCCTTTGGGAATCCTCTCTTTCGCCCCTTGTCCCCCTGATCTGGCTTGAGAGCCCTTACTTGATCATGGCCATGGCAGCCATGTGTATCTTGTCCTGGCGTCTTGAAATCCAGGAATAAAAGTGTGGCACTTTTCTCTCTGTCAGGCTGAAGGTTCCTGCTTAAGCAAGGGCAGGAGTTTCATTTGTCAGGATTTATTTGAAAATTCAGAGGAGACTTTTAAAGCATTTTTATTGTTTAAATGTCTAATTGTTGGTGCTGTTCTTTCTCACTTATTCGCAAAGAAGAGAATTGAGTGTTCATATTCAAGAACTGTGTGCTTCTCTGGGCGGGCCACAGCTCCCAGGGCTGGGGTTTCGAGGGCCGAATGCAGTGTGAGCAGGCCGTTTCATTGACCTCTGCCAGTGTGAGCAGAGGACACGCACACAAAAGGGGACACAAGAGGAATACTGGCTCATGCAAATGTGGAAAGTTTTAAATCCATGGTCACTTACTTATCCGACACTTCTAATATCTTTCCCTCAGTGCAGCCTCTCCCCTCCCTCAGATGAGGAGGAATAGTGCCCATTACACCCTTTCGTCACCGGACTCTGCGCAATGTAGCAGTGAGTATGTGGCTGGTCTGGTGCCTCTCTGAGGGACGGCAGCCGCCCCTCGGGCAAAGGCCTGGGCAGCCAGGGTCACTGCTGCGTCCCAGCGCCTGTCCTGAGATGAGCTGAGTGAAAACCTACAAGAGAACCAGGGAGATTTAACTTAGGACAAAACCAGACTGCTAGAGAGGGTGCTGGGTAAGAAAGCCTCCGCCCGTCGGCCTCCTGGAATTGTGCTTCTTCACATGTTGTGTGCGAGTCCTTTGCAGCTCTACATGTGAGGGTTACAGCCTCTCAGTTTGGGGAGTTAAACTTTCCTGGAAAGACTTTCTGACCCTCCCCTCATCCATGCGTTCGGTTTCTCAGAGGAGATTCTTGCAGATACTGTTAGTTGATAATCACTTTGAAGATTAATTGAGGATTCAGGAATTTCTTTTGGAATCCTAGGCTTGATTGCCCCCCACTAAGCACAAACCAGAGGAGGGAGGAAGAGGAAATTCGACCCTTCGCTGCCCACAGTCCCGTTCTTAAAGGGAGCCAGTAATTGAATGCTGTTAAACAAAATGAATTTGGCTCCTGCTGGAACGTATATGATGAGTGAAAGGACTGCTAATCGGGGAGGGAGCCAGGCTACCCTCTGTGGTCATCAATATTTCATGGCCATAGGCAGCGGCAGGAAGTTAGCTGTCCCGGCTGCCTGACCTTGAGCCATCACAACCGTAAGACAGAACCAGGGAGGTCATATTAAAGGGCTCATTACAAGGCACATAGTAAAACCTAAGAGAAGTTTGCAAGATGCACCCGTGGGTTAGTCGAATTAATGCTCAGCTAGTGGGAGGCTCCCCAGACAGGGCTCAGGGACCCACCTGAGACTGGCCCTAGTGAGGGTTCGGCTCTGTCAGCCGGAGCAGCACAGCTGGAGTGTCAACACCGGCTTTGGGGCCTCGAGTGTTGATTGGTCGTGTCCCCATTGTCTGTGGTGTCACTATACGCCCAGCATGGCCAGTTGAAAGCTCCTGAACCTGGAGTGGGGAGATGCAGTGCCAGAGCACCACACCTGCTGCTTCCTACTCCCTGCTGCTTCCTACTCCCTGCTGCTTCCTGGTAATCTGGGGAGGTCCTGCCGAGCGCTGGCATTTCCAGAAACTAGGTGTGCCCCGCGCTGTCCTCATTCGCAGTAGACTTGTCCCCTTGACAGCGGGTGCCTGCCTGTAACTTTCTTGGAAATTGAGAAAAGAAGTTAATGAGCTTTTCATTTTGTTCTTTCTTCTCCCTAGCTGCTATTAACTTAGCAAAGCTGAAACTTTTCAGACATTATTACGTCTTGGTGAGTAAAAAAATCCTAAATCTGCAATAAGATCAATTCAAGGAGTAGAGCAAATGAACTTGCAAGAGTTGTTGAAAGCACAAGATGTGTGGAGCTGTGTGGATTTCATTTTATAAAACCAAATTGTATTTTGGGGTTTTTTTTTTTCTTTTTATTCCTCCCCAAAGCCCCAGTACATAGTTGTGTATTCTAGTTGTAAGTCCTTCTAGTTCTTCTGTGTGAGCTGCCGCCACAGCATGGCTACTGACAGATGAGTGGTGTGGTTCCGCGCCTGGGAACCGAACTGGCCGCTGAAGCAGAGCGTGCCGAACTTGCACCACTAGGCCCTCAGGGCTTGCTCCAAATTGTGTCTTTTGATATGGGAAATTACCTGAGTTATTTCTTTCTAAATTTTGGTTTTAAATTTGGCTTTAAATACTCAGAAAAATAATAAATGCTTGGTATTTTTAACTACAGGGATTATAGAAACACAGGAGAAGCCCTTTATGACCCTGATCTTCTCCCCCTCCTCTTCCTCCCTGAGTGATTCCTATTGACAGTTTGTGGTTATTTTTCTAGACTCTTTTTAGGCATATGCCACACATAGCTGTTCCTTTGACTTGCTTTCTGTATTTATTTACCAAAATGGGATCACACCTAAAACAAGGCTGTAATGGACATGCAAAGTCCATATACGCATACACCAAAGGCAGGACTTGCCATAAATTATTAAGATCATAATTTTTTGGAATACGTAAGGTTATGGGTCTTCTAGGGTTCACTTTTTGACTCTTAAAGTTTCTGAGTTGTCTTTGTGATTTTGGCATTGACTATCATGCTGGACAGTTCTTTTCCCGCAAGCCTCGCCACCCTGGGCATGGTCCCAGCAAGCAGTGCACACTAGAGTAGCTGTCATGTGAATCCTTGCCACATCCTCCCTTCCTAGAGTACTTAGTATTGTTCCACTGAGTGTGGACCTCGAACATTTACAGCATCTCTGGAGAGACTCAAAGTCAGTATTTTCTCTGTGTGGCTTTATTTTGCTGTTACTACTGGAAAACATTCCTCAGAGTCTGACAATTAAAAATATTACCCTTAGGGGGTTGGGATCAATGGGTTATGTGTGTGGATAGGGCGAGGGAGGGGTTACTCAGGAGTTAGGGGCAGCCGCCCCGGAGTGTGTATCATCACAGAGACAAAGAGGAGAGCTTTCAGTTCTGACTAGCAGAGTAGCCGTCTCTCCGCCAGGCTTATTAATTCGCCTACGAGTGTCGAACAGTTGTCTCCAGATATTCTCTTTGCTCTTTTGTAGATAATTTGTCGAAACAAACTATTGGAAGAAAGTGGTGCCATAATGTCTGTGTTGATTTTATTCCTCATTTCTTTCCTCTTCACATAGATCGTGTGTTACATATACTTCACCAGGATCATCGCATTTCTCCTCAAACTTGCCGTTCCGTTCCAGTGGAAGTGGCTCTACCAGGTATGCGGCTCTAAGGGCACCGTGCCAGAGAGTTCCTGTCTGAGGATCAAGTCCTGGGGTTTAACTGAAGGTTGTTATAAACGTATCCAGCCGTGGCCGCTCAGACCCTCTGTCTCTTCTCGTCCACAATTAAGATTATCTGTCTAGGAAAGCTGCTGGATTACGTGAGAAATCTAGAAATAGTTGCATTATTGATTTTAGTTTTCAATTTTAAAAGTCTGTGAAAAGAAAAGCCTCAGGCGGAAAGAGAAAGATGTGCCCTGTATAATCAAACTTAGATGAGAGGGGTCTTTTCCTTCAGAGACAGGGCTTTGAATAACAGAATCCGGGCCTCCCCTCTTCTTGGCCCGTTATTAGCATCTTTGCAGTACACTAGAACAAGTTTAACTACGAGGGGAATCCACCAAACGATGTAGAGACTTTTCTTGAAGCACTGACTTGGTGCTTTAGGGCCATGGGAAATGTGGGTATTTAATGAGCTCTTGAAAGCTACCGGGGAAGACTGCTTAAAGCAGGGAGTCTTAAATGTCGTCTTTGGGCAGAATGCTCCTGGCTGAGGCTTCAGCAAATCTGCTGAAGAAAATGCTCTCTAGCAGTCAGCTCTGGCATTTGAGTGAGGGAGCAGCCAGTGGTGGGTTGGCGGGGGGATGTGTCTGTTTGTTTAGTTCCGCTGCTGTCTGAAGAACAGTGTTGCTAATCCCTTTATTTGGGGACGGTTTTTCAATTTGCAGCTCCTGGATGAAACGGCCACGCTGGTGTTCTTTGTTCTAACGGGGTATAAATTCCGTCCAGCTTCAGATAACCCCTACCTACAACTTTCTCAGGAAGAGGATGACTTGGAAATGGAATCTGTGTAAGAAATCTCCTTTCCTCCCTCCCGTGTCTACCCCTTTACCTAACTGAAAGCAGCCTGGTGTGAACTGGAGCAGCCACTCTCTGCCTTTTGTTGCTTCAGAGGTGGCACTTCTATTTTTAGCAGAAGGAAATGGACACTCAAGCCCCAGGCGCTCTCATTCAGTTTGAAGGACAGTAGCTGCCAGGCATCCCTCCATCTTTTCAGGGAGAGTTGAACTTGCCATCCTATTTAGCCTCATTGGAGCCTGCTTCCAGTAACTCACCAGCAAGAACTTAGGGACATACTTGGTTGTTCAGAGCTCCTGAGGATGGGCAGCCCCACTTCCTGTTGGGCTCCTGCCGTGGGGAGCTGAAAATGCGATCACTGGGGTCATTTGTAAGTCTGCTGACTATCCTCAAACGTCCTTTATCATCAGCTAAACCTAGCACAATGACTTTGACCTATATCTGAGCGTTAAAATGGGCTTTTCTGAGTCACAGGCTAAGTGATTCTAGGGTCCTATTTTCTGGGAAAGGGCAGTCATTTTCTAGAGAAGTGAATGGTGATTAAGTAAGCGAATTTGCTTGTTAACTTATCTGCTGCGATGGGCCAGGTTAATTGTTGTGCTGATTAGCTTGAGGCTGGGTTTCTCTTCTGGTTCTCCGCAGCCTTTTGACTTTTCCCAATTCAAAGGCTGAGCCTTGGCCCCTGCTGGGCTCTGCTGGGCTGCAGGCTGGGCAGCGTGGGAGGGGACAGCTCTTTGTGCTCAGCTCCACTGTGAGAACAATAAAGGGAAGGCAGAGCCTACCCATGGGTCCCGAACAGCATCTCCCTGTGCAGAGGAAGAGACACCTTTTTACAGACAGTGGAGGGCAAAGCAGGAGAACCGTCAGATGTGCCTTTTTAGAAGCAGCAGAAGCTGAGCAAGTGCTGTTGGTTGAAGAGGTGCAAGTGAGAGTCAGCCTGGTGGGCACGGTGGTCAGTAACCTAAGGCGTGGTGTGGTTAGCCGTCCCCTGCTGGGAGACCTGTAGCTTGTTCCATAAGCACGCGGCCAGCTTTCTCTGGGCTGGGCAGCTAGAAGCTGACCGGCTGGGGCAGAGCACCTTCCACTTCACTGAATTGTGCTCCAGAATGGCCACATAGCTGCGCTCCTCACCAGCAACTTAGGAGTTCTGTCCCCACGTTCTTGCCGACAGCTGTTTCATCTGGAAGCGTGGATGCATTGTGAAGGTATTTTTGTCTCCTGGCAAAACTTTTTTAAATTTTGTGTTGGTTTTGTTTCTCTCCGATAATATTTGAGCAAGAGGGTCTATAGGTGCTAAAATCTGGAGGGAACGGGGAGGGAGCAGACACACCACCAGTCTAGTGGAGACTGGAGAGAGCGTGTTCCTTATTCTGGCACGATTTGGGAGCGGCGGAACGTTAAGTCAGGGATTATCCTTTGCCTGCCTCAGTTTACACTGTTACAAGGGCAGGGGGGTACTCTGGTTGTACTGGCTTCTCAGTGCTTAGTGAGAGCCGTACTGTCATAGTGAAGTGAGCTTCTCATCAGTGGCAGAAAGGCCACATGTGTAACAGCCGGAAAGAATTTCACGCCCGATGAAGGTTTTCTTTAGGGCAGTGGTGTTTCCAGCAAGCGCTGGCCCAGTTTGGCCTGTGAAAAAGCTGAGGAGCCGATTGAGGCCAAGTGCCTTTACAAAGGCAAGGAAATCGTTCTGGGGTTTCTCTTTGGCTAAGACCTCTGCTGTTGAGAAAGTTCTGTGAATCTAGAAGATGTGACAGCAGCACAGGCCCGAGGCAGGGAGTGCAGAGGCTGGTTGCGGCTTCTCAGGGCCACCGCGCTGTGCCCCGGCTGTCATCTCCCTCTTCTTCTTGGGGGTGCTGTTCCTGGACGGCACCTCGTCAGTCCTCCAGAAATAATCCAAGCCAGAGGCAAGCCAAGCCCTTGGCTGTGTTTTCTAGAAGGTCATGAGCTGTCTGTCATCCACACTGAAGGGTGTTTCCTGAAGGAGGGAGCTAGGTCTGATTCCCGCCACAGAACGAACCCCCTCCTTGTGGGGAGCAATATTTGTTCTGCCCCACACACCCCACAACAAATCCACACTCTTCCTCATGAGTCTCACCCACTGGCAGCACGTGAACTCTGACCCGGTCACTCACTGCCCTTACTGACTTGTTCTAGATAGTTTCCTTCACCTGTTCTCGCCCCTTCTCTGAAGCTGAGCTGTGGGAGTGCAGTGCGTTTGGGAAGCTAATCTGCCGGTGGATCTCAGGACGGAGCTGTGCTCCCCCGGGGATGGAGTGCTTCCACCCTTCCTCTGGCCCAGGCCCGTACAGTCCGTGCGGGCTGCCGTCCCCGCTAGGTCCCACACAGCTGCTCCATCTGAGTCTGCAGAATGAGGACACAGTCAGAATTAACTCTGACTTTCTGTCTTTTTCTCCTTCTATCTCTTTCAACATTTTTCTTGGGCTAAAGCTCACAGAGGCTTACCAATTTTGGTAACAGAATTTATCGTAAAAATTTCAGCCAGTTAAGAAGTACTGGATGCAGTTTCAGCAAGCAGACTCGGTAGCCTCCAGTAAGCTGTGCGTGTCCTCGATGGTCTGAATCATTTCCGTCATCTCAAGAAGTGAGAGTGGGAAGAAACGTTTGGTGTGGGTTTTGGGGCCGGGCGGTTGTCTCTCTGGGGATCCCATTCCAGAACGCCGGCCTCGAGGTTGCCTTAACCTTTGACTGCTATGTCCTGCGTTAGCTCGGGGAGTGAGCAGCAAAAGTGGAAACAGGGCTTGGAGACAAATAGAATTGCCTCTTAACCAGGCCTCGTGCGCTGCAAGTCCAGGACGCGTTTTTAGTTTGGTTATGTCTGTGGTTTAGTGTGGTTCCAGAAACAGATGTGTCCATGGACCACTTAGGCCCAAGCCACATGTGATCGCAGTCTGGTGTGGCAGAAGGAGCAGTGGGTACCTACAGCCCCCTTTCCCGTCTTGTTCCTTAGGCCTTTTTGGTTGTAAGCGTAGACTCGGGGTTCTGCAAGGAAAAGAGGGGTCACCATTTAGATGTGGAAGGAAAGTGGGAGGCAGCCCTGGGTCCATGTGCTCTCTCCATCTCTGCTGGAGCTCCCTGCTCCTCCTCTCGGGCATCTGCTCCACTCTCCTCTCTGTCCACAGACCCTCCTGAACTGGTCTCCCTCATCTCAGACCCGCTCATGAGCTGCTCCCCTTGAGGCTGGCACCCTCGCGAAGTCAGGAATTGGGCACCTGGGCTCAGAGCAGTGCTTCCCTGGACAGGCACTGGAGGGAGGACGGCTTCTCCTGGACTGGCATTGGGCCGGGCAGCCAGAGAGGCCAGGCAGGCCCCGTGCACTGAGGCTGCTGTGCCTCGCTGTGCCTGGCTCCCTCAGCCCTCTGGGCAGTTGTGGAGCACCAGCCAGTGCAAAAGCCCTGCCCTCAGGGAGCGCACTGTCTGCTGCGGGCACAGTGTGACAGAGTGCAGCCAGTGCTGCCATGGAGCTGTGTGCCTGGAGCCACAGAGGGCATCGCACCAGCCTGGGGCAAGTAGGAGCTAGTCAGGCAGAGAAGGAATGAGCAGAGGACACAAGGTCATCCTCTCCGGATGTCACTTTCCGGTTCTGTGAAGTGAGTGGTGAGGGCTGTGATCCAGGCAGCTCCAGGAGGCTCTGCCCAGATCTCCGGAGTTGAGTTAGACTGAAAATCCCCACTGCCCATTGCTTAGCCTGAGCTCGGCGAGTGCTCTGCGTGCTGCGTGCGGTGGGCCTTTGAGGACGGTTGTCTGTGGTGCACAGTGCTGCTTGGATGGTGGCTCTGCAGCTGGCCTCCCCTTCAGCGTTTGCACCGAAACTAGGGCACGCAGGGAGGTACGCAGGAAGGTGCGCGCGGAGTTGCAGAAGCCCCACCTCCTTCTGTCCCTGCCTGGAAGGCATTAGGGTGTCAGTCTAAGCCAGGTCTCCTTTGTCACTGCTGAAGGGTCTGCGCTGTGAGGAGCAGTGCCAGTCTGCAGGGGGCTGGCCGGGCCTACCTGCTCCACCTGGGCCCCGGCATCTCTTTCACTTCCCAAAGGTTTGCTGGGCCACCCAGCATCCCTGCTGCCAGGCGTCCTGATCGGTTTCAGTTCACTTCAGCAGCTCCTGCTCCAGGTCACTTACGAAACCACCTCCTTGCCTGCTTCACTGGTGACACCTCGCGTGCTGGCATGCTCCCCTGCTCCAAAGCCTTGGAGGCTGCCATTCTCCCGCTCCTCGTCTGGAGTGCTCACCCAAGCCCAGGCTGCCCGGCCGTCTACTCAGCGACTCCTCCCCAGTCTCTCGCTCCAGCCCACTTGGCTCACCCGAGCTTCGGGGCCCTCTCTCCACCGGCTCACCGTCCTCCCAAGCTCGCCTCTCCCCGGCATTCTAGACGGGCCTTGTTAGCACTGCCATCTTCCCAGTCACCACCAGCCGAACACGGGCGTTGGCCTAAACACCTCCTCTCCCTCAGCCCAAGTGGAGTGAGTGACCATGTCTTGGAGGCCAACATCGTGTCTCCCATTCCTCTCCCTGCTTCATCCCGGTGCCCCGCCCTCACCTGGCTGGCGTCTTCACCTCTGATTTTCCCTCCTGGCCGTTCTCCTTGGCTACCAGATTCACTTGGAGAGTATTTCAGAAGTAGGTTCCCTGGCCCCTCCCCTGGAGACTCGATTCTGAATGTATGGGCTCAGGCATAACTCCCTGGGGCATCCTGCTGGAGCCAGGGCCGAGGACCCTGGCGTAAGACCCAAGTTCAGCCACTGGTGACAGGGCAGATAAGGCCCCCACGCCCCGCCTGCCTGCCCCTGACCCTCCTGCCACTTTTCTCCGCACTCCCTGACTGTGCCCAGGAACTTTCTTTTGTTTCTTCCTTGCTTTTTGCCCGGTATATTCTTTTCAGAGACAGCCCTGTGCTCTCCCACCCTCCATCTTGCTGCTCTTTGTCTTTCTACACAGCTTTCACAGCTTCCCCCAGTTCCCCCAGCAGAGGGGGGGTTCTCCCCCAGCAGAGGGGGTTCTTCTCCCCGAGCCGCCATCTGACCTGCTCCCAGCACTTCTGTCTGTCTGAAGGGCTTTGCGTGTTGGTCTGCAAGACTGTCTCTTCTGCTGGCTGCGGGTACCTAAGAGCACCAGCCCAGTGCTTTCCCTCTCTGTCCCTGCCCCTGCACGAAAGAGCAGGCATTGTTTTCTCCCTTGGTCCCCCATCTGGAAAGGAATATTTTCTTAGGGAAAGTAGGGTAGTAGGTGTCGTCCCATCCCGCTGTCCAAGCCACACTCCGGTCATAGCGAGGGTGCTGCTCTCAGCATCGCACGTGTGGAGCTCCTTGTCCCTTTGTAACAAGGTGCAGCAGCCACAGAAGAGTTGGCTGTTGCGGGGAGTGTTGCTGGCAGACTTGAGGTTGCATTTCTTCTCTGATCTCAGCATGTTTGGAGGAGGATAGGGGGTTGTTGTGCCAGAGCTACAAAAGCTTATGGTTCTCTTGGTGCTTCAGCCGCACCACCTCCCGTGTCCCAGTCTGGAGAAGGTCCCTTTAGAAGCAGCCCTGTTTGCGTGGATTCCTCCTGGGAAAACCATGGTCTCCTCCTAGTTAGGCCAGGCCTGAGTGTGACCAGCTGACAGGAAGTGGTGCTGGCTGCTTTCCTTTGTGTGGGTGCGACATTTAGATCACTAACAGCATCTGCGGAGGTCTCTCACTTCCTGCAAGAACCACGTGCCAGCATTATACCTTGTCCCAACCTTGCCAGAAGTACAGGTAACCCACGAGTCTGAAGGACTCTTGTTTGAGAGAAGTCCCAGTTCTGGGCAGGACTGGATGGCTTTGAGGCTTGGTCACCGCAGCAACGTGGTGTCAGGAATGAAGGAAGGAAAAAGGGGAGGAAGAATTTTCTTTCCTTACCCCATACAAAATCATTTGTCTACCATTACGTCCCGCTGGACAAACTCTAAAGGTGTCACATACAGGGCCGCTGAGTTACTGCCTGTAGGTGACAGGCTTTGATCGTTGGTATGGGAGTCCTTGGAGAGAATCTGTTGAGTTGACCGATTGAGTTTATTTTACCGATTAGGAAATTGCTGTTGGTCCACGCCGGGAAACACAGATGCCTCGTTGTTTCCTAGAGGACTCAGGGAGTTGCTGGGCCAAGTGTGTGTGCGTGTGTTTTTAATAGACTCTATTTTTTGGAGCAGTTTTAGGTTCACAGCAAAGTTGAAGAGAGGGTACGGAGATTTCCCATATACCCCCCGCCCCAAACATGCGCAGCCTCCCCCGCTGTCAACATCCCCGTCAGAGGGGTACGTTGGTTAGAACTGAGGGAGCTACAGTGACGCGTCATTGTCGCCCAGCGTCCCTAGGTTACGTAGGGTCCACTCTTGGTGGTGCGCATTCTGTGGGTTTGGACAAATGTGAAATGACACATATCCACCATTATAGAATCACAGAGCCCTGAAGACCCTCTGTGTCCCACCTGCCAGGTGGAGCTCAGTGCCTCTGCTTGGTGTCTCCTGCTGCAAAGCCACCCAGTTCCTGCATAAATCCGGAGCTCCATAGCATCTGCCCAGCTCACGTCTTGAGAGGCGAGAGGCTGTCTTCTCGTAGACCCACCGCTCGAGGTGTTAGGCTTCACTCCGCGGAAAGGGCCCCCATGCTCAGCTCCTCAGGCTGAGGCCAGCCTTCTCCCGTTTGAATCCCTGCATTCAGTGAAGGGCTCCGTGGCACCTCCTCAGTGCCAGGCACCAACAGAGATGCAGGCCCCTGGTCTGGGCTGCAGAGCGGAGGCAGAGCCACACGATCGCTGACAGCTGCGTGGCCCCAGCCCACAGAGAGCAGGGCTTGGATTTGCAGAAAGCGGCCAGTTCTCCCTCTCTGTGGGAGAACATTTGGGCCCAGGAGGCTCCTCCAGACCTGCGGCTCTGCCCCACGGCTCAGAAATGAGCCATCGTGGCTCCTTGTAGAGAGTCCACAGCCGGGGCCCCGCTGGCGCAGCGGGTAAGAGCGCACGTTCCGCTTTGGCGGCCCGGGGTTGGCTGGTTCGCATCCCTGATGCGGACGTGGCACCACTTGGCAGGCCATGCTGTGGCAGGTGTCCCACATATAAAGGAGAGGAAGATGGGCACGGATGTGAGCTCAGGGCCAGTCTTCCTCAGCAAAAAGAGGAGGATTGGCAGCAGTTAGCTCAGGGCTAATCTTCCAAAAATAAAAAAAAAAAAAGATAAATGTCTACAGCTGATGAGCTTTCTTTTATAAATGTTACTTATGATATAGATATTGGTCTCATAATCATAACTAGCATTAAATAAATAAAAATTGGTGGAGGCCGTGACAAAAAGAGAGAGATTCCTGTTGATTGTGATAAGTGCTGCTGATATGTATTGATTTGGTGCACTGGTGAATCTCGTTTTTCCCTCACGACAGTTCTGGGAAGTGGGAATTATTTATTAGACTTAAGCACAGAGAGGCCAAATGACTTGGCCAAGGTTGCAGCTATCAAGGAGCAGGTCTGAATTCAAACCCAGGTCTGTCTGATTCCAGAGCCAACCCCTGTGCGGTCGTGCGGATGGCCTTTTACTGTAAGACTGAGATTTTCCTCATTGTTTTCCTCCTCGTTCAGAGTGACGACGTCAGGGGTGATGGAGAATATGAAGAAAGTCAAGAAGGTGACCAACGGCTTGGTGGAGCCCCAGGGCGACTGGGAAGGCACCGCGTGATGGAGCAGCTCTGAGCTGGCACTGTCAAAGGAAACGTCTGATTTATTCATAGTCCTATTGGTGAGCAAGAGCATCTGGCACCTGCCGACAGTGACACCACAGAGCACGTGGCTGGGAGCAAAGTGCCACGGAAGCCTAATTTTTTACTCTCTTTTATGGAAGCTGGATCTGTGGCTGGTTATAGGCAGCTAGAATCCTCCTTCAGGTGGGCGTGGTGGGGAGGGAGAGTGGAGAGGAGGAAGATAAAAGGAAGACTGTCTTTTTAACATATATTTCTTTTTTCTTTTAACCGGGAACTCTTAAGGGCTCTTCAGTTGTGACCCAAGTGTGCGGCAGCACTGAAAGGAACGTTGGGGGACCTGGGAGGAGGGCGGAGGGGTGTGTCTGAAGCCGCTCACGGCCCAGGAACGGGGCTCCAGGAAATGAGCGAGTGTGGAGTGAGGATCTGGGGACTAAGATGGGAACTGGAGAGCAGCACTGCACCCTTGGGGACAAAAATGAAGGAAGTTCGCTTATTTTAGAAAGCAAAGTGAAACCCCAATTTAGCATCTAGAGCCTGCCCAGGACTCCTGGCCCTGAAACGTGCCCCAGGCCTCTACCCCACATTCTGAAAATGACCAGGAACCAGCAGCTCTGGAGGCACGTGGTCTCTTCCAGAAGGTCTCTGTCATCTGAGGGCTATAATGTCAGGCAGTCGTGGCCCTGGGACACCACACAGCCCAGCTGGTGGGAAGTGCTTTTCTTGATTGAAGCGTGTTCTCTGTTGCCGAATGGATGGACGGAAATGTGTTTTTAAGCTCAAAAAGCATTCCCCTCCAGGATTTCCCTGAACGTCTGGCCCCCGGACCACCCAGAGCAGCAGCATCTCTCGTGTCCCCCTCTCCCCGCAGCTGTGTCTGTTTTGTGTGATCAGATATGGGGGGAAAAGGGAAGGAATTTTCCTTAAAGGAGCAGCTCGGGGCAGAAAGGGTAATGTAAAGCAAATGCTTAAGTACAAGCAAATTATCACCATTAAAAAGCTTTTCCTATAAGCCAGGTAGGATTTCTAAACGGAGGAGTGAAGCAGACCTGTCCCTGTGTTCCAGGAGTGTGGATGCGGGAAACGGAGTGTGAGTGCACGGCCTTTCACTCCCCAGGACCAGGGGCGGCGTCTTTCACGGGAGCTCAGTGAGCTTCCCTCCAGGCTGTGAGAGCTCGGAGATGAGCACGGGAGCGGCCCGAAGTGAACAGTGTTGCAACTCGTGACTAAGTCATTAGGATAATGGGACAGTCTCAGAAGGTCCTCTGTGACCGAGGGCCAACAAGGGCTTGGTGGTAACTTCCCACTATGCTTTTTAGTCACCTGGGCCCAAAACTGGACTGAAACATGGCCGCATCAGAAAAGCTGCCTAATGCTGGGGTGCCGGCTGGATTTGGGGCCCTTCCGATTCCCGGTGTCAGAAACCGGAGCCCTCCCCTGCCTGGGCTTGGCAGTGAGCTGGCCCTGCAGGGGACAGGGACAGTCTCTGGTGGTGGTTTTCTTACCTCCAGCTTGGGAGGGTCAGTCAGAGACCACAGGATTCAGGGGTGGCGCTCAATATCCCACACTCGGGGACCTGGAGAGTCTCTACTTAGAAGAGACGTTTTCCCTCTCCTGGGCCGTTTTCACCTCCTAACTGAGCTGTGAGGAAGCGAGCGTTCTTTCCCTGTGCTCTGCCAGCCTGTCCTTCACAGCCGCAGTCCTTGCTAGGCCTGCAGCAAGAGGAGGCATCTTCAAGGCCATTGCTGCTCGCCTGCCCACAGAGGCTTCAGGGAATGGTTCACGTGTCTCCCCGGCTTCAGGAGCAGGGAAATATGCCTGAAGTATTAATTTAGGGGGCTTTTTTCTTTCTTTTAAGTTAACTTGGAGCTGTGTGACAGGAGAAGGAAGTTGCAGGGAGGATGGGAATATGTGTGAGACTTAGTTTTCCTGTGCGTGAACACAGTAGCAGTGCTTCAGAAGCGTGTTCGTGCTGTGGCCCAGACTCCCTTGGGTGCTTCCCTCAGAGGGACACGTTTGCTGTTTGTCCTGCAAGCAGCTGGTCTTGACCAGGCCGTAGACTTCTTGGCAAGAACAAAAGGTGTGACGAAACCTCCCCCCCTAGAAAGGATCCCCACAGAGGTGTCCTCATTTCACGTGCTAGACGCAAGGAAGCAAGTGAGTGAAGGAGCGAGAGAGGACAAGAACATGTGGGGGCCAGCACCGGGCTCCGGCCTGACTGCTGCTCCCGGCGCCGGCCTGGCTCCTGCCCTTTCTCCGGCAGACCCCTGAGCCTCTGCAGTCACGCGAGGGCATGAGCCAGGGCGCTGAGCTGCTCTGGGGGTGGGGCGAGCTTTCCATCCGTGGTTACCTCTAGGCTCACTCACAGAACAGCTGAGTGGCTGCAGTGTGATGGTCCCCTTCTGGGACAGGAAGGTACAGATGAGATAAGATAGCGGTTTAGGAATCAAGGCTGGCCACAGCCTTCCTAACAAGCAGGTTGTCTGCCTATATTCTATATCTTAACTGGCAGAAGGTTTGGAATCAAGCTGATGGTCAAGAAAAATCAAAACCCCAGCCAGAGATTGGGAAACAGGTGGTGGTTCAGGTTTTGACAAAATTGTTCACACTCTGCAGCCTGTTCTGTAAAAATCTCCTCTCCTTTTCCGTCGCTTAATAGCTGTGGCCAGCCTTCAGCTCTGCTCTTGAGTAGAGATGACTGATTGGGGTCCAAAGCCAAATAGTTTGAGCTGCTGACAAGCCCCCTTCTTGCAGCCTGAGTCTCACAGGCGCCCGGGATCCCTGTGCGGCCGTGTTCCCACGGTTAAGCCGTCAGGATTTCAGGGATTGGGCAGAAAGGATTGGGTGCACATCCTGGAGCGCGCAGTGGTATTTATAGCTTCGCTTTGTGCTCCTGCTCCGTTTCTGCCTACACAAGATATCCAAGCTTCCTTTCCGAAATCTGCCGTGGACTGGAAGTGCTGCTGGCTGGGAAACCTTAGGAAGTAAGGACCTGTTTTCCTTTAATGAAGTGTGTCTATTTTGCTAGAAAATTACTTCTTGGACAATAAGAACAATCATTGATCTCTTAATCCTGACTCTTAACAGTGTCCAAAGACTTGGTCAGCCTGTTTCTTGGTCCCTCAGTGCTTTAAAATTTCAACAGCAGTGCGTTTTATACGCTGAATGTGCCTGTTGAGTTGGTGGCCCATTCTCCCGTAAGGAGAAGCCTGCTCTAGTGTAAGAGGTAGCTTCTCAGATCATAACCTGAGTCAGTGCAGTTTTCCTTCAAGAAACCGCTTTAGAGTAAAATTTCCAGGTTTTATTTTCCCTGGACACGTCCAGCCAGCTCAGGCAGCACTCAGTCTCATCAGAAGTCCACTCGTGACCGTCAGGGCGACGTTTCCTCTCCTGCGTTATGATCTCATCAGAATGTCTGCTCTCTGGTTCCACACCCTGGCGCCCTGCCCCCCCCGCCCCCACCTATCGATTCCCCACAGGCTCGGGCTGGGCCGCGAGCTTTGGTGCATTGCAGCGTTTTCTCCCAGCAGCTCTGGGAAGGATGTGTTTTCTGAGCTGAGGAGAATTTCTTCAAGAAAGTCCGTCGTAATACCGTAGATTATTGCTTTGGGCCATGTGTAATGTTCTTGCCCTGCACTAGAATGTGTGTCTTGTGTTAGTACCTAAGCGCCTGCCACCAGGAGCTGGTCCTTCCAGACCAGGGAAGAGTGTGAGACGCCTATCTTAACTGCCAGTGGTGTTCTGGCCGTCTCCCCCGTCCTGAAGCACTCTCTTTGAGGAAGGCCCTTAGAACGCTGGACAGTCTGACGAGGTTGTTGGCGCTCCTCCATCCCCTAGGGAGAACGGCAGAACCGTTCATGCTCTATGCTGCCAGCTGCTGAGTTTCAGAGGCAGCAGACCCCAGCCCACTCCTCCACCTTTTCCACACTCCACACCTTGTCCCTTTGCTTTGCTCTGACCCACCCCAGGCCTTTTAACAGATTCGGAATTGGCTGAGTCCAGGATGCCCGTGCTGTTTTTCCCTGTAGGATTCAGTAAATTCATGGCTTCCCCACTAAAGACGTTAGACTTTGACTTGATCTCTCTTGGTTGATCAAAAAGGTGTTTGTCTGGAATATACATGTTCTAAAAGATCTGCTCTTTATTCCAGTTTTCTCTAGGGTGTTTTTGGCATGAAGTCCTTAAAAGAGATCCACCTGAGTTGAGGCTAATACTTGTCACCACCTGGAATGTAGTTATTGATCAGCAAGTTGAACACTCCACATTCCCCAGGGGCCTCTTTAGTAGCCTGGTGATGCATCTGTGCCCTTTCTGCATGGTTTACGCTTGAAAAATAGAGACTGTTTCTCTCTGGTTTCCTGTTAGGGCGTGGGACATGCGTATCCTCTGAGATGCTGTGTGAGGAAAGCACACTGAGGGAGAGCACGGAGGGGCCAGGGCAAGGATTTGGTTGTGTTGCCCCAGGGAGCTGCAGGATTTCTGGTGGCAGGAAGTCTGCAGGCAGGCCACCCGGGAAGGAGGAGTCGTGGGTAAAGTCAGTGCAGGTCAAAGGGAGACAGGAAAGCGAACTCACTCGCAGTGAGCTCATTTTGAGGCGAGCTTCGGGTTTTTATGGTGGGCGGTTACAGGGGCTCCAGAGGGGCAACCGTCTTAGCATTTCAGATACTTAGTACAAAAAGATCCAAAGATCTTGTCCACACAGTGCGTTTCTTGACATCTGAAGCAGCTTTTGCAGATCATAAATTGGATTCACTAGTCCTATGACCTCAGAAGTCGGACACGTCTAAACCAGAAATAAGTTTCGTTTGGGGGAGAAAATGTCTGTAAATATCACTTGCTTTCCAGGTTATATTGGGATGCAGAAGGAGCTTTCAGTATTTTTTTGAACACTAATGATCATAGAAGAGTATTTATGTAAACCTCTAGCGGGCGGGGTTCTGATCAGGGTGATGTATGGGATGGATTCTCTTGCTGTGATGCAAACATGTAAAATAAAGATTCTGTGACGGAATGTATGTTTGTAATCCCAGGGCGTCGCTGACTCCTGGCTGCGTCTTTCCTCCACTCCCTCTCATAATTTCTTTCTTTGTGGTTTTTGTTCATTAAATTAGTTACCTGCCTCCCACCTGCTCGCACTGACAGTGGTGACACCGGCTAGAGAAGTTGCACGCATCTTAGCATATCTGGGGCAGCTGCGATTGACACACAAACGTGCCTTCCCCTCCAGAGGCTGGATTTTGGAACAGACCGAAAATCAATTGTAGTTTACTAATGTTGTGCCTCCATTAGGGGCAGAGGGGGTGCCTTCTGAATCAGGACCTGGGCACTGCCACCATGTGAGGGGAGGTGACAGTGGAGACTTGGGGCAAAGCCCACACTGACAGCTGCAGCTCACCCCCCCAGACGCTGGCTGTCCAATAGCCCGGCGAGTTACCCCGTGTCAGAGTCAGATCTCCAGGACTTGGGACTCAAAGCACTTTTAGAAGTCATCCAACCCCGAAGCCCTCATTTTATGAGGGATGTTTTAAATTGCGGTATACATACAGTAGAATTTACCCTTTTTAACTGTACCATTGGAGGAGTTTGTATTTACAGTTCTGTAGCCTTACCATATCAAGATGGAACGTTCCCATCATTCTGTGAAGCTCCCTCGTGCCCCATCTCAGTCAGAACCACTCCCTTTCTAAAACTACCACCAGCGCTGCTCTGATTTCCGCGCCGTGTGTGTGCCTGTTCTAGAGCTGCACCTGGACGGAATCACCTGGTGTGTCCCCTTTTGTCTGGCTCTGTCCACACAACACATTGTGTTTGTGGTTTATCCGTCCAAAGCCCTGGCTGTAAAGTTGCAGACAGTGGGGCCTGGAGAAGGCTGTGCCCCGACCCCAGGTCACCCAGCTTGTGAGTGTCAGTGCTGAGACGAGCACTCACGTCTCCTGGCTCCGACCCTGCTGGGGTGATGAGGTTCAGTTGGGCCTGGCCCAGTGCCCCGCACAGCCAGCGCTCCGTTGTTACTGCGGTTACTTTTATGGTAACAGTTCACCGTATCATGCAAGCTCAGGGTGAACGGGCCTCAGGATCCATGATTTTTGGCCTAGGTTTCCCAGTTAGTGGCCGTGCCTCCCCCTACTCTTGTCCCTGGCTCTCCAGAGGCCTTGAGTTCCCAAGGGTATCTGTGGAGTGAAGCCTGAGGAGTAGGGGTGGGGCATTCCCAGGGTGGGGAGCCCAGGAGTCAGGCAAGATGCTCAAGGATAAGAGATGCTGAGGCAACTCAGGAAGGGGACCTTGGGGACCAGCTAATCCAGTGGCTCTCAAGCTTGAGCAAGCATCAGAGTCCCCTGGGAGGGCCCAGAGTTTCTGATTCAGTAGGTCCCCCGGGGGCCTGAGAAGCTGCATTGCTAACAAGCTCCCCGGTGATGCCGCCTCGGCTGGTCCCGGGTCGCACTTTGAGAACCACTGATGTAACCCAGTTAACTGCCCCGCAGTCATTCAGCCAGCACACGTCCGAGCACCCCCTCGCAGAGCCCTGCTGGACGGCAGGCAGCAGCCAGACGCCGCCCTGGCTCCAGGCCTGCCGTGGAGTTGTGGTGGTCGTGGTGAAGGAGTGCAGGCAGGGGCTCGGGGGCGGTGCTGGCTGGACTGCTCCCGTCGGCGGCGCTGGCTTCCTCCTCCTCCACAGCCAGGCCGAACTTTCCCCGTTAGAAATGCAGCCGTCCGGGCCGACGACACCCGGGCTTCAGAGGCCGCGGAGCCTGGCACCTCAGGACGTGGGCTCGTCAGGAAGGCCTGTGCCCCCGAGTCCCGCCACGGCCCCCTCACCTTCGGGGCTCCCTGTGCTAAGGGAGAGAGCAGGCAGAGTCGGGCCCAGCCTCTGACCCACATGTGCCCTCTGAGAGCTGCCGACAGCCACCCCAGCACCCTCGCAGTGCTCCCAGCGCCCGCGGGGGCTCCTTCACTGTTGCAGCTGCCTGTGGGTGCCCTACCCAGCGCCAGGAATCCGCAGGGTCGGCAGATGGATCGCTGCACTGGCCCTCGGGCTGAGGAACAGTGAGGCTGGGCACGGGGTGAGGAAAGCTCACTTCTACCTGCAGCCCTGCGCTGCGCCCAGCAGCACCCACCAGCGCCCGGTGCTTCCTGTTCAGCCGCGGGCCCGGGGGTGTCTCCTTGGCACTGGCCCGTCCCCCACACGGAGAGAAGCAGTTCGGGGACTGGATTTTAGGGGGTTGCTGTGCCTTACTGGCTCCTTCCCACTTTGCGGGGGGACGCTGCCCTTCCTAGCAATGAGGGATCCGCTCATGGGGACACTGCCCTTCCTAGCAGTGAGGAATCCGCTCACGGGGGTACACTGCCCTTCCTAGCAGTGAGGAATCCACTCACGGGGGGACGCTGCCCTTCCTAGCAGTGAGGAATCCACTCACGGGGACACTGCCCTTCCTAGCAGTGAGGAATCCGCTCACGGGGGTACACTGCCCTTCCTAGCAGTGAGGAATCCACTCACGGGGGGACGCTGCCCTTCCTAGCAGTGAGGAATCTGCTCACGGGGACACTGCCCTTCCTAGCAGTGAGGAATCCACTCACGGGGGGACGCTGCCCTTCCTAGCAATGAGGAATCCGCTCACGGGGACACTGCCCTTCCTAGCAGTGAGGAATCTGCTCACGGGGACACTGCCCTTCCTAGCAGTGAGGAATCCACTCACGGGGGGACGCTGCCCTTCCTAGCAATGAGGAATCCGCTCACGGGGACACTGCCCTTCCTAGCAGTGAGGAATCCACTCACGGGGGGACGCTGCCCTTCCTAGCAGTGAGGAATCTGCTCACGGGGACACTGCCCTTCCTAGCAATGAGGAATCCACTCGGCGGGGGGACGCTGCCCTTCCTAGCAATGAGGAATCCGCTCATGGGGACACTGCCCTTCCTAGCAGTGAGGAATCTGCTCACGGGGACACTGCCCTTCCTAGCAGTGAGGAATCCACTCACGGGGGGACGCTGCCCTTCCTAGCAATGAGGAATCCGCTCACGGGGACACTGCCCTTCCTAGCAGTGAGGAATCCACTCACGGGGGTACACTGCCCTTCCTAGCAGTGAGGAATCCACTCACGGGGGGGCGCTGCCCTTCCTAGCAGTGAGGAATCCACTCACGGGGACTCTTCCCTTCCTAGCAGTGAGGAGTCCGCTCCTTAGGACCGTCCACGGGAGCCGAGCTCGGGGCGCCTCGCCAGCCCTTCTCGTGTGCGCACTTGGCCAGTGCGTCTCCTTTCGGAGCCCAGCTCCAGCCAGCGCGCCTCATGGGGGCTGAACACCGCTCTGAGCGCACCCGCCTGTGCAGGGCCACAGTAGGAAATGGGTGGTAAGTCTGGCTCACCACGTGGTGGGAGAGCAACGTGGGGTGCACCGTGGGGAAGAGGAGCCGCCGCCCCAGCATTGCTCCACCGCCTCCCCCTCCCTTTCCACTGTAACTCGGTCCTTCCCGTCAGCTGTAAGGCTTGTTCCAGTTTGTCTCATGAAAAACAAAGCCACAGAACAAAAGAATTCTCCCTAGGCTAAGCAGCACCCCCCCCTTATGGGCCAAACCTCTCAGGTCTGCGACTTGACCCTCCCGTACCCCCAACTCACTGCAGTGTCATTCCTCTGGCCTCACCTGCAACCCCTTGGGGCATGGACCTCATCTCCTGCGACTTCACAGTGACGCTCGCCCTCCGGAGACTCACCCCGGGCTCCCAGCGTTGCGCCCACCACCACCCTCCGCGCATCCTGCACCAGCGACGGTGCTTCCGTGGTTTTCTTTCTCCAGCCGCTCGGCCACAGCCGGCTTCCTGCGTCTGCCCCTCAGTGTTGGGCTCCTCGGCCGCTGCCCCAGCTCTTGCCCGGGCAGTTTCCTCCATTCTCCTGCTCTCCGACACCCAGGATTTTATTTCCAGCCCAGAGCTGTTCTGAGTCGCTGATGACAAGTTGAGCTGCCTCCTGGGCTGTTGTAAAGGCACTTCAAAGCCACACTTTCAAAAGGAAATTACCACACCCAGTAAATGTGATCCAGGCCCAAACCTGGGCCTCGTCCTTGACACCTCTCTTTCTCCCACCCCAGCCCAATCCGGGGGTTCACGTCCACCCGCCTCTCCCTCCCTCCTGCCACTGCCCAGGCTTCCCTCACCGTGACCTGGGCTACAGCATTAGCCACCTCCCAGCTGGTGGCCTGGCCTCCAGTCTTGCCCCACCTCCAGCCTTTTGTCGTGCTTCAGCTGAGTGACCTTCTAAAGGCAGCAAGGAGGATACAAGATCAATATACAGAAATCAACTGTATTTCTTTTGTTTTTTTTGAGGAAGATTAGCCCTGAGCCAACATCTGCCACCAATCCTCCTCTTTTTGCTGAGGAAGACTGGCCCTGAGCTAACATCCATGCCCATCTTCCTCTACTTTATGTATGGGACGCCTGCCACAGCATGGCTTGCCAAGCAGTGCCATGTCCGCACCCGGGATCTGAACCGGCGAACCCCAGGCCACCAAAGTCTAACATGGAAGCTTAACCACTGCGCCACTGGGCCAGCTCCTCAACCGTATTTTTTTTTTTTTTTCTTGAGGAAGATTAGCCCTGTGCTAACATCTGCTGCCAATCCTCCTTTTTGCTGAGGAAGACTGGCCCTGAGCTAACATCTGTGCCCATCTTCCTTTACTTTATATGGGACGCCTGCCACAGCATGGCTTGCCAAGCGGTGCCATGTCTACACCCGGGATCCAAACCGGCGAACCCTGGGTCGCCGAAGCAGAACGTGCGCACGTAACTGATGTGCCACTGGGCCGGCCCCCACTCAACCGTATTTCTTTACACCTGCAATGAACAATCCAAAAATGAAATTAAAACAATTCCATTTACAACAGCATCAAAAAGAGTAAAATACTTAGGAATAAATTTATCAGAAGAAGTGCAAAACTTATTCTCTGAAAACTGAAACATTGAAAGAAATTGAAGAAGATCTAAATAAATGAAAAGCCATCCCATATTTATGGATCGGAAGACAATATTGTTAAGGTAACAATATTCCCCAAATTGATCTACAAATTCAGTGCAGTCCCTACCAAAATCCCAGCTGGCTTCTTTGCAAAAATTCACAAGCTGATCCTAAAATTCATATGCGATGCAAGGGATCCAGAGTAGCCAAAACAATCTGGAAAAAGAAGAACAAAGCTGACGGGCTCACACTTGTCAATTTCAAAACTTACTACAAAGCTGTAGTAATCAAGAGAGTGTGGTCCTGGCCTAAGTGTAGATGTAGGGATCAGTGAAATAGAATTGAAAGTCCAAAAATAAACCCATACATTTATGGTCAATTGGGTTTTCAGCAAGGGTGCCAAAACACTTCAGCTGGGAAAGAATTGTCTTTTGTTTCAACCAATGGTGCTGGGGCGACCAGACGTCTAACATGCAGAAAGCAAATTTTTAGCCCTGCCTCACATCACACACAAGCATTACCTCAAAATGGATCGTACACCTCAAACTAGAACTCCTAGAAGAAAACATAGGGATCAATCATACAAGTGACCTTGTATTAGACAGTGGTTTCTTAGATATGACACCAAAGCATGGCAACCGAAGAAAAAAATAGGTAAACTGGATTTGACCGAAGTTCACATTTAATGTACTTCAAAAGAAGTGAAAAGACAACCCAAATATTTGCAAATCATATATCTGACAAGGGTCTTGTTTCCACAATATATAAAGAACTCTTACAACTCAATAAAAGGATAACTCATTTTTAAAATGGGCAAAGGATCTGACTAGGCATTTCAAATATGGTAATTTCACAGTTGACCCATGCTGTAATGTGTATCAGAATTTCATTTCTTTTTAAGGCTGAAGAATATTCCATTATATGGATAGACCATATTTTGTTTATCCATTCACCTGTCAATGAACTCTTGGATTGCTTCTACTTTTTGGTTATTGCGAGTAATGCTGCTGTGAACATGAGTGTACAAAGATCTATTCAAGTCTCTGTTTTCAGTTCTTTTGGGTAAATACCCAGATATTGCTGCATCTGGTAGTTTTGTGTTTAATTTTTTGAGGAACCATACCATTTTCCATAGCAGCTGCGCCATTTTGCGTTCCCACCAGCAGTGCACATGGGTTCCAGTTTCTCTATAAATGTTCCTGGCCAATACTTGTTATCTTGTATTTTGTTTGTTTTCATCATAGCCATCCTAATGGCCGGTTTGGTATCTCATTGTGATCTTGATTTGCATTTCCCTAGTGATCAGTGATGCTGAGCATCTTTTCATGTGCTTATTGGCCATTTGTGTATGTTTCTAGAAATGTCTATTGAAATCCTTGGCCCATTTTTAGTTTAGTTTAGTTTTCATTATGGTAAAATATACGTAACCTTAAATTTCCCGTCTTAACCATTTTCAAGCACACAGTTCATTAGTGTTAGGTACATTCACACTGTTGTGCAGCCGTCTCCAGAACTCTTTCATCTTGCAAAACTGAAACTCTGGACCCATTAAACGACAACTCCCCGTACTCCTTCGCCCCCGGCTCCTGGCCCCCACCAGTCTACCTTCTGTCTCTATGAATATGACCACTCCAGATACCCCAAATCAATGGAATCACACAGTATTTGTCTTTTTGCGACTGGCTTATCTCAGCGTCATGTCTTCCTAGTTCCCTTTGCCCATTTTTGAATTGAATTGTTTATTGTTGATTTGTGAGAGTTCTTTATGTATTGTGGATATTAAGCCCTTATCAGATACATGATTTGCAAATATTTTCTCCCACTCTGCGGGTTGCCTTTTTCGCTGTTGATAATATCCTTTGATACACACAAGTTTTTAATTTCGATGAAGTCCAATTTACTTATTTCTTCTGTTGCCTATGCTTTGGTATCATATCCAAGAAATCACTGCCAGATCCAATATCATGAAGCTTTTCCTCTATGTTTTCTCCTGAGTTTTATAGTTTCAGCTCTTACATTAAGTCTTTGATCCATTTCGAGTTAATTTTTGTGTATATTGTAAAGTAAGGGTCCAACTTCATTCTTTTGCATGTGGATATCCGGTCTTCCCAGCACCACAGGTTCAAGACTGTCCTTTCCCCACTGAATGGTCTTGGCATCTGAATAAGCATGTCTACAAAGAGGATTTACAGATGGCCAGCAAGCACGTGAAAAGACGCCCAACAGCATCAGCCATCAGGGAAACGTAAATCAAAAGGAGTGAGAGGCTACTTTGCACCCACTAGGGTGGCTATAATAAGAAAGACAGCATAACAAATGTTGGTGACGATGCGGAGAAATTGGAACCCTCACACGCTGCTGAGGGGATTGGAAAATGATGCAGCTGCTTTGGAAAACTTGGGCAGTTTTTCAAAAGATGAAGTGTAGAGTTACCATATGACCAGCAATTCCACTCCTAGGAACATAGCCAAGGGAAATGAAAACATATGGCCACACAAAAACGTGGATACAAATGTCCAAAGCATTATTCCTAATACCTAAAAATTGGAAATAACCCAGATGTCCATCACTGATGAATGGATAAATAGAAGTGGTCTATCCATACAAAGGAATATTATTCAGCAATGAAAAGGAATGAAGTGCTGACAGATGCTACAACATGGATGAAATCTGACAACATTATACTAAGTGAAAGAAGCCAGACACAAAAGGCCACTCTCATATGATTCCATTTATAGAAATGTCCAGAATAGGCAAGTCTGTAGAGACAGAAAGTAGATGAGTGGTTGCCAGGGCCTGGGGGCCAGGGGGCTGGGGGAGCGTGAGAGGTGACTGGAAGTGATGCAAATGTTCTGAAATTGTGGTGGTGGCTGTACCACTCTATGAATATACCAAAAACCATTAAATGTACACTTTAAATGGGTGAATTGTATGGTATGTGAATTATATTTCACTCAAGCTGTTAAAAAAAGAAATCCAGTGATCCAAGCAGAGAGGGGTCTGTGGGAGCACAGAGCTCGCGACCCTGCCCTGGCTAAGTCAAGGAGGGCTCCCGGGAGGAAGTAGCATCCTGTACGGATAGGATGAATTAGCTTGATGAAGCGGATGGCAGTGGAAAGGTGTTCAGGCAGAGGGAACAGCATGTGGCGAGGAAAGTGGTGAGAGAGAGCCTGGTACATCTGATAAATCCAGTAGAGCTGCCGTCCTGAATGGGAAGTTGGGGGCGAAGAGATGAGACTAGCAACGTGAGTGTGGGCTGTGTCTGGAGGCCCTCTTCTGGGGAGTTTGGCCCTTACCCTGAGGGCAGTGTTCACAGGGAAGTAAGACGGTCGGACTGCGCTCCGATGGGCACGCTGGTGATTACGGCACACACGAGTGGTGTAGGGGCCTCTCTTGCCGCCTCTCTGGCTTCCATCCCTCCCCTCTGTCCCAGGCTGGACCTCGGATTCCTCAGGCGTATGGTTTGGCTGAGACTGACCCCACACTCCTAGCTCTAGGCTCGAGCCTTGACTGGTTTAAGCTGATCAGCAGATCCCTTGTCTCCCCACCCCGCATACATCGATTGGTTCAAGAATAGACACAGGCGGTCTGTGACTGACTGTCATAGACCCCTCAGGCAATCTGGGCCAATGAGACGGGGTCCTGGAGTCTTGGTTGGCAGGGCAGGGGTGGGGAAGAAGTGGATCACTTTCAGCAAGATGTGAACACCAAGAGGGAAGCCCTAAGCTGCTGCCTGCAGCCAAGTTGGAGGAGCCTTCCTGAGAATGGCCCCGACACCGAAGAAGCAGAGCCAGAAATGGAAGGAAGAAACCAAGATCCTCTCAGCCTGTGGACCTGGATCAAGCCCTGCCTGAAGGCAGATACTGCTGTACTCCTGAGTTACAAGAGTCAATAATTTTCCTTTTTGCTTTAGCCAGATTAGGTCAGGTTTTCCGTTCTATAAAGTGCTTCAGCAAATAAACAAACACTGTGACTGAAGGAATGCACAAGGAATCAGGGAGCCCTGAGGAACCTTTGCAGTCTCCCTGGAGGGTCCTAGAGGGCTCCCTGGAAAATACTGGGGCAGCGTGCTGAAAGATGAGAAGGGGGTAGTTAGTGAAGGAGGTTGGAAGGGCTGTCATGGGAGGGGAGGGGAGGAGTTGTACAAAGGGTCCTTCCTGAGAATCTGCTCCTGACATGCATCCATCCTCAGTGCCTGAGGCCAGGCCCCCAGTGGGATTTCAGCAGCTTGTCCAAGAGGTGGGCCCGGACCCCAGACCAACACGGAGAGCCTGAGGGGGCCGGATTGGCTCTGCCCCCAGATTAGGTCATCCTCCCACCTTGTTCACAGATGAGGATCCGAGCTGAGGTCCTAGGGGGCAACTGACCCGCCCATGGCCACACAGCAGGAGCCAGACCTGGAGCCCAGGTGTGCTGCCTCCTGGGCGAGTCCCTTCCACCCGCTCTGCGGTTTGACTGTGAGCCACAGACCCTGAGGGCTGGGCCTGGGGTAAAGCTGATTTTGTCGTTTTTGAGAAAAAGCTCATTTGCCCCATCTGGAATTCACATCCAGGCTCCTCTGCCTCCCTGCTTATCTACGGGCCCCCGACTGCGGCTCCTGCCTTCCCCTGTCCAGGCCTCACAGAGCCCGTCAGCGGGTGGCCCCCTTGGTTCTCAGCCACCGTCCACCTCCATGTGACGGGTCGCTCCAGGCCCCGCTGACCGCTCCCAACACGGAGCCTCAGCGGCTCCTGTGCAGGGGCATTGGGACAGAATTACTAACAAGGCCGCCATCCCTCCTCTGGAGGGACCTGCTGGGAAAGCTGGCCGGGCAGCAAAGCGGGCGGACTCTGGGGCCGCTCAGGGGTCAAGGGCCAAGCTGTTGCAGGGCCTCTCCACACCCACAGCCTGCACTTGCTCCCACGGCCTTCCAGGCTAAGGGCCAAACCTCGCCCTGAGAGACGAGTTGGTAACGACCTGCCCTTAGGTCCGCCCCGAGCCCCAGCCCATTTAGAAGGAGCAAAAAGCTGCCCCGCCCTTCCCTGCAGTTTGTTATTTCCAGTCTCCCCCAGACCCCACCGAGGAGCCAGCATGGGGCACCCCCCTGGTCACCAGCAGGCCCTGCAGTCAGCTTGGTGTTGACGGATTTCCTTCAAGTGGAGCCGGGTGAAGACCGCGAGGAGCAGGAGCAGCTGGGGGAGGTGGGAAAGCGAGAGAGACACCTCCACGGACCCTCCCCGCCCCCGATCTGGGAGCCAGCTGCCCTGTAGGTTGGGTAGGTGGCTAGACGGTGGTTCATGGAGGAGGGGCTGGGAAGCGGGGTGCTCCTCTCCCCTGCCCCAGCCCATATTTGACCTGTGGGTTGGGGGAGCGCTAGCTCTGGGCTCATTTCGGAGTCAGAGGGAGCAGAGACCCTTCTGAAGGCCCCAGAGGGATGGGGGCTGGGGAGTCCAGGAAAGATGCTTCCAGAACTCCACCTCCAGACTCAGCCCTGTGCCCCACCTACCAGTGGAGCTTTCCCTACATGCTGATTTGCCCCACTCTGCCTCTCCATTCTCAGAATCCACAGGAAGACCCCATCGGAGCGCCCGCAGCGGGCTGGTCTTCGAAGGGCAGGCAGGAATCGTGCGCTGGGCGTGGAGGCCTGGGTCAGGCGTCCTTGGCCCGGGCCCTGAGCGAGGACCTCCCTGGTATGTTAATGATGCCCCAGAGGCCACGGAGAACAGGGCTTTAAAGGTTCACTGCAGCTGATGGCCGTCCGTGTTTGCTGGACCCCAGGAAAGGGGCTGTCAGGCTCCATCTGCAAATGTCAGGAGCTGAGCAGGGGCAGCCTCCCAGGCCCCGCAGAGCTGTCTGGACGAAGAGGCCGTTGTTACTGAAGGACTTACTCTTTACCAAGGCTACACCGCGTTCAAGTCTGAAAGCAAGAGAGGCTGAATGACTCCAAGAGAAAGCCAAGCATCCTCCTGTCGTGGTCAGCTCTGATGCTTCAAGCCTGGACCCCAGCTTAGAACGGTTACAGCAGGTACTGTTCCAGCTGGAAGGAGGCTTGAAGCCCCTCCTTGTACAGACGGGGAAACTGAGGTCCAGAGAGAGAGCGCTTGTCCAAGTCTGCAGCGGAAGTTAGCGGGCCTGGACCTTATTGATGTGGTGTGTGGCCGACCTCAAGGAGACAGACGGACTCACCGTCACGGCCAAGGAGGAGCTGAGGGGCCAAAGAGCCAGCATCCACATAGTCATGTGTGTTGTCTGAGCTTCCGCTCTGAGCTGGGCCCTGGGCGGCGGCAGAGACAAGACACATGCAGTCCTGCCCTCATGGGGCGCCTGGGTTGGCTCAGAGATAACTGATGTAGGGGGGCCGGGACCCTGAGAGAGCTGGGCCAGCCCCACAGGCCATCGGGGGCTCTCCTAGGTGCCATCCCTTGGATCTGCCCGCTCATGGGCTCGGGGCAGGCCAGGTGGTGGGCAGACCCCCGGCAGCCAGGATGGTGATGGGCTCCAGAGCTTGGGCCACAGAAAAGCTGCTCGTCCTCCTGCCTCTGCTCTGAGCGTGTCTGAGCTTGACCCCGAGGGAGCCCAGTGGTTACCGGGGGCCCTACCACGCACAGGGCAGAAGCCACAGGACACAGCAACCTGCCCCCCCAGGGAGAAGCGAGCATCAGTCCTGCTTTCTCCTGCAAGATGAGCACAGTGGACCTGGTGGTCTTCAAAGTAGAGGCTCCCAGCTTGGAGGATCCTTGAATTCTGTGGTCGACGGTATTTTGGGTACCTGTCCAGCTCCCCTTTCTGGGGGGGGACCTCGGAAGCCATAACTACGTGACCTGACCCCATCGGGTCGGCCAGGGCTGATTGGACCGGGGCGAACACCTGACTCATGGGGGCTGACCGGAGCCTCTCTCCTAGACCTGGGCTTTGTGACTCACCGGTCATTCCGGGGGCAGGTGAGCTGGCGGGAGTGTAAGGCCCCCGCTGGGGCAGGAGGCACAGGGGAGGCTGGCTGCAGAGAGAGAAACTGCCCCAGAGAGCCGGGGTCCTGGGCATTTGCTAGATTCTGCGCCCACTCCCAACATTCGTTCCCCGTTCTTCAGGAAAAAGTGCCCGATTTACTTTGGGGGGAGACTCCCCCTCTCTGTCTGGCAGGCCGCCCTGCCCACCCCCCATCCAGCTGGTCCTGAGACCCAGCACGGGGCCATCAGACAGTCTCCCCAGGACTGAACTTTGAGCAAAGGGCTGCAGAGTCGGAGAAAGCAGCCCCAGCCGACGGCAGCCTGAAGACACTTTCCTTGTCTCCGCCTGTAGGTTCCACGTCCCTGAGGTTCCTCGGTCCTGCCCCTCCTCCCATGCTCCAGCTGCTCCTTTAGTCCCCTGAGCACTTCTGTAGGACACACAGTGCCGATTCCGCTGCCCTTAGCTGCCTTTGGTCTCTGCTACGGGCAACCCCGGAGCCGGGAGGTGGGAGAGGAAGCGGCTGCCTCCCAGGGCTGGCCTCACGGGGCCCTGGCTGGTCTCCTGCCCTCCTAATAAATCCTCCGTTTGCTCCAGCTGCCTCCGGGGCGAGCAAGGATTTCCTGACCATCCTGAGACCCGGAGAAGAACCTGTCGTGGGTTGGAAATGCCAGGCAAGGGCTCGAGACGACAGCCTGCCCCCCGCCCCACCGCCTCCGGGGGGCGTGAGCCCAGCTCGCTGTCACCCACAGGGGGACAGCAGGAGGCATGTGGCCAGCTGCCCACTTGTGAGAAGAGCCTCAGCTGAGACCCTCACAGAAGGCTTCCCTGGGGAAGGTGGCGCTCAGAGAAGGGACAGCTCCCCGAGCTCACGGGCAGCCAGAGGCTTTGAGGACCAGGACACTCGGCCTGTTGATGGCCATCCTGCGGGGGATGGTCACGGGCTCCAGGAGCTGAGACACCCCTCCTCACATCCAGGGCTCCTGTGGGCGCTGAGCGGGCGGGCCTTTGTCACCAGGCCAGACAGGCTTTGACCTGGTTCTCATTCACAAATCCACTCGCTCCGCTGCTCCCTGTGAGAACGACGCCTTCTGCGACCGGGGAAGCCGCCTTCCAGGGCCATAAACAGCCCTGCGAGCCTGGCTTACCAAAGAGGAAACCGAGGCTCAGAGAGGCCCCAAGCCGGACCGTGGGTCCCGCAGGCAGGACTAGCACTCAGACTCTTGATTTAGGGTCCTTTCCAGGGATGCTTTAATTAAACGATTTCTTTTCTCCTTTGGCAATAATGATAATGTCATATTACTGAAACAAATATATTATTCATCAATAATAATAATAATAGGCAATCTTTACTCAGTAGAGCCAAGTATTTCACATATGTCACTTTACATAATTTGCATAATGACCCTGTGGGGAGGTGGTATTTTTATTATGCCCACTTTCCAGATAGGGAAACTGAGGCTTAAGGAGTTTAAGTAACTTACCTAAGGCCACACAGCCAGTAACGCAATCTGGCTCCAGGGCCTGTGCCAACCACTGTTCCACCTCGCTTCCCTCCACAGGAAGGCCACCCCCCATAGGCCCCAAAACACAAGGTGGGCCAGAGGGCCCCGTGAGGGTGTGACTGTGGCGGGCAGTCCTGACGCAGAGGGATGACAGCTCCTGGTGCCCCCAAGCCGCGTCCCCTGGTCCTCTCCCGTCGCCGTGGCCCTGAGCGGGTGGTGACTGGCACAGGGGAACGAGGCAGCCCGCTCCCCAGCAGACAAGCCCGTGGGAAAGAGGGGAGACTCCTCCCTCGGCACCCAGGCTGACCCTTCCTCCCCCGGGCCCCGCAGCGTGTGCCCGCGCCACTCTCCCCGGCCGAGCCCCTGCCTGCCTTGGGCTCCTCCTGACACAGCGCTCCCAAGGCCACCGTCCACGGGCTGGAGTTGGCAGCCGCTGGAGCACATTGTGGGGACAGGCGAGTCAGCTGGGCTGACCCCGGCGTAGCCGTCGAGCTCCCATGATGGGCCAGGCCCCCGCAGGGCGTCTGAGATGGCGAAGGAGCTGTGGCTTGGGGGGCTCTCTCCGGCAAGGCCACCCTGTGGATCGACTTACTAAAGACCCGCTGCTTCACCTCCATCCGTGTAGCCCTCGCCAGCGTTCAGGTTGTCCCACTTTCCTTGAGAAAATGCCCTCTTCGCTGTGCTCCCTCATTCTCCTGGGGAGTCAGAGCTGGTAAAACAATGGGCTCCTCACGGCTATTTATCCCACAGACACTGGTTCTTTAAATACCAACTAGAATTAAGAAAAAAAAAAGTTCAACAGTCAAATAAGTGTGGAAAATACTTAAATAAAATACTTCTTTCCTGCAGGACTTCTCAGAGCCTTTACTATGCTGACGTGCACTGTGACTCTTGGAGGTTATAGTTTGTGATATTCTCTCAAGGCATTTATTTGACCTTTTTCCCCACAGGACATACATACCGCAGAGACTGGTTTTTCTTCAGGAGATACTGGATTATGTACTTTTGATAACCTTTATATAATTTAGAGGAAAAAATATGATTGAAAAAGACAATTAAAACACACAGTGATGTACACGGACTTTTCTCCTCACCCAGTTGGGATCTGTCACACGTGAGTGCATTTCCATCCGGGCCATAACGTATTATTGTTTACAAGATTCCGTGGTGTGGACAGAGGAATCCCTCACTGCTGGAGACGCAGGTTGCTTCCACTTGTTGTAAATGCTGCTGCAGTAACATCTTTGAAGCTGAACACTCGTGTAGATCTCTGTTGGCTGAGGATGGTTTCCTAGAAGTGGATTTGCTGAGTCAAGGACTGGGGGTATTTACTGCCAAACTGTTCTCCAGAAAGGTTGTACCCACACACCCTGCCTGGCAGCGTCCCGCTCCTTTGCCGACACGGGGACCATCACAGACTTTTTAATTTTTTTCCAATTTGTTTTGTGCGTCTTTGACGACTTGGAAGGGACAGCGTTCGTGTGGACTGGCAGCTTGCGTTCGTTGCTCTTGTTGCGTCTCCTGTTGGGGGTCCTTTCCCCAACTTTCTAAGCGGGCTCATCTTTTTCTTGCTAGTTTAGAAAGTTCTCAGTAGGTTGAAGATATTAACTGTTTGTCTTGTGCTTGTGCAGAGCATTTTTGGTCCTTGTAAACCCTCCCCCAGGAGAAGATCAGATTCGTCTGTGCCGTGGGAAATGATTGGCCGGAAGTCACACAGGGCGTGAGGGACAGGACCAGGACTAAGCTTGGGCAGCGGGGTGGCCATGCTCCGTGCTGGGGGTTCATCAGGACACCTCCTCCCCCCCCCCTCCTCTGGGCCAAATGTCAGCACCCCACCCCCACCAACCGCTAGCAGCTGACTCTACCCTGGGCATCCTCCACCTGAGTCCCTGTTCCCACCCAGACCTGTGGGACAGAAAGGACTTGTGGGGACAGAGCTCCTCAACTCACATAAAAAGCAGCAAGACCCCAGGACCAGGTGCCCTGTGGGTAGGCGTGCACCAGGGGGACTTGGGCTCACCTGGGGCAGCCAGGCAGGCTTCGAGGAGGTGATGTTTAAATGCAGGCTTGAAGGGACGTCCACGGCAGCGCTGTCCAGTAGAAATGCAACATGAGCCACATGTGTAGTTTTACATTTTCTAATAGGCACTTGAAAAAAAAATTAAAAGAAACAGCGGGAATCAATTTTAGTAGTATATTTAATGCTTTATATCTAAAATATTATCAGTTCAATCAAAAATCGAATTTTCAAAAATATTAATGAGATAGATTTCATTCTTTTTGTTTTGTACGAACCTTTGAAATCCGGCGTGTATTTTCTGCTTACAGCACATGTCCGTTTGGACCGGCCACGTTTCAAGGGCCCGATGGCCGCGTGGGTGCGAGGGGTCTCCATGTTGGACGCGGGTCCAGGCGGTCGCTACAGCACAGGAGCGGGGAAGGGAGGGCAGCTGGGGTGCGGGGGGCAGTGGAGGAGAGGAAACTGCGGGTCAGAGGACCCAGGAGATGAGGCAGCAGAGCGGGTGGCCTGGAGAGAGGCGGCAGCTGGAGTAGACTGGCAGGGGGAGGATGGAGAAAAGCGTTCAGCTTTACGGGCTCCTTAAGGGCTATTTAGGGAGTGAAATCCAACGGATTAGGTGCTGTTGATGGATCTGGAAAGCGGGGTCTCTGAGGCGAGGGACGGGGAGTAGATTCTGTTTTGGGGGGAGGCGATGAGTTACATGTCCAGCCTGTTGAGTCTGAGGTGCCTGTGGGACACTCACATGGACATGCCCCGTAAAGTCCTGGATACGGGGGCTCAGGCCCGGGGAGAGATCTGCCGGGGGAGGGAACTGACGCCCAGGATGCGGCGGCCCAGGAGGATATTGAATCTGACTCTGCCCACCACATGGGTGTGATTTTTTCCCCCATGGGCTTTCTGGAACAACTACTGGTCAAGCTTCTGGAGTCACTCTTCCAGGAGAGGTCCTAACCCAAGAGAAGGGACTCGCTTGCCGAACGGACTAGAGGCTGGGTTCAAACGCAGATTCCCAGGCCACGCCCCCGCCTCGTTCTGATCCACAGTGTCTGGAGGGGGTCTGGGCATCTGGGTGGTCAACCGCTCTGAGCAGGGCCACTCAGGAAGGCCTCTGCCTCCAGCTACCTGTAGGCGAGCAAAATGATTCGATAAAATATTTGTCTTATTCAAAAGCAATGCGTTTAATTGTAGCAAACAATGTGTATAAAATACAGGTGGGATTCTGGAACCAGACAGTGGTGATGGTTGCACAACCTAGCAAATATGCTAAACATACTGAAACCACTGAATTGTACATTTTTAAATGGTGAATTTTATTTATTTTTATTTCTTTATGTATTCTTTTTTATTTTTGAGGAAGATTAGCCCTGAGCTAACTACTGCCAATCCTCCTCTTTTTGCTGAGGAAGACTGGCCCTGAGCTAACATCCGTGCCCATCTTCCTCTACTTTATACGTGGGATGCCTACCACAGCATGACGTGCCAAGTGGTGCCACATCTGCACCCGGGATCCGAACTGGCGAACCCTGGGCCGCCGAGAAGCAGAGCGTGTGAACTTAACCGCTGTACCACCGGGCCGGCCCCTAAAATGGTGAATTTTGTTATATGAATTATATCCCAACTTTAAAAAAATACAAGGAAAAATACAGATGAGAGAAGACAATAAAATGACTTGTCATCCCACTTATCGTGATAATGACTGATATAACACTTTGGGAGTTTGTCCTTCAGACTGCTTTCTACACAGGTGTATGTGGTTGATTTGATTATTTTTTAAATTTATTCTTTTTCTTCCTTTATTATTATTATTTTTTTGGTGAGGAAGATTGGCCCTGAGTTAACATCTGTTCCAATCTTCCTCTATTTTGTATGTGGGATGCCACCACAGCATGGCTTGATGAGTGGTGTGTAGGTCTGTGCCCAGGATCGGAACCCGTGAATGCCAGGCTGCTGAAGCAGAGCGCACAAACTTTAACCACTATGCCACCAGGCCAGCCCCGTTCATTCCATTATTTTGTACACACTGGTTTATAACCTACTCTTTTATTTTGAACAGAAAACTCAACACCCTCCCTTGGGTGTCTCACAGACATCTCAAATCCAACATTTGAGTTCATGACCTTCCTCTTCAAACCTAGTTGTGCTTGGGTGGCCCCATCCTGACAAATGCACCCCTCCCCCAGGGGCTCCCGCCAGCCCCCAGGGAGCCGCCCTTGACCCCTCCCCCATCTAATCAGTCCTCTCTCTGATGCCTCTCTCCTCACTGCCCCTCCCACCCACACAGCAGCAGCAGGAGCCTCTTAAAGTGAGAATCTGCTCCTGAAACCCTGGCATGAAGTCTGGCTGCACAGGTTTCTTCGCTTCAACACCCCACTCCTGTGGCAGAAAGAACTGGAACTGCTGCTCTCAGGAGAAGGATGGGGCACCAGGGAGAGTGGATCCGAGCTCTCTGTCGGGGTGGCTCGGGCTGAGGCTTTCAGCTGATGTTGGCAGGGACACGCTTTGGGCCGAAATCCAGCTCGGGAAAGTGGGTGGGGCTGACCCCAAGGCCCAGCACCTTCCCACATGCTGTCTTCACCTCATGGGGCCGGACACTCTGCTCCCCCTGCCCGACCAGCCCCGTGCATCTCTCTCCCTCCTAAAACCTGCTGTTCTTGCCCTGACTTCCAGGACACCCGCCCACAGCCCAGGTATCTTCCTATCTTGTTGCCGACACCCACTTGTCTCCCTGACCTGTGTGTCCTGGGTCTCAGTCCTCCATCTACACTCGCTCCCCTGGTGGCTGCATCCTGCCCCAGGGCTTTAATTTCCATCGCTACCGGGATGACGCCCAGCTTACCCCTGCGGCCTGGACCTCTCCCTGGGCTCCAGGTGTCAGTATCACCCGCCCGCCCCCCACACCGGCCTCTCCACCTGGAATGTCCAGTAAGCATCTCTTCCTCACACGTCCAGAACCAGGCTCCTGCTCCTCCCGCCTCCCGTGCCATCCATCCCCACCTTAGCAAATGGAAATGCCCCTCCAACACCGCTCAGGCCAAACCCCTGCTGTCGTCCTTGACTCCCACCTTTGTCTCACAGCCCCCACCCCGCCCCATTGGCTGTCCAGCCGTCTGCTAGATCCCAACAGATCCCTGAGTCTGACCTCATCTCCCACCTCTGCCTGGCTCTCTAAGCGCCCCCTCCCTTCACCCCTGCGGGCCACCGGAGGGCCAGCGGGGCTCACCCCAGGGCCGGGGCAGCGCTTCCCCCCTTCAGGCCTTGATCAGGTAGCACCTTCTCCACGAGGCTTCGCCTGTCCTTAAGATTGTCCCACCTCCCAGCCCATCGCTTCCCACCCCCCTTCCCTGCCTTATTTTTATGTTTTCACCTCTGACATGATGTATTTTACTCATGCATCTTGTTTATTGTTTATATCGCTCTCCCCTTCACTACACTGCAAACTCCATGACAGCGGGGGCTTGTCGGTATGCCCCTGGGCCTGGCGCACAGTAGGCACTCGGGAAATATCTACTGAATGATAGTGAATCTGGGAAGCCCGCAGGAACCTCGCTGATGCCCCTCGACAGGGTTTCTGTGCATGTGCCCCCAGTGCCCTCTCCGTTCCCTTCATGGAATTTGTCACCACTGTGATTTGGGGACCATTGTGGCACAGGCAGGGGAAGTGGGGAGGTCATGGCAGCGTCCCCTGTGCCCAGCACAGCACATGGCACATGGGCAGCAGGCAAGAAGTACTTGCGGGAGGAGCACCTGGATTTTTATAGGGCTTTAACTGCCACTGCTGTCACTGTCATCCTGACCAGGCCCTGGTCCCAATGCCAGCTCCCCCTCCTCCCGGGCAGGATGCTCAGGCTGGTCTGCCCAACTGTGAGCCCCTCGCTGTGGGTCCCTCAATGGTGTCCATTCTGAGTCCGTCCTCACTGTTGGGATGTCCTGCTCCCAAGTCTGAAGCAGGTCCCTCCAACTGTGGGTCCCGCCCCAGCTCTTGGGGTCCGTGCCCTCCCGACTTCCCTTCCAGAATGAGCTCCTGCAGGCCAGCAAGTGTACCCCATCTGAAGGCTCCCTGGGGCCTGGGGCTCCATGCAGGCCGGCCAGGCCTGCAGGGAGAAAGCTGGAAGAGCAGTCTGGAGGTAGGAGGGGGCCTGTGGGGGCTGAGAAGCACTCTCAGGGGTGCTCTGTCTCCCCAGTTCCTCTGCGCTGCCAGGACCCCGAGGTCTGGACACTGTGCCAAAGTGGGGAGAAAAGGCGCCCCACCTCACCCCTGCCTGGTCCTCCATGCTCTGCCCACCTCCAGGGCCCCAGCACAGCCATCATTCCTTCCTCAGCCCTTCACTCATGCACAGACATTTGCTGAGTGGCCACTGCAGGTCAGGCACCTTCCAGGTGTTGGAGACACAACTACAGACAAGACAGGAAGCCCTGCCCTCAGGGGGTCATTAGGCTGTGACAGTAGCTAAGGAGGAAACAGATAAAGCTGGGAAGGGGACGGGAAAGGTCCCGACATGCTGACATTGTAGACAGGTGGCCAGGGAAGGCCCTGCGGGCCCCTCACCCCAATCCACTTGCTTCTGTCCATCCACGTGGAGCCCTGACCCCTGGCCTCGGCCTCAACTCCTGCCCGAGTGCCCCTGCACACGGAGGCAGAGAAGCAGAGAGCTCGAACCCCAGAGGCCCAGCTCCTTGGGGAGAGGTGGCCTCAGCTCGCAGCGGCCCTGCGCCCGGAGCCCTGTGCAAGGAAAGGAGCCCTCCCTCGGGTCCAGGCCTCCTTCCCTCCGCCGGGTTTTCTGGGCCTTGAACACGTTCCCAACCACGCCCCCTCCTCCCTCCCTCCTGGGCTTGGAGGTCACCTTCCTCCAGGCCGCGGTAGGTGCCCCCCACCACAACACGTGACATCCTGCAGAGCAGTGCCCCCCCCCCGCCCCCCGCGAGGGCCGGGGCTGCGCCTGTCCCGTGCAGCGGCGTGTCCCCAGCGCCCGACAATCCGTGTCGAATGAATGAATTTCGCCGGGCAGCGACTTGGCCTCATTCACGCCACATCTCCGGGGCCCTCCCCCGCCGTGGGGGGGCTGGAGGCCGGGGATGGACTCGAGGGCGGGCGGTGGGGTGACCGCCCCCTCCCGCCCCGGACGCGGCGAGGCCGGGGCAGCCCCTCCGAGCCCGGCTCCCCGCTCGCGGGCCGCCGTTCCGCGGGCGCAGGCCCGGCCGGGCGGGTGCGGGGCGGGAGGTGGCGCCGGGCGCTGAGTGGCGGCTCCGGGTCCACCCCCGGCGCGCCGGTGCGGGGGGAGGCGGGAGGCGGGGAGCGCAGGGCGGCGGCGCGAGGGAGCGCAGCAGCGAGCATGTGCCGCCGAGCCCAGTAACCAGGGACGACCGCGGCCACACGGCGGCCGCTCGGCGCCCAGCCAGCGCAGCTCCGCGCCGCGGCGCCCGGAGAGGGCGGCGGCCGCACGGCCGGGCCTGCCCAGCGGCTGCCCCGCGCCCCGGGCCCCGCGCCGCGCCCAGGGCGCCCGAGGCGCCGCCCGCCGTGCCGCGCAGCGCGCCCGAGCCCCGCGCCCCGGGCCGCGCGGGCACGGCGCAGACAAAGGCGCGGCCCCGGCCCGGCCAGCCCGGCCCGCCGGCCCTCCGCGCGCCCCGCCCCGGCCCGCCCCGGCCCGCGCCGGCCGAGCCGCTCCCGCTGGGCGCCCCGACGGGGTCCGGCCCGGGGCGCGGGGGCCGCGGCGCCGAGGATGGGGAAATCCAACAGCAAGTTGAAGCCTGAAGTTGTGGAGGAGCTGACCAGGAAAACCTACTGTGAGTGCGCGCGCCGGCCCCCGCCCCGCGCTCCCGGAGCTCCCTCCGCCCCCGCGCGCCCCTCCCCCACCGCGCGGTATTCCCCCCCCCGCCCCCGCCCCGAACCCCTCATCCCGGCTGCGGGCCCGCTCTCCGCCCCCATCGGCGCCGCAACCCTCCTCGGTGGTACCCTGCCCTGCCTCCGCCCCGGGCCCCTCGGAAGCCCCCGGCCGCGCCCCCAGCCCCACACCTGGCCCTATTGTTCTAGGGCACCCCCCACGACAGGGACGTGTGCTGCCTGTCAGCGTGCGTGGGGCCACCCCCGGGCCTGGAGGAAAAGCCCCAGCCCACCCACGGCCCCCTCTCTGCAGAGCTGTCGAGCAGGACAGGGGTGTGCAGGGGTCAGGGGCGGTGGTCGGGGGAGGGGGTGCCCGCTTGCGAGGTGGCTCCGGATGCGCGGAGCGACTGGCACGAGCGCAGCGGGCTGGGTGATTCATGCATCACGATGCCGCTGCTACCGCGCCGCCAGGTTGGCCTGTCGCCCCCTCCCTGGCCCCGATCGTGTGCAGGGGGGTGGCAAGACTTGTCAGAGCTCGTGGCAGCGGCGGCGGGGAAGGGTCCTGGGCGCCCTGTTGGCTGCAGGATTTACAGGCTGAATTTTCCTCTGGCCCTGATCTCACCTCCGCCCTTCTATCTCTATCTGCCAAACTGGGAAATGGGTCTGTCCAGCCTGTGGGGGAGCTGGTCTATCTCATCGTTTCACCATCTGGGGCTCACCCGAGAGGAGGGTCTGTCCATTTCGGACTTCTCCAGATCCCTCCCAGTGTGTCTCCCTCCACTTGCTCAACTTCACAACTCTCCAGTCCCCTTGGGTCTCCAATTTTTCCATACCAGACTTCTCCCTTCCCTGCAGCTTCTTGGGAGATGCCCCAGCACACCAGGGGTTAATGGCATGGGGTCCTGACCACACAGTCTTTCTTCCTGGGGATGGGGTGGAGGACTGCCTGGTGTGGTAGTTCTCCGGCCTGGGTGTCTGACTTGCAGTGGGCAGTGTCCCTGGGCTTGGGTGGGAATTCAGGTCCCCTCCCTGGGAACTGCGTGGGTCCAGCCCCTCTGCACCCTCCCTGGAGGCAGCCGATTGACCGCCAGCCCGGTGCGCCGGTGGAGGTGGGGAGGCAGCTGCTGGTGGTGCATTGCACAAGCTCTGCTCCCCGCCCCCCACGCCGTCGGTCTTCTGGGCTCATTGGCAGGTCTGCCCAAGCCCACGCGTCAGCTCCATGCCCCTCGCCCCCATGTGCTTGGAACAAAGGGGGCTTTCCTGAGTGGGCGCTGGTCTGCTGAGGGGTACTGGCCCTTCTCCAGTAAATCCTGCCGCAAGAGCTCACGTCCCTTTTGCTGCTCCTTTAAGGAGTGAGCCTCCGAGGGCTGGGGATTCTGTCCTTGCTGTTCTTACTCTCTTTGGGAGGTGGGTGGGTGGCCCTCCCCAGTTTGGCTGTCGTTGTGTGAGATTTGCTGGGCCTTCCTTTGCACTCCATCCAGAGGTGGCCCATAGCTGTCACCAGGCAGGCTGCGGGCAGGCTTCATGGGCCCCTGTGCTTGAGGAGGGGGAGGGCACCATGAGGTTCGGCGGGATGGTGGGCATGGGCTACACTGGGGCGTCTCCATCGTGATGGAGCAGGGCAGCCACCTGTGAGCTGAACGAAGCTTTCCTCCTTATCGAGCACGTCACACGCCGAGCTCTTCGCATCCTTAGCACTCTGAATCCCAGAAACAGCCCTGTGCACGGTGTGCACTGGGACCCTCCGTATTTACCGGGGAGGAAGTTCAGGCTCAGAGAGGCGGAGCGGCGTCCCCAAGATCCCTCAGCCGATGCCTGGGCACCAGGACTTGAACTCAGAGCTCATGCGAAGTCAGCAGGGGCCTTTCTTCTGTGTGTCCCTTTCTGGTTTCTGCTATAAGCCCAGGCTGGGGGCTTCTGGATGGCAACGGGTCTGGGGTGGTCACTGTGGCCGCCCGCCTCTCTCCCGGCGGATCTGTCAACTTTGGGAGAAGTTGAGTCCACAAGGCTTTCTTGGGAGTTGGCCCTGCGGTGCTGAGCTGGGCTGGGCTGTTTTTAAAGGCCTTCGGCGACATGGAACTGTTTCCATCAGGGAGAGAGTTAGTGGGGTCCTTGTCTTCTGTGGAGCCCTTATGAGGGGAGCATTGGTGGAGCTGGCGGTGGGTTCGTTTGCCTCCTGTCTGTCTCCCTTGCTAATGTCAGCTTCCTCGTCTGTTTGGTTGTGTTGGCACTTAGTAGGCCCACAGATATTTGTTGAATGAAGAGTCTACCAGCAGGAAAAGCAGAGACAGCCTCCAGCTTGTTCTACGGCCCCAGATGAGCTTCCTTCTGACGAGGAGAGGAGCCATCTGTTCTTTGTTCGGGGGGTTCTGTGTCTGGGGTCCGGAGAAGAGCGCTTCGGAAGGACACTCAAATGTCGGAATCCTGGAGAGCCTGTTAAATGTCGCGGTCCCTGGGTCTGATCGTTCTCCCGGATTTCCGATTCTTAAGTTCTGGGCTGGGCCCAGGAATTCGCGTCCTTGACAAGTGTTTGTCTTACAGCTCTTGGTTCCCAGGAGCCCCAGCTGAAGACCCGCAGCTGGTTCTGGCGGGCCTGGCGTATGTAAGCGTCACCTGGAGTCCTAGCCCATCTCGGGTGTAGCACAGCTGGCTAGCGCCCAGAGGGAGCCCCAGATGTTCCCGCCTGCGTCAGTGCCAGCTGCCACCCTTGGTGGCGATTCTCCTGCTCCCTGGAAAAGACTGTCTTGGTGGTCCGTGCATGTGTGAGGAGGCAGAGGTCGGAAAGCTCCAGCTGTGTGGCCCTTGCTGGATGCATCTGGATTCAGCCTGGCTAAAACCCTCTGTCTTTCAGGTTTAACAAAGAAAGCAGACTTTTTCCTCCTCCGCAGATAACATTTTGTAGATCATCAGTGCCCCGTCACCCAATCCTCACACTTCCTGGCGCACTTCATATCCAGGAGCAGCGGGAGGTTCGCAAGAGGGAGGAGGCCCCCGCCCAGCCGGGACTCACCGGGCAGTGGTCAGTTTGGCCAGCAGCCTGGTTCCTCTGAGGTCTGCCCACTTTCTTCTAGCGTATTGGTGAGGCTGTTGTCATCCCTGTGTGCCCAGGCTGTGGGACAGGCCAGCCCCTCACCTAACGGAGCCTCAGTTTCCTTGTCTGCAAAATGGGTGTGCTCTTGGTACCTGACTCGGAGGGGATGTGAGCAGTCAGCAGGATGGTTCACAGCATCCTAGTACCTGGTCTCTGGTAAGGGGCCGTCCTTGATCTGCAGGACGAGCGCTTGTCAAGGATGCTTGTTAGGGATCGTCATTAATACTGTTGTTTTGACTACACAGTTCAGCTTCATCTCGAACGGGGCTTAAGTGTGGGCGAAGTTCACCTCCCCACAGAGGAAACTTCCTGCGGCTGGGTCTTTGTGCCTGGCACACAGGAGGCATAGAAAGGTGGGATCTTTGTTTTGCTCAAATCTTAGCCCATTCTCCTTTTCCCCACAGCCGTCTCCCCCTACCCTCCCTTGTTAATTTTGCAGCCACCCTGACCTGCTGTTCATTGAATGCTCACCCTGTGCTGGGCAGGGAGACAGAGATGTGAACCGGAGAGATGTCATTCCTGCCCTCGGCTGGAAACCAGCCCGGTTGTCCAAAAAACCGATCTCATAGGCTTAAGCTGTTTGTCGTGGTTTGAGCTGCATCAGTTTAAGGGCTTCTGGGCCGGCACAGCGGCCCCAGGAGGCAGAGATGCCCCCTCCCCTCCCCCTTTCTCCTCTCCCCGGGTGCTCATGGCACTCCCCAGGGACCCTCCGTCAGGACTCAGAGGTGGTCACCCCCTCCATATCACTCTTGGTCTGCCCAGGGTCTGCTTTGACCTTGCTCGCCAGCTTTGAGTGTCTTCGGCCTTTTTCCTGATGCCCAGAATGATGCCCGGCACTCGGCACCTTGTGGAGGGGAGGAGTGCTGGGTGGTCTGGGGAGCCCCGCTGGGAGTTAGGAGTCTGAGGTTGAGAGATGCTGACTGTCACCACTTGGGCTCTTGTGTTGCTCTAGCTTTGAGAAGGGTCCCTTCCTGCAGGATGAGGAATATTCTTTGAGCGTTGCTGCCCTCACTCACCTCTGTTTGACCAGAGGGGGCAAGACATCGCCTTGGGGGGAGGCAGTGTCTGGCACCCATCTTGGGACAAATGAAGGAGTTGGGATGTGGACGGCCCCACAGCCAGGCAAGGGATGAGCCACCCAGGAGAGGGACGGCCTGGAGGAAGCAGGTGGCTGCTGGCTCCCTGTCATCCTGTGTGCACAGAGGTGAGACCAGGGAGCTGGTCCCTGTCTCCACTGAAGGCGAACAGAGCAGCAGAAGAGGCATCGAGGTTGGACTCTCAATGCTAGGCGGGCATCTGGGCAAGAAACATCGTCTGTCTTTAGGAAAGAACTCCGGATCCTGGGGAATTCGGGCTCTGTGACCTTGGGCAAGTCGCTTACCCTCTCTGAGCAGCAGAATGCTCACCTATAATACCTGCCCATGTGACTCCGTGGGTCCAAATGGGACAGTGCTTTGAGGTCCAGAGCGTGGGCCGGAAAGGGAGCGGGGGCCGTTCGGCAGCAGAGTCTCGGGGAGGGAAGTAGGGCTGGGGGCCCCATGAGCAGGGCTTCACTTTCCTCCTCCCTTATGAATGAGGGAAAGTGGGCATCACGGGGGCCGCAGAGCTGGCGAGGATTCGGGGTGCCAGGCTCGAGCACATGCCGGTGCCGAGGGGTCCTTTAAACCTCTCCTGGTGGCGGCCTGGGCTGTGCGTCCTCTGCCTCCGGAGCAGGACTGCCCGGTGGGTCCACAGCCTGCCCCCTTTGTTGAGCAGAGAGAGAAGTACAGGAGGCCAGAGGGGGTCGGGGACTCAAGGAGGGGCCCAGGCTCCCTCCTCCAGCCTGTTCCGGCTCTTTCTGCCTCTTCCAGCTCCGTAAGGGTGGCCCGGCTCCTCTTATCACCCCCGCATCCCCCACCCCGGTTTCTGGCATCTCAGAATCAGGTGAAAGCCCTTTCTCCTGGCCACAGCCTTGGGATGGGACCCAGCTCCCTCTGCCCCAGGGCCAGGCCTGAGCCCCTGTGGGGCAGGTCATGGGCAGTGGTGACACGGCTGGCCAGTGGGCTGGGCTCACGTCATCCCTCCCCAAGGGCCCCGAAAGCCCCTTGGGAAGGGCTTTGGACATTTTCTGAGATGGGTGGGAGGCGTGGAAGGAGGTGGTGGGGACACGTTAGGTCTGGGGTTGGAGGTCAGTCCAGAGAATGGATTGGAGGAGGGGTGGTACTCAAGGCCGGGGGTGTCATGGTGACAAGCTGGAGCATCACTGGGGACGATGTGACAGGCAGATTCTAGCTTTATTTAGGAGGAAGACTCAATGGGGCGTGATACAAATTACCTTGTAAATTTGGGATTAGATGCTTTTTCTTTTCTAACTTTGAAACCTGGCGATTGTGGATGTTTGCCCACGTCATTAACTGTTGTAAAACATGAGTTTTATTTTTATTTTATTTTTTTGGAGGAAGATTAGCCCTGAGCTAACATCTGTCTCTAATCTTCCTCTTTTTGCCGAGGAAGATTGGCCCTGAGATAACATCTGTACCTGTCTTCCTCTATTTTACATGTGGGATGCCTACCATAGCATGGTTTGATGAGCAGAGTGTAGGTGCACGCCCGGGATCTGAACTGGCAAACCACGGGCTGCTGAAGCTGAATGCGTGAACTTAACCGCTGCACCGCCAGGCTGCTCCCTAAAACATGAGTTTTTCATGGTGCCTCATATAAATGCAACATATTTTATTTAACCCCCTGCCATTGGATGGTTAGGTTGCCTTGTTTTTGCCCATGTAAACAGCACTGTGACAGACATCTTTGTACGAAATCTTTGCATGTATCTCTTGAAGATAAATTCCCCAAAATGAGAGTGTGGAGTTAAAGACTGGGGGTAGCTTAAAAAGCTTTCAATTGAGAAGTTGTTCAGTGGCTCTCCAGAACGTGTGCCACATTTGTATTTCAGCAGAAGCGGGTGGAGAATGCCTGTTTCCCTGAATTCCTTCCAGCACTGAGCAGGATTGTTTTTCCTAATAATTACCAACTTTACGGGAAAGGAAAGAACAGCTCACTGTTTCAATATTCGTTTCTTTGATTGCTGTTGAATAGCGTCCTACGATCTTTGAGCTGGAGGAGACGTTGGGGTCAGGCAGTCCAACGCCCTCATTTTATAAATGGACAAATTGAGCTCAGAGAGGTGAAGTTTCTCTCCCAAGGTCACATGGCAAATACCAGGCAGGAACCTAGGGCGGCTGACTCCCGTTGGGACGCTGCCCACTCTGCTGTGCTGGGTTGGCCATTGCGGTCAAGACGGGCATGTCTTGCTTTCTTCTGGAAGTTTCTTTTGATATGGTTCATCTTGTCCTGCATATCTCTTGCTCTCAGGTAAGGAAAAACCAGTATAAATTAAAAGGAGCGTTCATCTTACTGTCATTACTGTCATTACACATCCTCCGTGTGGTCTATTTACGAGGCAGAGGACGTCGTAAGTTAATGTGCCGAGTTTCCAGGTAACTTGAAATTGGGGTTAGATTCCCGGCCGAGGGTGGGAGAGCAGAGTGCTGAGCGTTTGCAGGCCAGCTTTCAGGCTCTGGCTGTGGGACCCTGGCGAGCCCCTCACCCTCTGGGTGACCTGTGTGTGAGATGGGGACGGACGACAGTAGCACTTTTCCCGCAAGCGGACACAGGGATGACGCACACTAAGTAAATGCCCCCACAGGAAGGAGGCTGCCTGGCCGTGGGGGTCAGGGGACGGCGGTCCTTGGCCCCTCCCCCAGGCAGCCACGGGGTGACCCGTCACAGGCCAGCCGATAAATTGGGAGTGAGTGACAAATGTGGACGGCCTCTGTGTTTGTCCTGGATGTCGGTGGCTGGGTGGTTGTACGTTGGGCTCCCAGGGCGTGCTCACTCTGGGATGCCAGATTTTAGGGTCCTGTACAGATGAGGCCTCGGAGGGCCATAGAGGCACCTACCTGGGCTTCAGTCCAGAACATGGTGGCCTGGACAGTGACTTTGGTGTCACCAGTCCCCTCCGGGACTCAGGTTCCCTTTCTGTGCTGTGTTCAGACTGCCAGATGGTGAGACTTCCGTGGGGAGCCTGCCCCTGGGCCCAGGGAGGGAGCGTGCTTGGGCCCTGGTGTCTGACGACCTGGGCTCTTGGGCTCTTCGCCACAGACACAGTTCTTCGTCTCTCGATGCCTCGGTCTTCCCGTCTGCGAGTTGGGGACGATGGTGCGTCCATGGCACGGGGCTGTGTGGGCGAGGTCAGAAACAGTAGAGACGCTGAGTCAGGCGCTCCCTCCAGCTCACCACTGGTGACGGAGAACCCGTGATCGACAACGCGCGGGGATCAGAGGCTGTGGCCGTGACGAGAGCCTGGCATCAGGCACGTTTGTGTGATCTGGGCCCGGCTCAGTGCTCACACGTGCTCATCACCCTCTCCTCCCAGGAGCCCTGTGTGGTCCCTGTTTCACAGATGAGGAATCTGAGGCTCAGAGGGGACCCCAGCTGGCCCAAGGCCACACATCGGATGAGTGGCACAGCTGGAGTTTGACCCTGGGCCGTGGGGCGGGGCCCTGTGCCGGTGGGCAGTGGTGGTGTGTGGGTGAGCGCCAGTGAGTGTGGGTGTGCAGGTGGGGGGGCTGCTGCGGATCACGTGTGTGAGCCCTGGTTCGCGTGGGTGTGCTCCAGGTGTGAGTGACGGGGTCATGGCGTGTGTCAGGAGTGGGTGAGCCGGCACGTCTGTGCATGCGCGTGCGCACGTCGGTGTGTGTGAGGGCAGGTCTGTGCGGGTTGTAAGTGTAGATGTGCACGGGGGGTGGGGGCATTTGGTGGGAGACACACACAGGCCAGGAATCTGAGTCAGAAGCTGGTTGCTCAGGTGTCTGCTCTGGAACCAGACGACATGGCTGCCACTTCTCGGTCCGCTTCTGCCCTGGCTACGGTGGCGTCTGGGAACCCATCTGCCTTGGGCAGTGGGGGACTATCCTGGGGAGGAGTGACGGTAATGATAACTCCTGTTTGCCAAGTGGGTACTCGGTGCCAGGAGTCCTGAGTACAGGCTGTACCCCCTGCAGTCTCACCACAGCCCTGGGAGTGGGGACTATTATGCCCATTTTACACATGAAGGAACGGAAGCCCAGGCAGGTTCAGGGACATGCCCACGGCCTCCCAACCAGTCAGTGGCCAGGTGGGCTCAGGCTCAGATTTTTGTTTTGCCAAAGCCATGCCTTTCCCACCCTGTGCCTGCCTCCCATGATCTCCATGAGCCTTGTAGCCTTAGAGCTGCTGCAGAGGGTAGTGAGCACCCCATCCCTAGAGGCATTCAAGCCACTGCTGGAGCGTCAGACTCTGGCCAGGCGTCCTGGATTCCTGGGTTGGATCCTTCCAGCCGCAGCTTCCAGCACACAGCCTTACTAGTTCCAGATGTCCTGATTCCTGCAAGGGGTTTGGGGCGGCCTCGGCTTGGCTCCCTCTGGGGAGGAGGCAGAACCAAGGCCCGTGGGAAGGCGGCAGGAAGGGTTGCGAGAAGTTTGGGGAGCGTTGTAGGAGCGGGCAGTGGGCAGCTGCCCCGTAACCAGGCTCTGGGTCTTTCTCGGCCTCCGCCCCATCCTGGCAGAGGCTCGGGTGCCCACCGTGTGCAGGCACTGTGCCGACCTCATGGCATCCTCCCAGCCTTGAGCTCAGGAGCAGTATGGCCCGTCCTGCAGGGTTGGCACTGTCCCTGCCCTCGGGGAGCCCGCGACTGGGGCTGGAAAGCAGGGGCAGCCCAAAGCTGAGGCCACGGAGCCCGGGAGCTCCCTGGCCCTCCCGCCCTGCGCGTGTCTGACGAAGGAAGAGGCGGAGTCCTCACAGAGCAGCGTGGGGCTCAGGGGCACGGTGACGGAGGGGACCTCGGGCCCTGGGAGCAGCGCCCAGGATGACTCTAAGCTCCTTGAGGGTTAGAACACATGTGGTGGGTTTTGGTTTTGTGCAGTGCCCGGCCTGGAGCTGCGCACGGGGCAGGCCTGTGACGCCTCTGTGGAAGGTTCTGGGCTTTCCAAGGTCCTGTCCACGTGCTGCTTTGCTTTGCTCCTCTGCAGACCAACTGGGGACCCACCTGTGCCCCCGAGCCCCAATCTGATGGGGGCCGGTTATGGCAAGGGGTCTGAGGCTGGGTCCTGGTTCCAGCCCAACTTGCTGTGGCCTCTGATTGCCCCCCTCAGAGCCTTAGTTTCCTGTCTGTCCTGCTCTCCATGAGATGGGACGTCACCTTTTCTCAGCCCCAGGGAGCCCGGCAGTGCCTCCTGGGAGGTGGTGAGCCTGGTGGGGGGCCTGGCGCCCTGGTCTCACGAGGGAGCCCCAGGAAGCTGGCGGGGCGGCCAGGCCACCACTCCAGGCCACCGCGCTCCACTCGATTCCCGACTGGAGAAGGGGGAGGGCGGGAGGAATGTGGCTGTGAGCAATGTCGACCCGAGGCAGAAATAGCCAGCTGCTTTTTTTGCTCCAGGCTGGGGTTTTCAGCCGGGAGGTGGGCTCTGAGTGCCATCCTCTCTGTCTCTCCAGCCTCCCCCGGCTCCCCCACTGCTCTGGCCTTTTGGGGACAGAAAGTGGCCTTTTGTTTTTTGGTTTGGGAGGCAGATGGAGCTGGGTTCAAATCCCCCGTCCTCCGCTTCCCAGCCCTGTGACCACGTCCTGCCTGGAACCTCTGCTTTCTCTTCTGCGGAATTGGTGGCGGGGACATGGCTGAGACCGCTTGGCAGGTGGTGCAGTGTCAGAAGCTCCTGCTCAGGGACACGCCTGGCCGGGGCGCAAACCCCAGCTCCTCTCGCTGGCTCTGGGCCAAGCCCTGTCCCATCTGGTCTCCTTACTCCATCTGTAAAATGGGCGGATGATGGGCATCCCGCCTGCCAGGGTTGTGGGTGGCATGCCGTGAAGATGCTGGCACAGTGCCTGGCGCCTCCCAGGCTCTCCCGTCCTGGTGGCGTCACACAGAGAGTGGGAGACGCCCCGTGCGGGCTCGCTGCGGCTTGAATGAAGATCCGTGCCCTGGGCAACGGGCAGCTGTTCCTATGACCCTCCCACCTCGCGGCCGCACTCAGCTCGCGCCAGTGCCCGACGGCCCCTTCCACGGGAGGCGCCCAGGGCCCCTCCGGACGCTGGCCTCCCGGGGCCTGGGGGTGAGAATGTGTTTAATGCGCCCTCTTTCCATTCGGCTGTGAGCACCGTGGGGACGGGCCACACGCCGTGCAGTTCACCCTGGTGTCCCATCTCCTAGAAGGGAGCCTGGTGCACATTGGGTGGGATAAAAGAAGAAATAAACGCGTAAATGAGCAAGTTGACGGATGAACGAGGCTTCTTCTCATCCATCTTGGGTCTGCGCTTTCTGTTCCTGCCGGGCCCCTTCCTACCCCCAGGCCGGCGATGGAGGGTTTGCTGGGTCTGCGGGTCCTGAGAAGTCAGGCCTGGGCCCCTCTTCCCCGGGGCTGGGGGACAGGAGGAGGCTGCCAGCCAGCACGCTCCAGGCCCCACCCGCTCCCGTCTCTTTGTAGGAACCGAAAGATCCCGTTGAAAGGCGGGAGATGGGGCTATTTTTGGCCCTGTCGGGGAAAGGCGAATGCTTCCCTTCTGTTCAGAAACGTGGCGTCTGTGCCGGGCCGCCCAGGAGCCACGCAGAGTGCAAAGCCGGTGCTGGCCAGGCTCGTGCCCCTCGGCCCGGGGCCCACCTCCCCCCAGGTTCATTGGCCAACCCGGCCTCACTGGGCCATCGTTGTTTCTCGACTGCCTGCGAGGAGGCCCTTGCTGGGCCTGAGTGGAGCACAATTTTAATTAAAACTAACAGCAGCCGTCAAGGTGGAGGAGGGGAGCCTGCCGGCTGCGGCTGGCCGCCCTGGTCAGGCCCCCTGCGCTCCGGCTCTGGGAGGGAGCTGCGGCGGCCGTGGGAAGCATTCTGGGTGCATCCCGGGGAGGGAGGCCGAGGCCTGGGTGCCCATGTGAGGCGAGTCTGGCCGAGGGCATCCCTGGGCTGCCTTGCCACCCTCACTCCCTGATGAGAAAGTGAGGAACAGCTGTCTGCTGCCAGGTGCTGTGGGCACGGGGACACAGGGCAGATTGGACTGATGGGTTTCCCTCCCGCCTGGCATTCACAGTTGGGTGGGGAAGGAGATATTAGGCTCGGATAAGCATCAAGACAGGGCATTGCACGATGCTATGGGAGTTCACTGGGTCTGGGGTGCATCTGGAAGGACTTCCTGGAGGAGGCAATGTTTCTCTTGAGCCCCGAGGGTAGGATTGCCAGACATGCTAAACAGTTATTCATTGCTTATCTGAAATTCAGATTTAACTGGGCATCCTGTATTTTTATTTGCTAAACTTGGCAACCCTACCTGAGGGAGGAGTAGGAGTTGAGAAGGCACGAAGAGGTTTGGGGGATGGTTTATGGGGGATGTTGAGAGTGTTTCAGGCAGAAGGAACAGCATGTTCTGGGTCTGGAGGCCTCAAGGGTGGCGTCTCCGAGGACCTGGAAGATGTGTGGTGGCCGGAGTGCAGAGGACGTGCACGGTGAGCTGGGGGTGCCCCGGGTTAGCCACTCGGGGGGGCGGGCGGGCCAGCAGGGCAGGGCCCCACCTGAGGGGCAGCACTGCGGGCGCCAGGCTCGGGGGACAGGTGAGCCACGTGAGGCCGCAGGGCACACTAAGGGAGGTGGGGCCACCTTGGCAGAAGGAGGCCCCACAGGCGTCGTGGTCAAGGTCACGGTCCGGGCTCGGTGGGATCTGGCCAGGCTGTGCCTGCCTGTGCCCTGTTACCGCTCGGAGTCCCAGCGCGGGTCCTCCCACTGCCCAGGACCAGGACAAGGACCTGGGATGAGTCACGTCTGTTGGTGCCTCCCCATGGAGGGCAGGTCAGGGCCGGCCTCCGCCCTCAGCTCTTAAAGGGCCAGAGCCGGAGCCCGAGCCCGCAGTGCCGCTGGCCCAGGGCGCCTGGGACGCCAGCCCCCGCTCTGCCCTCCTGGGCCGGACGCCCCTGGATTCCCGCTGGGGTTCATCCTCCCCGCTCAGCTGAGGTGTGGCCTCGGTATCTGGGGAGGGCATTCACCGCATGGGGGGGCAGGGAGGGGAAGCTGGGATACTGGCGGGGAGCTGGGACTGGGTCCTGGTGACCGCGTGGCTGTGTGGTTCCCACTCCAGGTGCAGCCCCTGCTTCGTCCCTGTGTCCCTGTCAGTGTTGTCTCCGTCCCTCCTTGTGGGGGACTTTGCGCCCTCCCCCGTCCCTCAGTGCCCCACCCCCGCTCCCATTGCCATTCTGAGGTTTCCTTGCTCCAGTGGTTGTGACGTTAGGGACTGTGACTGATCTGGCTCATGCCCGGGCTGTGACAGAGACCAGCCAGCGTGTCCCACCCCATCCCAGGGCTGGGGACCAAGCGGGGATGTGGGGGCCATGGGGGAGGTTGCGGATGCCGCATGCCCCAGGACAGGGTGGACAGGAGGGGGTGACCGTCCATGGCTTCTTGCAGCTCCCTCCCCTCCCGGGTGCCCAGGTCATGGGCCCTGGTCATCGCCTTGTTTTTGACTGCCGTGACACCTTTATTAATAATAGTAGCAACTGTTGACGTCGCGGGGCCCCCGTTGTGCTCCGTCTGCCTGGACCTCGCCGTGCTTCCTCTGGCTAATGCTCGGTTCCAGCGAGACGTGGCTTCTTGTGGTCCCTGGCCTACCAGGCTCTCTGTCTCGTCCTTTATACCCTTGATTCCTCAGCCTGAGCGGCCTTTCCAGGGAGCGGGCTCTGCCCCCTGACTGGCTCGGGCTCCCGTTTTACATTGTCCTCACCCCTGCACTCTCCCTTCCCGCCACCGCAGATAATCAGACAGCTGTGTGGTGTGTGCTCTAGGTCCCTCCCCTGTCACATCAGGGACTCGGAGGACAAGGACCCGTGTCCGGGTCATTACTGGGTTCCCAGGGCCCGGCTCAGGGCCTGGCCCTGTGAGTGTTCAGTGATTATTTGTGGGATGAATGAAGGGGTGAAAAATCTCGTTTGTTCCTTCTGACCACCTTGTGAGGAAGGTGTTGTCACCACCACAATCCCCACTTTACAGATGAGGAAACTGAGGCTCAGGGGTGAACTCAGTTTCCCCAGCTCACACCGGCCTAAAGAATGACTCAGTTCAGGCGCCGGCCCGGTGGCGCAGGGGTTAAGTGTGCATGTTCCACTTCTCGGGGGCCCGGGGTTCACCAGTTCGGATCCCGGGTGCGGACATGGCACCACTTGGCAAAGCCATGCTGTGGTGGGGCGTCCCACATATAAAGTAGAGGAAGATGGGCACAGATGTTAGCTCAGGGCCAGTCTTCCTCAGCAAAAAGAGGAGGATTGGCAGCAGTTAGCTCAGGGCTAATCTTCCTCAAAAAAAAAAAAAAAGAATGACTCAGTTCAGAGAAAGACCCTGTTGACCAGGTGCCTCAGGGGCCTCCGACAGCCTCTGACCTTGGCAGGTCCTGGGAAAGTGTTCCTGGAATTGGGCTGAACCGAAACCCTGAGCACGTAGCTTGGCGCGGCTCTGGAATGTTTGTGGGTTCCCCACCAGGAGTCCTGAGAAGGCCCCGTGTGTCAGCCTTTCCCGAGGTCTCAAAGGACAGGCACCTCCCTCGGCAGCCGCTCTTCCGGAAGATTCGGAGTCTGGCAGGAGAGGGAGCTTGAACCAGGGAGTGGTTCTTGGGGTCTTACCTTGGGAGGTGTAAGTGTGTGTGTGTGCGCGTGTGTGTGTGACAGAGAGTGAGAGAGCAGGCGCGTGTCACTGTGGGGGCAAATCTACCTGTTAGCCGGGAATAACTGAGTTTTAGAGACGTCTCTACTTTGCAACTCATTCACCTAAAACACACACCACACGCTCTGCAAGAACAAACGCACACTGAGCACCTGCTGTCTGCCAGAGGCTGCAACGTGGCTGCAACTTAGGCAGACACAGATCCTGCCCCACAGAGCCCCCAGCCATTGGAGAAGGACAGAATTGGAAAATACAGGCAGTCACAAAGACGAAAACAAAACCGGTCTCTGAGGTCACTGTTGTTAACATTTTTACCTAGTTCCTTCCAGTCTTTTTCACTATGTATGTAGCTGGTGAGTTTTATCATCCTCAGTTTTCTAGTGAGGAAACTAAGGCTCAGAGAGGTTAACTGACTTGTCCAACGTCACACAGCTGGAATGTGGAATAGCCAGGATTTGAATTTATGTCACTGTGCCTCGGTCTGGGTCACTCAGTCAAAGCAAGTTGTTAATAGATCAACAGATCTCGAGGCCCTTTATTAGGGAGTCAGAGAAACCAAAGAGGGGACCGGATGACGTGGTTCAGGAGTCAAGCAGGACATAAAGAGGGTAACTCCCAGAATGCATTTGTGTGATGTTTTAAACCCTGCACTTCTCCAGCAAGTTCTGGAGTCACACAGACCCTGGTTCTGGTCCCAGCTCCAGTGCAGACTGACTTTGGTCCTTGGGCAAGTGGCTTCACCTCCCGGAGCCTCAGTTTCCTGATCCGTATAATGGGGATAATTGGAGTCCTTGCCTCCCAGCATCGTTCGGGGACTGAACGAGGTTGTGCTTGCAGAGCGCCTAGCCCAGGACGGGCACACAGTCAATGCCCAGGGCATGGCATCTGGCTCTGCCTGGAGACCACCGGACAAGTATACCTTCCTGCAGCTTTACTGAGAAGTTTTTGGGAAAAGGTACTTATATAGAAATTAAAATCAGTATATTTTATAACTTTATTGTTAGAGCAAAATACCACTGCACCTGGTTTTCGGTGGTGGCCTGGGACTCTCCCCCTGCGCCCGCCCCGGGCCCCAGCCCTCTGCTGTCAGGGGCTCTGGGGAGGGCACCTTTGGGAGCCGGTCGCCTCCTCTCCGCATGGCCCTGCTCCAGGGACGGAGCACTGTCACCTCCCTGAGAGCTGCTGGAGTGAACATGCCTACCCCGTTTGTCAGATGGGAAGACTGAGGCTTGGAGTGAAAAGAATCACGAATCGAGCTTTCTTTGGTGAGTCTGAAAGTGGGAAGGGTCACAGCGTCCAGGAGAAAGCTGGAGCCCGGGCCTCTCCGGGGAGGCACTGCCAAGGGCGCTTGATGGCAGGAGCCGGCTGCTCCCTGGGGGACCAAGCACCCCAAGCCTCGTGCACCCCAGTCCCTGGCACTCAGCGGTGCTGGGCGAGCGCTTGCCATGGCCTGGGGGGCTCAGTGGGTGGCCCCTTCTTGGGGATGACCGTTTCTGGGCTAAAGCCTTCTTGACCTGGGCTCGCACCTCCACGCCTCTATGTGACCTCCACGTGACCTCCACTGACCACCTCCACGCCTCCTCTGACCACGTGGCCTCGGGCGAGTGCCTTTGTCTGTCTGTGAAGCCTCAGCGTCTTCATCAGTGAAGTGGGCTGTTGGGGACCCCCCTCTCAGCACAGGGCCTGGCGGAGCAAAGGAGCTCAGCTGGGCACCACCTGGGGCTCGGGAGGATGCTGAGGGGCCAAGAGGGATGCAGGGGGATTCGAGCGGCTCCGAGCATCCTCCCACACCTGCGTTCCCTCGATGGTTCGGCTCCTCTCTGCATCCCAGGGAGTTTCCCGTCTTAGCATCAGCCGTCCAGCCTGCCGGCCGCATCTCCTGCTGCCCCAATGGCAGTGAGACCTTGTCATCTTATTCTCAAACCATGACTGGCATCGTGATGGTCCACGTTTCCCTGTAGATAACTCATCACAGGCTGGCCTCAGAGCTTTCAAGCTCAGAGCTTTCGCCCTGCGTCCTTTTGTTGTCTCTGATGGCAGCTCCGTGATGGAGGAGGAAACCAAGGCTCAGAGAGGGGAGTGCGTTGACTCAGGTCACACAGTGACCAGATTGGGGGTGGACCCATCGGTGCAAAGGCCTGCAGTGGGAGAGAGCCCAGGTTCTTCGGGTCAGGTCAGCCAGGCCTGAGCTCAGGGGGGTGAAGAGCAGGTCCCAGGAGTCGGGCTCAGCTGGCCAAGCCCTGTCCCGGGCCTGCCCTCTGTGGTCAGGGAGCCACCATCCACTCCGAGTTCCTGAAGTCAGGCCTTGTGGGCCTGAACTCCTCCCGTGCCCCAAATGGGCTCTTGTGCAGCTGAAGTAGCCCCAGGGCGGCTCAGCCCTCCTGTAACCCCACGCTCTGCCCCTCTTAGCCTGGAGGGGGCTGCTGTGAGGATGTAAGGGGAGGCGGGGGCCAGGAGCAGGGCCCAGGCAGCGGTCAGAGACTGGTCAGCTGGGTGACCGGGGGCGTGCCTCCCCCTGAACCCTGGTGCCTCCTTGTGACCTTGACCCCTGGAGCTTTGTGGGGTTCTCTGAAATCCTGTGTGTGAATGACCGGTGCAGGGCCAGCAGTGGCAGTGGCTCACGGGTCTCGCGGGTACCTATCTGTGGCTGGCGCTCTGACGTCCTCGGTCCCAGCACACAGGGTGGTGTGAGCCGAGTGGGCAGGGCCCTGCGGTTCTCCCGGGGACTGTGGTGGGCCCGGCTGGCCCGCAGCCCACGTGGGTGGACACAGGGAGCTCCAAGGAGGCTGGGCCGCCGCCCCCGTGCTGGGCAGGGGTCTGGAGCCCAGAGGGGAGGCTGAGGGCACGGCGGGGACTGGGGCTGCTCCGAGCCCAGCTCAGCCAGAGGGCCTGGGAATTCCGGATGGGAGGCCAGCTTTCTTCCTGATGAAACCCAGGCCGGCCCGGCTCCCGTCCAGCTGGGCATTTATGGAAAACGGGAGTGGGGCGGGCAGAGGGACCGCCTCTCCCTCCCACCCTGGCAGAGGCATTGACTACGAATTGCAGTAGCAGCGACAGTGAGACTCGCGGCTCCTGTGCGTGTCCTCACGTTGTATCTGACCTTCCAGCGGCAGCTCTACCCGATGAGCCTGCCACGCCCGCCCAAGGCCACCCGGCTCAGTAGTGCAGCTGGGACCCGGCCAGGTGTCCGGCCCAGGGCGTGTGCCCACCCTCCTGTTGCCATGCTGCCCCTCGTGTGTGTCCGTGGGCTGTCCCCGGAGAAGCGATTTGGGGCTGGGGGAGCTTGTGGCACCTGGAGGGTTAGAGAGCGCAGGTGTCTGCGCACCCAGCCCTCGGGGGTGGCGGACGTGTGGGTGGGAAACCCCGCAGGCAGTTAACTCTCTTTCCTGTCCTCCGCCCCCTCCGGCTTGCAGCGCCTCACAGTTGGCACAGCCAGGTCATGTCTGCTGTGAGCAGGAAGGGGGCCACCCCCCTTTCACAGACAGGGAAACTGAGGCCCCGACAGGGGCAGTGACAGTTCATGCAGCAAGGGAGTGGCAGACCCCTGGAATCCAAGTCCCACAGGACCAGCATGCTTCGCCTCCTTCCCCACAGGGAGCTGCCCCTCCCGGGGGGTGCGGGTCACTGTCCCTGGGGTGGAGGGGGGTCAGGCTTCCGTGGGGCAGGAGGGTGCCTCCTGGTGAGCAGAACCCACCAGCAAGTGCCCTCCCTTCTCTGAGGAAGCTTTGCTAAGAGGGGAGGGACATGACCAAATTAGGGATGTTGGCAGCTGCTGGGCGGGAAATCAATGGGAGGGAGGAGGGAGGCTGGGAAGCAGCTGGCACAGCACTGGGGTGGGGGTGGGGGTGGGGGTGGGGGGACTCTGGGCTGGCCCTGGACAGTGGGGCTGTTCTCGTGTTTTCCAGGTGGCCAGGGTGAGTGGGACTCCTGGTAGGGTAGGACAAGGGGTGTTCACAGTATGGGGTCCCAGGAGGGGGAGGTCTGGTCTGGGGGCTGTCCCTTTGGGCCATGTGGAGCGTGAGGGGCCCCTGGGCCGTCCAAGAGGAGCTAGAAGGGGGCCCGACTGGCGAGGAGCCTGGGAGCGAGGCCTGCAGGGCGCCCACGCCGCCCCCCGAGATCACGTGAGGAGGGTGCCGAGAAGGGGGCTCGGAGACCCCCGTAGTCGGAGCTGGAGCCAGGAGAGGCCTGGGCCCGGAGGAGAGCTGTCCAAGGGAAGCTGCCCTTCTGGAAGCCGAGGCAGTCAGTGGTCAGAGGTGTCTGCATTAATGGGAGCAAGCATCGGATTCAGTGACCGGGGGTTGCTGGTGGCCAGGCCCCCAGTTTGTGCTGATCCCACGGGCGGCCCCTTGCTGACGGTTTCCCTTCAGCTGCGGTGGGGGTGGGGCAGCACAGGCGACATACACGCAGCCTTGTCCCTGGAGATGGAAGCAGGCCTGGGTGAGCCGCGGGACGGGGCGCTCAAGAGGCCGGCGAGAGCTCACCGTCTGCCCTCGTTCCCTCCTGCTGCCCCCCACGCCTCTGTGGGGGCCTCCAGCCCCCACTTTCTGTTCCCGCCATGTTGGAGCTGAGCCTCCATCGGCAGAGAGGCATTCTGCTTTAGGGAAATCAGATCAGACTCAGCATCCGTCCCGGGCTGCAGGGACCGGCAGTTGAGAGCTGGTGGCAGGGAGGGGAAGCGGGAAGCTGCCTCAGAGCGCTGCAGGCACCCCCACCACCCCGGGGGACTGGCCTGGTGCTAGGGAGCCAGCTGGGGCGAAGGCTGGGCAGCCGCAGGGCCTGGCCCCCTCCTCCCCCTGCCATCCCCGGCTCTCAGGGGGGTCAGTGGGAGAGGAGTAGAGTGGACGCCCAGCCCCTCTCTCTCCTCGTGGCTCTGTGCCCGCTCTAAGCTGGGAATTTCCTACCCACCTCAAGAACCCCTCCTGATGACTCTGCCTGGTAGGAGTTTATACCCCATCCTTCAGATGAGGACTCTGAGGCTCAGAGAGGTTAAGTAACTTGTTGGAAATAACCCAGTCTACAAGTGGCCAAGATAGGATGCTGACCTCGAGCCTCCCACCGTTTCGGCCCTGTGGTTTTAAACACTGGTCTCCAGACGAGCCTGGGCCCCCTGGCCTGGAGGCGGGAGTGTGCTGGAGGATGGAGCTCCTTTTTAAAATTGGCCAGAGCTGGTCGTACCTGTGAAGGTAAAGGCGTTGTGAGAACCGTGTTTCAGGATGTGTTCCAAACGGAGCCAAGTGGCACTGTGACGATGGGGGCATCAGCAAGGGTTTGTTCTCGGCTTCCCGTGCGCAGGACGCCGGGCCGGGCTCCGCGGGTGAGGCTAGGACAGGCCAGGAGATGTCCCTCGGCCTCTGGGGGCCGAGGGTCCAGCTGGGAAGATAAGAGGAAAAAAATGCTCCTCCCACATGACCTTGAGTGCTTGCTGGGTACCAGACATCGTCCGAGCTCTTTCACTGCATCCCCCTGCTGTACGACAGAGGCTGTTTGTCCCGTTCTGCCAATGAGCAGACCGAGGCTCGGAGGCATGGGGCTCTTTGCTCAAGGCCACGCAACCAGAGCCTCCGCCAGAGCCCTGGCTGGGCTGACCGCGGAGCCCTTTCTGCGGACCACTCTCCTTTGCCACCGCCCCCTCCCCGCCTGACCCTCCGTTGTGAAGCTGATGGAAAGACAGACTCCTTGTAGAGCGGTGATTCCCGCGTGAGGGGGCTTCGGAGGGGGCTGTGGCAGGGTCAGGAGGGCTTCCGAGAAACGGGGCATCCCAGCTGGGATTGGAAAGGTGTGTAGGGGTCGCCAGGCTGAAAGGTGAGGGGGAGTGTTCTGGGCGGAGGGAACGGCAGGTACAAAGGCCTGGAGGCAGAACTGGTGAGAGGAGCTTAAGGGGGGGGTCACAAGGGGTGGGGGTGTTGGGGGTGGGCAGGGGCCTGGGGCTGGAGGCACTGAGCACGGCCTGCCTTCCTCCTGGGCTCTGAGCCCTGAGCCCTGAGCAGGGATCCGCCAAGTGCAAGGGCGGTGTGGTTGGACGCCTGTTAATTTCACGCTTGGATGGTGGCCCGGGAGAAGCGGGGATGGTGCTGAGCCTGGGAGCCTGAGCCTGGGACCGTCACTCTGAGGTCTGGGCGGAGGCAGAGGGACCCCAGAATTGTCCCCATCCCCCGCCTCCCTCCCATTGCGTGAGGGGGTCGGAGCTGCTGGGGGCAGGACCCCAGGCCCTTCTGGCGCTGTGCGGGGACAGCACACAGAATGGGCTGATGAGGACAGACGTGTCCTCCCCACTTTTCATTTTGAAAAATCGAGGGAAGCATTGAGATAAGAGCGCGGGAGCAGCTGTGTGGCCTCCCCCCAGATCCACCCGCAGTCAGCATCTCCCACGTTTCCTTTCTCTCTTCCCAAGTATCTGTGCGTATTTCTGACCCTCACCCCTGATACAGCTCCAAGGAGAAAGGACCTTCTCCCACGTGACCTCTCATTGTTAGCACTCCTAAGAAAATCAGCAGTGAGTCCGTCAATGTCCTTTATCGCCGGTGTTTAACTCTGATCCAGGACCCAATCCAGGTGTCACGAATCGCATTGGGTGGCCTTGTCTCTTTAGTCTTTTTCCAGAACAATCCCTTCCTTGTTTTACCTTTCATGGTGCGGACTTGTTGACATGTCCTGGCCACTTGTTTTGTAGAATGTCCCACCGCTGGGTATGTCTGATTATGTCTTCGTGATTAGACTCAGGGCAAAGGTTTTTGGCAGGAGAACTCCGCAGGTGCCGTGTCCTTTGGCCGCCTCACGTCACGGGACGCGTGAGGTCGGGGTGTCTCCCGACTGGGGAGGCCAGGTTTGATCAAGAACACTCATCTTTTAATAGTTATCTTTTTATTGTGTATTAGAAAAGATGCGACTGGCCCACGTCGCTGGTCATTGTGTGGGTATTACTGCTTAGACTGAAACGAGATTAGGCAAGAAGGTGAAAAGGGTGAGCCGGTTTAGAGAAACACCCCGAGGGGTCATCGGCAGGTGGATGGGGAGAATTGCCAAGGTGGTGTGGGCATGGCTGAGCTTCTGGAAACCCAGGTGGAGCGGTGAGTCTGCGGGTCCCTGTGTCGAGCACAGATCCTGCTGTTCCTCTTCCGGCTGTGGCCCCAGGCCCCTTCCTCAGGCCGCCTCCCCCGCTCAGCTTCCTCTCCTACACAGAGGCTCACACCGGACGTCCAGGCTGGGGTGGTAGCACAGATCTGCCTGACCCTTGTCGAGGGGCTCGGGGCAGGTGGCCAGGCTCCCAGAGGGCTGCCTGCTGCCCACTCCCCCTCCAAGACCCTCCAAGGCTCCAGGCAGAGAAGCAGTGACAAGCCACTGGCCCTGGCAAGGTGCCCGGGGACGCCTGATGGCCTTGTCTGTTTCCTAAAGGTTAATTAGCTGCTTATGGGATCGGGCAGGGCTTCTCTCCCCTACCCCGGCTCACATCCCCTGGGGCTTGGCTGCCTAGCCTGCTGGCTGCCCAGTGTTCTGTGTTGGGGACCGTTCTAATGGGGGAGGGGACGGCCAACTATGTCCCCTCTGCCCAGCGCCCATGGCACCTGCATCCTGGGGCCTCGTCGGGGGTGGGGGGTGGTGAGGGGGTACCGGGGAGGCTGGAGGCTGAGAGCCTGGGGCAGGCTGGAGGCTGGGGCTGGGCCGGGGCCGGGGGAGGGTTGGGGCTTCTGAGCTGGGGGATTCTGGGGAGGCTCTCTGGCCCTGTGAGGCCATGCTTGAGATCAGCAGTGGATGTGCCCATGAGCCCTTGCCACCCAGCTCCTGCAGTTTATGTCACGTGATGCCAAGGTCACACAAGGTCATGAAGCTCATTGGCTGACTCGAGGTGGGTAGAGGGTACCCAATGGGCTGTCCATCCTGGGCTCTGGAGACACAGTCCCAGAGCTGCCATATCCTGGCAGGGTGACCCCGGGTGCCTTCAGGCAAGTAAGCGGACCTGTCTGAACCTCGGTCTCCTCATTGGGAAAACGGGATCACACCTGCCTATGGGATTCTTGTGCAGGTGGAGAGCACCAAGCCCTTTAATCTTCACAACAAGCACATTTTACAGATGAGGAAACTGAGGCTCAGAGAGGGGCAGTACTTTGCCCAAGGACACACAGCTAGGAAACTGTGGAGCTGGATTTGAGCCCAGCTGGTGCAGTCTGGCTCCAGAGTCCACGCCCTGAGCTCCCGGCCCTGCACCGCCAGCCTGAGTGGCAGGTCCAGGGCTGCCCAGCCTGGGTTAGGCCTGCCTGACTCCTCTCTCACCCCCTACCCTGTACCAGAACTCTCTTGGAAAATTGCATTCTTTTCCCCTGGGTCTGGCTGTCCTGGGTCACCGGCACCTCTCTCCGCGGCCTCTCGTTGACAGGTCACTTCCTCAGGCCCTCATTTGGGCTTGTGGGAGGAGAGCGCTGACGAGGAGGGCCAGGCGGCGGAAGCTTCCAGCCTGCTCCAGGAGTCTGACCACCGCGTTCCAGGCTGTGGGTCTCGTGGCTGAGTTCAGACCGTCGCCCTGCCACTTCATGTCCTGGCCCCTTTGTGACTCACTTTCCCCATTTGGAGCCAGGGCAGAGGAATGCTGTCTTCCCTCAGAGCTGCTGTCGGCGTAGCTGAGCCAGAGCGCAGAGGCCCGCCCTGGCTCAGACCCGCGGGGGGCTCGAGGGACTGGGCCGTGGCTGCCCGCGGGCTTTGAGCTGTGTTTGAGGGGTGGCCTCCCAGGTCTGACGAGGCACAGACAATGCAGGGCCTCCCTTCCCAGTTCCCTGGGAAGAGATTCCAGTTCTGCAACTCGGTGGCCCTCCGCCTAGCACCCACCTTCCTGTCCATTCGTGCATTCGTTCATTCATTTGTTCGTTCATTCATTCATTCATTCCACAGCCTGTATTGAGCACGTTTGAGTGCCGGCTCCGAGCTGGGGTCAGGAGCTTCCGCACCTGTTACCATTGAGTCCCTGGCACGGCTCACGTGGCAGGTACTGTTACTATTATTCCCTCTTTACAAACGAGGAAACTGAGGCACGGGGAGCTGGAGGTGCTCTCCTGAGGCCCCCCACGCCCCCCCTGCCCCCTGCAGAGAGCGAATGTGCCCTTGGCGGTGCTGTGATGTTCCCGTTCAGTGATTTTGGAGAGAACATTGTTTGATTCGACTTGAACTGATTCAGTACTTTTCAGAAAAAACATTTTTTGTTTCACGGTTCAGTAAAGAGTGGCTATTTGGGCTCGGCGGGAGGTTCAGCCACTTTACACGGCTCGTTCCAGCCTTTGGTCCTCGGCCCCGCTCTTGTCTCGCCTGTGAAAGACCCAGGACTGTTCCCTGTGAGGGGCTGGAGGGACGGGCCCAGTAGGGGGCTCAGCCTGTCTGCTGGCCCCACGTACCCGCAGACGGCTGCAGGCCTGGCACCAGTGCCTCCCCGGCCCACTCTCCCCGGGGCTGAGCGATGGGGAGAGGGTGTCTGAAAGCTGGGCTGGGCGGGACCGTCCTGTCTGCCCACCCCAGGACAGGGGAGAGGTCCACCCCTGCGCCTGACAGGCTGTTCTTTTGGTCCCCCGGCAGCACGGTGGGTTTGGGAGGGGATGGGCCAGGGCTGTCCCCTGCTGGGGTGGCCCGACACACAGCTCCTGACTGGGGCTGTTCACCTGGGGGCTGTGGTCTTGTTCAGAGCCGGCCAGTGTCCCGCTGTGGGCAGGCAGGCCGTGGGCCGGGTGGGGAGGGTAGGAGGATGTCCCCCAGTGTCCATGCCCCCACCCCCAGGACACCTCCCGGAGCTAAAAGCCTGCTTTTCTATTTTCTCTTGCAGTTACCGAGAAGGAGGTCCAGCAGTGGTGAGTAGCTGCTTTTTCCTAAACTGTGGGTGGGGGTTGGGGTGGGGGGGTGTTGGCTTCGTGCTGAGGGGACAGCAGTCCGGCTGCCCGGGACAGGGGCACATGGAGGGGCCTCTGAGAGTGGCTCATCCGCAAACCAGGCCGGGCCGCCTTGCTCTGATTCCCTTGTTCACGAGGGAGTGACGAAGATCCGACCGAACCGGGGTGGGATGGGCGGGGTCTGGCAACGCCTTGCCTCATGTGGCGTCTCTAAGGACCACCAGCCCTGAAGTGTTCACTCCAGGTCCTGCTCACCCGAGGGAGGGGTTTGGACCAGAAGAGAGTCAGGAGACTGGGTCCCAGGCCCGGCTTCGTCACTAAAGCATCTTCTCTCTGGGGTTCAGCCGCCCCTTCTACAACGTGATGGATTAGACTGGATCAGGGATGGAAAATAAGCTCCCTCATGGGTGCAGCTCTGATCAATCCTTAGTGGCTGCCTGGAGTACCGTGTTAAGAAGGATTCTGAGGCTGTATGTCAGGGAACAAATGGAAAGTATAGCAGTGAGAGATTAATGAGGTCTGTAATGGATTAGTGATGTCTGCCCTGAGCTGGGGAGAGGAGAGCAGCGTATTGTCTGTCGCTGCCCATGGATGTGGAGCAGACAGGAGGGGCCCTCATTTTAAGACGAACCCGAGTTGGGTTGGGGGAGTGCGGAGGGGAGCTTGGAGACCTCAGTGAGGTTTGGTGGTTTAGAAATGGGCTTTACAGTCCTGGCCGTCTGTCCTATACGAGTGACCTCAAGTGGTCCAACCCCTCTGAGCCTCACTTTCCCCACCTGTGTGACAGGAGTGATGACGCACTGGGGACACATCCCCCGGAAAGGTCGGGGCGCAGTGCCCAAGAGACGACGGCTGTTGCCAGTGGTCTTCCGCCCGCTGCTCAGCTGGGGTGCTGAGGCCTAGCGACATGCCCTCTGTCACACAGCCAGGCTGCGGTGGGCAGGGCCCGGCTCCTCTGGGGGCCACTCCCTGTGCCTCCGTGTCCCTGGGCCAGGCTGCGAGGGTGCCCTGCCCGGCTCTGCTGACCCCTGGCTGGACACGCAGCCAGCTGGCAGAACCGGCTGACGGGCTGGCTGCGCCGGGCGGGGGGGAACGCACGTGGAGGGAGCAGCCACTACCCCCTTCCTCCCCCACATCCTGGGACCCAGCTGTGGGCCTGACCTGCCTCCAACCTCGTTTCCACTTCTCCACGTCCCCAGGCGAGCGTTCCAGAAACATCCCTGCTTCTAGGTCTTTATCCCGGAGGCTCTCCCTCCTGGAACGCCCCACCCTTCCTTCCTGGGCTGTCTGAGCTCTACTCTCCCAAAGCTCACCTGAGTCACCTCCTCCGTGAAGCCTTCCTGGATTCCCCATCTGTACAGAATCCCCCTCCTTCCTACACACCAGCCAGAGGAATCTTTGTCGAACATAAACCTGGTGATGCCAGCCTTCTGCCTAAACCCTCCCCGGACCTCAGGTGAAGTCCATGCCCTGTCGTGGTTTCGTGGTTCTGAGGCCCCACTCAGCCCGGCCCTGCTGACCCCTCCAGCCTGACTGCTGTCTCCCTCTGCCTGCCGTCCCGGACTCACCTTGCTCTCGGGGGCTTCCTGACCTTGGCCTGGGCTGGTCCCCCTACTGGGAACGCCCCTCCTCCACTCTGCTTGGCTGCCCCCTCCTCGCCCTTGGCCTCCTCCCCTGAGCCCCCAACCCCAGGCCCCCAGGTTGGGTGAGGGCCCCGTCACTGTCACAGCCTGGGACACACCGGGCAGCAGTTACACGTCTCCATCCCTCCCTGCCTGCACCCCTGGCCCTGAGGCCGGCACTGCCCTGTCCATCGCTGCGTCCCCAGGGCCCAGCCAGAGTGGGGCTCAGCACCCAGAGGGCCCGGCCCAGGTGCCTCACACGCGCTGCTGTCACCTGGGAGCCGTCCTGGCGTCGTCGGGGGTCTCAGCTCCAGGCTGATGAGGCTCGGAGAGGGCAGGCAGAGGGCGGGTCTGTCCTGGAGAGATGGAGACGCTTCCGGCCGCTGTGGGCCAGGCCACTCAGACGGGGCCCCGTTCATTCCGTCCTCACAGTCACCCGGAGGAGGGTCCCCTTTCCTGGACGAGGCCCCTGGGCCTTCTCCTGGAGAGGTGGGAGGCAAGGTGGCCGGGGGGCTCTGGGGCCGGGTGCTGGGCTCGCATCCCCACTTTCCACATCCTGGTTGAGCAACCTGGGACAACTTACTGGACTTCTCGGTGCCTCGGTTTCCCCATCTGGAAAGTGAGGGTAAAAATAGTCAAATTATAGGAATATTGTGAAGAATAAATGAGCTAATTCATATAAAACGTTTGGAGCAGAGCCTGGGAATCCTCTCTCTGTTGGTGTTATTAATAATAGTAATAATACTGATCTCTTCATCAGCACAACCCAGGGAGCGATCCTGAGATTGAGGGTGCCCTCCTCGTTACATAGATGGGGAAACTGAGGCGCAGACAGGTGGAGTGGCTTTGATTCATTGATCAAGCTGACATTTGAGCTACGATCTGGACAACAAGGACTCAGCCTGGAGGAGAGTGTTCCAGGCACAGGGAACAGCAAGGACAGAGGCTCAGTGATAGGAATAGACTTGGCGTGTTTGAGAAACAGCAGGGAGGCCAGAGAAGCTGGCCCACAGAGAGCAGTTGCCGAGGCTCCCATGAGAAAACCGGGCCCCCGGGCTGTGGGACGCCCAGTCCTTGCTGTAGGAAAACTCTCTAAAGAGCTTATGAAAAAAAAAAAAGGTCTTTTCTCTGCCAGGAAGTTCTGTGGACAAGTAAACGTCCTTTGGTGCATTTTGGTGGTGCCTTCAAGGTTGGAAATAGTTGACCCAATGCCTTTCTCTGGCCCTCCTGGGTCAGCTCACCACCCACCTCACTGTTGCATTCTAGAATGGCCACGTTCCACATCCCTACCTCACACGGGTCAAAGCTAGGTGAGGGGTGATTAAACAGTGACACTCACACCACCACTCTCCCTGCCTGTGCCCACAGCAGACATTGGTAATGGATCACAGATTATGGCGCTTTGGATCAGTCTCCTCCAGTGCTCTGGGCAGCCAGTGCAGTTGTTTCTAACACACAGAGTGAACCCGTTTGTCATCCCTTGATTGGCCTGAACCTCACTGGTTCACTGGGATGGTATGAGGCCCACCGTGCCCCTGGTCCTTTGCACAGGAGACAGATAGGATGAGCACCTGTGTCCCAAATGCCCAGGCCCATTTTCAGAGGCCCTTTCTCACCACAGCCTCCAGCCTGTGCCTCTTCATGTTCTAAACAGCTCTCAGGCGCCCAGGAGCTGGGGATGCACCGGTGCCTACCCTCCCCTGGAACACTCAGGGCTCTTGAGCCCAGCAGCTCAGAGCGAAAACGTCTGGGGAGGGAGTAGGGAGACAGGAGGACGGGGCGCAGGGGACAGCTCTCCTCTCCTGCCTGCGAGCACCTGGGGAGATGCAGCCGGGGGCGCACCTGCACCTTCCTCTTGCGTGTCTCTCCTGCTTAAGGCCCCTGAGGCTTCCCACGGCACTAAAATGAAACCTGAAGCCCTTGCCTGGCCCTCAGGGCTCCCTGCGTCCCTGACCTCACCCTCTCCCGCTCACTGGGCACCAGCCATACTGGTGGCCCCTCACCCCCCCAAGCTCATTCCTTCCTCAGAGCCTCCGTCCTTACTGTTCCCTCTGCTCCCAGATCTTGGCGTCTCTGCTGCAGCGTCACCTCCTGGGAGAGGTCTGCACTGACCGTGGGCCCCGGTTTCTCTGGGTCCGTACAAGATCGTCTTGTTTTGTGCTGACATTTAGTGGCTGCTCCAGAGAGGGGAACCAAGGCCCTGGGCTGTTACAAGATTCTGCGATTTTCCTGGGCCGCCTAGTGGGCCTAGAACTCAGGCCTCCGTGCTGGTGGGGTCCCAGGTCCTCCAGGAGAACCGAGGCCCCAGGTGGTCAGGAGCATAGGTCAGGTCACAGCCAGGCAATGCCTGTGCCAGCGCCACCTGGGTGCCCCGCGGCGTCCTACCGGCCACTCCCAGCTCGGGGCGGCTGGCGCAGCTGCCTGCGTTTGGCAGCAGGACGAGGCTGGAAGCTTAGGGAGGTGAGGCCCGTGCCGGGGTCTGCAGCCAGCCCGGCACCCCTGCCCGTCTCAGTTCCCCCTTTGAGCTGACTCGTCACAGTGGAAGGTCAGGAACCCTACGGGGGGCTGATAAGGGAACGGCAGCCCCTGAAAGATGAGTAAAAACTGTGGTCACCTGGAGAACGAAGAGGCCACGACCCTGGGTGGAAGCAGCACGTCACAAGTGGGACCCCCAACACGGTTCCACGGTGAGGAACACGCAGAGGGACGGAAGGGAGGCCGGCTGGGGGCTGGCGGTGGGTGCACTGGGGAGGCAGCGTCAGGGGTATGGGTCCTTTTTTCCTCTCATGTTTTCTGGAGAAACTGAGGCTCGGGGTGGGTGGCAGAGACTCTTGCCCAATTTGCACAGCTGTGTGTGTGTGGGTGGGTGTGTCTGGGTCCAGCTCACTGCACCCCCTGGCCCAGGCTCTCGGGCTCAGGGCTGCTGGCTCCTGCTCCGGGAACCCACAGAGCTGAGGGCGGCGGGCTGGGAGGACGAGCAGGGAGAGGTAGGGGCGTCATCCTCAGGGATGTTTGGGACCCTCCTCCGGGACCGTGTGAAGTCAGGTGTCCAGGGAGCCCCGGGAGGGCGGTGCCAGGAAGGGGTCTGTTGGAGAAGACGCTGGGCACGCGGTTGGCGAGGCCGCTCGGCTGCCTGCAGCTGGCGTTACGCCTTGTCCCTCATTCGTCTCTCTCTGTGTCCTGCGTTCACACTGCAGACAGGGGCCCTTGGCGGGGAGGGAGATGGGCATGCAGGGCGATGCGGGCCTGGCTGCCAGCTGCGTCCCAGAGGGCGAAGTTCCATGGGAACTGGGAGCAGTGGATTCCAGAAACTTCTAGCAGGCTGGGGTCTTTGGGGAACCAAGGCCTTGGCAGCGCTGGGGCTTGCTCTAGGCCCCCGGAGAACGAGAAGCTCGGCTGGAATTGGACTCGTGTGTCGTGGCGAGCGTGCCCTCACTCATTCACTCATTGGTTGGTTGGTTGGTTCAGTAAATCTTCCCCAAGCACCTACTATGTGCCAGGCCAGTGCTGGGGGCTGGGGACAGCAGGGACTGAAGGAGACAGGTGTCTGGAGTCTCCTGGGAGCAGGGGCTGGTGCAGCTGAGGGGGCAGTGGGAGGAGGGCTCAGAGGGAGCCCAGCGTGTCTTGTAAGTGGCATTCAGCCTTCAGTGTTTTTATGACATGACAGCTTTCTTTTTTCCTTTTCCCTTTTAAAGAAGGGTAAGACTGCAGTTGTCAAATGCAGGCTTTTCTCTTCTCATCTCCAGTGTGTCTCAAAGAGGCAGCTCCCAAACACAGTCAACAAACACAGGTTTATCAAAAACCTGTGTGTGCCCTGCTCTGCTTTGGCAGCCCAGGTTCGGTTCCCGGGCAGGGACCTGTACCACTCGTCTGTCTGTCAGTGCTGTGGTGGCGGCTCACATACAAAAAGAGGAAGATTGGCACAGATGTTGGCTCAGGGACAATCCTCCTCACCAAAAAAAAAAAAAAAAAAAAAAAAATTCAACTCCTTTTTCATATTGCAGAATTCCTGCATGCTCAGTGCAGCCGGTGAAACAATAAGCACGGAGATTAATAATAATAATAATAACAAAGAGCTCTCTCCCCCACTCCTTTCTGCTGCGCACTTGAAGTGCTGTCTGAAGTGGGTGCCCCCCAGGGGATGCGTCACGGTGGGGCCTGCGTGGTGGACCCCAGGGCCGTCCGTCCATCCCCTGTGGTGGCTGGAGAGTCTGGGGCCGGGCCCCAAGAGCCTGTCCTGACCAGGCGGGTCCCTCCAAGTTGCCAGTTTTCGGTGAGAACTGTGGTAACAGGATGCCTTCTTGTGTCTCTCCGCCTCTCCCCGGCCCGCCCGGTGCCTGCGACGATGCTAGGACCACTGTCGCGTCCGCTCTGGGTCCGGAATGAAGCGGAAGGGGCTGGGGAGAGCAGGCCCACCGAGGGCTTCGGGCCTCGGCTGCGACTCTGAGATGGGCAGGATGCCGGAGCCCGGCCGGAGCCCCGTCCGACGAGAGCACAGAGGCGGCGGCACAGGGCCCCCGTTCTGGCCACCCCATCTGCTGGCCGCGGGACTCTGTTTGACATTCCCCAAGCACCGACTGTGTACCAGGCTCAGTGGTGGACCCTGCAGATTCGGGGGAACTGGAAGACATGGTCCTGCCTTGGTGGACTGTGTGGTGCACACGCTGGTCTGTCATCTCGCGGTTGCACAGCTCATTTGCCTTGTGCACAGCTGCGTGAGGCAGCACGAGGCCCAGCCGGGGACAGGGTGCTGTGGGTGTCTGCACTGGAGCATCACTCAGTCTGGGGTGGCCAGAGGGGGCTTCTAGAAGGGAGGTGCCCGGAACAAAGTGGTGAGCAGGAGTCAGGCGAGTAAGGAGGAGGGAAAGAGTGAGCCGAGCAGAAGTAGCAGCCGGGTGAAGGCCCTGAGCCAGGAGAGGACTTACCTTCCCCAGCCTCAGTTTCCCCGTCTGTGAAATGGGCATAACAGTCCTCACCTCCTGGGCTTGTTGGGATGATTCGGTGAAATCGGGCCTGGAAAGCGAGCAGCCCAGCGCCCGGCGATCAGGAGGTCCCTGATGGCAACTGTGGTTCAGAAGCAGAGACCCCTGGAAAGACAGACGCTGTGGTAGACCCCTCCCAAGCTTGTGGGGGTCCTCAGAGGCCATCTCATCCAGTGGCTCTCACCTGGAGTGGTTCTGTCCCCATCTGGAGATGCCTTCGGGTGGTATCACTTGGGGGAGGGGTGCCACTGGCGTCCAGTAGGTGGAGACCAGGGATGCTGCTCAGCCCCCTGCAGAGCCTGGGACAGCCCCTGTCACCAAGGGTGGGTGGTACCGGGGTGGAGAAACCCCGTCTAGTCTGAGCCGCTTCTTTTGCGGGCAGGGAAACTGAGGGGCGTTGCAGGAAAAGGTCAGCTTGGGGTCCCTCTCACAGAGAGACAGGACGGGGCCAGGGCATGCAGGCACCGGTGCAGGTTTCCAGGCGGCAGCCTGTTGGAGGAGAGCGGGAGGGCGGCAGGGAGAGAGGGAGGGGCCGGCCTGCTGGGACCTGAGGCCTGAGGCCTGGGCCCCGGTGGGGGAGGAGTCACGGCTCAGTCATTCTGGGGACGGAATTCATAGGCAGGAGCTTCACTGAGAGGCAGCAGCGCCCTGGGGTGTGTGCCTGGTGCAGGGGTAGGGGACGGACCGTGGCGTGGAGTCCTGGCCTTGGAGCTGTGATGACTTGCAGGGCGAATTCGGGGCCTGGGCTCAACTTGAGTGTCTGGGGCAGCTCAGACGTCCCCTTCTCTCTGCTCTAGCCAGGCAGGATGCCCCCCATCTGACGATGAACAATGGGGTTATGTAATGTTTGGGTAGCAGGCGCCTTACCGTGCGTTTACGCGGGGGTGGTGCCGCCTGGCTTGCTGGAAGGGCGGGTGAGGCAGGAACGTGGGAGGCAGGAACTCTGGGTCTGAGCCCTGTTTCTGCTGCTAACTTGATGTGTGACCTTGGGCCAGTCTCTCTCCCTCTCTGGGCTGCCAGTTCCCCAACAATCCACAGAGGAGTGAGAGCACGTCAGTGGCTCTCTAACCATCCCCAGGGAGCTCTCGGGTTCTGGTCCCCGGGGCTCAGGAGAAAGACACCAGACACCTGGGCTCTCGCTCTGTCCCTGCCTGGCAGTTCTGTGTGTTCATTCATTCATTCAGCTCACTCACTGAGCTCACTGGACGGACATTTACTGAGGCCCCATCTGTGTGCCAGGCCCTGGGCTGGGCATCGGGCTGCCATGGTGTCAGGGAGCTTACAGTCGGGTGGGGGGCACAGCCTGGAGGCAAATACGACACAGCGTGGTGCATGCTGTGCTCGGGACCTGCAAGGGGTTTGGGGGCAGAGGAGCAGGGCAGCCTCTGGGGACCTGGCGGACTTCTTGGAGGAAGTGATGCCTAGACGGGGAGCTGGTAAATGAGTGGATTAGCCAGATAAAGAGGAGGAGAACGCGCTTGGCAGGCAGAGGGACCTGCAGGTACACAGGCCTGGAGGCTGGAGACGCAGGACAAGCTCTAGAACGTGTGGCTGGGTGTGGAATGCGGGTGGGGGAGGGTGGCAAGGGGAGGCTGGGCCATCGGGTTGGGGCCACCCTTAATCGGTTGGGCGTTGCCCCCTGGGGGAGCTTCTTGGGGTCCTGCTAACGACCCCAAAGGGGGCTGAAGCCCCCCAGTGACGTGACAGCCTCTGCAGGGGTGATGGGACAGGCCCCCAAAGGTTCCCCACTGAGGCTGCCTCCCTGTACCTGCCTGCCCCCCATTAACGCCAAGGGGCCCCCCGCCAGCCCCCCCGTGGCTCGCTGCTGTTCCACGGGGCCACCGCCGTCCCCTCGGGGAGCCGGCCCCCTGTGAGCCACCATAGGAGCAGGAGCCCGTCCCGGAGAGGCCCTCGGGCGCCAGTTGTTTTCTCTTTATTGTTTTTAATAACCTTTTAGAATCACTCAAGTGACACAAATCCATTGTGGAGAACTGGGAATTTCGGGGGAGACCGAGGGGAAGTCATGGCCCCTTTCCCAGCCTCCAGAGCCAGCTGGTGACAGTGGGGGGCCCCCCCAACGTGGATCTTCAAGTCCTGGTGCCAGGCCTGCCCCCTCCTCCTGCCCAGGTACCGTCCTGGCCGGGGGCCTGGGGTCACAGCCCAGGTCTCGTCTCCGAAGCGCCCCTTCCCCGTGTCTCTGCGTCCTGGCCGAAGCGTGGAGAGTTGGGCCCGAGCGCCCGCTCAGAGGGAGGCCTTAAGAGGAGGAGCTGGAGGGCCGAGTCCCTGTCTGGTCCCTGCTGTGGGAGGGGCGCCCGAGCTCGGTGCCTCAGTGCCTCCCTCTGTGAAATGGGCGTCCCTGAAGCCACTGTGAAGGGTGAGGGGGCGGCTGCGTGAGGTCCCATCCACAAAGGCCCAGCTCAGTGCCAGCAGGGGGCTGTTGCACAGATCCAGGCGGAGGGTGGGACCCCCCTGGGTCCACCTCGAGTTCCCCCAGGGGGAGGGGGCAAGGGGCGCGGAGGCCTGGCCTCTTTTGCGACCTCACGCTTGCTGTGGGCCCCGTGGGGACGGTGGTGCCCGCTCCAGCCCGACCCCAGGAGGGACGTCCCACACCCCACTCCATCTTCTCTGCTCTCCTCCCAGCCTCCCCCTCACCCCTAAGGAGCATCTGATGTGTTAGCCAGAGTCCTGTCTTGTTATCTCTTTGACATCTGACCTCGGTCGTTCAGGGTGCAGAATTCCCAAGGTTCCCTCTTTCGGGGGCCCTGCATGTCCCTTCAGGTCCCTGTGCATCCGGCACCCCCTCCCAGCCCTAGATTGTTCTCTCATGGGTGGGGGACAGTGGCTTCTCCACGTGCTCCCTCTGTGTATGGACCCCAGCTGTAGCGCCACCAGTGACCTCAAGTGCGGTTCTCCCAGAATCCTCTCCGTGACCGCAGAAGGAGAGTGGGCTCTTCACATGGGTCTCGGTTAGAGCAGAGCACAGCGGGGCACCTGAGCCCTTCAGCGGTGACCCCGGTTCCCCACCTCAGGTCCAGTCTGGGCTGGGCTGCAAGGACTTGCAAGTCTTGCCCTCTCTGAGCCTCCGGTTCCCGTCCTTAGAGCGGGCTTCATCACGGTGCCGTGCTCATGGCGCTGTTATGGGCAGTCCAGGAGCCTGGGGTTTGCTGAGTTCCCAGCAGAGAGGGGCCCAGCGGAGGTCTCAGCTGGAGCGGATGACAGCCGATCGCTCCCACTAGCTTCCCTCTGTGCTTGGAATCCTCTGCGGAAATGTACGTCCCCGTTGGAGTTGCTAAACTACCCGCAGGGGCCAACGCGTAAATTGGTTTAAAACAGCACATTTGAGTCCATAATACTAAAGATGATGCTACTGATTATTTTTTATGTCCAGCCCTGTGCCAAGTATGCTACACCATCATCTCCCCCAATCTTGCCAAGATGGGCGATAACCGTCCCCTTTTATAAATCAGGAGACTGAGGCTCAGAGAGGTGAAGGCACTTGTCTGAGGTTGCACAGCTAGCAAATGGTAGAACCGGGATTTGGATCGCAAAGGTGTGCTGCCGTCAGCTGGCCGGGTATCTGGAGGGTCCTGTGCTGGGCACTGGGGATACAGGGTGGTCAAGTCTGCTTGGAACAAAGCAGGGCGCCCTCCAAGCTTGCTGCGCTGCTCCTGCGTCTGTTTACACAGTACCCTGGGAACAGAGCTGGGGCGGGGCGTTGTGCATAATGGGGGGTGCAGGCGTGTGGGAGGAGCCAGCTGCTGGCCCCATATGGTGGCTCTGCCCACCAGCACTGCCAGCATCACCAGCCTTCCTGGCTCTGTGGTGCCAGGAGGCGCTCAGTGGAGAAGGTGGGGGAGGCGGGAGTGCCACGTGCAAGAGCGCGGCTTCAGCCGGGTTGTTGGTGTGAGTTTTGTTTTAGCCCCATTGTGGGGAGCTCGGGGCTGAGTGGCCGAGGGCTCTATGCACGGTGTCTGGGTTGATCTCATGGCAACTCTTATCCCCCTTGTACAGATGAGGCTCAGAGAGGTACAGTCACCTGTCCCAGGTCACACAGCTAGTGAGAGGCAGAGGGGGATGAGCCCACGACCCCTGTGTGGCCCTGTCTCTTTGCACAAGGAGTCACAGCCTCCGGGGCGCCGGGCCGGAGCTCCCGGCAGGTGGGCGATATTGGCATCTCTTTCACTCTCTCGCCTGGTCTGCCACCTCCAGGTACAAGGGCTTCATCAAGGACTGCCCCAGCGGGCAGCTGGACGCGGCAGGCTTCCAGAAGATCTATAAGCAGTTCTTCCCGTTTGGAGACCCCACCAAGTTCGCCACGTTTGTTTTCAACGTCTTTGATGAAAACAAGGTGAGCCCGGGACCGCTGGGGAGTCCTGTGCTGCCTGGACCCCCCTCCCTCCTGCAGCATGCTCAGCTCCCGCGGGCGCCCGCAGCGTCTGCACACCCCCCCTCTCCTGCTGACGTTCCCTTCTCGAGAAGGAACACACACGTGTGCACACTCGCATGCACACCAATGCACGCACATGTACACGTGCATGCACCCCACAATGCATATACACATGTACACACATGCATACACACATACGTGAACACACATGCACTCTTGGTGCACACAAGTGCACGCACATACACAAACCCACACATGCACCACACGGAGATGTGTGCGCACAAGTATAGCATGCACACAGGTACATACATACACGCATGCACACCTATGTAAACCTTGACCTTTTTCTTACAAGCACAAAAATGGAAATGCCTCCAGAGGTCATAGGATTTATAGTCATCACCAACATTTGCTGACCATTTACTGTGTGCTGAGCTCTTTCCGTGGATGCCTTTTAGTGAAGCTTGACAAACAGCCACCTGTGGGGTATGTCCTTTTAATATCCCCCGTTTTGCAGACGAGGAAGCTGAGACTCTGAGCCTCGTGCAGTATGGGATCTTTTGTTCTGGCTTCTTTCACTGAGCATCATGTTCCCGAGGCTCATCCGTGTTGTGGCGCGTGTCCCCTCCTGGCGATGGCCATGCTGACGGTTGACGTAGCCACAGTCCTCCAGACTGTCCCAAGCACTCGTTTTTCCTGGCTCCCCCGTGTTCACCGTGGATTTACTGTGACTGGTTCCCACGCCCCGTGCTCTTGGCCCCTCGGGTGGTTTCTGTTCCCTCCTGCCCTGGCTCTCTCCCTGGGGTCCCCAGGCTGACAGTCACACTGCCTGGCCCTGGGAAGAGCTCTGCCGTCTCCCAGCCTCAGTTTCCTTGTTTGCAAACAAATAGGTGGAACAGGCTGCAGCCCTGCCCTCTGCCCGGGCCGCTGAGCCTGCGGTTCTGGGCGGGGGAAGGGCATTTGCCCAGAGAGGGGGGTGTGTGTTGGCGGTGCCTTCTGGCTCCTTCTCCCATCAGACCTGGAGTCAGCTCTCCCTTTAGCCCGACCCCTGCTTCCTGTCCTGTTTCTAATCCTGCTCCCTCCCCCTCCGTCCTCCTCCTCCTGCCCCTCGTCCACTTGGGTGGCCTTTGGCCATGGGTACCTGGCGCCTGCTGTTGTCCGTCACCACCCGCCCAAGGTCCAGCCTGACGCTGACCGAGGCCACCCCCACCCTTCTCTCTCCTGTCAGGATGGGCGGATTGAGTTCTCTGAGTTCATCCAGGCGCTGTCGGTGACCTCGAGGGGGACCCTGGACGAGAAGCTGCGGTGTAAGTCCTGCCCGGATGGTCCCAGGCTGGAGGGAGGCCAGACCGGGGCCAGGCTGACTGTCCGGGGCTGAGAGAGTGGCACGGCCGTCCTGCCTTTCCATGTCGGAGGAGGTGTCCTGGAGGTGGCTGGGCAGGAGGAGCGTGGCTTAATCAGGCGGGGTGGACAGGTGGGGCAGGAACAAAGGGGGCGTTCCAGCAGGTGCGGAGCTGGGACCGCGAGCAGTGCAGCGGGCACTTCAAAGACTGGTTCGGGGCCGCCCTGAGGCCAAGTGGTTAAGTTCCCACACTCTGCTTCGGCGGACCAGGGTTTCTCTGGTTTGGATCCTGCGCGCGGACATGGCACGGCTCATTAGGCCATGCTGAGGCGGCATCCCCCATGCCACAACTAGAAGGACCTACAGCTAGAATATACAACTGTGTACCGGGGGGCTTTGGGGAGAAGAAGAAGAAAAAGAAGATTGGCAACATTAGCTCAGGTGCCAATCTTTAAAAAAAAAGACTGGTTCCCGTGCTGCATCTGCCACTTATGTGGCCGCTGTTTTGATGACTGACATCCCTTCATTCATTCATGCATCCCCCCCAACAGATATTGACCGAACACGGCCACTCCTCAGTGCTGTGCTGGAGGCTGGGAATCCAGGGCTGAATCAGACAGACAGGCACCTGCTCTCATGGCCGTCAGTCTAGCATGGGGACATTATTTTTAAAAATCCCGTAAAACTGCAACGGAGGCAGGCAGAGGGAGGTGTGAGCCGCCGGGAGAGGAGCTGACCCTGTTGAGTCAGGAGTGCGCGGGGCAGGGTGAGAGCTGGGGGGGAGGTGGGGAGAGAGTTCCAGGCAGGGAAACGGCAGGTGCAAGGCCCTGGGCGGGGGGCGGTGGGAGGAGGATACAGAGGGGAGAGTGTGCAGCCCCGCTGGAACCTGGGCTGCGAGAAGGGGACTCTGAGAGAAGATGCAGACCCTCAGCTCACTAAGACATTCACACGGCATCGCGCTGGCAACACGAAAACCTGACAGCGCATTTTTCTTTTCTTTCTTTCTTTTTAGTTTTAGGAATAAGAGAGAGAATTTTAGGGGCTGGCCCTGTGGCCGAGTGGTTAAGTTCGCGCGCTCCGCTGCAGGCGGCCCAGTGTTTCGTTGGTTTGAATCCTGGGCGCGGAGATGGCACTGCTGATCAAACCACGCTGAGGCAGCGTCCCACATGCCACAGCTAGAAGGACCCACAACAAAGAATATACAACTATGTACCGGGGGGCTTTGGGGAGAAAAAGGAAAAAAATAAAATCATTAAAAAAATAAATAAAGAGAGAATTTTATTTATGCAAAAGCTCCCCGTCCCCCCGAGGTGTATTATCTTATCTTCTGAGTTGACCGTAGCGAGTCCGGCATGAATGGGGACAGGGAGCAGGCGTGGCCGGAATCCTCCATCCCTCAGTGCCAGCCTCCGAGGCCTCAGCTCTCGCAGACGCGCTGCCCGCTCCCGTTTACCTTTCATCTCTTTATTTTATTTTATTTTATTTTTTTGAGAAAGATTAGCCCTGAGCTAACTGCTACCAATCCTCCTCTTTTTGCTGAGGAAGACTGGCCCTGAGCTAACATCCATGCCCATCTTCCTCTACTTTATACATGGGACGCCTACCACAGCATGGCGTGCCAAGCGGTGCCATGTCCGCACCCAGGATCCGAACCAGCAAACCCCAGGCCGCCGAAGCAGAGCATGCGCACTTAACCGCTGCACCCCTGGGCCGGCCCCTTGTTTCTTTTCTTTAAACCCTAGTTGAAATGGTGCACGTATTCGTGTCACGTTTGTGTCGGTCCACGTCTAGCCCTACGTGAACATTCATGGGCCGGAGGAACATGGGGCCGTGGGTGCCGACTGTGTGCAGAGGTGCAGAGGGAGGAGGGGCGTGGCAGAGCCCCCTGCGCTGGGCTGGGGTGACAGCCCTGCTGCTTGGTTGCAGGGGCCTTCAAGCTCTACGACTTGGATAACGACGGCTACATTACCAGGAACGAGATGCTGGATATCGTGGACGCCATTTATCAGATGGTGGTGAGCGGCCCGGGGCCTGGGGAGTAGGGGGTGGCAGGAGAGGCATCTAATTTGGTGACGGGTCCTGGCCCGGGCGAAGCACCCCGGTGCGGCCGCTCTCCTGCCTGGGGAAGAGGTGGCCAGGTGGGGTCACAGCCTGCGGTCACTCTGCACATCTGCACCTCGGGAGGGAGGCCGGTAGGGGCTGGGGTGATGTTGGGGCTGGGGTGGGTGGCATGTTCCAGAGCAGAACAGCAGAGATGGTAGGGGTGTGGCGGGGAGTAGGCAGTCTGCATCTGGAACCAGCTCCCATCCGGAGGGCAAAGTTTTGGGCAAAGGATCCAAAGCCTGGAGCGCCAGGAGCCCAGCCCCCACCTTGTCTGTCCGTGGCAGGGGAACACCGTGGAGCTCCCCGAGGAGGAGAACACCCCCGAGAAGAGGGTGGACCGGATTTTTGCCATGATGGACAAGGTGAGACCAGGGTGAGGCTGGACCTTGACCAGGGAGGTAAGGCGTGGGGGCCTGGCCTCGGGCCCCAGTGGGCAGGGAGTGGACACCCCTCCCACAGGTGCCACTGACCACCTGTGGGCCTGGATCAAGGCAGGCGGCACTGCCTGGTGTGATGTCGCTGGTCCGCAGCCACCCCCATCAAGCATCCGGAGTTTTAAGTAAGTTTGCCCAACGCTTTTTCTTTTATCAGCTGAGATTCTTAGCCTTTTTAACTTTCTGCCACGGAGCCCTTTGGCGTTCTGGAGAAGTCGTCTGTGGACTTCTCAGAATAGCGGCTTTAAGTGCCTCCAATAACATCCACAGGATCAAAAAGGAAGCTGATTATTTTGGAATACAGCTTTCAAAATCTTTTTTGAAAAGAATTTGTGATGCAGGCTTACGTGAGCGGCTGCACGAGCGCGTGACATAAAGCATTGGACGCCGGGCGGGCCCGGCTGCAGCAGCCGCGATGTTACGAGCACGCCCGCGGTCCCCGCGCCTCAGAGTCACACTTACTGTGGGTTCTGTCGGGGGTCGTCACCTAGATTCACCAAGGAAGGAAAAGTTAAATTCCAGTTGGGAGTTATCGGAAAGAAAGACCTCGTTTTCCCCGTCTACATTTGCAGACCTGCTGAATTCTCTCCATAGACCCCAGGATAAGAATCCCTTCCAGTCAAACTTTTTTTTTAAAACCTGAAATAACTCTGTTTTAAATGAGAGTTTCATAGCAGGATGGTAAGGAAACCCAGTTTTACTTGCCTTCGATAAAAGAATATAAACTCGTGACCTCGGGCCGGACCCCGGTGTGTGCCTGGGAAGTGTGGAGCCCGAGGCCAGTCCTCCCTAATGGGGAAAGGGTGCTTAGCACCTGTCGCACACGTGACGGTCGAGAGCCGTGTGGACAGAGTGCTGAGCGGGGGCGACTAGCTTACTCCCGGGTGGTCCGTTGCTGTTTAATGCCAAGGCCAGGCACTCCTTCATCCCCCAATTCACACCTCCCTAATTTTGGGGAACAAACACCCTGGAGTCAGATTGGCTGTAAGTTCTGGCTCTCCCAGGTACCGACTGTGGGCCCCTGCGAAGGTGACAAGCCTCAGTTTCCCCCCCCGAGCAGTGCCTCTTCTCCGGGCGGCCTTGAGCGTCCCAGGAGATGAAGCGTGTGTGCTGGGTGCCCCGCGGGTGGTCCTTGAGTCCGGCCTCTGTGCTTGTGGCACCCTCGTCGTGCTTTCCCTCTCTGGGTGCGGGAGGTGGGGTGGTGGGCTCCAGGGCCTTTTTCTTTTGCTCTCACAGGTTTCCTTGAGAGACGCTCCAGGGAAGGGATTCTGGCCAAACTATCCCCTCCCCCAAGAGACCCACTGAAGTCCCTTTAGCTCCACCCGGGGTCCTCCAGGGCTCCGGTGTAGACTGCTCCGGGAATGGTTTAAATGCCCTTCTGAGAGTGACCCCAGGGAAATGCGTTAGGCTCGCAGCCCATGGGATTAGCCACCATTTCTGGGAATTAATAGCGATGATCATGGTAACTAGACTTAGGGGCGCTTCCAGGTTGCCTAGCACTTTCGGCAGCTTGAGCTCACAGAGCACTCACCCCAGTGCCCTCAGGGAGCCAAGCAATTATCTCCTGTCCCCGGGTGAGGAAACAGGCCCAGAGATGTGGGTCACGTGCCCCAGGTCACCCAGCCAGGAAGTGCCCGGCTCTGTCTCGTGCCGGACTTCCCCTCCTCCTGAGCTGTCAGTGGACCCGCCCCGCTTCCAGGGGAGGGGTGTCCAGGGGCTGGGTCAGAGGCCTCTGTCCTAGGAGGCTGGTTGTCCCTCCACCTTCGGCCGCCTCTCTCTGTTCCAGAACGCCGACGGGAAGCTGACGCTGCAGGAGTTCCAGGAGGGCTCCAAGGCAGACCCCTCCATCGTGCAGGCACTGTCCCTCTACGACGGGCTGGTATAGTCCAGGGCCCAGAGCTGGGGTGAGTGGAGGCGGACTTGGGGCCTGGCGTGGGGGAGGGGGAAAACCCAGCCACAGGACAGTAGGGTTGGCAGGTGAGCACCTGGGTTTCCTGGGGGTGCTTGGGGTCTGCCCAGTGGGGGCATACCTGGTAGGGGGAGGCCCAGGAGGCAGGGCCTTCAGATCAGCCAGAGCCCTCTGTTTTCGTCATTTTTATATACCCAGACCCAGCCTGAGAGTTTGCTTGAACAGACGTTTCCCTGGATTGAAACACTGAGGACACTTAGTTCTGACCCTCGTCTCTGTTCCGTCCTCCATGTTGGCTGGGAGGAAGAGTGAATGACCCCCATGGTCTGTCCAGCCATGAACACTCTTGTGCGTGGCAGATGATGCCTTCTGTCCGTATTTATCTAAGAGTAGAATTGCCGCGACGTGGGATCTGGGTGTGCTCAGCTTTAGTAGCTACCACCGGACAGTCTGCCCACGTGGGTGTCCCATTTCATACGCCCACCAGGAGTGAGGAGAGTTCTGGTTGCTCCACATTCTTGCCGACATTGGACGTTCTCTGTTTTTAATTTTAGCTGTTTGGGTGGGAGGGTAGTGATCGCTTGTTGTAATTTTAATTTACATTTCTCTGCGGAGCATTGAAGTTGGCATCTCGTCACATGTGTACCATCCGTTTTAGCATCTCCTTTCGTGAAGTACTGTGTAGTTATCTGTTGCCGCATCCTAGTTACTACGAGACAGCAGCTGAGAAGATCAAACGTCAGGAACTTGGGCACAGCTTAGCCTGGTGCCTTTGGCTCAAGGTCTCTTTTGAGGATGCCGTCAAGTTATCGGTAGGCTGACCAGCCAGCCCAGTCTGCCTAGGATGGTCCAAGATTTAGTACTGGAAGTCCTGTGTCCTGGGAAACCCCTCAGTCTCAGGTAAACTGGGATAGTCAGCAGCTGTTGGCCAGGGCTGCGGTCTCATCTGAAGGCTTGCCCGGGGCTGGTCCGCTTTCAAGCTCACTCATTTGGTTTGGTGGCCTCCATCCCTCACCACGTGGACCCACGTACACAGGGCCGCCTACCAACTTGGCTTCCTGCAGAGTGAGCTTTCCAGGAGGGAGGGAGCGAAACTGGAGATGAAAACCGCAGTCTTTTTATGACCTCGTCTCGGAAGTGGCATCCTGTGTCTTGTTTTTCAAGAATGCCTTGGCTGCTTTAGACTATTGGCATTTCTCTATAAATTTTAGAATCAACTTATAAATGTCTACACACACACACACACACACACTGGGGTTTTGATTGAGATCGAGTTGAATTTACTGTTCAATTTGGGGGAGAATTGGTATCTTTATATAAATGTTGAGTGTTCCAATCTCTAAAAATGGTGTATCTCTATTTATTTAGGTCTTTTAAATTTTTTCTCTATAACGTTTTATTGTTTCCAGCTGAAAGGGCTTTCACATCTTTTGATAGATTCATTCCTAGAAATTTGATGTTTTTGATGGTATTATAAATAGTAATTTTTAAATTGTAGTTTCCATTTATTTCTGGCTTGTGGAAATTCAATTGGTTTGTGTTTATTGATCACATTTCCATGATCCTGCTAGATTCCTTTATTAAATCTAAGAGTCTGCCTGAGATTCTTTTCAGTTGTCTACGTTTTATTCCTTCCTTTTCTATTCTTCTGCCATTTGTGTCTTTCTCCTGCTTCCTGGCCCTGGCCGGGCCCTCCAGGCCAATGTCACATAGGAGTAGTGAAGGCGAGCATTCTTGTCTCTCTCTCCGTCTTGGGAGAAAGCTTTCAATAATTCACCATTAGTGAGGATGTTTGTTGTAAATGTTTTATGGATAGATTTTATCAGATTTAGGAGTTTCCTTTTTTTCTACTCTGCTAGGAGTTACTTGTTTACAAACAGCCGTGAATGGCGTTCATTTTATTAAGTTGTTTTTCTGCATCTATGAAGACGCTCACATGACTTTTCTCCCTTTGTTGTTGTTAATATGATGAGTTACGCTGATGGGTTTTTGAACACTATGCCACCCTTGCCTTCTTAGAATAAATTCCACTTAGCCATCATGTGTTACTCTTTTTTTATGGATCATCAGAGTTGATTTGGTGATATTTTGTTTAGGAGGCCCACGCTGTTCTGAAGCTTGTTTTATTATTATTGTTTTACACAAGAAATCCTTTTTCCTTGAAAAGACATTAGAATATGTTTTCAAAGAAAACCTCAATGAAAAGCTTATTTTTAAAAAACCTTCATATATAACCCAGATATAACCACTGTGAACATTTTGTGCCCAGAGTGATTCGAAAAGAATTGAACACTTACAAAGACTTAATACTCAGTAACTAGGTCACATAGAAACGTATAATCAAACCAATTTATAAAGGAACCATCATGCTTATTTCTATAATCTTAGAACACTCGGGCTACAGCTCGGGGTCCCATGGCGCGTACTGATCCACTGTCGAATTCTTCAGAGTCTGCTTTTGTGAATTACCACCAGTGGCCTCCGTGGCAACTGTCACATGACCTGATGTATCTCCCCAAGAAAAAGTCATACAATGTAATTAATTTCTTTACAGTGTGCGATTATTTTTGAATCACTCTATTTGTTTTTGTCTCACAGTTTTCTCTGAATACATATGTTTATATATTTCCTCGGCAACAATGCGTTCATAACCATATGCTGCTGGCTGTTGTCTTTGTTTTTTTGTGTTTTTTTCGCTGAAGAAGATTAGCCTGAGCTAACATCCGTTGTGGCTCTTCCTCTTTTTGTATTTGAGCTGCCTTCACAGCACGGCCACTGACAGACGAGTACTGTAAGTCCACACCCGGAACCAAACCTGGGCCGCCAAAGCAGAGCACGCCGAACTTAACCACTAGGCTGCCGGGGCTGGACCTGTTTTTTTTTTTTAATGAACAACTTATAGGAAACCTTTTTTTCTTTTGGAGACTCAACACTAAGAAAAGATTTTTAACGTGTTTTACCTAACTTGGCTTAAAGTTCATGTCCTGCATTGTCCACACAGGCTTTCCTTAACACAATTGTGTAGACATGTATCTCACCCTCACCAGCGATATGTCAGCCGAGAAGATGTAACTTCATTTCTGCGACAAGCTTTTCAGAGTGACGAGATCCACCTTTCTATAGCAGTTCCTGAAAACTGCCCTCCTCGTTTTCTCAGGCTTCTTCTAGAGCCTACTCGATATTAATTACATGCAACTTGTGTGCCGTCATTTCTGTGATTTATTTGCCTTCTCAGATTCCTGCAGTGTCGTGAGTCTTAGGGGAATTGCTGTCACAGAATCGCTGCCTTATTCAGGAGCTGAGGTCACGCGTGTTTCCTGTGTCGCTCAGTGTTGTCTCGGGCCATCATTTTTAACAGCTGCGTAGTATTCCATTCTACAGCTGGGTCATAATTTAACGAGTCTCACGGTGAGGGACACTTAGATTGTTGGAAATTTGGGGGCAGATTAAAAGAAAAAAGTTTACTATTCACAGGCGACGGTAGAGAGAATAGTGTAAGTCCATGCACCCGTCACCCAGCTTCACAACCACCAGTTCACGGCCGGTCTTGAACCATCTAGACGGTCTCCCCACCACCCCGACCTGGGTTATTTTGAAGCAAGTTCAAGACACCATATCATCTCACTCATAAACATTTCAAAATGTATTTCTAAAAGAGAACAATTCTTTAAATAATCCATAATGCCAAAAAATCAACAATAATTCCTCAATAGCCTCCAGTCTGCAGGTGGTCTTCCGGTTTCCTTTTTCTCACAATTTTTTGTTTATTGGAACCAGCATCTGAACAAAGGCCACATATTGGAATTGGTTGATAGGTCTCTCTCTCTCTCTCTTCTTTTTTTTTTTTGGATAAATCTCTTAAGTTTCCTTTAATCTGTAAGTTTTCCCCCTTCCCTTTTATTTTCTTGCTATTTGTCGAGCAAGACATTCTGTGGTTCCGCGCAGCCCGGGGTTTACTGCTTGCACCCTGTGGTGCTGTGACATGCTCTGTTCCCTGCTCTGTTCCCTGCTCTTCCTAGAAGGGGCCGTTGCGTCTACAGGCGTGTTTGGCGTTCCATATGATCCACTTTTGCAAGGACGCGTCGTGGTGGGGTTTGTGTGTCCACCAGGTGGCACATGACGTCTGGTGATGTCAGCAGCCGTTGATGGTCACCTCTTCAATCCATTCATTCATTCATTCATTCACTCGGTGGTGCAAAATGGTGTGTTCTCGAGCTGCCTTTCCTTCTTCGTCGTCAGCTGGGCGACTTCTACAAAGGCAAACTTCCCCTCGTCGGCTGCTTGGTACCCCGAGGCTCAGTGTTTAATAGGAAAAGCGCGATGGGTACTTAATTCTTTCTCTTTATTTATCAGTTTTCAAAATGAATGGGATTCCTAACACCCTTTAGCGGTCACCAATGAAGTTTTTAATATATTCATATAATTATGCGTTGATGGATTCAAATGCATTTGATGAGTTTCATTGTGTTTGTGGTTTTAACCAGCAGATACAATACTGCAAATCATGAGAGTTTGCAGATCACCACAGAAGGTGATGGATGTGATTGAAACCCAGCCCAGCCTTGCGGTGTTGGCATGGGCACTGGGAGGCCAGGAGGACACAGGCCTCTCCCCTGGGGCGCTCTGGCCTGCCTCTGGGCGACTGCTCCAGTCCTCTCTCTCCCTTCATGCCTGCACCGCAACGGCCACCCCAGCTCTGGTCCTGCGGGGCCTTCCTATTCCTCCAGGGCCACCTCCACATTGCTTCTGATTGGCCCAGATAATGTTTTCAAATCACCTCACACAAATCAGGGAAATGGTCCCCTTGGATCAGACACCTACACCTGTCCAGTGAAGGGAGCAGGGACATGTGATTTAAACACAGGCATGGAGCAGGTTACAGAAAGGATCTGTAGATGGTGCAGACGGTAACAGACATGACTGTCCCCCATGCTGCTGCTTTTAAAAAAAATTTATTGAGGTGAAATTCACATAACATAAAATTAACCACTTGAAAGTGAGCAATTCATTGGCATTTGGTACTTTCATAATGTTGTGCAACCACCACATCTATCTAGTTTTAAAACATTTGCATCAGTCTAAAACCAAACTCCATGCCCATTAAGCAGTTTATCCACACACCACCACCCCCGCACCGCGACGCCAAGCCCCAGGCAACCACAATCTTCTTTCTGACTATGAGTTTGTCTATTCTGGATGTTTCACATAAATGGAATCATAAATATGTGAACTTTTGTGTCTGGCTTATTTCACTCAGCATGATGTTTTCAAGGTTCATCCGTGTTGTAGCAGGTGTCAGTACTTCATACTTTTTTACGGCTGCATAGTACTCCATTGTATGGATGTACCACATCTTGTCTATCCATTCATCCATCAACAGACACTTGGGTAGTTTCCACCTTTTGGTTATTGTAAATAATGATGCTGTGAACATGGTGTTCCTGGATTTTGTTGGGCACCTGTTTTCAATTCCTCTGGGTACGTACCTGGGAGTGAGATTCTTGGGTCCTTGTTAATTCTGTGTTTAAATTTTTGAGGAACCACCAAACTGTTTGCACAGCAGCTGCACCATTTGGCATTCCCACCAGCGACGAACGAGGGCTCCAATTTCTGCACACGCTCGCCAACACTTGTTATGTTCCATTTTTTTGATGATAGCCATGCTAGTGGGTGTGAAGTGGTATCTCGTTGTGGTTTTGATTTGCGTTTCCCTGATGACTAATTCTGTTAAGCATCTTCTCGTGTGCTTATTGGCCGTTTCCTGCATTGTTCTTAATGGGTGCAAACCATTTTATCCTATGGCTGTGTCCTCATTTATCCGACCAATCCCCTGAGAGTGGACGCTGGGCTTGCTCCCTCCCTCTTAATTTTGCTGTTACTAATGATACTGTAGGAAACATCGTATTTGTTTCTTAAGGGTAAATACTCAGCACCAAATGGGAGGGTCAGAGGCTGTGCACATTTTAGGATTTCTGACATACAACGCTGCTTTGTCCTCTGGTTGGACCCCCTCCCCCGCCAGCTCTGTGTGCATGTGTCCTCGGCAGCCAGCGCCAAACCCGCCTCACCTCCTTGTGTCTTCCAGATGCCTGGGAACCACTCACCTCCTCCCGTGCCATGAGGCCACCTCAGCCCCGACACCACCCTCCCGTGTCCACCCAGCCCTTCTCCGCAGCCACGCCCAGCCGGGCTGCCCTGGAACCGTGAGGCCCGGCTCTCCCCTCCAGCCCTGCACCACCCCGGCCCCACCACCGCCTGAAGCCAGTGGCTCCAATTGCCAACCACCTCTGCTTGTCCGGAAAACAGCAGCACGGAACGGAGAAGGCTGCAGCCCCCTGCAACAGCCAGGACGCGGCTGCCTCACCGCAGCCCCCGGTTCCTCCCGCTCTCCTGTGTGTGTGCGTTCATTTTTTATTTCAAACAGACATTGAAAAAGAAAAAAAAAACTACCTTCTGTCCTAGAAGATACGGACTGACAGATGTGGAGGAGGCCTCGGGGACTCAGGGAATCCACCCCGTCCTCGGGCAGCCAGAGAGGTCGCGGAGGTCCCGGCCTGGCCACGGGTGGGCTCGGGATGCTGGGGGGCTGCCTGGTTCGCGTCCTTGGTCCCCCGTCCTCCAGCAGCAGCACCGCCTGCGTGGCCAGGATGAGTAATGATGATGATGATGATTTTTTGTGATAACAGTATTGTGCTTTTTGTGGGGAAAGTGAGGTTTTTTTTGATACATATAGAATTGATATCTTTTATTTATTGGTGTTAACTGTTGCTGCTGCCTCGTGTGTCCGAAGCCCCCAGGGATGCGGGGCCCCCCGTTTACATGTGCACGCCCTCACCCACCTGCCCAGCGCCTGGGAGGATGGTGGCCTCCGCAGCGGCCGAGAAGCCAAAAACCTTTTTTTTTCTTTTTGGATACTGTGCTCCATGTTTGGAGAGGGGGAAGGTGGGTTTCTTAAATGGCTAATGCACTGTTCCCTCCTGCCCGAATGCCTCCTCCTTGAACCTTTTCTCTGCTCCCTGTGCACCTTCCTTCCTGTCCTGTGTCCTCCCCTGGGTCCATCACATCTTTTCCGAGGACCCCAGGGGGCATCTTTCGGTTTCTCCACTCTTGCTTTGGTGTTTGCAGTAGCCTGAGAATGGAGAGGCTCGTCCTGAGACGGGAGCCTGGAAGCAGGGATGGGTACATAAGGAAGGAGGGAAGAGGGGGTCTTTGCAAGCAAGTGAGCAGAAGTGAAGGCCCTTTCTCCATCCTTGGTGGCTTTTGAAAATCTCTCGGTTTTCTCCCACTCTGCTTTCCTGCCTGCCTGTCTGCCTTGTCCAGTAGACCACACAGCATCCTTCTTGCCTTCCCTCTCTCAGCTCCTGCTGGGAGGGAGGGGAGGAGCAAAGGGCTGCAGCCAGTGACGTCCAGGTAGTGGCCGTCTCTTGGGGCTGTGGCCCACGTGTGTTCACAGGGAGCTTCTAGCTCTGCCTGCCACTGAGACGGGGCAGCCCCAGACCCACCACCAAGAAAGTCAGACAACCTTGGACCAGGGGCCAGGCCCCCGAGGCTGGCCTTGCTCTGTGATTGTGGGCAACCCTCCGCCCTCTCGGGGCCCAGCTCCCCCAGCTGCAGAGCCAGACGCCTGGGCTGGTGGACGTGAAGGCGCTTCCGTGCCGACACCGTATATTCTGAGCCTGGTCTCCTGCAGTTTGCGGTTCTGCGGTCTGTGGCTGCGTTTGCTGGACCTCAACAGATGCGGGGACCGTCTGAGTCACTGTTTTGTCTCTTGGCACAAGTCCTCTTGGACACAGCAGCCATTGGGCCTGGTCTGTGGGTCAGATGACACACCTTGGCCCTCCCTGCAGGGCTTCCTGGTCCCTCCTGGACTTAGGAGTCATCTTTTGGCCCAGAACTAGTCCTCACCCGGGGAAGGCTTCTGGGGTGAGAAGCAGCCCCCCAGACTGTTTAGGGCCAGGCCTGAGTCCAGAATTCCTGCTGCTTCCTTGCACAGCCAGCAGCCTGTGATCCCCCTGCTCAGCCTGCCCAGGAGCGGAGGAGCCGGCCCTCGGTTCCCGCTGAGAATCGTCCTCCGTCTCCACTCGGCGCTTTCCCAGGAGGCCTGAGCGGCTCCTGCCCATTCCCCTCCGCCAGCAGACCCTCTGCCAGAGAGTGGCTTGCATGGCCATTCCTGTTGGCTGGACCTCAGCCGGCCCAGCCCTCTCTCCCTGCCTTTAGCAGGCCCTTTGGCTGCGCTCTGGCTCCACTGTGAGCCCCCCAGGTCCTGTGGGGACGGGGAGCAGTGGTTCCATTTTCACAGGCACCTTTGAAGGCTGGGCTCCTTGAGGTCACCCTCCTGCTCAGGCCACTGGCCCACGAGGCCCAGGACTCACCGCCAAATCCTGCAGCTCCTCAGCCTGCTCTGCCCTAGGTTCCTAGGGCAGGAGATGAACTTGGACATGGGGTTGGAGGGGAGGAGAGTGAGGCCTGTCCCGGGTCAGGCTGCTTCTCCGGGCTCAGCCTGAGCCTCAGTTTGTCTCTCTGGTCCCGTGGGGAGGAGCTGTTGTGCAGCCCGTCCTGGAAGCATCACGGGAAAGGGCCTGTGACTGAGTCCCCCGGGGCTGAGCAGGCAGACCCCTCCAGGGTGGAGATCTCTGAGTGTCTGTGGGAGGCCTTCCTCCCACCTCTGTGCCCTTTGGCTTTTGGTTTGGAGCCATGGTTGTGGCTTTTGGCCTTAGCCAGGATCCCGTGGACCCACGCCTCAGGCACACCTTGTGTCCATGCCCCCAGACAGCCCAGAGCTGCCAGAAGGGCCACCCTTCTTCCTGGAAGGGTGCTGGACACTGGCCATTAGCGCCCAAGCTTGCCAGACAGGGACAGTGCTGTCCCCTCCTCTCACTGGGCCCCTAGCTGCCGCACCCTCGGAACCCGGAGCAGCCCATGGGCCTCTCTCCCCAGCCCCATCAGATGCTGCTGTCTGGGGATCCCAGACCAGGCGGAAGCTGGGCTCTGCCCCTCTGCCATCCTGGCTCCCTGGGCCCAGGAGCAAGGTCCAGCCTCGGGCAGCCAGTCCTCAGCGGCCCTGGCTTCTTGCTCACAGCGCCTGCTCCCCGCTCTGTGTTGATGGTACTTAGGAGAATGTCCCGAGTTTGCAGTGTTTAACCAGGCGACGGTCAGAGTACGTGTCCCCCTGTTCCCCTGAAATGCTTTTCAGCTTGCCACCCACCTCCTAGACGACAGGTGCACCTGGGCTTTTGGGGACATTGTCTGTTCTCTGTGTGTGTGTAGGGGAGAGGTTGGGGTGTCGGGGTGCCCCCGGGGAGAGGCAGCCTCCCCCTGGAGAAAACCCCACTGCCCGCCGAGCTTGGAAAGCTCCCCGGTTGCCAGCTCAGCTTCAGCTTCCGAGGGAACGTGGCAGCGCCCCCTGGCGGCGATGAGCTGCAAAGGCCTTTGGGGCCCCCACCTGCCGAACAGATGATTCCAGAGGGAGGCTGCAGGTGGGGAGGCGAGGAGGGGCTCTGACTCCCCAGGCCAGGGCCTCCAGCCCCACGTTATTGACAGCGTGTCTCCCAGACGCCCCTCTTCAAGGTCTTCCCCAGGGGTAGCAAGTTAATTAGCAGAAGGGCACTGTGATGGGAAGCCTTGACCCCCTTTTTTTAATATCTGCGGAATAAACCCAATGGTTGATTTTTGAATGAATAAAAGGCTTTTGCTGAATAAACAGCTGGTCCCATCTTCTGTCTTGGCATCTAGGCTCAGGCTCTGTGTGCTCCCCAGGACTGGGACAAATGCAGAACCCTTACCTCGCTCCCCCAAGGCTGTACGTTTCCTTTTTCCCATGTCTTTGCAGGGGCCTGTGGTCCCGGGGAGGGCCACGTGCTCCCAGTCTGCCTCTGACCAGCTTTCTCCAGGACTCTGGGCAAGTCACTTCTGCTCATTGGGACTCAGTTTCTCCCTCCCTCAGATGGGAGCGAGAGCCCCCGCTCAGCCCACCTCACAGGGCGTTAGGGGAGCGGACAGAAACGTTGTCATCAAAGCCCCTGGCAGAGGTGAAAGGCCAGTGCAGGGGCTGCAATCTCTGGCGCCTCCACCCGCAGCCTGCAACTTTGGAAAGAAATTTGGGCAACTCTTACAAAAAAAAAAAAAGGCGATGCTTCTTGGCCGTGGTCGTTTTCTTTCTGTTTGCCTTCCCAGCCCCCTCAGAGCCTCTTTTTGGGGGTGCTGTCCTGTCTGAATCTGCTGGTGTGTGTCTCTGGGGGAGGGGCAGGCCCTGGCCCCGGTGGTGCAGGCGGGGGCAGGGCCCCGGGGTGGACAGGCCCCGTGGCATGCCCACGCCTCCTCTCGTGCTCCTCTTGTATGTCGTCCATGTCACGCCAATTAAACACGCTTCCTGACTTGTTTTTGTCTCCCTTGTGTGGACCTGTTGCTTTGTCTGTTTCTGTTCTTTTTTTGTTTCATTTTAGGTTTCTTCTTCCTCCCGTGACACCCTTTCTCTTGCTTTGGGTGTCGTCTGCCCGGTTTCCCCAAGAGAAAGAATGTGCAGAGTGAGAGCCACAGGCATAAGGATTAAACCGGAACATTTCCAGGAGTGTTTCTGGGAGACCAAGTGTTCCGTAGAGTGAGCCCCCCACCCTGTGTATCACTCCCGGCATCTCCATTGCTGCCCATTTCATCTACAGGGGTCTCGAAAGGGTTTCTCTAAAGGTTTAAAAATGTCTGAAAACAATCGGCCTAGCCCAGTGGTTCTCAGATCAGTGTATGTCCGAGTCACCTGGAGGCGTGTGGACATCCAGTTGCTGGCCTCACTCCAGAGTTTCTGATTAGCTGGGTTTGGGTGGAGCATAAGAATTTGCATTATTGACAAGTTCCCAGGCCAGGCTGATGCTGCTGGGCTGGGGACCACCCATTGAGAACCCTGGGGAGCTGTTTGCCCTGCAGGACCTCCAGATGGCTCCTAAGGAGTGCTCCTGCCTCCATTGGCCTGGGGTTCAGGCTAATCACTCGCCAGGATGTGACTCTTGCCCCCGTGATGCGGCGGGCATTGATGACCCAGGGAGCGGTCGCTCACTCCGTGGAGGGGTGCGTCAGGAGGGGAGGCGGTCCGTGAGTAGCTCCCGTGGGAGCTCCGGGTGACGGTGATATCACATCAAGAGCACAACTGCCTTTGGAAATATATTATTGCTCTTGGCCAAAGGCTCTTGAAAGACACGTGACTGTGTAAGTTGATGAGGTCAAGCAGCCAACATTAGAATGAGCCACCACCCGCAAAAATAGGTTGTGTTTCACAGTTGGTTTTGTGAAAGGAATTGTCAGACCAACACCACCTGCGAGACAAAGCTGGCAGCCGGACAGCATCCACGGGGGGCTTAAGCAGCCACTGAAGAAAGGGATGCAAAGATGGCGCCCTCCAAGGCCACGCCGGGCACCCAGCATTGTTACTCGCTCTGGCAGGGTCTGGAGCGAACATGCCAGAACTCCTCCAGCCACACGGGAGTGAATCAAAGGCAACGTGGGAAGGCAGTGTGGGACAGTGGTTAGGGGCGGCACAGGTTCCAGAATCAGACTTGGTTCCCAGCCAGGTTCCACCACTTGACATGGGACATGTGTTCTAACTGACAGGATTTTCTAGTAAAGATGTGGACGCCCAATTAGAGGCAGGTGATGGCTCCACCCCCCTCCCCAAGAACCTTGCCACCCGATGGAATGTTAACAACAAAAGCAAGTCTTATCCTGCCAAATGTCCAAATATTTACTAGCATGCAGGTACAAAAGCTGTCATACACCGTACCGGCCTTCCGTCCAAGGAGTGAGGGGACCCAGAACCCAAGGACAATGTCCCACAGCACTGAAGGCCTCAGGCCGATGAGCTCTCTCCCTTGTTGGTGCAAAGACCTGAGCTCCGGGCAATCTTTCTACCCAACCATTTATCTGGATCACCTCACACTTCAAATGAAAAGTGACTTCTAACATCCTTCTGTTAATGAACAAACTCTGTGGTGTAGATTTTTAATAACACGCATATTTAAAATGCTAATGTGATGCCTTCTTGAGAGCGGGTTCCTGACTGGGGTATTTCAATACTAAAGGACCGTCCCTGAGGTGGAGGCTCAGGTAATTTACATGCACGTTCACACTCGATTCCACCAAAGCGGTGAAGGGAAAGGAGGGCACAGACCCTCTCTGGGAAGACCTGGCTCTGGCTCAAGGGCCCCGTGCGAGGGTGGCGGGGGCAATGTTTCCAGCATATGGTGAGCTCGCAGTGGGTATTAGCTGTTTCTGGAGGTGACTCCGGTCTTTTCCAGGCAGCCCTGGGAGGCTCTACAGGGACAAGGGTCAGAGCCCCTGCTGCTGTGGGCACAGGATGGGTCATAGTCCCTTGCTCTGGGTCAGGCTGAGGTCTACCCTGGGCAGCCTCCTGTGGGGTGAGGCCCATTGGAGGCACAGATCTGGCCTCTTCCTCACCATCTGGGCCACATGCTTTGCCAGAATGGCTCAGACTGGCTGCCGTTCCTTGGGGACGATAGCATGGGTGAATCCCCCAGGATGACCCATTCTCGCCACTAAGAGCCTTCCCCTGCCCTCCCAAACCCCAAACTCATATTTGCATGTTAGAAAGTATCTCCCTAAATTTTACTCCCCACAGCTGCCTCAGGGCATCACGAGGCATAGAGAGGAGAAGAGAAAGAGAAGAGTGGGCGGTGGGGCTGGACGTGGGGAATGCCACGCGGACCCCTGCCCTCCTGTGGTCGCCTCTTCCTTGAAACTTTCCTGGGGCGGGCCCCTGCAGCCTGTCCCTCGGGCACGTCCCACCGTGACAGTGTCCAGCTCACATCCAGGGACAGAAACCAGAAACTTTATATCCTCCAGGTTCCCTGGTCTGGAGAAGCCGGGTCAGGGTAGTGGCGGGGAAAGGGGCTTTGAAGGCCGCCTGAGTTTAGGAGAAGTGAGCTCACATAGCTCCGGGAGAGCCTTCCACTTGTTCCCGTATCTCTTGACCCCTCTTTAGCTGCGCACGGGTCAGCGCGGAATAAAGGACTACATTTCCCAGCCTCCCCTGCAGCCGCACGTTGCCACGTGACTCAGTTCTGACCAATGGGATGAGAGCGATGAGAGCAGCTTCCCGCTCTCTCCACCCTCGGGCAGGACGTAGGACGCCAAAGGAGCTTTTCTGGAGCCCGCGTCCCCTGCCGCGTGGAGCCGCCGCAGCAGCCGTGGACCATCTACTCTGGACTCTTAGGAGGGGGAGAAGCACACCTCCATCTTGATTAAGCCGTCCTGGGTCTCTGTGTCAACAGCCAAATTTATATTCTACCTAAGGTACTGAGTGATCCGGTGGTCGTTTTCAGTGATCGGATGCCACCTACAAGTGTTTGTATCGAAACTCTCACTGTTTCCCAAGTGATTCAGTAAAAACCTGTACAGTGCGATGCGCTCCCCGCGTGGCCGCTTCTCGCCCACGCCTTCCCATCCCCTCTTCCCTGCCCACGTGTCCCCCTCCACCGGCTCCAAGCGTCCCAGTGGGAAGGCCTTCTGGGGAGGGCTTTCTTTTGCTGAAGGACTAGGGACATAGTGGGGGCGGGGGGCAGAGAGGAGGCCCCATAAGCAGGAGGCCCCGGAAGATTCGGCCAGCTGTGTTTTCCCTGGGAAGCCACAGTGAGAGGACTGGGTGGGCTGGCCTCACGTTGGGCTCAGGAAGGACCTTGCCAGGGGCCTCGAGACGGGAGGCCCAGAACTCCTCACCGTCTCTTCAAACTCCCACCTCAGGAACTGTGCCCTTCCCCCAGAGACCTGAAATAAAGCCATCGCATAAGCAGATCTTAGAAGTAACAAATGTGATGAAGCGTAAAACAGCGTTGTTCAGAGAGCAGGATGAAGGGCAGGGAGATGTCATCTGGCTGAGGCGGGTCCTGTTTTAATCACTGGACCGTTCATTGCCCCAGTGGCGAGGGGAAGTCTTCGTGATATTGTAGAGGGCTCACTTTAATTTTGGAGGATTCTGAAGACCCAATTAATATGTTACATGTCAAAAGGCCTTCTCGCTTTTAGAAGGAGCAGATTTGTGCAACATCAGAGGCCAGAGCTGGGACCTGGGGGTGAAGGTGGAATGGGCTGGCCTGGGAGGAGAAGGGAATGAGCTCGCCGTCACTAGAAGGGAATCATCATCATCGTCAGGGAAAGTCTGCAGCCCACTCTGAGGTTCAGATTCTATACCGACGCTCATGCATCAAATCAACTGACCCAACGCTGGATGTTTTCTAAGTGATTTCTAGGCAGCAGCCTAAACGTCCCTGGAGTCCTTCACCAGCTTCCACAGGGATGAACGGGAGTCTGGCACGTACGCTGGGCGGTCACAGTGTCAGGCTTGGGCTAGAGCCTTTGGTGAGCGTGCTGGTGGCTCAAGAAAGAGGACACACCCCTAGCAGGTCAGGACCACCAGCCACAGGTGGGCACTGCCGACCGAGTGACCAAGTATGCAGCAGGGTTGAGCTGTTCTCACCACTTGCAGTCCCCAGGGGGCCTGCTGGATGAGGAGGGACCCGGGCTGCCCTTAAAGAATGACAGGATCTAGATGGGTAAGGAGGAGAGGGAAGGGCATCCAGGCAGGGAACAGCAGGTGCAAAGGTGCAGAGGTAGGATTATAGGAGATAGCCAAACGGGGAAGAGAGGAATGCAAATGGAGCTCATGGCAGGTGCCTCCACGCCAGTGAAACATCAGATTTTTCTGGGATATGAATCCACACAGAAGGAAGAGACACAGGCCACCTTTCAGGGGTCGACCCCAGCACAGGCCTGCGCAGTCTGAGTTTGTTGCCCTGAGGCCCTCTTTACGTGCTGACCTGACAGCTCTTCTCTGCATCTTGCCCATTTTAACCATGAGCAAAGGGATCCTAACAATGTTGAGCCCGGTGATGATAACGGCTTGCGCTGAATGCTGACTGTGTGCCAGGTTCGCGCGCATCATCTCGTTTAATCCTTATGGCCGCGCCCCCTTGAGGCCGGTCCCAGGATTACACCCCACATTTTACAGATGAGGCTGCTGAAGCGCAGAGGAGAAGAGCCTGTCCAGTCTCCCAGTCTCTAAGGGGCTTCCAGGCTCCCATCAAACTGTCTTCGGCCAGAGGCAGGGGGTCGGGGGAGGCAGCTTCTGTTAAGTCCAGATCTGGGCAGTGGCCACTGGTCTCCCAGATGCCCGGTGCCCCGGAAGGTGAGGTCTGTGGGGGGAAGAGGCCTACCCAGCTGGGGCCAGGCGGTGGGCGGCCCTGAGTCTGGAGGGAGCAGCAGCTCAGAGGCAGGTGGGCGGAGCCAAGGGGATGGGGGCGGGAGGCAGAGGTGATCGGGGAGGGGGTTGCCAAGAGAGGAGACCCCAGGGTGCAGGAATGGCCTGGGCAGGCCTGGAGCTGTAGAATGGAGTTGATCATGGATTCGCCTTGCAGAGTGTGGTCCTTAGCGTCACGTGACAGAACAGGGAGCACTTGGCCGGTGCTCGGCTCTCAGGAAGCGCCCACGGACAGCCGCTGCTGTTGTGATGATTGCTAGTCTCAGGCTGGCTCTCAGCCCCTCCTCGCCCATGGCTCTGCCACCTCTGCACCTGTGTGCTGTCCTCTCGCTCCCAGTGAGGTAGCTACGGTCCTTATCCCCATCTTCAGAGGAGGAAACCGAGTCCCAGAGAGGTTCAGTGACTTGCCTGGAGTCACACAGCTAATAAATGGGAGAGTGGGGATTTGAGGCCAGGCCTGCTGGACACAAAGCCATAACCACCGTTGTGATCCATCACTTAGTGTCCTCTCTCTCAGGTCACCTAGAACTGGTACTTCCCATGGTCTAGAACTTTCCACCAGGAAATGTCACCTTCTTGGTGCAAAGATAAGTCAGACCCTTGGCTCCCTGGAACCACTGGCCCCCAGCTGGGTGTCCTTGGCTGGCCTCTGGCCTCTCTCTACCCTGGACTGTCCGGGAAATAAAGGAGGCAGTGAGCCAGCCGCTCCCGTGACCCCAGTCCTCACCCTCCTGGCCAGTCTTGGGACAGGGCAGAAGCGGTTTCTCCCTCCAGGAGGGATCTGATCAGCTACCGCATGGCCTGGGGAGGCCTGGAATTCCGGGGCAGGGTGGGGCCTGGGAAAGCCGGCTCCCTCCTGCGTTTTTGGCCGGTTTCTAGACATCTCCAAGCCAGTCCACTTGCCATACCATCTGGTTGCAAATTAACTAATGCGGGGGAGGGGGGCGGAAGTCCCTCCTCCCCCAAAGTTCCCGTCTCACCAGCACAGCATAGTTAGCTTCGTCCCCTGGGTTCCAGTCCTGGCTGCACCTCTGCCAGCGGTGGGATCTGGGGTGATACTGAGCATGACCCTTTTCGAGCCTCGGTTTCCTCATCTGTAAAGTGGGGATAATAGGAGCCCATTCCTCATGGAGCTGTCGGTGAGAATCGATGAAATGATGTGTCTGAAGGCCTTCCGTCAATGGAAGCAGTTAGCATTGCTGTTGCTATCCATCCTCCCCACCCCACAGTGGCTGCCTCTTCCTTTGGTCCAGTTTGGCTTCGGCGATGTGGCTTTCAGCTGGTATTTTTCACGGCTTCAGCCGCTGGCGAGACTGCACGGGAGACTCTGGTGCAAGTCCAAGTTTCTGGAGAGGAGAACTCCTCGAGTCAGGACCCCTCAGCGGCTGAGGGGGCGCCTCTGTGGTCATAGGGCTTCCTCCCTGCCTCCAGGCCCCTCCACACCCGCCGTGGAGCCGTCTCTGGAGCACCCCAGACCCCTAAAATCCTCAAGGTGCACAAAGGACACTTTGTGCAAATGACGGGGGAAGCACCTGCCTCCTGCTGGGCGTGGCCAGGTGCTCATGGTCTTTGCCCTCAAGGCAAAGTTTAAGTGCATCTAAGGAGGGGTTTAGACTTGACCTGTCCTTGCTGCCTCCCTCCCACCCCTTTCTGGAACCACGAGGACTCACAGGGTAAGATGAGCGGGGCAGCTGGGCCCCCAGGGCCTGTGTTGAGTTTGCACCCAGTCCAGCGCTGCTGTGGGCAGTCTCTGTTACAGGATCGATACTTGGAAATTCCACGGATCCATACCCAGCACACAGTGGGCTGAGGTTTGCTCGGTGCTGGAGGAAGAGCGAGAGCTTAGAAAGTCCCAAGGGACCGAGAAGGGTGATAAAATGATGTTTCCCAACAGGATTGAAACAAAAAAACAACCCACTAACTGGGAAAAAATATTTGCAAGTCATATATCTGACAAAGGCTTAATATCCTTAATATATAAAGAACTCTCGCAACTCAATCACAAAACATCAAACAACCCAATCAAAAAATGGGCTGGAGACTTGAACAGACATTTCTCCAAAGAAGATATACTGATGGCCAATAGGCACATGAAAAGATGCTCCTCATCGCTGATCATCAGGGAAATGCAAATCAAAACTACACTAAGATATCACCTTACACCCCTTAGAATGACAAAAATATCTAAAACTAATAGCAACAAATGTTGGAGAGGTTGCGGAGAAAAAGGAACCCTCATACACTGCTGGTGGGAATGCAAACTGGTGCAGCCACTATGGAAAACAATATGGAGATTCCTCAAAAAACTAAAAATAGAACTACCATACGATCCAGCCATCCCACTACTGGGTATTTATCCAAAGAGCCTGAAGTCAGCAATCCCAAAAGTCCTGTGCACCCCAATGTTTATTGCAGCACTGTTTACAATAGCCAAGACGTGGAAGCAACCTAAGTGCCCATCAACAGACGAATGGATAAAGAAGATGTGGTACATATATACAATGGAATACTACTCAGCTGCAAAACAGAACAAAATCATTCCATTTGCAATAACATGGATGGACCTTGAGAGAATTATGTTGAGTGAAATAAGCCAGCGAGAGAAAGATAATCTGTGTATGACTCCACTCATATGAGGAATTTAAAACTATGGACCAAGAACAGTTTAGTGGATACCAGGGGAAAGGTGGGGTGGGGGGTGGGCACAAAGGGTGAAGTGGTGCACCTGCAACATGACTGACAAACATTAATGTACAATTGAAATTTCACAGGATTGTAACCTATCAATAACTCAATAAAGAAAAAAAAACTGGAAAAAAAAAATGATGTTTCCCATAAAGGGAAATGAAAGGATTGGAAATCTGTCTTTATTTCCTTGCAAGTGGAAGGAGCTTCTCCAAGGAGCACCCGCCGGGAGGACACGCAGCTACTTCAGGAGTCCCCGTCCCCGCCATCCATCATACGTCACCATACCCACGCCCTGGCCTCAGGTCAACCAGCCCAGCTTCAAATCCGGCGGAAGCAGCGGCTGGCAACTCGGAGCTGCTTCTGTTCCCTAATCTTTGTGTGTGTGTGTTGGTGTGTCTCACAATTGAAAAAAGAATACATTTAACACCTTAGTGCCAAAAATGAAAGACCAAACTCAATTGTATCAATGGGATAGGCTTCAAATATTTAAGAGACCCGTACCAAAAACACAGGAAAAAAGATCTTATTCCCGTGAAGCTTGCACTGCTCTCCCGTGGTTTAGGTTAGTGACGACACAGCGAGTAGTCATTTTCTGAGAATCTAAACTCTGGTAAGTTGATCAAACAATAGGCAACAAAGTTGTTGCTCTCATGATTCATTTTTTTATTGAGGTAAAATTCAGGTAACAAAATTGACCATTAACCATTTTAATGTGTACCGTTCAGTGGCGTTTAGCATCTTCACCATGTTGCACAATCACCGCCTCTGTCTGGTTCCCAGACGTTTTCATCACCCTGAAAAGAAGCTCTGTTCCCATTAAGCAGTCACTCCCATCCTCCCTGGGCCACCGCCAGTCTGCTGTCTGTCTCTGTGGATTAGCCTATTCTGGATATTGCACATAAATGGAATGCTACAATATTTGTCCCTTTGTGTCTGGCTTCTTTCGCTTCGCATGATGTTTTGGAGGTTCATCGTGTTGTGGCCTGTGTCAGGACTCCTTTTTATGTGCTCCCTAATCTTTAAGTTGAGGGTGACCACGCCCATATGGGCCCGTGGGAGGGAAGCGAGCACCTCTCTACAGCAGGCTTGACTAAAGACAGACTCTCCGAGTGGCTCCCATCCACGCCCAGAGGGCCAGGCAGGTGCAGACAAGACTGTGGTTTCTGTTGAAACACCGCACCGTGCACTCATGGTGGGGGTAAACCATCGCGCACAGAAGCTTCGTATCGGCACGGACAGCACACTCTCTGTCTACTCGTCTGCAGAGTGGGGGTCACAGCAGGATCGAGCATGAGACTCACACGGGATGATGACCAGGAACTTCACACACAGAAAACACTCAGCAAATGACGTGATCCTCACTGCCGTTCCTCCCCCTCGGGCAGACCTTGACCGGAAGCCCCACTGTGGTCAGAAGGGCCCTTGACGTGACAAACTCAGGGCCAGGGGCTGAAGTCCGTCCTAAGGATGTTGCCTGCGGGACCCAGGAACCCTCCAGGTCTAAGGGCAGAAGTTTGCTCTCTCTGGACCGTGCTGGGTGGTCACCGCCCATGTGTGCTTCAGTCCCCCGTCTTAATTTCAGGTCCTCTAGAAATGGTCCTGGGTCAAGGATTCGAGGGCAAGGGTTTGTTTGGGAGGTGATCCCAGGGGACGGATTGCAACAACCTTGGAGGTGGGTATTATATCTCCATTTTACAGATGAGGAAATGGAGGCTCAGAGAGGCTGGGTAAATGGATATTAACATTACGCTTGGACTCTTAATAGATTTTTTAATTGTGTTTTTTAAAAAGCCCTGTTTTCATGGCCAGTAAGCACATGGAACATGTTTAACTTCATTAACAAAACAAGAAATACGTATGAAAAATAAATATAACACATTTTCATCCACCATATTGGCACAGATTTTAAAAATAACATTCAATATTGGGAAGAGTGTAGGGGAATAAAGATGTCCACCCGCTGCAGGTGGAAGGATATGTTGGGACAGACTTTTTTTTTTACCCCCCCCCCCCAAAGTCCCCAGTACATCGTTGTGTATAGTTGTAAGGTCTTCCGGTTCTTCTCTGTGAGCCGCCGCCACCACAGCGTGGCTGCTGACAGAGGCGTGGTGTGGTTCTGTGCCCGGGAACTGAACCTGGGCCACCGAAGTGGAGCGCGCCGAACTTTAACCACCAGGCCCTCAGGTGGCTCGTGGTACAGACTCTTTGAGGGCAATTTACAATGTACATCAAAGCCATAAATGCGTGCACCCTTCAGCTCAGAAATCTGCTTAGAGAAAATTTTCCCTCGAAAATAATTAGGGATATGTCCAAAAATTCAACTACAAGGTGTTCACCAAGTGTGAGTAAAAGTAATAGCAGTAATTATCATGGCCTTGTTTCTATTTAGGAAAACAACTCAAAAAGTGGAAATAATGGGCCAGCCCGGTGGTATAGCGGTTAAGTTCTCAGGCTCTGCTTCAGTGGCCCGTGATTCACTGGTTCGGATCCTGGGTGCAGACCTACACACTGCTCATCAAGCCATGCTGTGGCAGCATCCTACCTAGAACTAGAGGGACCTACAACTAGGATATACAACTATGTACTGGGGCTTTGGGGAGAAAAAGAAGAGGAAGATTGGCAACAGATGTTAGCTCAGGGCCAATCTTCCTCACCAAAAAAAGCAGAAAAAAAAAGTCATCTTGGCTCCATTTTTTTTTTTAAGTGGAAATAAAGCAAAAAGAGGCCTGGGCATCCTTTAAATGTCATGCCAGGGCATTTTCTAACAAGTCCACCTGGGGTTCAGCTCATTCTCTCAGCAGTTGTATCTTCTTTTGACTCTAATCGCCATCAATTAAGGATCAGATATTTTATAGTTCTGTGAAGTCAGAGGCTAATTTGTAGACAACTGCTAAGGTGCGAAGATTTTCTTTTCTGCCAGGTGGAAAATAACCCCAAAGCAATCCCAGCGTTGTGTCTACTTCAGCAATCGATGTCAGCATTCCTTCTTTCCCCAACTGTAGACAAGCCCCGTCTTTTTCATATTCTCCTTGAACCGACTTTGTCATTCTGCCGATTCCCTCACTGATGCACTCAGCCATGCAGCACCATTTATTTCTATGAGAATTATGTTTTTATCATTTTGAAAATTTTGCTTTCACGTATGTAATATTAAAGATGGGACACAACATAAATGTCTGATTCGAGAGCATTGGCCAAATAGATTATGGTAGACCCATTGGTACGATGGATTACAAAGCAGCCACTAACGACCAATTTGTAGAGGACTCTTTAATGACATTGTAAGTAAAAAAGCAGATTCCGAAACTATAGGCACAGGATGAGGTCATTCTTGTTAAAAATAAGGTGCTGTGGACTGAATGTCTGTGTCCCCCCCAGTTCGCATGTTGGAGTCCTAACCGCCAAGGTGATGGTATTGGGAGGTGGGGCTCTGGGAGGTGGTTAGGTTAAATGAGGTCATGAGGGTGGAGTCCTCATGAATGGGATTAGTGTCCTCACAGAAGAGGACCAGAGAGCTCCCTCGCCTCTTTGTGAGGACACAGCAAGAAGACTCCATGTGGGAACCAGAAAGCAAGTCCTTTCCGGACACTGAATCTGCCAGCAGCGTGATCCTGGGCTTCCCAGCCTCCAGAACTGTGAGAAACAAATTTTTGTTGTTTATAAGCCATCCAACTTGTGGTGTTTTTGTTATAGCAGCCCAAACAGACTAAGACAGAAGGCAGAGACTGGTCTGAAGCTGTAGTCACCAGGATTATGACAGTGGTTATCCCTGGTGTGGAATTAATAAAAGAAACCTTAACTAAACTGGAGACGGGAAGGCCTGTAGGGGGAGCTCTCATACCCCATCACACATCATCAATTACACCAAATGAAAGAGAGAGACTTGCATCTTGGACGGGAAGTAAAACTACTTTACTACTGAAGGAAGACTTCTCTCTCCACCTGGCAACAGCCCAGCCAATGAGAAATGCCGCAGCCCAGCCAATGAGAAACACTGCACGTAGCTCAGCCCATGAGAGATGTCACAGCCCAGCCAATGAGAAACACCACAGCCCAGCCAATGAGAAATGCCACAGCTCAGCCCATGAGAGATGTCACAGCCCAGCCAATGAGAAACACCACAGCCCAGCCAATGAGAAATGCCACAGCTCAGCCCATGAGAGATGTCACAGCCCAGCCAATGAGAAACACCACAGCCCAGCCAATGAGAAATGCCACAGCTCAGCCCATGAGAGATGTCACAGCCCAGCCAATGAGAAATGCCACAGCTCAGCCCATGAGAGACGCCACAGCTCAGCCAATGAGAACTGTCCTGAACTGTTACTTTGCCCCAATGGAGTTCCCTTTAGGACAGCCCCTCCCTACCCCCATTTTCCTCTATAAAAACAGCTCCCCTGCTTTGTCTGTTGTATTTGCCTGTCATTGGCCATAGCATGCACATCCTGAGTTGCAACTCTTTTGACTGTTGCCGAATAAACTCGTTTTGAGGTTTTTCAAGTTAACCCTGGGAAACTGGTTTAAGGAATATTTTAAATTTTCATCATGTCATTGGTTTTTCTAATTTCCTGTAATGATCATGTCTTGTTTTTATGATGAGAAAAATGTTTTTATTTAAGAACTCATATATAGTAGGTTCTTTTCAGAACTATGTATTGATAGCTCTTACTATTCTACACTAATCTTTCTAGGCCTCTGTATTCTTAATTTTATATTTGGAATTAAAATACAGTAAAACTGGCTTTATTTTTTGGCGTGAAGTTCTGTGAATTTTAACACGTGTAAATTTGTGTAACCACTGTCACCATCAGGATCCAGAACAGTTCTATCACCTCAAAAAAATTCCTTTACGCTCTTTGTGGTCACACCCTCCCCTCACTCCTAACCCGCAGCCAGCGCTGGTCTGTTCTCGTCACTATCTCGCTATAGTTTTGTCTTTTTGAGAATGTCATATAAATGGAAGCACACAGTGTTGCAAGAAGTCATTGAGAGGACGTGACCACCAGGTGACCCTCATGCTGGACCTGGGCGACTGGGGGCTCCTCTCCTCCTCCGCTGTCCTTGGAATGTACGCTTGGCCCAGCGTTCCCACAGTGGGAGCCATTTTCAGGACACAGCCTTGCAAGGGTAAGGTGTTGCTGAGACAGTCTGGATGGTGAGGGCTTTATATAAACTTTAAGATTCTGGCAGGGGGATGGGGAGATCTGCTTGTCTTGTGGGCGTCCAAGACAAGCCTTGGAAGTAAGTTCCCTTGCTTATTAAAACTACCGCCCACCAGTCTGGAGTGGGCTGCTTCTGCGTTTGGTCTCTCCTTGCCCTCCTTGTAAGGGATCGGTTTCGGATTTCACCTGGGAAGCTCCCAAGGGTGCAAAGCAACATGCAGTGTATAACCTTTTGAGGCTGGCTCCTTTCTCGCAGCCGAATGCCTTTAAGATCCGTGCAAGTTGGCGCTTGCATCCACAGTTCACTCCTCTTTGTTGGAGAGTAGGCTGGATGAACTGTGGCTTGTTCATCCGTCCACCTGTTGAAAACATCTGGGTCGTTTCCAGTTTGGGGGGATTCTGGATGAAGCTGCTGTGAACATTCGTGTATAAGTTTTTGTATGATCATGAGTTTTCATTTCTCTAGGGTAAATCCCTAGAGTGGGTCGGCTGGGTCATATGGCAAGTGTATATTTAACTCTAGAAGAAACTGCTGAACTGTTTTCTGGAGTGGCTGTACCATTTTGCATTTCCACCCGCAATGAATTCCTCCACATCCTGATTAGCACTTAGTATTGTCAGCCTTTTTTTTTTTTTTTTTTCCATCTTGCTGTTCTACTGGGAATGTGGGGCATCTCACAACGGCATTGATGTGCGTTTCCTCGGTGGCTAACGATATTGAACATACGGAACATTTACCTCCCATATGTCCTCTTGGGATGGTTTGTTTTCTGACTGTTGAGTTCTCAGAGTTCTTTATACATTCTGGATGCAAGTCCTTCGTTGGATGTGTGACTCAAACCAATATTTTCTCGCAGTCTGTAGCTTGTCTTTTCCTTCTCTTAACCGTGTCTTTTGCAGAATAAACATTTTTAATTTTGATGCAGTCCAACTCATCAGTTTTTTCTTTTACAGATTGTGCTTTTGGTGGCGTGTCTAAGGACTCACTGCCTATCCCCAGGTTGTGAACATCATCTCCCATATTTTTTTCTAAAAGCTTTGTAGTTTTATGTTTTGTATATTTAAATCTATGATCCATTTTGAGTTGATTTTTGTATAAGGTGGGAAGTTTAGGTCAAGGTTCTCTTTTTATTGTTGTTGGTTTTTGCATACAGATATCCAGTTGTTCCAAGACCGTGAGTTGAAAAGATTGTCCTTTCCCCATCGAATTGCCTTTGTACCCTTGTCAGAAATCAACTGGCCATAATCATGTGCGTCTCTATCTGGACTTTCGTTCCGTTCCATTTGTCCCTGTGGCTCTCCCTTCACCAGGACCCACTATTTTGACCAAGAACTGTTGCCGTATAGAAAGTCTTAAAATTAAGTGGCCTGATTCCTCCCACTGTAATCTTTTCCAAAATTGTTTTGGCTATTCTAGTTTCTTTGCCTTTCGGCATAAATTTTAGAATGGGTGTGTTTGTATCGTAAAGCCTGCTGGGATTTGTATTGGAATTGCGTTAAATCCACAGATCAATTTGGGGACAATTGACGTTTTTACTGTGTTGAGTCTTCCGAGCCGTGAACACAGCGTGTCTTTATTTCTTTGGGTTTTCTTCACTTGCTTTCATCAGCACTTTGTAGTTTTCAGCACATGGACCTTACAGATGTTTTGTCAGATTTATACCTGAGTCTCTCATTTTGGGGAGCTATTGTAAAATGGTATTGTTTTTCAAACTTTTTATTTCCAATTGTTCAATGCTGGTGTATAGAAATAAAGTGGATTTTTGTGTGTTGATCTTGCTCCTGCCACCTGGGTAAACTCACTTATTAGTTCTGGGATTTTTTTAGGGTAAATCCCTTGGAATTTTCTGTTCTGACAAATGTGTCATATGAAGAGGGACAGTTTTATTTCTTCCTTTTCAATCTGTATGCCTCCTTTTTTTCTTCCCTTATTGTGCTTACTGGGACCTCCAGTATGATGTTGAAACAGAGCGGGGGAGTGGACATCTTTTCCTTGTTCCCACTCTCAGGGGCAAAGAGTTCAGTCTCTCGCCATTAAGTACACTGTTAGCTGTAACGTTGTAGATACCACTTATCAGGCTGAGTAAATTCCCTTCCATTGCTATTTGCTGAGAGTTTTTTCATGAAAGGATATTGAGTTTTGTCAAATTCTTTCTCTGAATCAATTGATAGGATCGTGTGGGGTTTTTCCTTTAGGCCGTTCATATGGTGGATTTCACTGCTTCTGAATGTCAACGTGGTCTTGTATTCATGGGATGAACGCCACTTGGTTGTGGTGTTCTTCTTTTTATGTATTTCTGAATTTGGTTTGCTAATATTTTGTTGAGGATTTTTGCATCTATGTTCATAAGAAATATTGGTCTGTAGGTTTTTTTTTTTATTGTATGTCTTTATCAGGTTATGGGATCAGGGTAACGCTGATCTCATAGAATGAGTTGCAAAGTGTTCCCTTCTCTTTCATCAGGTAGAATTTGTTCCTCCTTTAGATATTTGGTATAATTGACCAGTAAGTTATCTGGGCAAGGAGTCTTCTTTTCGGGAAGGTTTTGAAACTGCAAATTCAATTTCTTTATTTGTTATAGCATGAATCAGGTTATTGATTTTATCTTGGGTGAGTTTTGGTACTTTGCAGTTTTGAGGAATTTGTCCATTTCATCTAACTTAATGGGTTCATGTGGATAGAATTGGTCTGATTGTTGCCTTATTATCCCCTTAAAGTCTGTGTGGCCTGTAGTGACAGCCCTTCTTTCATTCCTGATGTTGGTCATTTTTCTCTTTTTTTCTTTGTTGGTCTCACTGGAAGTTTATTAATTTTATTGATCTTTTCAAAGAACTAGCTTTTGGTTTTACTGATTTTCTCTATAATTTTCTGATTTCAACTTCATTCATTGCAGCCCTAATATTTGTTTCCTTCCTTATGCTTTGGATTTATTTTGAGCTTTTTCTAGTTTCTTGAAGTAGAAGCCCAGATTATTGACTCGACACCTTTCTTCTTTTCTAATATGAGCACTTAATGCTATAAACTTTCCCCTAAGCACTGCTTTACCTGCATCCCAAATATTTTGATACATTGTCCTTTCATTTTCCTTATTGATTTTTTGTTTAATTCCACTATGGTCAGAGCACATATTTTGTATATTTTAATTCTTTTAAATTTGTTAAGGTTTGTTATGACCCAGGATATGGTCTATCTCAGTCACTGTCCCAGTGGCAATTGAAAAGATTGCGTGTTCTGATCTTGTTGGGTGGAGTGTCCCACATCAGTTAGACACAGGTGGCTGCTAGTGGTGTTCACTTATTCTATATCCTTGCTGATTTTCTGTCTACCGGTTCCATCAATTCCTGAGAGAAACTGAATCCCCACACGTAGGAGTTGGTCACGTACGGGACAAAATGCCACTTGTGCAGGATGAGATGGCTTGGTCACCAAGAGGCTGAGTCCTTGCAGCTGCATTGGTGTTGTTCACTGCACCGTCAGGAGAGGCGGACATTTGTGGGTTTAAATCTTACCAGTCTCCTTGCTCCCTAAGGGGGAGTTCATGGTTAACGGTTGAGTTTCAGACATGACCTACAGGCATCCAAACACACATGTCCCTAGAACTTATTTATCATTGTGGTCTTCTTAGGACTTTTGTATGTGTGTGTGAGGAAGATTGGCCCTGAGCTAACATCTGTGCCAATCTTCCTCTTTTTGCTTGGGGAAGATTGGCCCTGAGGTAACATCCATGCCCATCTCCCTCTGTTTTGTATGTGGGACACTGCCACAGCATGGCTGATGAGCAGTGTGTAGGTCCGCACCTGGGATCTGAACCCTCGAACCCCTGGCTGCCAAAGCAGAGTGCGTGAACTTAACCACTGTGCCACTGCGCCACCACGCCAGCCCCTTCTCATGAAGGTCGACGGGACCTAGATCTTCACTGCCTTTCCCTCTTCCTGACCTCCTCATGAAGATTTTGTTGTTTTCCTTGAAATTTTGTGGACTGAGGAGGGGTGAAGATTGGAGAAGTGGGGCAGAGTCTAAAGGGACTAGATTAATTTGCATTTAAAAAGGACTCAATGCTATTGGAAGGGGAGAGTAAAGGATGTGGAAGGGAGGGGAGAGCTGGAGTGAGGGAGAGGAGGAGAGAAACTTAGAGGGGCCACTATGGGGAGGAGAGGACTGTGGGGCAGGTGTGTTAAAGGGGGGCTTTCGGGAGGCTGAGTGGGGTGTTGTCAGCTGAATTGCCCCCTTTCCCAACGCTCCAGAGTCTCCAGTAAAGACCGACTTCACTGTTCGATGCCTGTGAGTCACCCTGTGCTTCTCGGGGCTGGGACGTCTGGCCGAGCTGGGCCTAGAGGTCAGGCTGGGGCCAGGCGGCCATGTTCAAGGCACTAATTTGGGGGACACCCTCCAGCAGCTCGGAGGAGTAGGTTTTCTTTCTTTCCAGGCCGAGGAGGCACAGAGCTGTGCTCCCCACACCAGGAGGGAAGACTTGGCGAGAAGGTTACGAGCTGGAATTCAGGGAACACCTTCATTAGGAAAGTTCTCTATTGAAAGTGGATCGCTGCCTCCAAGAGCAGGTCATCAACTCCCTCAGTGAGCACAATTTCCTGGTTACATCAAAAAATATATTTTTTCCTTTTTCAAGTTCACAGAGCTAGGAGGAACCACTTGGGGTGGGGCCTTAACCAGAAATGTTTGGAAAAAAAAAGAGAAACAACCCATTCCAGGTCCTGAACTTGCCCCCACCCATCTCTCCTCTCCCACTCAACCCCCTGGGCTACGAATGGGAAGGAGATCTTAGGACCAATGATAATAATAGCTTGTTGTGCCCAGCAGTTATTGAGTGCTTGCTGGATGTCAGATCATTTCCCATACAGGCTCAGGGAACTTGCTCCTGTTCACTGTCAGTCAGCTGCCATCTCAAGAGAAAGACAAGCCCACGAGGCCATCTCCTGAACAAAGGAACATTTCTGCACCTCCAATATTTATGACTTTTGCTATAAAAGGAAGAAACCCAACCCAAATGAGCCTAAGCAAGAAAAGGAACTTCATTCATGTAATCACACCACGGAAAGTATGGGGGGAGCAGGGACTCAAAGGGTGTCAGGCTTCTCTCTCGTCCTCTCTCTGCTTCTGGTCTCTGCTGGCTTCCTGCTCTCTTACTGTGGACGGTTTCCTCCCTGTGGCTGGGAACATGGCTGCTGGTGTCCCCCATTCCTAGCCGTTGGGTCCCATCACCCCAGAAGCGGGAGAGACTCTTTCCCAGTAGAAACATCCCAGGGGAGGATGCGGATTGGCTCCACTTGGGTCACGTGCCCATCTCTAGACCAACCACTGTAGCTGGAGGGATGGGACAAGAGGATGAGGTCAGCCTGGGTCACGTGACCACTCTGGTTGCGGGAAGTCTGTTGGAATCCATCACCAGAAGGAACGGGGCGGCCTTCTTAGCTGTGGCGACAGAAGCCAACTCTGGCTGCTTTCAGCAGCACTGTTGGGTGCTCATCTGTGAGCTGGAGAATTGTCCTTGGTGCCAACCAGGTGGAAACAAGCCCCCCAAGCCATCACAACCTTAATCTGATGACTAGGGGTGTGGATCGCACCACTGCCCCTCACGCCTGGACCTCGATCTTGCTGACACTGCCACCAAGGGGCCACCAGCTTCTTCGTGTCTGGCTGTGGACTCATAGGCAGGCATGAGTGTATTTGGAGGATGGAACCCATGACATACCCATGCCTCAGCTGCAAGGGGGTGTAGGAAGTCGAGTAATGGCCCTTGAGCATTTTGGGTGGCCAGAACTCACAACAGTGAACGCCACGGGGTCTATATTGTGTGTTTGTGCAACAGTCAGTAACTGCTTTGCTCCTGAGGCTTTTGTTCCTGTGTGTAGCACTGTTTCTCCTAAATGTCAGATGAGAGGTAATCAGGTCTCCTTTTGTAACAGAGCCCACCCCATAAATCTTGGCACTTGACAGGCAGCTCCTCTTCCTGCTAAGAAGGTCACGACTTGATGTCTGGGCTGGGGAGCATCATTTCTCTCCTTCACATTTTCCAAATGGGGTTTCTCGGGAACCAGCTTCAGGCACCATTAATTTAAACGTCTTTAATCTGATTCCCTTTGCAATTCTCTGCTTTAATCAAAGGTCACCTGTCACAGCTTAATTGTCAGGATCTGTCTGTTTCCTTGATTGACAGCATCTCAGTGACACTGCGGCTCCTTCGGTGGAGAGTTCCCTGGGGTAAATTCATTGGCAGGAAGTTAAAGGAGACTAGGGGTGGGGGGCCAGGGCGGTGGGAGAATCCATCGCTCCCCTGCAGGGGCTGGCTCGGCTCCACTCAGAGGCAGAGAGGCCCCAGCTGGCTGCCCCACATCCCCGGTCATTGAGAATGCCTTACTCTGATTTCCCACCTGCCCTCCCCAGACAGCCACGCCCTGCCTTTTGTGTGTATGTAGTGAAATACACCTAACATAAAATTTCCCATTTAAATTATTTTAAAGTGTACAATTTAGTGACATTTAGTACATTCACAATCTTGTGCAACGATCACCACTATCTAGTTCCAGAACATTTTCAGCACCCCAAAAGGAAAACCTGTACCCACTAAGCAGTCACTCCTCATTCCCCGCTACCCCCAGCCCTAGGCAACCACGGATCTGCTTTCTGTCTATGGATTTGCCTGTTTCATTGTTCTGGATCCTTCCAGATTCCATTTATGTGATTCCATATAAATGGAATCATAGACCTGGCCTTTTGTGTCTCGCTCCTTCCACTTAGCATAGTGTTCTCAAGGTTCACCCATGTTGTAGGATAGATCAATACTCCATCCCTCTTCATTGCTGAATGGTCAGCCACGTATGGATCGACCACATTTTCTTCATCCATTCGTCAGTGATGGACCCTTGGGTTGTTTCCATTTTGGCTCTTGTGAATGTGCAGCTATGAACACTGGTGTACAAGCCTTTGTTTGGACACCTGTTTTCAATTCTTTGTGTCTATCCCTAGGCGTGGCATTGCTAGACCATAGAGTAAGTCTATGTTTAATTTTTTGAGAAACTGCCAAGCGGTTTTCACAGCGGCTTCCCCATGATTATCCCCACTGCCGCGCTCTCCCTGACCTGGCATCTTTAAATGCTCTGCAGTGGTTTTTCTTGGCGGTCACACTTCCCCTTCATTACCTCAGAGACAGGCTCTCAGAATCCTCTGGCTGGAAAGAGCCTGTCTGCTGAGCAGTCCCAGCTAAGGTGGTGGTGGGAGAGGGCCGAGGGCATCTTGTTGGAGCCAAGTGCTGTGTCACAGGAGCTTCTGGAGCGAATCCTTCATCTTTGCCATTTAACACAGAGGACGTGGCACTAGTGGTGGGCACTTAGGCCCGACAGGAGGGGAACCAGGCTGTGACAGGAGGGGTCCTGATTCGGGGGCAGGTGGGGCCTTCTAGAATCGCTGGCTTTAATGACCCTGTCCCCACCACAAAGACTGTCCAATGCTGTGTTTTTCAAACACGTGGGGGAAATTATTCAAGTAACGGGAGAGTGTAAATGAAGGGCAATTACTGAAGGAACTGGGTTCTTCCTTAGGGTATTTTCATTGCACTGACTAAGCTTGTGCATTTATAGAACAACGGATGAAAGGCCTTGGGCTCTTGTTCTGTCCATCCTTTCACACAACACTTCCTCACTTAGCTCTGCTGTGCGGCAGGTACGTGCTAGGTCTTGGGGTTATGAATGAGGCTGAGTCAAATGTGGCCTCTGTCCCTTGGGGGCACTTTCTCATGGGTCACTTTGTGCCGTGGCCATCCCAGCTCTCTCCTTGGGGTACCTCAGCACCTGCCCAAGGGTGGGATTCCAAAGTCAACACATAAGAAGAAATCCAGGTCTAGAGAAAGTTGTTCGATAATCCCTTAAAGTACTCATCAAAATCAGTGTACTTGGTGTTTTGTGTGCTGCAGCTATGAAGGAAAACGCGCTCTCGCACACGACGAGAAAGCCATCTGTAGGGCTGCCCCAAAGGGCCCTTCTCGTTCATCTCCTCTCATCAGCCCGGCTTCATCGTGCTTTCAGGCTGCAAAGGTCCAGAGGTCCTATGCAGACATGGCAACAAGTGGAAGAAGAGGGGCTCATTCTTCCTTGCGCTTCTTTTTCTAGAAACCTTATAGTTTAGCTTTTCCATTTAGGCCTATGAATCATTCCAAACTAGTTTTTGTGTATGGTGTGAGGTAGGGATCCAGGTTCATTGCTTTCCTTACAGACATGCAGTTGTCCCAACACCGTTATCTGAAGAAGACTTCCCTTTTCCCCACTGACGCCTGTGTCAGGAAGCAACTGCCTGTGTAAGTGTGGATCTGTTCTAACTCTCTTCTCTGTTCCACTGGCCTGTCCGTCTTTCTTTTGGCCTATAGCACACCATCTTAATTCCTGTTGCTCTGGGAGAAGACTTCAAATCAGGTGGTGTGAGTCCTCCGGCTTTGTTCTTTTGTGTCTCTCCTGGACATATTCTTTCACGGCTCATTGGCCAGAACTGCATCAAAGGCCATCCCCAGCCTAGCCCAGTCACGGGCAGGGAGAGTGGGACACAAGGGTGACCCGGTCCATCAGGATTCCCCTTGGAGAGGGGAAAGGGGCACATTTCCTCAAGTCACATGGAAGAAGAGTAGAGAACACCTGAACCAAAGACAGGGGGAAAGCCAGGCTTTCCAGGAAGAAGGGGGAAGAACTTGAGGTTAAGAAGCCAACCAAGTCTGCCAAAATGGGCAAACTAGTTCAATGGAATTTTAGTTATGAGAGATGAGAGAGAGAGAGGACAAAAGAATAAAAGGGATGGATAGTAAGCCTCAACTCATTCTGGATATTGTTGCCAACCACCAATGACAACGATAAAGGCGACATCATGGCTACAAATGACAACAAGGCTTAGTACACAGCACAGTGAGCAATGACCCCTGTCAGGGAAGTGGGTCCCTTCTCCGCTGAGGACAGCCTCAGGGGCTCAGTGACACACGAGCTCCACCCGGGGGACAATGGGCCAGGTCTGAGTGGCGGGGAGTGAGTCTTAGAGCTCTTTGCTCTGATTTAGCTCTTTTGATTGATTGTTCTTGAAAACGTGGGGATGGGCAACAGTTCCTGTGTCCCTTGAGCTGCTCAGATATTTCCTGGGATGCTCTTAAACTATTCCTTATGGTCCATGTGATTCGGAGGCTGGGTCCACAGAGCGATTGCGTTCGGCGGTAAATCACTCCCGCGCCTGCCTGCTGGGTGTGCTCCGCTCAGTTCTGCAGATTCTGCTTCCAGCCTCTGCCTTCTCCTTGGCAGCTCCATCTTCCCAAGTTGTCTGCCGGTTCCTTCCCCTCCCTGCTGGTCCTGTCTTCCAGGGCCCTCACTTAATTCTTTGATTCCTTCCTAGAGGGGAGAAATGAGGCTTTGAGACTGTTTCTACTTCTCCGGCCCTGGGCGTGTGTCCACAGAACAACGGCCAGAGTCACCCGCCTACCTACACGGTCGTTTCTCTCTCTCCTCTCATTTTGCCCAGGCAGTTTGGTTAAACAGGGGTCGGACGTGACTTTTCAGCACTTACAGATGCTAAATGTCTGAAACTTGAGTCCGAGTCCAGCCTAAGGTGCTGCTCACCGAACTCCACGTTGGTTCTGGAAGTTCTGCCTGCTGGGAATCCTGTACAGACCACCCCGCACGTTTCTGAGGCAGCGTGGAGTGGTAGGGTGGATCACAGGCTCGGGAGAAAGGCAGATGGGGATGCAAAGTATGGCCTGCACATGGCATTTCCCCTCTCGGAGCCTCAGTTTCCTCATCCGTCACGTGAAGAGGAAATATTGACCTTGGCGGTTGTTAGAGGGCAGCCAATGAGGAGGCGTCCTGCCGTGTCTGGCACTTGATGAGGGAAATGCGCTCCACCATTAGCGTTTTCACGCTTTCCAAGGACGAGGACGGAGCAGACGCCCTCAGGAAGAGGGCTGCGGGGGGATGAGGCGAGAGCGGGTCTTAGAATCACAGAGGATCTAACGTGAGCGGGACTGGCATGTGTATAGGGAGTGGGGTGTACGGAAGGACCACTGGCAGGGAGGGGCCACTTTTCTTTGACCAGCCAAGTGTCCACAACCCTGGGTTCTGATCCAGCCCCTCAGCTGGTGTTGGATCCCCAGTGTAGACACTGCAGACAGGACTGGATTTCCACGCCAAGGCTGAGAGCGGTGGGGTGAGCAATAACAGTGCATGCTTCCTTTAAGTGGAGGGGCCGGGCCCACGGGGCTCTCCATAGCAAACATGTGGTGTGTTGGGAAACAAATAACTCCACTGAGACCGCTCCTTCTGGAAATAAGGGAAGAATGTGGATTATCTCGAGTTCAAAAATGTGAGCTCCCAAGCGGCCTGGAAGTCAAGGTGGTGGGATGGAAATTGATTGATGAGGTTCAGTTGTGTTTTCTCTGGGCCTTCTGCGCTCACGCGCGGTCCTCTGGGCCTCGCTCCCTTGGATGAGCATGGCTACATTCTTGGGAAGCACCAAGCAGGGGGAGAGGGCCATGTTGGGGGCCGCACCCCTGGCCACCCTGCACGGGATGATGGGTGCCTGCCCAAGGCTCCCTTCCGTGGCAGTTGGGAGATGCTTTGCCACAACAAAGCATCTTTCCTGTGTCTCCAAGAGACCCCAGAGGTGGGTCTAGAGTGTGGGCCGGCAAGAGGTCATCTTGTCAGCCCCCCTCCATCTCAAATAATTCTATAAATGGGGAAACTGAGGGCCAGAGAGGGGGAGGGCCTTGCTCAATGTCACGAGGCTGTTTCAGGACTCAAATCCACGATCCCACTTGCCCTTGGGATCCGCTGAGGAGAAGCATCTTGCTTTCTTCATGGCCAGCTCTGCTCTTATGTCCTGGGGGGCAGATTTATGGGTTCTTGGCGTCCACAAGATCTACCCTCTGAACTTCTGTCGCGGTGACCTTTCTGAAGTGCACATAGGATCAGGTCGCTCCCCTGCCTCACATTCTTCCACTGCTCCCCAGTGCCTTTGGAGAAATCTGACACCCTTCGCAAGACATTGAAGGCCCTTCAAGATCCAGCCTTTGTCCTTTCCTCTGCCATTGCCCTTCAGTCACACGGGGCCAGCAGCAGCTCTCTGGTGTCTCCTGCCTCTGCACATACTGTTCCTGCTCCTCCAATGCCCTTCCCTCTTGTTCTCGAAGGCTCCTCAGGCTCAGTCTGTGACCTCCGCTGACCCCTGAGGCTCAGCCACTCCTTCCTCTGAGCTCCCAGGGTGCTCAGTGAGTCCTTTATTAGCACTTATGTCATTGACTTAGAATTATGTGTTTACATGTCTCTTCTCCCGAGGGCAGAAGCTTGTCTCTGCATCTGTGTTCCCCCCTCCCCCAACAGTGCCTAGCAGAGTGCCTGACACCCAGCTTAGGCTCAGCCACTGTTTGTGGAGTGAATGAAGGAAGGAATTGTTTGTCCCAAATGTCCCCTGCACTGTGCCTGAAAAGTCACCGTCTGCGAGCCCTGCCTGGTTCCTGGCTCCTGTTTGCCTTTGCCTTCCCACAGCTGGGGCCTCTCTGCTCCCTCCAGCAGCTGGCCCAACCCTGCCCAGGCACTGGGGCCAATCAGGGCCTCAGTCCAGGGAGATTTAAAGAGCCAGTGTTCAGAAGTGCAGGTGACAACCTCCCGCGAGCTTGGCTGTGAGCTCCTCTCTCCCCTGGGCCTGGGTGCTCAGCTCCCACCATCTCCCATGAGACAGGCAGCTCCATGGAGACCATGTCCCCCGGACCCCAGCCCTTCTTACAAGAGGGCCTTGCCCTGGTCAGAACTGAGTCCCTGAGGCCGTGTGCCACCTCCTCGCCATGGCCAATGCCCAGCTACCAGGCCTCTCTGATACCTACTGCCCCATTCACGGGCAGACCTTCCTTGGGCACCTACCCTGTGCCAGGCACCAGGTGTCTGCTGCCACAGAGCTCCCAGTTGGATGGGAGGGGCAGACCTACAGAGATGACACGGGTGATAATGTGGTCAGTGCTAGGATGAGGGGCAGACAAGAGGGTGGGGGGCTACAGGGCAAGGGTGTCCAAGCGACCTCAGAGGTGAAAGTGAGCTAGAGGAGGTATGGTGTGGGGGACCAGCCTCCTGCTTGAGGGCTCTGGAGGGGCAGGACCTGCAGAAATCCACCCCCCCGCCACCCCCAGACCCATCACAGTCCCAGAGCCCTCCACCGTGTCTGCGGGGCTGCTGTCCCTGTCCTGGGAGCACGGTCTTCTCAGAGGAGGGACTGAGGGGTGAGGGGGCAAGCTGTCCTCTCTCATGTGGCTCTCAGAACGAGGCCCACAAACGCCGTCTCTTCTTTATTTATTCCAGCAGCATTTACTGAGCCCCCGCCACCTGCCAGGGACCGGGCTGGGAACTGAGGGCTGATGAAGGAACCAAGACACAGCTCTGCCCTCAAGGGGCTCATAGGCCAGTGGGGAAACCCGCATAGAAATAAGCCCCGAGAGCACAGCCTGAGCTGAGCCGTGGTGGCAGAAGGGGACACTCAGGGAGGGAACAGCTAAGGGGAGCCCCGGGCAGCACCAGCAGCACCTCCATGTGTCCCAGAACCTGGCAATCCATGGGATCCAGCGAGGTAGGTGGCCAGGGGCATCTGCCATCCTCTGGCAGCAGCAGATGACCTGTGACAATGTCTCACAACACTTAGGGGAGGCCGCAGAGCCCAGGAGCTTCGGAATCTTTCTAGATCTGGCTTCCATTCCTGCCTCCACCGCTCGAGACCTGAGTGACTTCGGCCAAATGACTTCCCCTCGGTTTGCAAATGACTGAGCCTCAGTTTGCTCGTCTGTAAAATGGGTTTAGCGTTAGCGGCTCCCTCTCAGGTTGCAGCGAGCCTTTGAGGAAATAACTATGTGAAAACAATTAGCACACAGTAGGTGCTCCACGTATGGGGCTTGATTATAACAACAGTAATAATTGCAGTAACTGGGAAGCGCAGATCCCTGCAGAAAAAGGCATTGCACAGTTTGTGTGTGTGTGTGTGTAGGGGGCAGCTCTTAGGAGGCAGGGTGGAGGGAGAAACAAAAGCCAGGGCCCGCTGGGGCCAGGCTGGGGGACAAGGGCTGTCTGTACCCCGCCCGCTCCCGCCCCCGCAGCCGGGCGCGCGTCGGCGGAGGCGCAGGTGTCCGCTGCGGCCCGTGCGTCCCCATCCCTCGCCGCCTTGGCCGCAGCCCCAGCTCCCTTCTGCCGTCCGCCCCGCGTCCTCCTCTAACCTCGGGTCTGGACTGGCGAGCAGCGGGGCCGGGAAAGTTTGAGTCACGGTGGGGGGAGCGGGGGAGGCGGGCCCGTGACCCTGAACGGGGTGGGCTCTAGGACCCGGCTCGGACTCCCAGCAGGGGGACCCCGCCGCGAGCCCCTGTCCCGCGCGCACCGGCCGCTGCGCGCATCGGGCGGCCGCTGGGTGCCCCTGACGGTCGCGCTCGCAGCGCCTCCCCCGCGGCAGCCGCAGCTCTCCGGCCTCGCAGGATGACGCCCGGGGCGCCGCTCGTGCGGCTGCTGATGGCGGTCTCCGCGGCCGCGGCGGTGGCCAGCGAGCCCGGGACGGCGCTGCCGCCTACCAAGGGGGGCGCCACCCTGGCCTTCGTCTTCGACGTCACCGGCTCCATGTGGGACGACCTGATGCAGGTGATCGACGGCGCCTCGCGCATCCTGGAGCGCAGCCTAAGCAGCGGCAGCCAGGCCATCGCCAACTACGCGCTGGTGCCCTTTCACGACCCAGGTAGCGCCCCCCGCCGGACGCCCTGTTGCCGCGCGCTCACCCGCCTGCCCGCCCGCGGTTGCGCCCTGGGCGCACCTGGATGCCCGCGGGCTGCGCGGCGGCCGGGCGGGGGCGCCTTCTCGCACGTTCGCGCTGTTCGACCCTGGGCACGGGGGGCAAGCCTCGCAGCTGCCCCTTCCGTCCCCCAGGGAACCTGCTCTCCCCTCTCCCGCGCCTCCCGGGTTGCGCTGTCAGCCTAGTGGCGGAGAGCCGGGGGCACTGCGTTCAGAAGCCGTGCAGCCACCTCCCGGCTGTGCGACTTCAGCAAGTGACCTCACCTTCCTGAGCCTCACTTTGCTCATTAATGAAGTGGGGCGAGAACTTGCGGAGACGTTGAAAGCAGGCATTCGGGGCCAGGGCCTGGGGCGGGATGCACCTTTGCAACGTTCGAGTTTTTACTTCTTAGTACTTCTTTGAATCCGCTCCCAGCGTGGGGCTTCGGAGGCCGGAAAAGCCCCCAAAGGCAGGTGCGCTCACCCCTGCGGCGTCTCGCCCTTCACTTGTTCTCTCTAGGAAAACGGCAGCTCCCTCGGGTGCCGGGTCGCCTCCACCTGCCTCGTCCTCGCGGCCAGGTCTCCCCTTCCCCACCCCATTCTCCCTGCGGGCGGCTGCTCTTCTTCCGTGGAGCCCGCTTCCTTTCAGCTCGGTGTTAGGGGCATGTCCTTAAAGGGGTCCCTGGGAGACCCCACTGGGGGGAGTTTCAGAGACAGCGGCTGCTGATATGCTGCAGATTCCTAACCTGCTCGCAGAACGGCTTTTTCTCCGTTTTTTAATGAAAAATTTCAGATTTACAGCAACATGGGGGGAAAAGTACGTTTAACACCTGTCTGCCCACCACCTGGATCCTATGATTAATATTTAGCTCTGTTTCCTTTATTGCGTGTCTCTCCATCTACCCACCTCTTTATCCGGAAGAATAACTTTATAAAGCCAAAAATGAGAAAATAAAAATGGCAGATTCCTTACAAAATTGTACTGCGAAGTGTTCTTGTGCTGAGAACATACACAGTGACCCAAGGCTATATGAGCTAGTAAGTTGTTTAGAAGAATTTGCCTTTGTTAAATAAATCACAATATCAATATAGAGAGTTGAAAAATAGGCGACAATGGGTGTGACAGAATCTGTGCGATCCTCAGGCTGTTTGTTGTCAGAGGCTTAGAAGTCCCTCTGTTTCCAGGAGTTCTGGGCTGGGTAGGGATCTGCAGCTCCAAGCCCGGAAGCCAGGGGTCTAGAAAAAGATTTCTGGGAACATCAGAAGGACAGCTCCCACCCGGGGGTCGGAGGGCAGCGAGGCTGGGGGAGTTGTGAAGATGTGGGTGTGAGAAGGGTCCTGGGGCTTCAGGTGAGACACAGGTCACCCTCCATCCCAACTCTCTCACCCCCTTTCTGGATGGTCCTCGGACTTCCACAGACATCACATTGAGGGAGCTTAGAGATCATCGAATTCACCCCCTTCCCTTACAGTTGGAGAAACTGAGGCTCAGAACACTGATGGGACTCACCCAAGGCCACCTGCCAGGATGACATCATTTCTGATTCATAACCCATATTTATCTCTAAAATGCTTGGCTGCAGTTGCAGGGCAGGACAGCAGCCGGTTGGAGCCAGACCCAGTGTCTCGGGGCCCGGGCTGGGGCTCCTGAGGGCTGTCCTCGCGGTCCCCTCTGCCAGCAGCTTCCTGGAGCCTGCATTCCATCCCCCACCTTTTCTCCCGTCTCCGTCTCTGGGTTCTGAGTGGGTATGCGACTCTCCAACCTTCACTCCCTCGTCTGTCGAACAAAGGACCTAATCCTCTTCCCTGTTCCCCAAACCACACCCCTGCAGACACCCCCGGGGCCAGACGTGGAGGGGGACCGCAGCGTTTATTGAGCCCCTGCTGTGTGCACAGCCCTGTGAGGCTCCCAGTGTGAAGGGACAGGGTTCACACCGAGGCGCCGGCAGCCTGCTGGGGACAGGCCAGGCGGAGAGTAGAAAGTGTCAGGTGCTGGCTCGGATACCAGGTCCTGGCCATAGGTCCTCGAGGGAGGGGACTAACCATGAGAGAGGAGGCAGCGTGGGAGCAGGGCTCGATGAACAGGAATGAATGTTGGTCGGGTTTTGACCATTTGCCTGCCAGGTGCTCGCTGCTGGGGATGCAGCGGGCGGGCGAGAAGGTCTCCCTGAGCGCATGCAGCTCACTGCGCAGTGGCTGGAGGGTGGTTTGGGCGGCTGATGTGTAGGGACAGGTGTGTTTGGGAGCCGGGGTGGAGGAGGAGTGAAATGGGAAAACGGGGAGAGAGGAGATCCGTCTGGGCTGGGGCTTCGGGACTGGCGATTTGGAGCTCTTAGATTGCCTTCTATGGGCTGTGAGCGGCCGCTGACGGTTTCTGAGCAGGGCTGGAGCTGTGGTTTAGGTTTGGCCGTGTCTTTTGAATCAGCCAATGGAATTCCCTTTGGTGGAAGGGGACCTTGAGAAACAGGGGTTTTGGCTGACCGCTCAGGCCCCCCAGGCCTGCACCCTGGGAGCGCTTTCTTCAAGGAATCCCATGTTCGAAACCCAGGGGACCAAACTTTTCAGGGCCGATATCGGGGGTTCTGGACTGACCGTGCTTGGAGATAAACCAGGACCTGTGCTTCAGAAATATTTTTAACAGTTTTTAAATGAAAAAAGTGGTCTGTCCCCAAACTAAAAAGTTAGAATTTTGCTAATGGGTTCATTCTGGTTGAAAATTTAGGGTGTTTGCAGGTTTTCTCTATTAAAATGTCACACAAAGCAGTCTGGTGTATCTTTGTCTGCATCGTTGATCGGTTTTTTCGTAGAATGAAGTTTCTCAAGGCGGAATTCCTAGGCCATTTTTAACACACTGAGTGGGTGGGCCACACTTCAAATTGTTTTCCATAATGTTTCTCTGTTTCAGAGAAGCCACCCCAAGCACTGGAAATGAGGATAAAAACATTTTTTCCCTAATTCAAAAGATGGAAAATATCTTCTTGTTTGAATTACTGGTGCGGTTCAGTACGTTTTCAAGTGCTCATTAGATTTTCTTTGCTGTGAATTTCTTCTTTTGTAAATTGTCAGTTGTTCGTTTTCCCATTGGGGTTTTAGTGGTTTTCTTATCAATCAGCATGGGGACTTTATACGTTGATATTAACTGATTTTTGTCATGTGGTTAGTATTTTTCCTGGTCATTTGCCTTTTAGTATTGTTTGTGATTTTGATGTTCTGAAGTTTTAAATGTTTATGTCGTGAAATCTCTTGACTTTTTCTCTTCGTAATTTCTTCACTTGCACGCTTAGGAAGATTCTTTTTTTCTGTTACAAAATTGGTTAGGTACATGTTCTAGGTTTTTTCATTTGTTTTCTCTTTTTCTCTTCATATTTTATTCTTTAACCTGGAATTTAAAAAAATTGGTGCATGGTGTAAAAAATAATCTAACGTAATTCTTCTAGAATGGGATAATTAATTGTTCAGGCACATTTTATCAAATAATTCCTTCTTTTTCATTCATGTGGATCTGGCCTTTATCCCAAATTACTTTATCTATTAAGGATTTACCCAGGCTTTCTGTTCTGTCCCATTGTATGACAATGCTTGTGCCGGGAGCACATTATATTCAGTATTTGGCTTTATAATATGTACTAATAGGGCAAACCCTTCCTCATATTCTTTTTTTTTGGCACCTGAGAGAACATCTGTGGCCAATCCTAGATTTTTTTCCCCCTTCTTCTTCTTCTCCCCAAAGCCCCCTGGTTCATAGTTGTATACTTTTAGTTATGGGTCCTTCTAGCTGTGGCATGTGGGACGCTGCTTCAGCATGGCCTGATGAGTTGTGCCATGTCCGTGCCCAGGATCTGAACCAGTGAAATCCTAGGCCGCCAAAGGAGAGCACATGATCTTAAGCACTTGGCCACAGGGCCAGCCCCATATGCTTTTGTCTTTAAAAAAAATTTTTCCCCAACTTTATTGAGATATAATTGATGTATAATATTGGGTAAGGTTAAGATGTACCACGTGTTGATTTGATACACTTGTATATTGCAAACTGATTACCACCGTAGGTTAGCTAACATCTCCATCCTGTCACATAATTACCATGTCTTCTTTGTGGTGAGAACATTTAAGATCTACTTTCTTGGCAACACTCAAGCATGTGATACAATATTGTTAGCTACAGTCACCATGCTGTGTGTTAGACCCCAGAACTTGTCCATCTTCTAACTGGGAGTTTGTGCCAGTCGGCCAACATCTCCCCATTTCCCACACCCCTGGTCCCTGGTCGCCACCATTCTACCCGCTGTTTGTCTGAGTTCAGCTTTTCAGAGTCCACACTTAAGTGAGATCGTACAGTATTTGTCTTTCTCTGTCTGACTTACTTCACTCAGCATAATGCCCTCAGGGTCCATCCAAGTGTCAAGAATGACAGGATTGCCTTCTTTCTCGTGGCTGAATAATATTTCATTGTGTATACACACCTCGTCTTTTTATCCATTCATCCATTGATGATTAAAAAATTTTAATAAACTTTTTATTTTAAACAGTTTTAGATTTACAGCATTATTTCGAAGATAGTAGAGAAAGTTCCCACATACCCAACACTCAGTTTCCCTATTGTTAACATCTTGTTTTACAGCGGCACGTTTATCACAGTTAGTGAACCAGTATTGGTATATTATTATTAACGAAAGTCCGTACTTTGTTCAGATTTCCTCCATTTTTCTTTAACATCCTCTTTCTGTCCCAGGATCCCATCCAGGACACTGCATTCCATTTAGTTGTCGCGTCTCCTGAGGCTCTCCTTGGTTGTGACAGTTTCTCAGACTGTTCTCGATGACCTTGACAGTTTTGATGAGTACTGCTCGGATATTTTGTCCCTCAGTTGTGATTTGTCTGACGTTTTCCTCCACTGAGACTGGTAATGTGTCTGGGAGGGAGACCGCGGAGGAACAAGGCCACGTCATGTCCAGGGTACGTGTTATCAGTGTGATTTATCACTGTCAATGTTGACCTTGGTCACCTGGATGAGGTCGTCAGGGGTCTCCACTGTGCAATTACTCTTCTCTGTCTCACTTTCCATGCTGTCCTCTTTGGAAGAAAGTCACTATGCGCAGCCCACACTCAAGAAGAGGGAGTTCGGCTCCACCCTTTTGGGCGTGCAGTAGCTACACCAATTATTTGGAATTCTTCTGGACGAGAGAGTTGTCTCTTCTCCCCCGTTTATTTATTTACTCAATCATTTACATATATGTCAGTATGGACTCATGGATATCTATTTTATGCTTTGGGTTATAAGCCAATACTTTCTTTGTTTTGTTCTCCGATTTTTCCGGCTGTGGCCATTGGAAACTCTTTCAGTTGGCTCCTGTCTTTGACATACTCCCATTGCTGTGGATTTTTTGTTAAAGCACTTTCTTACTTTCTGGAGCTACAAGATGTTCCAGATTCAAATATTTCCTGCTCTAGTCCTAGAATTAGCCATTTCTCCAAGGAGCCCTAGTTCCTTTCCTTGAAAAATGGTATTAGAAACTAGGGTCTGAATGTTAGGTATGCTTATTGCTACTGGGTGTCATTGCTTCTAGACCCTTAGCTGACAAAACAAGGTGACATATGTTGTATAGATAGCCTGTATATTTACCTATATCTATACATTTCTCTCTATGTACCCATCTGTATCTATATTAGGCTGAACAGGAGTTCATACTGATGTCTCCCACTCTAGTTTATTACCACGTGGGTCATCCTAACCTCCTTTCCTTGGTTATCTGTAACCCTCTCACTCCAACGGTGACAAACCTGGCTCCTATCATCAACCATCCGCCATCCATTCACTCAGTTGTCTGGTTCCAGTGCACATAGACAGTGGTGTGCACGTTGTTAACCCGCCCCCTGATGGGAAAACTAACTAGAGTGCAGTTCTCGCCTTTGGTCTTGCACACTCACTCTTTTCCAAAGTTACTTAGGCCAGCACCTTATTCGTATTCTTCTTACTCATCCTGTTCATTTTCAAAATATTTCGAACATTTATTCTTTCAGATGAAATATAGGAAAACTTATTCAACTTCCAAAAAGAAATCCTACTGTGATTTTGCTTGGAATTGTGTGAAATCTTGATTTGGGGAAGAATTATCCTTTTTAGAAAATTCAATTTTTCTCTCCAGAAGGCATGCCTCTTCCTTTGTTACATAGCTATTTCTTTTAGTAAAGATTTATAGGTTTTTTTCCTACAGGTTCCACCCATTTCTTTTTAAGGTCATTTCTGAATATTTTGTTTTTTGTTACTATTTCGACCAGGAATTTTTTTCCGTTACATTTTTTGCAAATGAGTATTGCTAGTGTGTTGGAAGGCGGTTCATTTTCATATATTTATTTTGTATCCAACTTTTTTACCAAAGTTTTTTTTTTAAGTACTTCTAATTTGGGGGGTAATGTCTCGAGTTTGCTAGGTTGACAACCACAGCTGTCCAAGTTATAATACCATCTTCTCCTTTCCAATCCAATATTTCCCTTGTCTGAAGTGTTTTGTGATATTTATCAGCTAGACCGTTCAGCAGAGTGATGAAGAATGGTGCGGCTGCCGTCATTCTTGCCTTGTCTCCGACTGTGCACTGTTGTGTGATGTTGGCTCTTGGGTTGAAGTTTCTTCAAAGGAAGACCTTTCATCCTTAATTTACTAAGGGTGAAAAAACCACCCCCAAAACAAAACCCCAAACGGGGATGGGTGCTGAATTTGAGCAAGCGACTTTCCAGCTTTGTTGTGATATTCCTACCATCTTTCTCCTGTTGACCTGTTGGTGTGGTTCCTTCAGTTTTACCCATTTCCACATTCCCTGCCTAGGCCCTGCTGGGTCACGGTGCATGATCCGTGCTGGGTCACAGCTGGATTCTATTGGCCAGTGTTTTGTTTGGGAATTTTGCATTTTGTTTCAGTATGTGTGATCGATAAGTGATATCCTTTCCTTGTCAAGTTCTAGCATCAGGGTTTACCTCTTTCAGTTAATAACTTAAATTACTAAGTTTCCTCCAAAAATTGCAAATTAATACATGCTTATAAAATATTCTAATAATACTAATCTCAATAGATCCCAACACTTTTAATGACTTTTAACTGACTGTGTGTGTGTGTGTAATTCACTCATATACATTATACACTTTTTTTATTATAGAAAGAATGGGATTATACTCTGAATACTGTTTTGCAACTTGCTTCTCCCCCCACATAACGTATCATGAATATCTTTCCATGTCAGGAAATAATAGATCCACCTCACAGTTTTTCATGACTGCATAAGATGCTGCAGGAGGGATCTTAATTTATTTTAATCTTAATTTATCCAACTGTTTCCATATTGCGGGAAATAGGTTGCTTTCAGTTTCTTTACAATAAACACACACACGCATTTGCAAATACATCTGTAGGATGGAATCCCGGGGGTGGAATTGCTTTGTTAACGTTGCATGTGAGCATTTTCAATTTTGATAGATTTTGCCAAACCGTCCTCCTGGAATGCTGTGCCAGCCTCTCCTCCTGCTAACAGAGTGTGGGACTGCGTGCTCCCCACAGCCTTGCTGGCAATGGGGACATCCTTCTTCCCTTCTTTGCTAACTTGATAGATGAGAAATGGCGTGCCGTGTTGATTTGCGCGTTTGGTTATGGGTGGGTTTGAACATCTTCTCTGGGTCGCCAGGTGCACCGTCACCTCCCCTCAGGGAAGAGGCGGTTTTGGTTGGTCAGGGGCGAGGGTGCAGGTGGGTGGAGCAGATGTGCTCAGGTCACAGAGTTGCCTGTGAACTGGGGGTCTTGGCCTCCGGCTGTGTGCTCTGGGAGGTGTGTGTGTGTGACTTTACTGTCACCCTGGGTGAATATTGCTATTAACCAGCCTCTCAGCATGAGATGGACGCGACTAGTCCTCGCTCTGATGGGAGAATCCAGCCCCTTGTCCTGGGTCCGGTGCTTCTCTCCTTGGAGGCCGGGATGTGTGAGCTGCCTGGGAGCTGGGAGCTGGCTAGGCGTGCCCCTGTCAGGGATGGCCCCTCCTCAGAGGCCAGCTGTCCAGGCACAAGTCTGTGCAGGCCAGGGCTGCGAGGAGAGAGACAGGCGGGGAAGTAGAGGAGGAGCAGTGGGGAAGGGGGCCGTGGGTCTGTGGGCAGGGACCTCCCTGAAGGGGCTGGGTGGGCTGGTTGCATTCCGTCAACCTTTGCAGCACGAGTGTGGTCCACAGGGGTCCCTGACAGTCCATCGTTCACTCACTCAACATGCAATTCTCCAGGGGTTACTGTGGGCCAGGCAGGGTGGCAACCGGCTGTGGCACCTTCAGCCCAGCCAGGCCCTCAGCGAAGGGCCAAGTTCATTAATCACAGTGTGGTCCCCGTTACAGAGAGCTTGGGAGACAGGAGTGACATTTGGGTTGAGAAGGAGAGGAGCTGGGTGGGTGGGGAGGGTCTGTCTAGGTTAGGGGAGAATTCCAGGCAGGAGGAACAGCAGAAACGGTGGCTCTGAGGCTGGCAGGAATGTGGGCCAGGTATCTCCTCGAAGACCGTGGGGACTGGCTTCTTATGAGGAGGCCTCAGGAGCCTCAGATTCTGGACACCTGGAGACCAAGGAGGAGGCTGAGGAGGGTTCTGGGGCCATTTTGGCTCTTTGGACAGAGTCTCTTGTCCATTTGGATCCTGCTGCCCTCCGCCCCGTCTGTCCTTTGGGGGTGTCTTCACTGGAATCACATTCGCCCAGACTTGGGCTCAGGCACTGCAGAAATTCTAGCAGGCTAGACTTCCTTTTTTCAGCCCCTGCCTCTTAGAAGTGAGAGAACTGAGTCCCAGAGAGGGGATACAATTTGTCCACGATGGTGGCAGATTGTGGGACCCTGCCTGGGGTCGCTGCGGCTGGAGGAGGGGGTACCCACGCATCCAGAATTGGCTTCAGGAAGGAGCCCCACTTTCAAGAAGGAGGGGGAAGGGTAGATCCCAAGAAGGATCCTGGATGTGAGGTCTCTCTGAGACTGGACCCCTCGTGCCTGGCTGTGGCCTTGACCCGCTCCTCTGGGACACCCGAGGCTGGGTGAGGGGCTGGGTGGTCCCGCCTGTGCGTGATCCTCACATGTTCCAGAGCCTCCACACCCTGCTTTTGTCCAGTGGAAAAAACCTGCCTATGGAGACATGGTTCCAGGCCAGGCTTCTGGGGCTCACATGCTCGAGGGCAGCACGAGTGGAGCCAAGGTCACGGATTTAATCAGCCCCTCGGACAGCCGGCCCAGCGCTGAGGGACTGCCCGCCACATCTGCCCAGCTGTTTGGCAAGTGGCCCCCTTCAGTCACGAAGCTCCCTCCCCTCCAGGGGCAGGACTGAGGGGCTGGGGAACAAGTTCGGTGCGTCTCCAGGCTCCTGTGTGGTTGAGAGCTTGGATCTGGGTCAGAATGACCCGGGTTTGAATCCCATCTCTGCTGCTCCCTTGTGATAAGACCTTGGGCAGGTCACTTACCTCCCTGGGCCTCCATTTCTCATCTATAGCATGGGGACAATAAATAGTGGACTTCATAGGTTGCTGTAAGGTTTTTCTGAATGAATGTATGTCAAGGGCATAGAAGAGAGCCTGGTGCTTAGTAAATATTAGGCAGTGGTGGCTGTCACTGTCATCATCATCACCATTGTTTTTGGAGGCAGTATAGCTGGTGGCAAAGGGCACAGGCTTTGGAGCCAAACATGTGGATCTGGACATTATTCCAGTGTCCTCATAAAAAATGCATGTCCTTCCCAGAGCCTCAGAATATGAGCTTATTTGGAATTACGGTCATTGAAGATGTTATTAGTTAAGATGAGGTCATGCTGGAGGAGGGTGGGCCCCTAATCCAGTGTGACTGGTGTCCTTAGAGGAGAGGAGACACAGACACAGACACAGGGAGAAGGCTCTGCGGCAGCAGAGGCAGAACTGGAGGGGTGATGTGTGTACAAGGCAAGGAACCACAAACATTGTTAGTGTCACCAGACATAAAGGGGATGAAAGCGTGGAGCAAATTCTCCTGTTGAGGCTTCAGAGAGGACATGGCCCTGCCGACACCTTGATTTTGGACTTCTAGCCTCCAGAACTGTGAGGGAGTCAATTTCTGTTGTTTAAAGCCACCAGGTTTGTGGTATTTTGTTACGGTGGCCCCAGGAAACTAGTACAGATGTTAATGACCACTTACTAGCTGTGTGACCTTCACCAAGGGCAGCAACTTCTCTAAGTCTTGGCATCCTCAGTTGTATCAGGGAGATGTTGATAGGACTGAGCAAAAGCCTGTGAAATAATAAGTGCTCAATGCATAGAAGCTGCTGTTACCATTATCACCCCCACCTCCACCATCGTCAGTCATCATCATCGTCAACATCATCCTCACCAACATCAGTACCAACATCATCATCATCATCATCACCATTGTCAACATCATCATTGTCAGGGTCATTCTAGGAAGGTCAGCATGTTAAGAGATAAGATGGCTGGGGCTTTTTGTCCAGAGCCAGCGCTGCTGGATGGGGCTCAAGCAACCCCTCTCGGTGGATAAACTTGATGGGGACACTCCAAGCGTCCTGCCCTGTCCTGGCCCCTTATTCTTGTCCTGCTGGCAGATGGTTCCTGAAACAGACATCTGCTGAGAGCGTCCGTTCTGGGGGAGCTTTGGGATGGTGAGTGATGATGGTGCGGCCGGCCTGAGGAATGACGGATGAGGCCGTGGACCAGCAGCACCTAATGACGGGAAGGCACCCATCTCCGCCTCACCGCCTGGAGCTGTGGCTGGGTGGCCGGGTGCGTGGTTGAGCAGCAAGGAGCACAGGTGGCCGGAAGACCTCCCTGCCCTTAACCCCTTCTTGGCAGCTTAGAAGCCGGTCCTGCCCTGGAATGACGGGACTGGTCAGCAGCACCCAGTGCCCGGAGCTGGCTTGGAGATTATCTGTTAGTAAAAGGAAGAAATCACAGACTCGTGTGTGTGCGCGTGTGTCTATAAGTGTGCACTGTCCAGGGAGCCTTCATTGTTCAGAACTTGAGGCACACATTTAAAATGTCTTGCCTTCAGTCTCTCTGGGGCCTCGCCCTCTGTCTCAAGAGGAATGACACACACCCTGTCCGTGTGGCCGGCCCTGCCCAAGCCTGACCAACCAGACCTCTGCGTGCCCCACCGATGCCTTGATTTTAGGACTTCCGACCTCCAGAGACGAATGCGTGTAATTTTAAGACGCTAAGTTTGTAGTAATTTGCTACAGCAGCAGTAGGAGAGTGATACAGAGGCCAGCTTAAAGTCCTTTCCAGGATCTCAGCCTGGGGGATCCTCCCTGGCTCTGGGAACGTCCCGGGTCCCATGTTAGCCTGGTCCTCAGCTTGTGCGGGCCGAGTGGTTGGCACAGGAGGAGGTCGGAGACGAGGTCACTGCTGGGGAGCATTGCTCAGGGGCGTGGGGGTGCCGGGGTTGAACGATTTCCCAGAAGAAGCTTCCTCTCTCCCAGAGCAACCTTGGCGATGGGAAACCATACTTCAGGCCGTGGATCTGGCATCACCCCACCTTCCACGGCGGGGCTGCCCACTTTGGGTTTCTCAATCCAGTAAAATTGTTTAAAAAAAAAAAAACTAAAAGAAAAGAGAAGAAAAAAACAGAGGGAACGGACAGAGGTGACCAACTTTTTATCTTGCCAAGTAGAATCATCAGCAGAATCAACCCCATTAACTGTTATTGCCCCCCCAGGGAAAGAAAGAGCAATCCTCGGCCCCCCAGTTAGGAAGCACATTGACCGTGGATAGAGGGCAGCACTTCCAACCGGAGTACATTTTATTTATGATAACCCGCTTCACCCACTTTAGTTTTCTCGTGTTGCTGCAAATGGGGGAGAAGGTGGTCAGTCCAGCACGGGTCCGGCATTGGGAACCACGGGTGGGCTGACATCGCTGATCCATCCTGATGGGGGACGGGGCCACCAGATTCAGAACTGACGCTTCCCTCGGTCTGCAGGCAACGAGCAGCTGCTGTCAATTCTCGAGCGCGGGGGGGGGGGGGATGTAACAGACCCAGGCGCCATGGCGCGTTCTGTAGCCTTGACAGGTAGGGTGCCTTCGAGGCGGAGAACGGCTGCAGAGGGGGCGGACACTGACGAGCTTACTGAGTTTGCATCCAGAGTCTTTACAAATGCCCTGGCCTTTGGCCCAGCAACTCTGCTTCTGGGGCTGTTTCCCAAGGAAACCACTGAACTGGTGCTTAAATGCTATGGATCTAAAGACGTTCTTAATAACATTGTTCATAGTAAAAATTGGAAACAAAACAATGTGGATGGGAAAGACCATTGTTAGACATTTATACAAAGGAAATACTTTGTAGCCATTAAAAATGGTTTGAATTGAGTGTTTCCCTTCTGGAAAGATGCTCACAATGTGTTGTTCAGTGCAAAGAATCAGGTCAAAAATAGTATGTTATTTATACTTCTGCTTAAAATAGTATGCATTTATGTAAGATATATTCATATGTTTACAAGGATGCATAAAAGTTTTGAAGGTTATATGTACTAATAAAAATGACCATCTCTGGTTGGTAGAATTCCCTTCTTTTTCTGCATGTTGGGAATTTCTATGTACAGTTCCCAGGGAGCAGTTGTCAAGAGCTCAAATTCTGGAGTTGTACAGACCTAGGTTCATATCCTAGTTCTGCCACTTCCTGGCTGTGTCTTTGGGCAAGTTACTTAACCTCTCTGGACTTCAACTTTCTCCTCTGTAAAATGTGGGTGAGACTTGGACCTACCAGGTGCCAGGGGGGATTCAGTGAGCTGATACACGGGAAGCATCTCGGCACATCCCTGGTACTTAGTAAATGTCAGTATCATCAATGTCATTTTTTTTTAAACAGTGAACACGTATTATCATGTAATAAAGAAATAACCAATGTTGAGTAAAATTATTGTTCTTCTCAGTCCAACTAGAATTTGAGGACCTCACATTGGAGCAAGACTGTCTCTGCCCGTGTGCCTCGTGTGAGACCGCCCGCCGGCGCACGGGCCATTGTGTGTTCGTGCCAGCAGGCCCGGCTCCCACTTGCTGAGTTTGCTCTGCGTCCCTCCCTGGCTTCACTGAATTCCCACGGGGATGCTTCTCAGCCAGGAGAGATGGTGGTGCCGTAGACTCACTTTACAGATGGGGAAACTGAGGCTGGGGCAGGGTAGGAAGCTCTCGGAGGCCCCACGGCTGGTGAAGGATGGAGCCAGAATTCCAGTCCCATCTGTCTGAGGCCAGATGCCGAGGGTTTGGCTGAATTAGTGAGTGCGGCGTTCAGAGGGAGGGAAGTCGGGGGAGGACGTGGTGAATGAATACAGGACACAGGGGCAGGGGCCTGGGGGAGAGTCTCAGGTGTGCCACAGAGAAGCTGGTGTCCGCCGTCCCCCTTGGCAGTGGGGGATGCTTGCTGGACAGTCGCACGGGAACGATCTGAGAAGCACCGAGGGCTGCTGACTAGTGGCCGAGTGTGGGAGTTTTTTAGGGTGACCGGAGTTCAGGATTCCTGAGCTAAAAATAGTCCATTCCATAGTTCACCAAGGACTCGAAAGAAATATTTTCCTAAGAAATCTGATGTGCACACAACCTTGCAGAACCTGCATTGTGCACATCTCCATGGCACGTGGGCATTCCAGCCCTGTTTTCAGGCACCGGTAGCCCTGTCTTATGTTGACCATGGCTTCCAATTACTGCTATTATTAAAAAACCCTTCTTTTAGGGAATATTTCAAACATATACAAAGTAAGCAGAACAGTAGAAGGAACCTCCATATCCCCGTCACCCAGCATCACCAAATGTAAAAAATTCCTGCCATTCTTATGTCTTCTGTACCTCCTCCCACCCTCCACCCCCAACTCAGGATGATGGTTTTTTTATAGTTTGGTTTTTAGGAGGTAAAATTTACATTCATCGAAATGTGCAAGTCTTCGCTGTTACCTTCTGACAAACGGATGCCCGGGGACCCCACGCTCCTATCACAATATGGAACACGTCTGTCTCCTTCCACACTTCCTTTGCATCTCCTCCAAGTCAGTCTCCCCTCTCCCCCAGACGACCTCTGTTCTGATTCTTTTCACCTTAGACTGATTCTGCCTGTTCCAGAACTTCCTATAAATGGAGCCGTATCGTATGCACTGTCTCGTGTCTGGCTCCTATCGCGCAGCATTGCATCTGTGAGATTCATCCATGTGGTTGTCTGGATGGGTAGCTCGTTCCATCTTCTTGCTGAGTAGTATTTGATTATAGCACACAGCAGTTTGTTTATCCACTCACCAGCTGATGGACATCCGCCTTGGTGCCCGTCCCGGGCTGTTATGAATACACTGCTACAAACATTTGGGCTCAAGCTTAGTGTGGACGTATGATTTCATTTCTCCTGGGTGAACACCTCGGTGTGGAAGGACTGGATCGTATGGTGGGTGCACATTTCACTTTTTAGAAACCTCCGTTGTCTTCCAAAGTGGTTGACCCATTTTGCATTCCCACCGGCGGTGGACATCGCCAACATTTGGTGTCATCAACCTTTGTAATTTAATTTTGCTCTTTTTAAATGAGCTGAGGTGTGGATGGAGTTTCTGGAAGACTTGCTCTTGGGGATCAGTCTGGTGTTGGACAGCTGCTGTGTGCTCTAAACCAGATGATCCGTTCGCTTCTCTGTTTCCTTATCTTCCCAGGATTCCTTTCCCCATGATGGTGGGGGTGAGGGGCCGGTAGAGGGAGGTTCCTGGGGGCCCACAGAAGATGGGGGCGCTGCTGTTCTGAGGGAGGAATGGGGGTTGCCCTCTGCCCCATCTCTGCGCTCCCTGGAGCTCTGGTCCTGGTCTGGGGCCTGGACGGGGCTGAGTGGTCTGACCCAGGCTGCTCCCCATTTCGTGGGGGTCTCCGAGGCCCAGGCCTCAGCCCCTCTCACCTCTGGTAGCACATGGTGTAACTGCTGCCCCAGCCCCTGGAGGCCTTGTGTCCAGGAGTCGCCCCCACCTGCCCCCTCTCTGTCTCCCCTGCAGATATTTACCCGGTGACCCTCACGGCGGACCCAGCGGTGTTTCAGAGGGAGCTGAGAAATCTCAACGTGCAGGTGGGCTGCCGCCCCGCTGGCTGCTGGCCCTCGGATCCTTCTTCCCGGTCCAGGCCGGAGGCCACGCTCTTTGCCCCACCCAGGGGCCGAGATGTCGGCTACTTGCCACCTCCTTGCCCTGCCTCCCAGCTCTGCCTGTGGCCTGCACCCCAGCCTGGGGGTCCTGGGGATTCTGTACTTCTTGGAGGCCCTTGGTTTATTCAGTTAACCGAGTACCCACAGGAGCCCCTGTGCCTGGCACACAGTAGGTGCTTATTATTTAGCGAGTGGTTGAAGGAGTGGAAGGAGGGGGTATGTGGTAGTTAGGGGACGATGTCAGAGGAGTCAGTTCAGACCCCCATGGCCACCTGGGCTCCTTTGCCACCCTCCCCCCCCTCGTTCAGCATCTGTCCTTCCCCTGCCCTCTGAGACCACCGGCTGCCTGGAGGAGCGGCCCCACGTCTGGGTCTAGGTACTGCTGGGTCCCCCAGGGCCCAGAACAGGGCCCAGCACCTACCAGGGGCTCCGTGAGTCCTTGTGGGGTGAGTGAGTGAACCGAGGGAAAAAGCGTTTGCTGGAAAGTTACCACGTGCAAATCCTGCCGCCAGTGCTGGGTGTGCAAGCCCGGGCAAGACAGGCTGGGCTCCCTTCCCCCGAGAGCCCCTGTCTGCTGGGCAGGGGTGGAGAGTGTGCGTATTAGGATCAAGTCGGGGGCAGGTTACAAAGAGGAGTTGGGGAGGCAGCCCTGAATGCCTTCCTCGGCCGGAGGCCCCTCTCTCCTCCCGGCCTTGGCTAACACGTGCCTTCTTTGGGGCATCTGTTGGATGTCCCCGTGTGTCCCATCCCTCCTCCCCACCTTGCAGCGCTCATCGCAGTGGTAATTAAATAATCCTGTTGTGCTTGTTAGCGTCGAGTCTGCCTCCAGCGGCAGACCATGGGAGGGCCCCTGTCACTGTGCCTGGGCAGGTGAATGAATGAAGCTGCTCATCTGAAGTTGAAGCCGATTGGAGGCTATATCGCGTCTCAGGGCAGGGTGTGGCTGGGGCCCTGGCCTCACCCCCAGATGGGCGGGACAGAGGCGGCTTGAGGGAACTCCACCTCCCGTTGGGGTCAGAGGTGTCCCTGGGTGGGTCCCACCTAGAGGAGGTGGGCGGCAGCCACTGACCCACCCCTGTCCCCCAGGGAGGCGGTGACTGCCCGGAGATGAGTGTGGGGGCCATCAAAGCTGCCGTGGAGGTGGCCAACCCCCGCTCCTTCATCTACGTCTTCTCGGACGCCCGCGCCAAGGACTATCACAAGAAGGAGGCTCTGCTGCGCCTCCTGCAGCTGAAACAGTCGCAGGTGAGCGCCCCGGCCTTGGTGGGGCTGAGGGGGTCCTGTGGAGGCTGGGGTCTCCAGCTCGGGCATCCCGAGCCCCCAACTCTGAGCAGAGGCTGGGTGCGTCGTCTCTTCCAGCCTGGGGTCCGGCCCTCCTGCAGCCCCGGCTGGCCAGCCCTCGGGCCTGGGCTGGTCTGGTGCTTTCCAAGTGTGTCCTCATGCTCAGGGGCCCTGCCTGCCGCGGCTCATGCCTCCCTGGCGAAGCTGTTCTTGATAAAGACCACACCACCCTGCTCCTTTCACACCCTGTCGGGGTCTGTGCCATCCATCTTCCTCCTGGCGTTGCCTCTGCTCCCTGTCTCTGTGGCGCACGGCGCTGCTCCCATCATCTTGGGGTCTGGAGGCCGGGTCGGGGCGTCTGCTTCTTGTTTTCACAGTGGGGGGGTACGGGGAAGTGCATGGGGACGGGAGGAGGGCCTGCCCGTCTGACATCCTCGGGTGAGGATCTCAGGGCTGGGGCGGCTTCTCTGTTCCCCTGTCTAGAACAAACTCAGGTTCTCCAAGCATCTTCCAACTCTGCAGCCTGCAGGGGCCACTTGGAGTGCAATCCATCTCCATCCTCTACCTTGTAGATTTAATAACAACTCCCATTTATTGAGCACCTGCTGTATTCCCGGCCCTGGGCTGAACCCCTGACCTGCGTGGGTCCTGATCGCCATGGGACGGGTTTCTCTTATCCTTCTAGTTTTACTGATGTTGTCACCAGAGCCCAGAGAGAGGAGAGGGCTGGGCCTGGGGCACTCCTGCCTGGTTCCTGGCCTGCCCCTCACACCTGAAGGTGGTGGCGGGGAAGCCATGAGCCAGGCTGCATGTCCCTCTTCCAGGTGGTCTTTGTGCTGACTGGGGACTGTGGAGACCGCAGTCATCCTGGCTACCTGGTCTATGAGGAGATCGCTGCCGCCAGCTCCGGGCAGGTGTTCCACCTGGACAAGCAGCAGGTGACCGAGGTGAGCCTCCCCTGACCGTCCTGCATCTCTAGGCCAGTGCCCGGTGGCTGGATGGCCATCGTGGATGGCAGGGCTGGTGCTCACCCCGTGGCTGGTGCAGGAAGCGCTGTGCTCAGGGCCTTGTGACATCATCCCACCAAACCCTCCCACCCACCCCAAAGGTAGGTGCTACGGGTTTCCAGTTTTGCAGGTTAAGAGGCGGAGACTTGAAGAAGCACCCTGGGTTTTAGCCTGGGTCCCACAGGTGGTCCAGGTTGGCAGGATGGACCTAGCAAAGTTTGGCAGAGGTAGGGGTGCGGGGTGAGCTTCTCCCCAGAGTCGGGGAACCCGGGGGTGGGGGCGGAGCCTGGGGACCATCATATTCGGGCTGTGTTGCTGGGACACAAAGTCCTGCCTGGGGACTTGCCTGGCCCTGTGGCCTGGGCTGCAGGGCTGCCTGTGGTCTGCGTTCACTCAGCCTGGCGCTGACCAGCCGACTGTGTCCTTGTCTTGTTCTTGGAGCCGGTCCCTGCCCTGCTCTCCTCCAGGCTGCTCAGGGCTCCGTCTCGTTCCCTCTGCCCCAAGTCCATTCCTTCCGGGGAGCCAGAGGGATCCTTCCGGCGAGGAGCTGGGAAATGTTTCACAGCCATCTCCCTGGAAAGAGCAGGAATGCCCCTTTCGATGGTGTAAATACCCCTCTTAGCTCGTTTCAAGCTGCGTCATGGAGTCACCGAGCAGAGTTGGGAAGTTATGCTCACAGTTGACTTTCTTGAGCCTGTGTGAGCCAGCTTCAGCATCCCACTGGATCCTTCTGAAACAAATCTGGCCAACAGGTCCCTTTCCGTGGACCCTGGAGAATGTCCAGACCCTGATCTGACCTCTACCTCTCTGATCCCCACACCTATGTTCTCACCCTTGCCCACTACCGCTGCCCTGCTGGCCTCTTTGTGGTTTCTTCAATGCCTCATGTCTTTCCTACCCCAGGGCCTTTGCTCATGTGGTTTGTTTTTCCCGCTCCTCCTCCCCTGGCTCCTTCTCATCTTCCCAGTCTTAGCCAAAATGCACCTCCCCAGGGAGACCTTCCTTGATTTCCTGTCGAGATTGTCTCCTTTAATACCCTCTCCCAGCTCCCTGTGCTGCTTGACATACGTGTAACTTTATAACTGCGATTATTTAATGCCACCGGGCTGTGAGCTCCCCAGGGGCCGTTTGCTACCGTATCCCACGCACAGCCTCCAGCGTGTAGCAGGTGCTCAGTGAATAGCCGCGAAATGGACAGCCATGGTGTCCCTTGCGCCCGAGGCCCTGGGAAGAGGAAGGCGAGGGAGGCGGCATCTTTGCGGCTGGCCCGGCCTCGAGCCAGCCCTGCTGTCGCCTCTGGGAGAGGGTTCGTGTGTTGTGTTTCTGTGGACTGCAGAGATGGTCTCCAGGGCTGTGTTTAGATTAGCCTGCCTTAACTCCCCGTTGACAGATGGCGTTTATGCTTCTCGGCGACACATTAGAATTTATTTTTTGGCACATCAGCCGACTCTGACACTGAGCCACCGGAGCAAGGGAGGGAGGCATTTCAGGGCGGAGGGATGGCTTCGTCCTTGTTTGTAGGGAGACCAGTTTGGGCAAGTGCACAAGAACTGAGTTCCTGCCGGGGGCAAACAGATGACGGCTGCAATGCAGGTCGGCAGAGGGCATCTCACCCAGGTGTGGGGCTGCACTCGCCTGTTCCCTCCCAGGGCGGGCGAACTGGGGTGAAGCCACCGGCTCCTGGCCGCAGTGCCAGCCTCCTGCCGTGGGAGCCTGCTGGGCCGTGTGTCTGACTCAGTGGGCCCTCCAATGGCCAGGCCCGGCTGCCTCTGGGTGGGGGCCTGGATCCCTCTGCTCCTGGACACAGGCGACTGTCATTCATCAGCTTCGTGCCTTGGACCTGGCCCTTTCCAGATGTTCCCACACATTCAGCAAGCCTGGGAAAGTGGCTGGGGCAGCCAGGGCTGTGGTCTTCCCCCTCAGGAGAGAGGATGGTGCCTTTGCCCGAGCCAAGGGGGCTCCAGCTGGGAGAAGGACTCCCAGAAGTTACAGAAGTCCCCACACCACGCACGTGTGGGGTGTCCTTTGACCTTTGCAGACTTCGGCAGGAGCCGAAGCGCTCTCCCCTCATTACTGTGCAGCTGCCACGTGCCGGTGCAGCCTTGCGTGCCGGGCAGAGAGAGAATCCGGCAAGCTTGGGTCCCTGGGCCTCTGAGCATTTGGCTTTTTTCAGTTGTGGGGTTGGCCTCACTGGTACCAGGGATCTCCCCCCGGGTGCTGGGGTAACTGAGGAAGGTAAAGATCCCCTCCCCCCAGCAAGGCTAATTTGGAGCTTCCATCATCGTTGAACGGAGGCAGGCAGCGTGGCCCCGGGGGCTGGTCCCAGAGGAGCGCAGTTTTGACCCAGGCTTAGCTGGGTCCCAGAACCCCTTTGCCCCCACACAGCTTTCCCACAGGTGTCCCCCAGCTCAGAACCAGCTCAACATACTGTCGCCAGCCCCCATGGAATGGGGCAGAATTGCTGGGCAAACCCCATCATCCAGCAGGCTACCCTGATCCCGGGAAGTCCCGTTCTGGGGCTCGGACCCTTGCCCTGTGTAGCACCAGCAGGTACAAATATGACGACTTGCCCAGATTCTGCGCATCAATTAGACAAAAGGTCAACCGCCTGCTCAGGCAGTGGGGGGTGGGGAAGAGGGGGGGTCTGACCAGGTGGTTCCGATTAACGGATCAGAAGGCACAGGCCCCGGAGATGACTTCATCCTGGACCCTTCCCAGAGGAGATGTGTAAAGGAGGGTTAAGACCACATGCTGGCTTCAGACCCCAGCCCGGCCACCTCCCTGCAGTGTGACCATGAGCACTGTACTTAACCTCTCTGGGCCTCCATTTCCTCATGTGCACAGCTGGGGTGTGAGAGCCCCCAGGTAGTGAGACAGTGGCGAGGGCGAAAGGAATCCGTGTGGGAGAGACGTCGGCTGAGGCAGGGCCCCGAGAAGCCCTTGGGAGGGGTTAGTGATGGCCCGTGTCCAGGATCTGCCCCCGGCTCCAGCGAAGCCCCCTGAAGAGTCAGGGCTCTCTACGGCAAAGGTCTCAGGAAGGCGGAGCCTGGCCGAGCACCCGGGTGCCCAGTTGGCAGGGCCCAGTGCTCTCTCTCCATCGCTCCCCACCGAGCTCCCCGCCGTGGGCCCCAGAACCCGGCCTTGGCTTTCGGATCTGGGGCTCTGAGGCTGGTTCTGCCCCGGGCTCCCCGCTTCCCTTCCTCAGCCGGCCTGGCTGTCAAGTGTCCTGGGCGGAGCCCCCGGGGGCTGATTTATCTGCCCTGAAGGGCCGAGCGGCAGCCATCTGGCCGGGGCAGCAGCGCCAGATTCTTTCATTCCCTCCCCGTCAGCGACAGAGTGAGGAGTCTCAGCGTATCTCTGGCTCCCAGGCCCCCTGGTCCCGCTGACATCTGGAAGCCATTGCCTCCACCCACCAAGTAAACACTGAGTGTCTCCATGAAGGCTCTCCGTGCAGAAGGCTCCTTCCTCAGATTCCACTCCAAGCCCGGGGGGCAGAGCAGGCTCCAGAAGGCCTGTCCCCAGGCCTTCGCCCTCAGGGGGTCTGGCCTTGTGTGGGCAGGAGGGTCAGCCCCCCAGCTCCCAAGTGGTGAGGCGCTTACATGGCAGGCCCCGCGGGCACGTGCCTCCTGCTGGGGTCACTGCCGTTCTGTCCCATCTTAGCCCTCTCCGTGGTTCGGTAGCCTGAACTAGACATCTTCCCTCCATCAGAACATCCTAGAAGGAGCTTGGAATGACAGTTGCAACACAGTAGCGGGTGTGACTTGTCTGGGTAATTGTCAGCCGGTGCTGCCACCACATCCTGGCAGCTCTGCTCTGAGATGATGTCCTCCGGACCCCTGGCAAGGCCTGGCCCTGGGGAAGAGGACCGCGGTCACAGGGCCGTCGGGGGAGTGGCCTCACTTACTTCGCCGGCTTCTGTCCACCTCTCCAGCTGGGGTCCTTGGCTGCTTCCTTCCAGTCCACCCCCGCGTGGACGTGGGATCTTGTCCCCATTCCTCGGCGAAGACAGGTGGGCCCTTTTCAAGAGAACCATTGCTTAGAAAGCGAGGCAAAACAGAAGGATGAAGTAGCTCCAAGTATATAAACAGATGGGTTCTCAGAACACAGACTTCTTATCCTGTGATAACTGAAATCTAGCTATAAAATCCAGGCACATATGTTCCAGCTCAATCTGACCAAAACATTCATTTTCTAAATCTTGGACAATTCTCCAGTTCCCTTCTTTTTCCTTTCCCTTCCATGGGAGATCACGTGGTGGGTCGGCAGAGCTGAAAGGCTCTGATTTAGAGCTAGGATGGCCAATAGGTAGCACGCAAGTTACTACTTTCTAATCCCATATCCATGGCAGACATCGCTAATCAATCACAGAACGTTTTCTCAAATAGTATTCCAGGAAGCTACTTCCAGTTGATTAGGGTTGGCAAGCAACAGGATACCACTATGGCTGCTCAGGTATATATTAAAGTCATGGCATACATGGTTTTTTTTTTGGTTTTTTTTTTTTGAGGAAGATTAGCCCTGAGCTAACATCTGCCGCCAATCCTCCTCTTTTTGGTGAGGAAGCCTGGCCCTGAGCTAACATCCATGCCCATCTTCCTCTACTTTATATGTGGGACGCCTGCCACATCATGGCTTCCCAAGGGGTGCCATGTCCATACCCAGGATCTGAACCGGCAAACCCTGGGCCACTGAAGCAGAACATGCGCACTTAACCGCTGTGCCACCGGGCTGGACCCCCATACGCGTTATTTTTAAATGACTTTCACTTTAACAAATTCCTATGTGGGCTGGCCAGGGGGTGGAGTGGTTAAGATTGCGTGCTCTGCTTTGGCGGTCCAGGGTTTACAGGTTCAGATCCCAGTCATCAACCTACACACCACTCATCAAGCCATGCTGTGATGTCCCACAAACAAAATAGAGGAAGATTGGCGCAGGAGTTAGCTCAGGAACAATCTTCCTCACCAAAAAAAAAAAAAAAAACACCTATGAAAAATATCAAAGATACAGAAAAGTAAAAAGAACATATGTACCAACTAGATTTAGCAATGAATATTATTCTTTTTATACTTTTTTGCTGAAGCGTGACACCTTATCCATAAATCATTCACCATGGAATTTTTTTAAAAAGATAATCTCCAACATAGCCTACAATATCATCTAATAAAATTGATAATACTTTGCTAGTATCATCTAAGGCCCGGTCCGTATTCAAATTTCCCTAATTGTCTTCAAAATATATTTTAAAACAGTTTTTGTCCAATCAGGATTTAATCAAAGTCTGTGCGTATCATTTGGTTGTTCTGTCTCTTAAGTCCCTTTCAATCTGGAACAATCGACCCCCTTTTTCGTGCCACTAGCTTGTTGGAGAGGCATTGACCGTCTGCTGTTCCCTGTTCTGGATTCATCGGATTGTTTCCATCTGGTGTCGTTCCCTTTACCCTTATACGTGTGGTCCACGGGGAGCTGGCGCTAAGTGACTGCGTAGACGGAGGCCAGCGTTTTTGGCAGGACTGCTTCATCGTGGACGCTGTGTATCTTCTACTGCGTCACACCAGGAAGCAAATAATGTCTGATTGTCCCACTGTTCCTGGTGATAACTTTGCTTACTGGGTTAAGGTGGTGACAGCCGGCTCTCTGCACCGTATGGCCGTCCCTTTATGACCCAAGCGGCCGGTGGGGTGAGGCTGGGGCTCCATGTGGACGTCCAGTTCCCCATCACCTCATCTATGGTTTAGCATCACTGAGGGCGCTTGCCTGAAACAATTATTTCATTAGGAGTTGCAAAATGATGATTTCCTAATTGCATTATTCTCCCCACATTTATTAGTGGGCATCCTTTCCTGAAAAAGAGATTTTGCTCCTCAAAAAGGATGATTTAGTTTCTCTGAAGCACAGTTCCTATCGAAAAGGCAGGGATCACACTTGATTCTTTCTCTTTAATTAAAAAGCTCCCTCCATTGGTGGCAAGCAAGGTTTTATTGGGTGTTTTTTTGGTGGGTTTTTTTTTTTTTTTTTTTTTTTTTGGTGAGGAAGATCGGCCCTGAGCTAACATCTGTTGCCAATCTTCCTCTTTTTGCGTGAGGAAGAGTGTCACCCAGCTGACATCTATGCCAGTCTTCCTCCATTTTGTATGTGGGATGCCACCACAGCATGGCTTGATGAGTGATGTGTAGTGTAGGTCCACGCTTGTGATACGAACCTGTGGACCCCAGGCCGCCAAAGTGGAGCACATGAACTTAACCACTATGCCACCAGACCGGCCTGTGCTTTTTTTTTGAGCATTATTATGGGTATATGGATTATACAGTTCAAAGTGTTTCAATTAATAACAGTTATTATTCTTTTTTGGGCTCAAGTTGTCCCAAATGTGACCAGCGGGAGCTCCTTCAAGCTGGTCCCTGTGTTCTTTTGCTAACTCCTTGCTTTGCACCATCTCCAGTCGCCCCAGGCTTGCCTGACCTTGTAAACTGCCTGCCCCAGACCTGGAGTCAGCCATTTCTCCAAGGAACCCCCATGGGGAATAGTATTTAGAAACTATTGGGTTCTAAATTCACTTGGAGTGCATTTATGTATAAATAAAATGCTTGAAGCTCTCTCTTATACTTGGCTGTGAGAGAAAATCTTGGTTCAGAAAACAGTAACATCTTTACTTCTTTGCTTTATTCGGAAGATCCATATAACAGTTTCACAATCACGGTGCTTCCAGCTTGAGACTACGCAGGAAGAACTCTGTGCAGCTCCTCGTGTCCTCAGGGGCCTCCCCCTGAGAAAGTGTAGCTGAGCCCTGGGTTCTCAGTTCACTTGGACTTTTCTCTCTGTGGTTTTGGTACCAATTTGTTGTACAGTCAGGTTGGGGTTTCGTTTCGTTTCCGTTTTAGGGTTTGCACAGGACGCTTCTTGAAATAACTTGGCCTGGAAAGAGGTGGTTCAGACGGGAGACAGGCCTGCATCTGAGCAGGAGTTGGTCGATGAAGGGAGGCAGGGCGTTTCCGCAAAGAGGACGGTGTGTGTGGTGGGGCTGCCTCGGGAGGCGTGGGGTCCCACCCAGCGAGCCCCGGGAGGGTCAGGGGCACAGTGACCCTGGGTCGGGTCGGACAGGGGAACAGAGCATAGGATCTTCAAGGCCATGGGAAGGATTTGGAGAAACAAGATAATTTTGTGCTCCGTGAGATACCCTCTTAGACTGGATCCAGGTTGTCAACGTGGGTTCCCTGAGTGTGCTGCCTCACACCCACATGGGGACCGGATTCTGCATAGAGCTGGCAGCCTGTTAGGGACCTGCCTCAGATGGGCCAGACACAAGCCAGCCGTCACGTACTCCTGCTGGCCTCAGCTTCTCCCACCTGCCTCCCAGGTGCTGAAGTGGGTGGAGTCTGCAGTCCAGGCCTCCAAGGTGCACCTGCTGTCCACGGACCACGAGGAGGAGGGCGAGCACACCTGGAAGATCCCCCTTGACCCCAGCCTGAAGGAGGTCACCATCTCCCTGAGCGGCCCAGGGCCCCAGATCGAGGTCCGCGACCCGCTGGGTACGTGCGCCCCAGGGCCGGCCTCCTCTTTGGTCCCGAGACTGAGCTGGGAGTCCAGGATGGGACAAAGAGAGAGGCCTGGGTGGCAGGGGGTTTGGACACAGGCTCTGGGAACAAGGAGGGTGGGGGTGATGCCAGGTGGAGGGTAGAGAGGGTGCCTGTGGTGGGTGAGGAGGCGGAGGGCTGGTGACAGCCGAGCAAGAGGATTAAAATGACCACACGCCTGGGATGTGAGGCTCACGTAGTCCTCCCCGTGTTCTCTCAGTGGACCCCCTCAGTGGCCTGGCGGGTCTCTCGGGCAAGAATTAGTGGCACACCATACAGATGGGGAGCTGGGGCTCTGGGAGGTGGAATGACTTGTCAGGGTCACCCAGCGTCAGTGTGATTTGGAGCGGGCCATCTGGCCCCACGACACTCCAAGGATGTCGTGAGCACCCAGGTGTAGAGGGCAGGTGTGCAGCCCGCACCTGGTGAGGGGTGAGGGTGGCCTGCAGAATGAGGCGGAGGCCTGGGCCAAAGCCCTCTTGTCGTTCCTCTGGAAAGCCTGAGGCTGGTGTTTGGACGGCTGTGGGCTCTTGGGGACAGGATGGGGCTTCTGTCACCCCCAGGAAAGGGTCAGGGGCTGAGCAGTCCTTGGGGCTTCCACAGGGAGGATCCTGCAGAAGGACGAGGGCCTCAATGTGCTCCTCAGCATCCCTGACTCGGCCCGGGTGGTGGCCTTTAAGCCTGAGCATCCTGGACTGTGGTCCATCAAGGTAGGAGGCCCTGGGCTCCGGGGGGAGGGCAGACTGCTTCACCGAGTGGACCCCATCTCCCTCCTGCCTGCCCCGGGGAGCCTGGGGCCCTGGGAAGCTGCGGGCTGGAGAGTGGGCGGTGTTGTGGGCATATCAGTAGAAGTAAAGGGTCAGGAACAGAGGAAGGGTATTCTGCTTTGCACCGCTGAGAGGAAGTGGCGTGGTTTGGAGTTAGTGAGGGAACATTTCAGAAGGACTCGAAGTAACAACTTGAGTGTCCAGAGGTGGGTGACTCAGCCAGCTGGTGGCTCAGAACCCTGTCCTGTGAGGAGGGCATGAAAGGAGCAAGGGTGGCCTTGGGGGGACTGGCTCAGAGAGACGGGCTGGCACTGGGAGTGGGCCTGCGCTAATCTGCAAGGTGCTGGACACCAGGGGCTGGGGGTAGGCTGGGCTCCCGACAGAGTGTCCTGGGATGGGGCAGCCTGCTGCCTCAGAAGGGCGTGAGCTCCTGCTGCTCGGCAAACATTTATGGAGCGCCTCCTGGGGGCCAGGCACTGTGTTAGTGCAGGAGGTGCAGTGCCAGCGTCGACCGCTGCCCTTCAGACGCCGAGTGTCTCTGAGCCAAGAGCTCTGGTGCCAACAGGGAAGGTGAAGCAGAGGTCAGACGTGCAGGGGGACAGACATGCCCTGTGGGTGTTGGGGGGCAGCTTTGAGTCCTGCTCAGGACCGTGCTGTCAGATGGGGCTTCTTTTTCTTCATTTGGGGAGCGTCGTGCTGGGCCCCAAGGAGCAGGTAGGATGCCCAGGTACCTGCAACGGCAGAATTCCAGTTGCTGACACTGGGCTGGGTCAGGCCGGCCGTCTCCTGCCCTGGAGCTGGGGTGCTGGGGCCGGACACCCTGGTGACGTGGGCCCAACCCGTGCTAGGTCTATAGCAGCGGCCGCCATTCTGTGAGAATCACGGGGATCAGCAACATCGACTTCCGAGCCGGCTTCTCCACTCGGCCCTCCCTGGACCTCAACCACACCATCGAGTGGCCTCTGCAAGGTACAGCGCTCGTGCCCCTGGGGGCCGTGCAGAGCCGTGAGCTGAAGGGGTAGGCTTGCCTTTGGGGGGTGGTGGGAGCGCTGGGGAGCAGGCTGTGAATGTGTGACGTGGAATGGGCCCTGCACAGGCCGGGCTGAGCTGTTCTCTCAAACCACAGTGAGCTGAGCCCCAGCCTCTGCCCAGGTGACACTGTGACCATTTATGTTTTGAACATCCTCCCCAGAGGCCTCCAGGAGCTTCTGCTGTCCTACCTCCTACTGAGTTCACACCTTCCCCTTTCTCTTTGTCAAAACTCACCTGTCTAGAGCCTGACTTCCTCAGTTTTCCAGTAAACTTGCAGGTGCTAGTGAGTTGAGGGCTTACCTGAAAAGGAGAACATCTTACTCCAAAGGAGTGAATGTCCGCTGGACGTTTTGATGGCCCCGGGGGCTCCGGGGGTTGGTAGGCTGGGGGCGGGTTGAAGTTGGAGGCACAGGGTCAGTTTTCTGATTAGAAGGCGCCCACGGGGCTCTGAGGTTGCCTGTGTGCCCGTCATGGCTCCATCTGGAGAAGGCTGGGCTCCAGAGCAGCCAGGGGCTTCTGGCTCAGGTTGCCGGAGCTCCATGCCAGAAAATGCCATCTGGTAGACAGATCAGGGGTCCCAATTTATAGTTTGGAAAATATGGTCCCTCGCCATGGGGCCATTCAGAGGATTTTCCTGGGACAGGTTCAGAAGAGAGATGGGGAGGGACCTTGAGCAGGTCAGGCCAGCTCTGGACCTCTGCAGAGTGACCAAAACCAGTGCCTGGGGGCCCTTAGAGCTTTCTTTCGCGTCTGTATCTTCTCTGTTGTTTGTCGTTCTTGTCGGCCCTTGTTGGTTTCCCTGCCAGGAGTAGCAGGACTGTCTTCAAAGTGGAAAGGGGGCTGCTTCCTCATTTGGTATTTGTTTTTGCCCATAGCGGGAAGGGGGAGAAGGAGGAGAGAAAAGAAGTCCTACGTGGGGTGCTAGAGTGGGGATTGAAAACTGAATGATCCCCAGGGCCAGTCCCTGGTGGGAGAGGGTGAAGGAGGGTCACATGTGACCCTCTTGGGTTTCTGCTGTTGATAAAGATGTGGATCCAAGACATTTTTTTAAAGAGAGAAACAGCAGCAGGGCAATTGCAGATGATACATAGCAGCTGGCACTTGGCCTCGGGCCAGGGGCATCAGGGAGTGGGGGAGACTGCGGCTAACCGGACAGTGGATGCCTGGGCCACAGGGAGCAGCTGCTACGTGCCGCTGGCTGATTGTTACAACGTGGGAATGGGGCCTGGCACTGACACGTTTGATTTTCAAGGCAATCTGGTCTTCTAGATTTATATGCCCTTTCCAGATTCTTTTGATGTTTCTTCACAAATTTTAAGGCATTTCATGGACCACACCAACCACACCCTCTGGCCCCTGATTTATGATTTCTGAGAGAAAAAAAATCATAGCTGTTTGAAAAGGGACAGGCCCGACGGACGTTCCCAAATCAGCTGAGGAAATTACGAAATGAAAGTCCAGTTCTGTGTTTCCTGGGATAGTGTGAAAGCGTGTTTCTAATGAGATAGAAAAGGAAAGCCGAGCAGGGGAGAGGATGGGGAGGACTCAGAGTCCCCGGACTAGGGCGTGTACCTCACTTAGGCCAGTCCCAGAGCGGGCCTGATGGGACCGACACCAGAGCTAGTGGGGGAGGAGCAGGGAGATGCCCCTTCGCAGTTCTGCTCCACGAGAGCCGGAATCTGCAGAGTGGAGGTGATGAAGCCGTCGGCTGGACGGACAGTGGCGTTTCAGGACCACGGACAGTAGCAGGCCCCCTCTTTCCTCATCCCACCCCCAGCAGTAGATGGCGGAGGGAAGAGAAGGTGAGGGAGCGGGTAAAGGAGGGCCAGGCAGGCTGGCTCCCTGATGTGGTCCTAGGGCCCCTGCTTGGGGAGGATCGCGGAGCCCAACGCAGATGCCAGCACCCTCTTCCTCGTCCTTCCCTCTGCAGGGGTGCCCATCTCCCTGGTGATCAACTCCACGGGCCTGCAGGCCCCGGGCCGCGTGGACTCGGTGGAGCTCTCCCACAGCTCAGGACGGCCCCTCCTGACTTTGCCCACGCGGCCCCTCTCCAATGGGTCCGCCCATCAGCTTTGGGGTGGGCCGCCCTTCCACGCCCCCCGGGAGCGCTTCTACCTCAAGGTGAAAGGCAAGGACCACGAAGGGAACCCCCTCCTCCGCGTCTCTGGAGTTTCCTACAGTGGGGTGTCCCCAGGTAAGTGGTTGGCTCTTAGCACCCCCAGCTCCCTGGCTCACTTGGAGACCCATTTCTTCCTAGAAGCCTTCCCTGATTCGATTCGATTAGATTAGGAAATGTTTGTTCATTAAACTTCTGTGGGCAGCAAGCTCTGCAAGGCATTATGCTAAATACCGAGATGCTTCAGATGTAGCCCTTAGCTCAAGGATTTAGTGCAAAGTCATCCATGGATGGACTCATCCATCTACCCACCCACCTATTCATCCACTTATCCCTCTACCCGTCTGTCCACCCACCTATTCACCTATCCACCCACCCATCCATCCACCCATGCATCTATTCATTTATCCATGCCTGCATGCATCCATCCACCCGTTCATTCATCCAAACATCCATCCATCCATCTATCCACCCACCCACTCATCCATCCATCCATCCATCCACCCACCCATTCAACCATCCATCCAACCATCCATCCATCCATCTACCCTCCCCCCCACCATGCATCCATCCACACAAATATCCATCTGCCTGTCCATCCAACGTTCATTTTATGTCAATCATAGTGCTAGGCACTGTAGACACAGCAGTGAGCAGGGTATGGATATGCTCTTCCACAATTGTAATGACTATCATAATTACAATCATGGTAATACTAATTGAGTCACCATTTTGAGCACCTCCCATGAGACAGCCCTGGGCCAAGCACTTGCCGTGCAGTAGCTCATTGAATGCTTATAATAGTTCTGCGATGTGTTCCCATTTTATAGATGAAGAGACTGAGGCCACCCCCCTCAGAGGGTTGCTCTGAGGGTTCCATAAGCGAATGCGCATAATGAGACAGCTCTCAGGTGCTCTGAGGCTGCACCCAGGGTGTGGAAATTGTAGACTAAGGCCCTCCACAGGGGCAGCTGCTGTTACTCTGTGTCATTGTAGGCACAGGTCATTTTGTGGTCCCATCTTTGGTCACGTTGTGTTGGTTGGCAGGGTGGGGTCTTTGGCCTCCCCACTCTGCCTCTGGTCCTGGTGGGGGTGTCTGAGTCCACAGGCCATCAGCCTCCTTGCTGGGCCTTGTTCCTTCCTCCTGCCCACTCCCCCTCTGCCCTGGCTGTGGCCCGGGAGGAGCTCAGAGAGGTGGAGTTCACCCACAGCTTCTTTGCTGGGGGTCTCGGCGAGGGGCAGACTCCTCTGCCCACGTCAATCAAACAGGGATGCAGGGAGGGAGGGCACCAGGGTGCCCACGGGGAGGTCAGGACTTTGAGGGTCTTCTTTCAGCCTCCTGGTCTCCGCTTCCCTGCCGTGGTCCATGGACCCCCCTCCCCTGGCCTTTGTGGCTTTGAGGAAGAATTTTCAGGAAGGAATTTCAGCAGGGGGAATAACAGCCTCTGTTTCTCTCTCCCCTGTTCTTTCAATGGATCCAGGAGTTTGGAGTTTGGCACTGGCTTTTGGTCTCCATCTCAGCTCTAGATTACAGTTGGGGGGGGGGGGAAGGGAGGATGTGGTTTGGGTTTTTCTCCCTCCCCTACCTTCCTGGCCTGGGAGGCCGAGAGATGGGCTTAGAGTAAGTGGCTCTGGGTTTAGAGACGTGGGGGTGGTGAGGGCTGGGCTCATGGAAGAGCTCAGCTCATGGAAGAGGACGCCCGAGCTGGCTTTGCAGACGCTTCCAGTGTGTGTGGGTGAGTGGTGGCTGCTTTGCACACAGCTGAGGACGTGGCTGGAAGGTCCGACACCCCTCTCCCCTGGGATGTGGCAGCGAGCCTGTAGCATGATGTCACCCACCACCCTCCCACGCCCAGCTCCGGGCTCGGAGGAGGGCTGGCGTGCTGCCTCACCCTCAGAGCATCTCTGGTGGGGATGAGGAAGAGGGCCGTAAGAGGGTTGAGTGCCCGCCCGCGATCACCCAGCGAGGCCCTGATGGGCGGCCACGGACCCTGCGGGGGCGTTCCCAGACTTTTCCACTGAAGCAGTTCCAACAGCCAAGGAAAGAGAATGTGTCACCCCAAGATGGGGGTCAGGCGAGGGGGCAGCGGCGTCTGATGGGGGCCCCAAGGGGCTCGTCCCAAGCTGTGAGATTTCATTGAGCTCTCTTATTTTATCTCAAAAATGCGTGTGAACTTTGCATTCACAGCCATGCTCCAACTCTGCTTATTTTTAAATAAAAAATGGCCTCCCTCCAACATCTTGGGGTAAAACTGACCCTCCAGCCAGACAAGCCCCACCCACACCCGGGAGAGCCCAGTCAGGGAGTGGTTCCTCAGATTTCAGGACTGGGTCAACTTCTCTGTCCCGTGGAATTAAGGAAATGGTGGCACAGACTGGTCCATCTTGGCCAGTCTTCTCACAAACCGTAGATACCACACGAGTGTTCATTGACGGAGCTTGTCAGGCCTTGGCATCTGCCAAGAGCTTTCTCCACCCCACCTCCCACCCGCTCCTCACGACACGATGAGGTCAGCACCATGGTCAACAGTTCACTCTACCGAGATGGAAACTGAGGCTTAGGGAGGTGACACGACCTGCTCTCGGTGACCACAAGTGGTGGAGCCAGGAGGGGATCCTGCCCTCTGGCTCCTGGCTCATCCCTGGGTCTCTGTGTCGCTGGGTGTCATGAGGGCAGGCTGTGGGGGATCCTGAGCGCTGGTCCTTGCCTGCAGGCGCCCCCCTGGTCAGCATGCCCCCCAGGATCCACGGCTACCTGCACCAGCCCCTGCTGGTCTCCTGCTCCGTGCACAGCGCCCTCCCCTTCCGGCTGCAGCTGCGGCGGGATGGAACCAGGCTGGGCGAGGAGAGGCACTTCCAGTGAGTGGCAGATGGCCAGCCGTTGTCCCCAGCCACAGGGTTCCAGGGGTCCTGATGCCCTGGAGGAATCTGAGGGGAGTGGGTGGCAGGAAAGGGACCTTGGTCTTGGTAGTTTTTCCTCCCGGGCAGCCAGGGATGGGGGAGGGGAGTCCCTGAGGTCCCCACCACTGCCGAGCCATCACCCCGTGAAGGAGCCATGGCCTTCCTCAGCTTCCAGAAAGCTCAACCCATGCAGGGCCCAGCTCCGTGGGGTCAGGGCAGGAAGGACCCTCTGAGACCACCTCTCCCCGCCATGGATGGAAGTCCAGGGCTCAGAGAGGGAAAGGCACTTGCTCAAAGACACACAGCATGTCGTGGAATTTGCATGTCCTTGGCTGCCTGCCTCTTCTTAGTCTCCAAGACGATTTGAGGCCTCCCCTCTGGGCGGGATTCAGGGGACTGAGCCCCATGAGGACCAGATGATGCTGGGGGACCCTGACTTGGGTCAGTGTGATTGTGTGTCTCCAGCTGTTCGCTGTTCACAGGGAGTCAGGAAACAGCAGCTGGGAGATCCCACGGGCCTCCAAGGCTGAGGAAGGCGTGTATGAGTGCACAGCGGTCAGCAGGGCTGGCGTGGGACGAGCAAAGGCCCAGCTTGTCGTCACAGGTCTGTCCCTCCTCTTACCCCTCCCCACCCCTTTCCTGATTTTTCCCTCTGGGATGTCCTCCCCGGGTGTCTCCTTCCGTGGGGGAGCACACCAGCTACCAGCTGCTGGGGACTGTCCATCATCCAGAGTGTGGCTGCCCATGCCACCACCTGCCTGCTGGCCCCCATTTGGCTGTCTCACCCGGGAATGGCCTGTGGGTCTCGGCTGGAGGAAGGTTGAGGACCCGGGCTTGGGCCATTACCCGACCCCCGCCCAGCTTCATCCTACCCCGGATTTCTCAATCTGGCCTTTGGGGTTTGGCCAGCCCCCAGGCCCTCTCAGGAGCCACGTCCGTCTCTCAGTCCCCGTCCCTTAATGCCTGCAGGTCCTCACCAGGGCAGCACCTTCAAGCTCAGGGAGGTTGCCAATGCCACAGACCATCTCGAAGTGCAATTGGCTTTATTTTTTAAATGATGAGCCTCAGCTATCTTGAAGGGAAGAAAGGAGCCCAGGGCACGTGGGAAGATCCACCCAGCGTCACACACGCTCCTCAGAGGAAGGCTGGGGAAATAGAAATAAGCAGAAGGTCCCAGAAACCTCTGATCCCTCCACACTAGAGATGACCCTTCAGACCCGCATCTGTGTGTGCGTTTTAACAAAAATGGGATAATACTGTAGCAACCTGATTCTTCCTCACCTAACAATACAGCGGGTTAGCAAATACGCTTCTGTGGCATGAATTGACAAAACCGGACTTTTTCTAAGTGGCGAGTGCAGAAAAGCAGAGCTGTATGAGGAAACTTCCTCGCCCATCACTTAGACTGAACAGTCGCTAATATTTTGCCATATTTGCTTTTTCGCTAAACTATTTTAAACTAAATTGTAGCCCTGACATTTCGGTATTGAACTCTTTTTTAAACAGTAGATTTTCCCATATGATAAAAATGCTGTGATCCCACCTAATAAATTGGACAGGAATGCCTTAATGCTGGGGCCCTTCGTCCACAATCCAGTTTCCCCGTTTGCCCCGGAATGTCATTTCCGTTTGGTTCGACAACGTCAGTTCTGGTGGCGTGGCGTTCAGATGCCGTTCTTGAGCTCATGAGTGCCTGGACGTCATGGTCATTGCCACATGTAGCCTGTGTGGATCTGGCTTTTTTCCTGCAGCTTCTCAGTCCCACGTCCCTCTGATTTTGTCACATCTGATGGCTTTCTCCGAGTGACGGGGATCGCGGTTTCCTTGTCTCTTCCCTCCTTTGGGGCGGTGGTGTTAGTTTCACGTGTTGGCCGTGATAAGAGCCCTGCTGTTGATTCAGAGAAGAGCTTTGTACTCCTCATTCCTTCCCTCTTGAGGGTTATTTCTGAGGCTTTATTCCCTGGGGTGGAATTATTGGCTCGAAGGGTGTGAAAAGTGGTGTAGCTCTTGGTAAGTGATTGCATTTGGCTGTTGGGTGGAAAGCACGCACACGCCAGGCGGCCTTGGGGGGGTGTGACGGCACTGAGGGAACGGAGCCCGCCCTGGAGCGGCACCGTCCCGGGCTGCAGAGCAGATGCTGGTTAACCGCTCTGCTGGCCGATGCGTCCTGAGGGGTCCAGCGCAGAGCTCAGGTGTCTGGACCCCACGAGGGCCTGCGTGACTGCGCCCTGCCCCGCGTCCGCCCCTCAGTGCCTCCTGTGCTCCTGCCCCTGCAGAGCCCCCGCCACAGCTGCTCCCTGCCTCGAACGTGACTGTGTCCCCGGGGGAGACCGCCATCCTGTCCTGCCAGGTCCTGGGCGAGGCCCCCTACAACTTGACATGGATCCGGGACTGGCGAGTCCTGTCAGCCTCAACGGGGAGAGTCACGCAGCTGGCCAACCTGTCCCTGGAGATCAGCGGCACCATTCCCAGCGACGGCGGGCGGTACCAGTGCATGGCCAGCAACGCCAACGGGGTCACGAGGGCATCCGTGTGGCTCCTGGTGCGAGGTGAGGCTCTTCCTGCCGCTGCTGTCCTCTTATTCCACACACCACCTGCCATTCACCCCAAGACCCGTCAATCCACCCCCTGCCCAGACGTCACCTCTGGCGGGCACCTCGTTCAGTGTTTTCTGAATCTTCAGAGAAAGAGGACTCGTAGCCTTTTAGACTAAGTCTGCTGCTTCTCACTGTTGGGAAGTCCATCCTCATATCTAACCTGAATTTCTACTGCTGTAGCCCAAGCCAGTTTCTTTGTGTTCTGTCCTTTTCCTATGTCGTTGAGCACCTCCATCGTCCACCTGTCTCCCAATATGTAGGAAAGGGATGGAATACTGGAAACTTCTAAGAGCCCAGAGATGAGATGTGTTCTGTGGGGGTTGGACAGCACTGGGCAGTGTGGGTGGAGGAGGCAGAGGGTAGAGCACCCGTCTGGATGTGGCCTCAGGTCTACCCAGGATTTGGACAGACCCTCCTCCTTGGGTGCTGTGCCCCACATGGAAAAGGGAGCATGTTGGAGCAGATGTTTGCTCTTGTGCCAGCGACGCTTGATTGGCTGCTGGAGTGTGTTGAGAAGGATTCTGAGGCTGTATCTAGGCTCCTGGTATCAGAGGGGCGTGCTTGCCGTTTCTAGATGGGGTGGCCTATGAGGTCTGTTTGAGCCTGACCGGTCCCTGATCTGTGAGCTTTCTGAAGGCCAGGCTAGAACCTGAGTCTGGGGCCGATATGTGTGGCACAGGTCTTGGGGTCCCCTCACCGTCACTGGAGATGACAGCCATCCCAGCCCTGGGTCTGCTGCCTTCTCCCTAAGCCCCTCCGAGGTGCTCAGCCCAGAGCACAGCCCCAGGGAGCTCGAGGCTCCCACTGGGGGTGTTGGGGAGTGAGCTCCCCGTGTGGCCTGGGGCTGTGTCTGCGCAGCCGCCTGGTCAACCACACTTCCCAAGGAAGCTTCTCCCGGGATTCAAGCCCTTCGGGGCCTTTGCTGCCCACGGCTCTGCCATCTGTGGCTTCGGGGAGGGAAGGGGGTCCGGGGCTGGGTGCCGGGGACACAGCTGCTCTGACCGGCTCTTCCACGCCTGTCCACTCTGTGAACCACAGAGGCCCCACAGGTCAGCATCCACACCGGGTCCCAGCACTTCTCCCAGGGCACGGAGGTGAGGGTCAGCTGCTCGGCCTCTGGGTACCCTGCACCCCGCGTCTCCTGGAGCCACAAAGGTCGCACCCTGCAAGAGGACAGCAGGTGAGGGGCCCGGGGCTCGGGGCTCTGGAACTGGGAACGGGTGGACAGGAGCTCCCGGGGGACCTCTGCAAGCCTTGGTCTCCTTACCTGTAACTAGGGGAGCATCACTTGCCCTGCCTTCCTCCTGGGATCCTTTGAGACTCAGGAGTGACTTTGGAAACACAACGATGCCTCAGTGTGGGCTCAGGGGTCAGGAGTTACAGCTTCAGAGTCCAACACGCCTGTGCTTGAATCCTGCCTCTGCCAGTCAGGCTGTGTGACTTTGGGCAAGTCACCTTACCTCTCTGGGCCTCGTGAATGAAAAAAGCCAATGTATGTAAAGTGCTGAGCACACGGCCCGGCACAGAGCAAGTGGTCAGTGTAGAATGGCGGTCACTGGTGATGTTACTAATTAATTTGTTATTGATGATGACTGGAGCAACCCTCGTGGGACCCGAGCTTACCAGCCCCTTGTGTTGAACGTTTCATGGCCTGACCCAGAATCCGTGTGGATGCCCAGGGAACCCTGATCATTCAGGGAGTCGCCCCGGAGGATGCTGGGGATTACAGCTGCCAGGCTGCTAACGAGGTTGGCACAGACGAGGAGACAGTCACCCTCTACTACACAGGTACCGGGTCACGGGCGTCTCAGGAGAGGGGTCTCCATCCCGCCCTCCCTCCCATCCACAGATACTTACTGAGCGTCAACTGTGTGCCAGGCACTGGGGGCACAGCAGTGACGCCTCGTCCCTGTCTAGGTGCAGCTTATATTCTCACGGGGAGGCACAAAACAGACATGAAACGTAAATAGGGTATTTTGGATGGTGAAGGTAGTTTGAGGAGCACAGAGCCAGGGTGAGGTGGATGTTGTGCAGGTGGGAACGAGAGGGAAATGGCTGCTCCGCGCAGGACCAGCCAAGGCCTCCATGACACGGTGACCCTTGCCAGCGATAGGAGTGGGGACAGTGTTCTAGGCAGAGGGACCGGGCCGGGCAAAGGCCCTGAGGTCAGAATGAGTCTGGGGCGCTCAAGGGGCTGCAAGGAGGCTGGCGTGGAGTGAGTGGGGCAGGGGAGGGGGAGGCATGGGGAGGGACGGGCAGCCCCTACAGGGCATTGTAGGTCCACGTAGGATTTCAGCTTTTATGGCAAGTTCGATGAGGAACAACACGGGGGCTTTGGTTCTAGGAGAAAAACCGGCCGTGGCTGGATCTTTCTGGGGTGACTGTCCCCGTTGGTGGGGCAGGGGAGGAGGCAGGGTGCTCAGCTCCACCTCTGTCTCTGCCGCCCTCCCTCCCCAGCTGTGGAAGGCCCCATTCTTGCCCTGGGGAGTTGTGGGCTGGCCCCCACTTCCCCATCTGCCCCCCACACACAGATGCACCGTCCATCTCGGCCGTCAATGCCGTGGTGCTCGCCGCCGTCGGGGAGGAGGCCCTGCTGGCGTGTGAGGCGTCTGGGGTGCCCCCGCCCCGGGTCATCTGGTATCGAGGTACGTGGGGTCGGGTGGGGCCTGCGGACTGTCCCACCGGGGCCGTGAAGGATCAGTTTTCCAGAACAGTCTTTAGGGGGTGCTCTGAGTGGGGTGTCTGGGGAGAGAGGCCATTTCCAGCAGCCCCCACCTCACCCACCTCACCCACGCCCGCGTCCACACAACCGATGCAGCCCAGCGCAGTAGTTGTGGGCAGAACTTAGAGTAGACCCAGACTTGACCCCCGGCTCCCCTGGGCGACCTTGGGCAGGTGATTTGGGCTCTCTGAGTCTGCTTCCTTATCTGGAAAGTGGGGAAAAGTCAAAGCTAGGTTGGTTGTGTGAGGATTAAACGAGTCCATATATATAAAGTGTTTAGACCAGCCTGGCTCTGGGGCTGGGCTCGGTGTTCTTGGCGTTGGTGACGGTGACGATGTGACTATCTGAGAAGCGGGAGTCATGGTGACAGGTGGTTCTGAGGCTCTTTCGGTTCAGGGGTGTAGCATGTTGCTCCGGTGCCGGACGCTGAGCTGTGGTTTGTTGACGGGAGCAGTTCTTGTGCCCACGCCAGTGGACGCGGGTCCTGGGGCTGCTGCCTCCATCTTTCTAGGGGCAAAACACTGGGCTCCTTCTCAGGTGTCAGCCAGAGTCGCCAGTATTGCCCCTCCCACCGGGGCGCCCTCCATCCTTTGCAGCTCCTGTCTGCGACCTTATCAGAGCCTCACCTTGACCTTGAGACGGGCAGGTGTAGCTCAGAGTATCAGCTCAGAGTTGGAGCATTGCGTCCAAGGTCGCCAACTAGTGGGAGGCAGAGGCCTCGAGACTCCTTGCTCAGTGCTCGCGTCATCGCCTATTCTGGCTGAGGGCCCCACCTGCCCGTCCCCGGAGCCCTTTTTAAAAGGGGATCTCTCAATGGGATATTATTAAAAAGGAATGAAATTCACGTTGTACAACAACGTGAACATAGTAACACCACTGACCTGTCACTCCAAAATGGTTAAGAGGGTAAATTTTGCGTGTTTTTAATCACAATTAAAAAAACTTTAATTTGAAAAAAAGGAGAGAAAATCTGATAGCACATGGATGAACCTTGAGAACAGTACGCTAAGTGAAATAAACCAGACACGAAAGGACGGATGCTGTGTCTTGGTCTCTGGAGTCGTCAAATCCGTAGAGACAGAAAGGAGAATGGTGGACGCCAGGGGCCGAGGGAGGGGCTGGGGGGGCGAGTGCTTCATGGGGACGGAGCTTCAGTTTGGGGAGATGGAAAAGTTCTGTGCAGGGATGGTGGTGAGGATTGTGCAACAAATGTACTTAACGCCACTGAAGTGCACACTCACAATGCTTGAAACGTAACATTTTGTGTTTTGTATATTTTTTGGGGGGGGAGTCTTCCCCCGCTCACCTGCCCCCCAGGCCCCAGCCTTGAGGAGTTGCAGGAGCCCAGGCTCGGGAAGGCAGCCTGACCCCTGGTCTCCCGTGGCGACTGTAGGCACCTGCCTAATGCCTTCTCATCTTTGGTCCAGGGGGGCTTGAGATGATCCTGGCCGCCAAAACCTCCAGCTCCGGGACGCTTCGGATCCCGGCCGTCCAGGAGAGGGATGCTGGCGTCTACACCTGCCGAGCCGTCAATGAGTTGGGCGATGCCTCTGCAGAAATCCGGCTGGTGGTTGGACGTGAGTGTGCCTGTTGTCCTCACCTGTCCCCGACCCGCCCGGCCCCTGAGCAGGGAGGAGCAGACTCTACCGTGGAGCCGGTGTAGAATTTGCGTCATGCGGATCCAGAGCACACTGGGACCAGCGAGGCCAGAGGGAAACAGTGTATGCGGTGCCTCTTGCTGTGTAATGGTTGCCCCAAGGCTTCGTGATTTAAAACGATGAGCATTTCTTATCTCACAGTTCTTCACTCCTCGGAGGCCTGACTGGGGCTGGAGGACCCATTCCAAGCTCACTCATGGGGCTGTTGGCCGGATGCCTCAGTTCCTCGCCATTGGGCTTCTCCAGAAGCCTTCTTGTGACGTGGCTTCACTCAGAGCAAGGGAGCAGAGAGAGAGAGAGAGAGAGAGAGCAAGAGAGAATCCAGATGGCAGCTGTGGTCTTCATAACCAGCTGCAGTCTTGGAAGTGACATCCTGTCCCTTCTGCTATATTCTGTTGGTCACACAGACTAAGCTGGGTACAACGTGGGTGGGAGGGGCCACTCATGGGTGAGAAAGCAGGAGGCAGCGGTCATTGGGGCCATCTCAGAGGCTGCCGACTGCAGAGACAGTTTGGTTCAAGCTGGGGCCTTGTCGTCCCTGAGACCTGAGTTCCAGTCTTGTCTCCATCACTTACCGCCTCTGTGCTTTGGTCAAGTCAGTGACCCTCAGCCCCCCATGTGTGAATGGGCTGACCATACTCCTTCCCTCACTGGGTTGCTGTGAGGGTTCAGTAATGTCAGGCGTGTGATGCTTAAGCACAGGCTCTGGCCTGTTCTGAGTGCTTGATAACCAGAGGGGCAATTATCCCCTTTGACACATGGGGAGTCTGGATTCTTCTGTGGCTGGCGCGTGGCCATGGCTGTGATTGCCGTAATGTCCGGGTTCCAGGCCTGGATTCCGGGCTCTGGGAACCACTCAGAAGCTGTGGGCACAGCTCCTTGGCCCCCTGAGCTGGGGCGGCCTGGGCTCTGACGGTTTGCTGCGGCCGTGGTGGGTGAGACGGGTGCTGGGAGTTGTGGCAAGTGCAGAGGATCGAGACTGTGCTGGTCTGGGCTGGGCCGAGGGGCTCCCCAAAGAGGCTGGGCCCTGGCCAAAGCTGGCCCAGTCTGGCCTGGGGGTGACGGTGCCATCTCAGGGTTGGGATCCTCCTGGGCTTGGGGTACCCTTAGCTTTCATTCATTCGTTTGTTCCATCGTTCATTCCTCTAGCACATGGTCCACAGGTGCCCCTGCACCAGGCCCTGTGCTGGGGACTCAGCGTCTGATTTCATGTTGCGTGGGGTCCAGGGGAGAGGACAGTAAGCAACAATGAGGATGCTCGCTGTGCTGAGCGTTTGGAAGTGGCGTCCTCAGGGGCTCTGGGCGCCCAGGGTAAGGGGCCAACCCAATATTGGGGGCTGGGGAGGCTTCTTGGAGGAGGCCATGTGTAAGCTGAACCCAGAAGCCATCAGTCAGGACACCAGCTGGGGAGCAGTGTTCGTCTTGGCCTGGGCACCGGCCGGAGTTGGGGCTTTGTCCTGAGGGGCGTGAGGGGTTTTGAGGAGGAGAGCGATGGGCTCCGACTTTCCCTCCAGACAGTGCGCTGTGCGGCTGGGCTCTTGGGCAGGGCAGGGTGGATGTGGAAAGCCGCGGGCTTAGAGCCTGATGGTAATAAAAATATAAGCTGACACTTCCATATTTGCCATGTGCCAGGGCTGGCTCACCCTTTGCCCCATGTCTGATTTCTTTTCAGCAAAGGCTTATTTCTTTGGGGCCCAAGCTGACGTGCCTACCTGGTCCTGGTCCTTCACCTGTCAGCCACTGGCCTTGCAGCATCTCCCCATGTCAGCAGGAGGAGGTGGCTGGCATCCCAGAGGTGGCCTTCTGGGGCACTGGGCCTCTGGTGGCCTCTGGCTTTTAGGTCAGGGGAGGGTGGGCAATGGCCCAGCACCTGTGTGTCTGGAGCAAGCCAGCCTGGGAGTGGCGGTGGGAAATTGAATTTCCTGCCCATCTGGGTGGCAGCTGTGGTGCAGCCTTCCTGGCCAGGCTGGCAGAGCCTTCCAGGGCCGGAACAGGTGGGCACTGTGCCCACTTCCTGCTGTTGAGCTGGGAACTGGCTTCCTGGTGGCGTTTGGAGCGTGAGGGGGGTGGGCAGCCTCCTCCCGTGCCAACAGCAAGTGTCTGCGTTTATGGACCCAGCTGCAAGGTGCTTTTACAGCACCTCTGGGCCTGGCATTCGAGTCAAGGGTCCTGGATCAGTTCCCAGGTCCTGCTGCTATTTGGCCAAGTTATTCACGTCTCTGAGCCTCGCCTTCCTCACCTGTGAAATGGGATAATGTTAGAGCCTGGCTCACAGGGCCCTTGAGAGAGCTGATGAGCTCGTGTGCCTCTCTCAGGGCTTGCATGCAATAAACGCTCAACACCCTTGCTGTCAGCTCTGCCAGGCTGCCAAGGGCCCAGTGAGGCGGAGGGAGGGGCAGTGACGGGTCACATGGCTGGTGACCGAGCTCCGAGGCGGGCACCCCCTCCCCAAGTTCAATGCCCTTTCTATCATGTTAAAAACCTGCCCTGAGCTAAGTTATCTTCGTCCTGCTGGGTTTCTAAGTGGATGTGCATGCCCATCCCTCTTCCTGTCCTCTCATTTCTATCCATGCTCTGCACCCCCCCCCCCAGCCCCTGGTTACTGAGTGCTGAGTGGGGCGGGGAGGGTGCTTTTGTGGGTGCAGAGACCCTCTGGCCAGCCTGGGGAGCCAGAGAGAAGCAGAGCTGGGTTCTGTGATGGGCATGGCCAGTGTCGGGGCAGCGTCTCCATCAGGCACAGTAGGTGTGGGCCCGGGGCCTGTGACACTTTCAGGGGCCCAGGATAATGCTCTGATGTTAATTTCTTTTAAAAGCAAAAAAAGAAATGAACACTATTGAATGGAGAAAAATGACTAGAGGCCAGCCCGGTGGCACAGTGGTTAAGTTCTCACGCTCTGCTTCAGCAGCCTGGGGTTCGCTGGGTGAGATCCTGGGCATGGACCTATGTTTCGCTTGTCAAGCCATGCTATAGCAGGCATCCCACATACAAAATAGAGGAAGATGGGCACAGACGTTAGCTCAGGGCCAGTCTTCCTCAGCAAAAAAAGGAGGATTGGTGGCAGATGTTAGCTCAGGGCTGATTTTCCTCAAAAGAAAAAAAAATGACTCCAGGCTGGATTGTGTTTATCTTTACACCAATGCAGTCATAAAATATAATTTTTAATATGTTTTTCCGGAGGAAGAGGCCATGAAAGTCATCCTGCGGCCGTGGCCAGTACGGTGTGGCTCCAGGCCTCATCACAGGGTCTTTATATGGGACAGGAGTCCTTGGGGCGGGGGGGGGGGGGGGCTGTGGAGGTCATGCCCCCAAACCTCTGGCTCAGTCTCAGTCCCCTGGGTCCCCTCTACATGCAGGGCGGGGCCTGAGGCCCGCCTCTCCTGCGGTCCACCTTGCCCAGTTACACAGTCTTTGGGCCTGAGACCCCTCCTTCCCCCCACTCCCTGCCACACTGAGTCCAGGCCGACTGGGGCTCTCCTTCCTGGGCTGGCTCATTGCCACCGGCCCTACTCCAGTCCACGGGAACTGGGGGGATGGCAGAGGAGACTGAGGGCTGCAGGGTCCCCAGAGGATGGCCAAGAGCCCTGGGACTTTGAGCTTTTGGAACCAGCGTAAAAATAGCTACTTCTGTCCAGATGGGGAAACTGAGACCCGGAGTGGTGAAGGAGTTTGTCCACGGGGGCCCAGTGGGGCAGAGGCAGCGCGGGCATCTTCCCTGGGCGGCAGGCCTTCGGGCTGGTGTCCCTACTCAGGGCGGAGCAGGAGGAAGGAAGGCAGCGTCACTGTCACTGTCACTTCACTGCGGCCATTAGAATCCACCGGGCCTTTCCTCCTGGAAGATCCTTGGGGAGGTGCGTGGCCCCACCTGCTGGGGACAGTGAAGTCACCCTCAGCTCCTCTGAAGTCGGGGGGAGGCAGAGGCAGCCGGGGGGCCCAGCAGGAGGTCCAGGGCAGCCCTCAGGTCCTGCCCCCACATCCTGCGTTCTCAGTGGGAGCATCCTCTCCTCCCGGTGTTCTAGGATCCCCCAGACCCCCCTCCTGACAGACACGCAGCTGCGGCCCTCAGCTGATGGGACCCGGGCCTCTCCAGGGAGCGCGGGCGGCTGCTGTGATGTCCAACGGGGCATTCGCAGCTCCTGTCCCCAAAGCCTGCCTGAGGCCAAGGCAGACAGGGCCGTCCCCAGGGAAGTGGATGGCGGTCACAGTCCCTCCCTGGCTGCTGCAGAGGGTCACCTGGGGGAGGGGCTCAGCCTGCAAGCAGAGGTGGCTGAGCCTCGAGGAGGAGGCCCTGGGGAGAGCACTGGGTGGGCCCGGCCCCTCCCCGACGTGCTGCAGGACTCAGGGCCGCCCCACCCCTCCCCTGACCAGCGAGAGGACCAGAGGACCGTCAGCTCTGGCATACCAGGGTTCTGGGGTCCCACTGCAATTGGGGGGCTCCAGGTGAGGAGGGGGGCAGCTGCACTGAAGGCCGAGTCACAGTTTGCTGGGCGGGGTCTGAGTCTGGGATTGGCTGCTTTGGGTTCCACCACCCCCCCCCCCCCCCCCCCCGAGAGAGGATAGAAGAGCTGGGTGTGGCTCTGGCCAGGACAACGGCCAGGTTGTCCTCGAGTACCTAGGGGCACGTGGGGCTGCAGTGGTTGAGAGCCTGGGCTCTGATCCCAGCTCTGCCACTGATGCTGAGCTGTGCCTGTGGGCAGGTTCCTTAATCTCTCTGACCCTCAGTCTCTTCATCTATAGATGGAGATTGTGATAATATGTACTTCACAAGTTTACTGTGACCATTAATGAAATCATGTTTCAGAAAGCGCAGTCACCGCGCTTGTCACCAAGCAGGCATTCCCAATGCCACCCTTCATGCTTCCTATTTGCTTATTGTTATAAAGGAGCCGTCCTTCTCACCGGAGAGGTTTGGGACTGGGAGGAGGGTGGTGTTCCCCGTATCCCGGAGTCAGGAGACAAAGCTGGCTGCTTCGGGGCTAAGGAGGGAGGTTCAGGAGGCTCTGAGAGAGACAGAGTGGGAGGCCTGCCTGGAGGAGGGAGGTCTGAGCTAGGCCCTGCAGTTGGGCTGGGTGGGCCTGAGGAAGGCGGGCTTTGGGGGTCCCTGGCGCTGGGGCTGCCCAGGATGGGGGGCCGGCAAAGCTGTGCCCCCAGGGCCAGGACCTTGCGGAAGCAGTGACCCCGTCTGAGATGGGCCTGGAGCGGAGTGTTTCTGGGACTCTGAGCCGCAACAGCTGCCAGGCCCCAGCGAGAAAGAAGCGAGGCGTGCGGGTGGTGTCTGAGGTTGGGTCCAGAACTGTCTTCCTCCTCACAGTAATTTTCCAAGTTGTGTTTATATCTCCCTGGAACGTCCCTAATCCCCGAGGCTGGGAGGGAAATTTGATGTTATGAGCTGCATGGGTGGGGGAGGTTTCTGGAGAGAGAAGGAAAGAACAGAGAGTGGAGGGTTTTCCATGGTGCTGGAGGCAAAGCATTAAAAAAAAGCCGGGGACCTTCCTGGTCCTGGGTCTGGGGACAGGGACCTGAGGACAGTGGCCGAGGCTGCAGGGAGCGGGCCTGGACCTGTCTGGAGTTGGCCCTGCTCCTAGCCTGCTGATCGGCAGAAAGGGTCGAGAGTTTCTGTTTGGGGAAATAACTTATTTTCCCCCTGATTACAAAAGTCAGACAATGCTCAGAAAAAAGGTTTGGAAGAAACACTACAAGCTATTCATAGTGGGTTCCTGGGGGAAGGTGTGGGATTTGGAGCATGTGGAGCCAAAATTAGGGAAATATACCCCTTGCATGTGTTTGAATTTTCGATAACTGAGGTGAGTGGGCAGTCCTTGTTGGGGTCTGTTGTCCGGGTGTAATTATTAATATGGCCGTTTTCACTCTCAAGTGTCGCCATTTGGACTGTAAAGTATAAGGTCATGTTATTTCTAATAAGCATGTTTTAATTTTGTTGTAGAGCTTTGTAGGCTCATTACAAAAATTTAGCAGACAGAGAGGTAAGGAGGAGAGTAAAGATGACCTATGACCTCCCCACGCAGTTGGCCCTCTGGGGTGGCGTGCACAGAAGGGGCTGTGGAGACGGTTGCCTGAGTCCAGGACACCTGCAAGAGGAAGCTCCCGGTGGCCCAGGAGGAGGGCGAGGGGGCAGGAGAGGCTCTCAGAGGCTCCTGAGGCCGGAGCGTGACTGCAGCCCCTCACAGGTGGGCTTCCGGGAGGTGTCGCCGCCAGGAGCAAGCCTGCTGCCCTCCTGCACGGCCGGGCACGGTGCGCCTCCTGTGACCCTCTGCAGGGGTAAGAGGCGTGTCAGCAGCTTTGTCCTGCCAAAAGCCGCTCCCTTTGCCTCATCCCCGAGAGCTCTCCAGAGCTGGACCCCGCCAAGCTCAGGTTGGCCCCAGAGCCCTGGATCTGAGTCAGCCCCAGGTTCACGAGGGCGAGCCTGGAAGAGGGGGACCCTCCCAGCAAAGGGAGTGGAGGCAGGCGTTGGGAAAAGTCTCCTGGGGGCCGGGTGGTCCAGCCACCGGGCGTGGCTGACCGGTCACCTCCCTGCAGATGCTCCCCAGTTGATGGAGCTGCCCCGGGATGTCACTGTGGAGCTGGGGAGGAGCGCCCTCCTGGCATGCCGGGCCACGGGCCGCCCGCCCCCTCGAGTCACCTGGCGCCGCAGAGATGGCCGCCCGCTGGGGCCTGGGCAGGGCAGCAGGACTGGGCAGCCTGATTCAGGAGTGCTGTCCTTTGAAAGTAAGAGATGGGGCTGATGGCGGGCGGGCAGGGGGAAAGGATGGCTTCTGGCACCCTAAGTCCCCAGGCTGGGTGGCCGGAGCAGGACCCCGAGCCCCTGCACTGACCACAGGCCGGGCTGATACAGGGTCACATTTTGGGTGGTGTGACTCTGCTCAAGTCATTCCACTACTCTGAACTGGACATACTGACGACAATGATGATGCCTGTCATCTGGGCTTAATAACACTCCACCTTAGGGGTCGCCGTGTGGGTCATTCGTGGAAAGTGCTTCGCACAGCTCCTGACACGTATTAAGTGTTACATGTGTTAGCTATGGTCACCATCATCGCCAGCATGATGATGTTACCACTGTTTACCACATGCCAGGCCTGCCTCTGTCCTGCCCCTCAGGTGTGGCCCCTGAAGACCAGGCCCCGTATATCTGCGAAGCTCAAAATGTCTTTGGGAAGGTCCAGGCGGAGGCCCGGCTCGTGGTGACTGGACGTGGCTCGCTGGTGGATCTGGAGACGCCGGGAGGTGGGAATGCTGGGTACCCCCAGGGAGGCCCCCCCATGTCCACCCATCCTTTGGGACAGAGATGTCCACTGCCAGGTTCTCCCAGAGGAGCAACTGGATCCCCACTTCCTGGGCGATACACCCCAGGAAGTGTGCCCTTTGACCCTTTAGGGTCCCCCATCCTGATGCTTCCACTGGTTCCCTCGGGAGGGGGGGAGAGTGGGGACCTCCATCCCCTGGATGACCGCCCTCAGGGGACCTAGCACAGCCCACACAGTCTCCTCTCCCCACAGCCCCCCCACAGATCGCCAGCAGTGCCTCCACCGTCCGGGTGCTGGAGAGGCAGCCCGTGTCCCTGCCCTGTGTCATCCTGGCCGGGAGGCCCCTCCCGGAGCGGCGCTGGCTCAGGGCTGGCCGACCCGTGAGTGCTGGCTCCTCCGGGTGCCGCGGGCCGTGCTGCCTGGGGATGGAGTGGGCTGCTACGCTCAGACCTGAGCCTCCACTTTGCTATTCCTCTTTTGGAATGTCCTCCTTCCTCCCTCTCTCTCCTGCCTCTTTCCAGAACCTTCTCTGCTAACGCGCTGATAGCATCTGTCACCCTCTACAGTCCTGCCGAAGCCTGGTGCGGCTGCCGCTCCGCTTGGAGCTCAGCGGGAGAACCTTGCCTCCATTCGTGCTGAGGGCTGGGGAGCAGGGGTTTCGTTGGGGCGCAGCCATGATGCGTTCGTCGCCCCCGCTCTGCTGGTTCCGGGGCAGAGGGGTGGCCAGTGCAGATTATCACCTGCCCGACTTCCTAGTGTGCTGCTGGGCGCACTGCGGCTGCCTTATCCATTCATGTCAGCTTGGTTTTCTCTATTTCCTTCTGTTTCCCCCTCCGGTTCACGCCTCGTTTACCTCTCTCCTTCCCTCAATTCTTCTGCCCTGTCCTCAGACACACCAGGGTCCTTGTGCCCTTGAGGCTATAAAGAGGTGTCCTCACCCCAGCCCACTGGGCAGACACTGGATACCCAGAGAGGCGATGACTGTGTGGCTGTCTTTCTGTTCCCACTGCGCTGGGCCCAGCCCTGTTGTCCAGACCCTGGTGCAGAGCAGGCAGCGTCCTGCTCCCAGAGCATGTGGGCTTTGCAGAGGCCGGTCACATCCTTGAGTCGCTCTGCGGCCTGTGCAATTGGACGTGACCCTGAGGAGGATGCTGCCTGGGAGTGCGGGGTGGCAGGCTCCGGACCCCTCCTGAGTAGAATCCAGGGGCACGTGGGGAAGGAGTGGCCTTGGGCCTCGTCAGTGCCAGGACAGGAGCAGCCGGAGATGCAGATGCTGTTCTAGCTCAGTGGGGACATAAGGGGGAGCCCTGCCTGCTTAGCTGCCGAGTGCGAGGAGCAGAAAGGCCCTCAAGCTCGCTCAGCCCGGAAGGGCCCCGTGCCGAGACAGCGCAGGAGCATCTCCTGGTCCCTGAGAGCGGAATGTGCAGCCAGGCTCACGGGACAGGAGCGTGGAAGACAGGAGGGCTCAGGCCTGGAGGAAGGGTTTGGGGCCCCTCACCGAGGGTGGACTGGCTGGACATCTTTATGGAGGTTGCCCCAGGCCCCTTCTGGCCCAGCGTTCCCCGCCACCTGGTCCTGACGGGACAGACCTGGGAAGCCACCAGGAGCCGTTCTCTGCTTGTGTCTCTGGGACCACATCTGCTGTGGCCATATCCCTGCTCTGCTCCGCATAGCTCGGCTCTTCTCTCCCCGAGAACCATTTCCCTCCTCTCTGCGGCCTCAGAGCTCCAGACCCGACTCAGTAGAGGCTCTGGGCCAACCCTGTATTCCCAGGAGAGGCCCCCATCGACCTGGCTTGGATCTGGCATCTTGCCCTGGTCCAGGTGGCCATGGGAGTGGGGTCAGGGTGTGCTGGAGGTCAGGCCCACCTAGCCCTGCAGGGTCTGTGGGGTGGACAAGACTCAGAAAGGCGTGGGGCTGGGCACTGAGAGCGTCACCCCCTGCTGCCCCACCTTCTCTGAACCCCTGGCCTCTCAGTCCAGCCGGCCTTCTGCCGGCCTCGCAGGCAGTGGGGTTTCCGGAGGGCTCTCTCTTAGCTGGCTCTGAGGGGGGCTCCTGGTCTGAGTGGTGCTTCCTCACCCTCACCAGCTCCCACCTGGCAGCCGGCATTCTGTCCGAGCGGACGGCAGCCTCCACCTTGACCAGGCGCTGCAAGAGGACGCAGGGAGGTACAGCTGTGTGGTCACCAACACGGCCGGCTCTCAGCACAGGGATGTGATGCTGGTGGTTCAGGGTGAGTCCCTGGGCCCCGAGGTGGTGGGGTCCGGGTGGGGGCCGGGCCAGGATGGGGGAACTGATCTTGAACACCTTTGTCTAAAAAAATTGCACAAACAGTACATATTCACTGTAGGAAAATTAGAGATTGGACAAGTGAAAAAACAAACACTCCCGTAATACCAGTAGCTGAGAAAAACCAGAATAATTTTGCATTTTGGTTTGTATCTTTCATGCACTATACACGTGAACTTGCACATACACACATGCACACACCCTAGAAATATATATTACATTACATGTAATATATAAACTATGTACTTTGTATACATTGTATATAAATTATTTTTACATAGTATATATGCATTCTTTATATAAATTTTTATGTATCAATTCTTCATATATATCTATTTCTATCCATCTATCTCTCTATAAATTCTTTGTATATACATACACATGCATATTTAAAAACCAAACTGGGACCACATTATATTACTGTCTTGTGCCGTGAGTGTTTCACTTGACAATGTATTGTGACAATTTTCTGTTAATAAATACTCAGAAGCATCCATGCAAGTGTGCGGGTCCGTCTGGATGCGCCGGAGTCTCTAACCTGTCCCCTGGTGTCCGGGTTCTCACTAGCGTGCACACCCTGGGAATAAGCATCCTCATGCTCCACGTTGGTCCCCGTGACTCATTCTTTCCTTAGGATAAACCCACCAATGTGGAATTGAGTTTTGAGTCACGGAGAATGCCCGTTTTTAGGTCTTTTAGTGCATTTTGCCCAATTTCTCTCCCCACCACAGCGTTGGAGAGACCCTGTTTTCCTTCCCCACCTAACCACGTATCACCATTCTTTTTACTGTAAGACAAGAAGTTTAAACTGTTTGGTTATATTTTGTCATTTACCAAGTATGTTCATATCCTTTATTTTTTTCATTTGTTTCATAAAGCCCCCAGGGATGAGCGGGAAGAATGCATCGTTCCCCATTTTGCAGAGGAAAACCAAAGTTCAGAGGAGGCTGGGTCCAGGACCCAGGTGCCCCGCCTCCTCATACTTCCATAATTAATAGCAGTGATCAAAAGTTGAGCCCCCGTGTACCTCTTGCCAGACTTCTGGGAGGTTCTGTGCACGTTTCACTTAATTTTCATGACTACTCCATGAGGTGGGATTTGAAAGACTCCACGTTCTGCAGTTAAGGCAGCTGAGGCTCTGAGAGGGAGCAACTCAGCAAGAGGACAGGATGAGCAAACCAGGCTGTCACCTCATAATTTTCCACCTTGCTGGCGCAGCCGCTTCTGCGGGGGTGGCGTGGACCAGCTGGGTCTCTCTTGGCTCACTTCATTTCCATTCAACAAATGCTCATCCGCCAGCCACTCCCGGGTCCACCCGCCCCGGCTCTGCTGGGAGACCCTTGTTTTAATGCCTGCAAATCTGGACGGTGCCCAGAATGGATTTGGCACTTGTCTTCAAGTTCCCTGTGTTCTGTGAACACTATTTTCTGCCATTTCTCATCTGTCCATCCCAGGAGAGTAGACAGGGAATTGTGGGGTTTTTTAGCTGTTTTTGCGGATCAAGGACTATGGGTTCCAAAAAATTAAGTGCTTTGTGTAAAGTCCCAGAGCAAAGAAATGGTGCAGCTGGTTTCCAGGCACAGGCTGCCCTCTGCCTGGGGCATAAATTTATAGCCGTGGTGGCTGTAGGTACTAGGTCATTGGTATTCTTCTGTTAAAATTGTTTTTTTTCAATTGTTGTAAAATATACATTTTTAAATATGAAGTTCTGTAGCATTAAGTACATTCACACTGTCGTGCAACCATCACCACCATCCGTCTCCAGAACTTTCTCATCTTCCCAAGCTGAAACTCTCCCCATTAAACACTCGCACCCCAGTCCTTGGCCCCCCCCATCCTACTCTCTGTCTCTATGAATTTGTCTATTCCAGGTATCGCATGCTCGTGGAATCACACGGTCTTTGTCCTTCTGTGTCGGGTTTATCTTACTCAGCATAATGTTTTCAAAGTTCATCCATGTTGTAGTATTTATCGGACTTTTATTCCATTTTAAGGCTGAGTAATAGTCCACATGTACACACCACGTTCTGTCCATCATCTGTTGATGGATATTTGGGTTGTTTCCACCTTTCGGCTGTTGTGAATAGTGCTGCTATGAACTTTGATTTAGGAAATTGGTTTGTTTTTAAAAGTGCCGCCTAGAATCCAGCCCACTGCCACCCACCACGTCACCAATGAAGGGGTTCCAGCCTCGCTTCCCTGTGTGGCCTCAGGAGTTCCCACCCCCACCATCACCTGGACCAAGGTAGGCAGAGCCTGTTAAGGCGAGGGTAACTGGAGAGAGAGGCCCAGTGCATCATGGGGAGGGGAATGATGCAAATCGCCGTGGAGTGTGGGCTCTGCTGACATCACCTGTGACTCTGCCGTAGGAAACCAATGCCCTGACCCCCAGGGATCCCCACTACAATGTGAGCAAGGACGGCACCCTGGTCATCGCCCAGCCATCTGCCCGGGATGCAGGGGCCTATGTCTGCACGGCCACCAATGCCGTGGGCTTCTCCAGCCAGGAGATGCGGCTGTCTGTCAACAGTGAGTGCTGGCCACCCCTATCATGGAAGAGGGGCTCAGTGGGCATGGAGACAGGGACAGGGACAGTCTGACTTCCCTGCATCTTCCTTGCCCCCTGCCTCTAAGCTCTTCCCATCAGAAGGGCACATAGACCAAAACTGTCCTCCCCGAGAGCACTGTCCCCAGAGGTGTGGGTAAGTGGTTCCAGCTCAACCCTTTGTAACCGGATGGGGGAAGACATCACATTAACAAGCCTTGGAAAGACACAGGACGCTACACTAGACCCCACCCACCTTGGCAGCCCCCTCACCCACTTCTCTCCCTGACTCTCTGTACCCTAGATCCTCTGGTCTCCTTTCAATTTCTTGGTGGTGCCTTATGCCTCAGGGCCTTTGCACTTGCAGTTCCTTCTCTTTGGAATACCCTTCCTCCACCTCTTGGCCCAGCTGACCTGTCCCATCTGTCAGATCTCAGTTCTCTGATCCCTCGGGCTCCATCAGGTCACCTTCTGTACACTCTCTGGAATGTTCCCTGATAGCACCCATCACAAGTGTGACTGAATAATTAGTTGTATATTGAGTTATTTGGTGCTGGTGTTCCCTGTGGGCCCTGAGCGCTTGAGGACAGAGGCAGGACCTGTCTGCTTTGCTGCTGTTTCCCAGCCTCATGACAGGGCTGGGCGCTCAGTAACTGTCTGGGATGCGCGAGTACACGCACAGCCAATTTTCTTCTGTCATATACGCTTAGAGCCAATATTTTTATATTGCAAAAGAAAATTTTTAAAGAGGGGATTTCCTGTCTGAACTAATGACGTACAGGAGAATGTGTGAGGGCTGAATGGGTCTTGATGTCCCCAGCTGGCTGGCTTGTTTAGTTGTCGGTGCCCAGACACGTACTGGGTGCCTTCAGTGTATGAGCATCTGGCTAGAAATGTCGGGGGGCACAAGGAAGGAGGGGGCGGGTGTGGTCTCCACCACCAGGAGCCTTCAGCTTCATACGAGAGAGCAGTGATGTGCATGGATTGTTATAACCTCCCACTGGCCACAGCGCGTCATCTGGTGGTTGATATCATGGGAATAAATGGGATGATCAAGGGGGAGAAGGGAGCGAGAGAAGAGGAGGACAGAGCCTGCCGGAATGTCCCCGGGGAAGGGACAGCAGGATGAAGAGACGCCGGCAGAGCATAGATGTTGGGGCCAGAGGGACCACATCGGGGCCATGAAAGCAAGAGGAGCTTCCGGAGGGAGGGGGTTGGTGGTGAGGAGGAGGGGGAGACTGAGGGAAACCGTAGGATCTGAGCCCACCTGAAACCTGGGCTCTCCTGTTATAATGGAGCCCACCCACCTTCTGCACCTCTGGGGCCGGCGGTACAACCTCTGCTTCCTGGGGGAGCCGCCTGCTCCCCTCCGGCCCGGCTCACGGTCCCTGCGTGTTTCCACCAACAGCCCAGCCCAGGATCCTTGTCAACGGGTCACATGATGCAGATGAGCCTCTGAGGATCACGGCCAAGGCCGGGGACGATGTGACCCTGGACTGCGAGGCCCAGGGCTCCCCACCCCCATTGGTCACCTGGACCAAGGACTCCCGCCCTGTGCCGCCCACCACTGACAGGTAACCCCGACTGTGTGGCCTTGCGTAGAGGAAGGGACAGAGCTTGTGGTTTGAGGGGAAACTGGCCTCAAGGTGGCCAGTGATCCAGCAGGTGTGTGAGGCCCTGTGGACACCCCCAAGGGCATGTGCATGAGGCACTGTGTGCACTCCGCACACAGCACTTTTGTCCCTGGGCCCCTGAATCTCAGCGGACCTCTAGGGTGCCTGGACGTTGGGGCGAGACACCCCCCCGCTCTGGAATACTGCGCACCCAGCGCTTCACTCGCTCTCCCCTGGCGCTGCATGCAGCATCCGCTCTGATGGGTGCAGCAGCCCTTGTTGTCTGAGCTGGACTGAGGCTCAGCATGGTAGGGTGAGTGTTGGTGGTCACCCAGCTGGAGAAGACCACCGCCACCACCGCCGTGGTTGCGACGTGGCCTGACCGTGACACCTGCTACGTCCTCGCCTGCTCGGCAGACCAGGTGTCTGGCGGCCGGGCTTTCTGACTCAGCTTCTCTCCCACCATCTGTCTGGGATCCTGGGAGTGGGCGGAGAGGGAAGAGGCACTTGGGCATCCTTCAGAGCCAGGCCATACCCCCAGGCAGAGGTTCGGGGGGATGGTTCCAGATGAGAGAGCCTCGACACTCCTGGGGGGGTATTGACCCGAGGAGGGGGATGGGGGGCACTTTGGCCCTGGCTGATGACATCCACCCTGGCAAGTTCTTTAAGTTCCAGACCAAGGAGGTCTCCAAGCGCCCCCCACCCCCACCCCCTTGACACCCACATGTGGGTCTCAGCATCTCAGGACATCTGTTCAGGGAGCCCTTCCAAACATTGAAGCCTGCACTCTGAATGCGCCAGGCTCCAGCATCTGGGCTGGGGCTGCACCCCCACCCTGGTGCCCTGTCGGGGTCTCTGCAGCTCCATGTTGGGGGTGGAGTCGGGGCCCAGGGGAGCTGCCAGCTCTCCCCAGGAAGCCTGGTCCTCACTCCTCGGCTGGGCGGCAGCTGGCCAGGTACTCGCTTATTTATGGCTTGTTACTGCAATGGGGAACACAAGCCCATTTGTTCACCCCTCCTTGTTGGGATGCGTTAATCGATCAGCCGGGAGCCATAAATTTGTGAGGGCTGCTTTTGCAATCCTAGAGTTTTGTTCTGTTCTTTCTCCTTTGCCCTCTCCACTTCTTGCTGGCTTATAGCTTTCTCTGGAGATTTACGAGATTCCAGGAGTCTATCTAAGTGAAGGAGAAAAATATGTCTGGGGGGTGGGGCTGGGCGAAGAGCTCAGACCCTGCAGGTCATCAGACTCCAGTGCGGACCCTGGCTGGGTCCTCATTAGTCACGTGGCCTCGGTGGCCGCTGGCTCCTCTGGACCCGTTTCTCTACCTATAAAGTGGACATTGTTTAAATACTGGTCATGCAATACCGTGGTGGATACACAATGCCTTGTACATCGTAAGTGCTGGAAAATGGCTCCCTTTGATATTGTTTTCCTGCTGCTGTTTGCAAACCAAGACATCATTTCCAGCTTTCAGAAAATTATCATCATCGTATTTCTTATCCCACTTAATTCTCATGCACTTTGTTTAATAGAAAAGCCTTGTTGAGATACAATTCACACGCTGTACAATTCTGTTTTTTAATGTATTTGGAGTTGTGCCACCATCACTCCAGTCAATTTTAGGACATTTCCAGCACCCTCCCAAAATCCCCTTCTCATCAGCAGCCACTTCCCACCCCTGCCCACCCTCACCCCGGCCCCTCAACCACGCCTCTGCTTCCTGTGTCTGGATTTCCCTATTCTGGATGTTTCAGATAAATGGAGTCATACAGCATGTGGCTTTTTGCGCCTGGCCCCTTTCCCTTAGCGTGTTTTTGAGGCTCATCCGTGTTGTGGCAGGTATCCGGACGTGATCCTTCTTTGTGGCTGAATAATATTCCATTGTGTAGATAGCCCACGTTTTGATATCCGTTCACACATCCATGGACACTTGGGTTGTTTTCACTTGCTGGGGGTTGTAACTTCGCTGATTTTTGCCTGTATTCAAATTTCCTTCGCAAGCTCTGGGCCCCTTGGTTCGCTGGGCCTCCCTATGGGACTCTGACAACCTCCCTACGTGGAGCAAAGCTCAGTGTCTCACAGACACACAGGTCCCCGAAGTCCCATAGCCATTCTGCCAGAAGATGGAGATTAAAAATCTATGGAAAGCACACGGAGCAGAGCTGGTGCTGGGGCCGGGGCGGGGGGGCAGACTGGCTGTCTCTCTGCCCCTCCTCTTCCCCTCCTGCTCTTCCTTCTTCAAGGGAGTCCCAAGGCTCAGCTTCCAAGCTGCTGTTCTAGAAGCTTGAGAACTTATTTCGATGAGTCGTAGGTGGTCGTCTACCTCCAGGCTCCAGCCTGCTCCCTCCTGAGGGGAGGCATCCGCTGCCCCCCCCCCCCAGTGTCCCTGCTGCCCCCTCCCTCGGGCTGGGCCTGTGTCCTTGCACTGGTGAGCTGACTCCTGGTCTGCACGGCCCCTTTCTCTGTGCTCGGGGAAAGCCCGCGCCTGCTCTGTGGCTGCCCGGGGCCTGGCCTTCCTGACCCTGTGCTGCCCTTGGCCAGGGGCTGTCAGCCCTGGCTGTGGTCGGGGCCACCAGCAGAGCTCCAGTGCTGATGCTCCTTCAGGGCTCCCCGGGGACCCCATGCTGCAGTTACGTTGAGAACCACAATGGGGCTGAGCCTCTGAGGCCTCCCCCATCTCCGTTTGGGCAGGGGTGGCCCTCTTCTCTTGCCAGCAGTCCTGGAGGTGGGTGGGGGGAGTGGCCTGCTCCCTGGGCACTGAGAAAGACACAGAAACACATGGGGTGGGGGAGAATTGGGGTCCTGACCTTCCAACGCCTGGGCTGTTCCCTAACGTGCACACACACGGAGACAGACATGCATGGACAAGAATACACATGCACACACGTGGACATGCACAGAGACACAGACATGCACACACATGGACACACACAGACATACAGACACGGGAACACACACATCAAGCTTCTGGGCCCAGGTCAGGCCACTGCTCTCTCTGGAGGGCCGAGAGCATATTCTGAACCCTCAGCAGCCTTGATGCTCTGAGTCAGAAAGTCCTTTCTAGAAAGAAAACAGAATGGGAGTGGGGTAGCTGCTAGACGCTGAAGCGCCACTCGTGTCGATGGTCCCGTGCGATTTGTTCATGCCAATGCTTTCATAGCGTTAAACTTGGCGCATCTTCTGCTCTGCCCTCATTTTTGATAACTTTTCCCCGTTCACCCATTTTCTCAGTTCATCCTGGCCTGTATCACTTGCTTTTTATTTAAAGGGCAAAATAACATTGCAGGGCGATCAGCTCTCGTTGTTGCTAAGCTGCTCGTCTGTTTGGGGCAAGGGCTCCGTCGCCAGTGTTTGGTTGTAATAAATGGAGCTGTTGGAACATCTTTGCACAAACGCCCCTCTTTATCTTCTGGGTCGTTTCCTTGGGGTAAAGTCCCGAAAGCGAACGGCTGAGTCCAAGGGTGGGAATGGCCCGTGGGGTCTTCCAACCCTCTGGGAGTGTTTGTGAAAAGCCCGTGAAAACTGTGGATTCGAAATCGAAGTCAGCAGGATTTCTGAGCCGTCTCGTGTGCCCAGGGACTGTGCCGAAGCCGCGTGGGAGAGTGCAGACGCGGGCTCTGGCTGTGCGTGCGGTCAGATGGCAGGAGACCTGGTGTCCCTCCAGCCTCGCCCCCAACTCACTTGAGTGAACTGGAGCAAGTCTGTTCCCCTCTCTGGGCCTCAGTCTCCCCATCTGAGAAATGAAAGTGTTGGACAGGCAATGGTGGCCAGACAGTGCCTAGTGGCTCCGGTCCCGGGATTCAGCCCGGGGATGCTAGGGCGAGGCTGCGTTTCTAGGCAACAATGTTTGTTTGTGGTTCTGATGTGTAGCTGGGACAGCTGCGAGAGCTCCTGGCTCGGGCTCTGGCTTCCCTGGGGCTGCAGGCCAGGGTCCCACACAGGGCCAAATCCAGCTGCCTCCACGGGGAGGGGCGGGGGAGGCTGGCCAGGACGGGACAGTGAGAGGATGGAGCATCCTGAGGATGCTGCAGGGCCGGGAGCAGCCTGTCTCCTGGAGTGGACAGGTCGGGGCTGCAGCTGGGTTCTGGCAACCCAGGAGCAAAGCTGCTGCCTCACCGGCTGCTGGGGGGCACCGCACGGACTGCCCAGGGTCGCCTCGTGGGGTCTTTCCCTTGGCAGATGCTCACAGCTCATGCTGGGTCCTGGCCCGGCGGCTCTGAGCTTGGGTCTTGCCAGCCTGTGGCCAGCAGCTCTCTTTCTGGGGAGTGGTCAACTGAAGGAAACTTCAGAGCCGACCGTCCAGAGCCCCACAGGGGTGGGGAGCGCAGTTGCAGCGTCTGAGGTCCAGTCCCAGTTCTGCCCTGACCAGCTGGGTGGCCGTGGACAGCAGGCCTTCATCTCTCTGGGTCTCAGCTCCCTCCTCTGCTGGTGATGATGGTAGAATCTGCCTGCCTTGCGGGTGGCTGTCGGGAGTTTCAAGTGAGAATGTGCGTGGAAGGGGCTCAGCCGCGGGGAGGCACACGGAAAGCTCAGTAGTTGATGGCCATCCCTGTTAGCATTGCTGGTTTCAGGAGATGGCACCTCCTTTCTCTCTCTCCTCTATATTGTGCTTGGCCCTTTGGTCAGCATCAGGCCCCTCTTCCTAAATTGCTCCAGCTTAATTTTCCCCTCTGGGGCTTCCTTACATGGGTCTACGGGGTGGGTGAGCCCAGCAAGGAGATGCAGGTCAGAGGGGCCGTCGGTGGGTGAAGGTGCCCTCTAGGCTGACTGGGGCTGTTGGGGGGCCCTCCCCTGCCCCAGGCTCAGACCCTGCCCTGGCCCCAGCAGACACAGGCCAGGCCGGTGCACACTGGCGTGCGGTGGGCATCCGTGGGTGAGCACCAGCCCCCTGGCCAGCCGGGTGCCTGTGGAGAGTGCTGGTCATTCGACAGCCGCTGACCGTCCTCCGGGAAGGCTCGGCGCTCGTGCGGTGAGGTCAGAAGTGCTGCAGACACAGGGGCAGCAGGACGAGCAACATGGGACACAGCCAGAGGGACCGGGTGCAGACAAACCACCCAGACTCTGAGCAACCTGAGGACAGGAGCGTTTCCTCCCCCACAGCGGGAGCCGACCTGCCTTGAACCCAATGGCTCTTTGTCAAATGGGTGAATGAGTGAATGAGCAACTGGCTGAACTGGGCTCCTTGCCCGAGGTAGATGGGCCCCTCTTGGGTCTCCCCTGGCCCCCATCTGCGTAGCTGTGTGAGACTCTCAGCCAACAGCGAAGGCTTAAGCCGATGGATGGATGTCATAAACAGGAAATTCCCCAGAACCTCCCCGGGTTTTCATCTGGGCGCCACACGGAGCCATCTGGCTGCTCACGCCACAGCCGTGACCTGGCGGCAGCTGCTGAGACACCACACGCACGCAGCAGCAGCGTGCCTCTGCCCCTCCCCGGGCCGCAGCCCCACACCTGCCACGGAGCCTCTTGGAAAACGGGGGATTGTGGGGAGCGGGGAGAAGGGCTGCCCTGGAACCCCGGGCCTCCGGGTCCCGTCCAGCCAGCCCCAGGCCCACGGCTGGTGCTTTATCCTTTCCTGAGTCTAGCTGGAGTCGGGGTGGCTCTGTGCAGGTCTGGGTTAGGCTCTGGGGAAACAAAGTCAGCTAAGACGGATGGGGGTGTGTCTTCTTGGAGCCCACAGGTGACAGGTGGGCACAGCCAGTGTGGCGAGAGCGCCTGGGGAGGCCTCTGCCGGCCTCGGCTTGTCTGTCTGTAAGACGATTCTCCTTCTTTCTAGTCCTTCCTTTGTGAGCGGCATTCCCCCTCTAGGAAACGACCGGGGGGCTGGTCCCGAGAAAGACAAGACGCCTCCTTTTATTGTTGAGAATTATTTCCACTTTTGGAAGTTTCTTTTATTATTTTGCTTTTCCCAGAAGCTCCCCCTTCCTATCCTTTTAAGGGCTGGTGAGGGAGGAAGCGAGGGTTCTATGGTTTCTAAAGTTCTCAGAAGAACTAGAAGGCAACCCCTGAGATAAAGGAGCCCAGAGCTGCCTTTTCAAATATGAAGAAATTGGGGTTCGGAGAAGTCAGCTGCCCTGCCTGAGGGTGCACAGCACGCCTAAAGCAGAATTGGACCTTGGATCCGGAACTCCCGTTCCCCGCCCAGACCTCTTTCCACTGACCCATGCTGTGTCTGCTTCGCCAGCTGAGGTTTGCAGCGAAGTCCCTAGAGGGAACTGTCCCTGGCCCGAGGGGGACTGAGGGTACATGTTTCAGCCTCAAACTGATTTGGCTCTTGTTTGGTGGATGTCAACATTATTTAACTTAAAAAAAACCATGGATGAGAAAAACCAAACCTGGGCGTGGAGCCACGTAGGGGAAATATGTACCTGTCACAGGGACAAATAAGCATCTGTGTGTCCGCTTTGGAAGAGGAAGGGGTCTGCTCCGGGCTGCCCAGCTGGTGGGAGACTGGAGGCCAGGACTCAGGTGCTGGGGGGAGGGGGTCCTTCCTAACAGCAGGGACCTCACTGATCCCCGACTGCATCCCAGCACCGCGGGCTCTTCATGCGTCGTGTGACTTCATCCTCGCCATCTCCTGTGACTCCAGATGAGGACACGGAGGCTCCTTGGGAGATGGAGTCCTTGGCCCAAGGTCAGCTCATAAGAGGCAGAATGGTGCTTCACACCAGGGCCACTTGCTGCCACAGCCCCACTTCCATCCGCTCCTCCGGCTGCTTCTCAGGGCAGGGGCACTTCCCAGTGTCCCTGTGCAGTGTTCCCAAGGGGTGGTCGCCTGACCACCTGCATCAGAGCCACCTGGAGCCTTGGTAGAACCCCAATTCCTGCCTTCCCCTCAGTTGGTCTCTGCATGTTTCACACAGAGCTGAGAGAGTCTAAAGAGGAGCCCCGCCCTACGAGGGGAGAGTGATGGGGTCTCCACTGTGAAAGCTGACGGCATCTGAGCCTCTGGCTCCTGGGCATGGGGGGCACACACAGCCGTGTGCAGAGAGCTCTGCTGCTGAGAGGAGAGAACGAGTAGAAGAAAGAAAAAATTTAAAATATTTAAATGTCCACTAAAAGGGGAACAAATTAATTAATCGTGAAATGATCATGCAAGGGAATACTACACAACCGTGAAAAAGGAATGAAGGCGACCTACACACACATACACGATGCCATTAATGTAAGTGTCTTAAACATTGTGAAACTGCACTGCAGATTGTTCATGGGGGCACTGCCATCACCAGGGTGACAGCTGACGTTGAGCGCCTCTGTGTACCTGAGTACCTGGGGGCGCTGTGCTGTGACTTAGGTCATTCAGTTCTCTGGACAACCCTATGAGAGGTAAGCACCACTGTTGTCTCTGTTTTCCAAAATGAGACAACTGAAGCACAGAAAGGTTAAGTGACTTGCCCAACCTCACCCAGCAAGCACATGGCAGTACCAGATTGGACCCAGGTGGTCCTGCCCAATGGCTGGGCTCTAGAGGCTGCCACCCGGCATATCATTCACAACATCCTCAGAGAACTTGCCCCAAGTGCCTGCAGGATGCTGTGGACAACCTGGCGGAGGGGGCCGCTGGCCAGGGGATGACTGCTCCACTTTACAGAGGGGAGACGGGCCCTGCTCGCAGCCCGAGGCTGCGCAGAGCGAACTGCTGGCACCTGTCTGACGAGGGCAGGCCTGGCACTTTGCTGCTAGCTGCCTGGGGGACCTGGCTCCCGTCACCCCCAGGCTGTGCGGGAGGAAACTGAGGCTCAGCAGAAAGGGGAGTGGGGACCAGGATGGGAGCCCAGGCCTACTGGGTTCTAGAGCCAGCTGTGACCTGGCCAGCTCAGGCCAGGGGGCTGGCCTTTGGGGCCCCCGCATCTGTGCTGGCCGCTTGCACTCGGGGCCCCCTGGGGCCGGTGGCCGCAGCTGCCCTCGGGGTCTTATGGGACAGGGGCTGCACAGAGCCAGCACATATGGGCCGGTGACGTCATGTCTGCAGGGTCCCTCTGGGGTCCAGCCCAGCTGCAGGAGCCTGGCGGGGGGGTCCCAGCTCCCTGTGGGATGGGGGCCAGGTGACGTCAGCAAGGTGGGCTGGATTGGGGAGGGCAGTGATGGGACCTCCACAGCTCCCTCCTGAGGGCCCAACACAGCTCTGGACGACAGGACACCACAAGGGCCTCTGGGCTGGCAGCTTCTCCCTGGAAGCTGCGGGAGGGGCCTCCAACGGGGCCTCATGCCCCCTGGGCAGGTGGAGGAACGGCAGGGGTGTGTGCTAGAGAAGGGGGAGTTACCGGCAGCCAGGCCCAGGCCCTGGGCTGAGCACACGTGGAATCCATTCCCCAGCCCCAGACGCAGGCCCCCTTAGCAGGCCCATTTCGCAGGTGAGGAAATGGAGGCTCCGAGAAGTGAAGGGACTTGCTTTACCCAGTGGGAAGTGTTCAGGGTTTGGACTCGAACCCAAGTCGGTGGACTCCTAGTTCAACGCTCTTTATCTGTCACAGCAGTTGGAGGGGGACCTGGCTGTGGCTCCGGGGTTCAGGAGAGTGGAGGCGGGGCCTGGGGGAGGAGTGAAGGGTGGGTGGTGGACATGGCCTCAGTCCTGGCAGGCTTCCGGGGGGAGGTGGCTGGTTCAAGTTGGATCTTGAGGCCTTTCCAGCAGAGTGGGGTCAGTTGGGGTCTCACCAGTGCCCTTTCCTCCCACAGGCACGGCCTCCTCCGGTCCGGCTCCCTGCGCCTGGCCCAGGCCCAGGTCGGTGACAGTGGCCTCTATGAATGCACAGCCAGTAACCCCGCGGGGTCTGTCTCTCGGCACTACATCCTCATGGTGCAAGGTAGGGCCCCGCCAGCGGCCTCCATCTCGAACCCTCGCCCTGCCCTTCCCTCTGTCCGTCGGGCTCCCAGTGCCCCCTCCTCTGGCTCCACGCCGGGCTCTGTTCAGCGCTTCCTCCCATCACCTCCACTCCTGCCTTCCTCCCACTTCTCCCTCTCCGGTGTCCCTTGGTTGGGGCCTGGAGAGGCTGTTCGGAGGCCCCCTGAGAACGGAGGGCAGGGCTCTGGGAGGGCGTAGGGCAGTGGGGACTCGGGGGTCCGGAGGGGGCCCCGTGAAGGAGGAGCCATGGAGGGTGGGGTCTGAGGGTGCCTCTGCCTCGTGCGGAGTCCAGCCCTGGTGCCCGGGGTTGGCGGTGCCCAGAGGGATGCCAGTCTGAGCCCTGGTCCTGCTGGGAACCTCTGAAGCCCCCAGGAGGCCCTCTCCAGCCCTGCCCTCCCATGCCCGTTCAGCAGGGCACTGGACACGCTCTGACCGGAGTCGCTGCCCTCTGAGCGCGTCCTGTGGGCCAGGCCGTGCTGGGCCCTCTGCCGCACCCCATCCTCTCGGGCCCAGGCTCCTGAGTGCCTGCCGTGGCTCTGGTTCCCCTCGGTCCGGAGGCCCACGAGTGGGCGTTTGCCTGGGCGTCCAGGTCCCAGTCACAGCAGCCAGCTGGGGGAGCCCTCCTGCAGAGAGTGTGGAGCTCGCCATCCAGGGAGCCCGTCATCTGAGCGGGGCTCAGCCGACCAGTGGCCCTGGGCCAAATCTGATCCACCCTGTTTTCATACGGCCCATCGGTGAAAAACGGTGTCCACATTTTTAAGTGATCAGGGCGAAAAAGACAAATAATATTTTATGATGTGAAAATTATATGAAATGCAAATTTCAGTGCCCATAGACACGCGCTTTGTTGGGGCGCAGCCACACGCATTCATTTATGCATCGTCTGTGTCTGCTTTCACGCTGTAACTGAGGGTTGAGTCGTTGCGACAGAGACCATCTGGGCTGCAAAGCCTCAAATATTTACTGTCTGGCCCTTTACAGAAAAAAGCCAACTCTTGGTCTAAACTAATTCCCCATTTTACAGGGGGACAGGCTGAGGTTCAGAGAAGGAGGGGTGTCTAAGCTTTGCTGTGGGTTTGCATGAGCGTATGAGAGGCAGAAGCAGGCACAGGATGAGGAGCAGAGCCTCAGAGCCGGCAGGGCTGTGTTTGAATCCTCATTCTACCACTGCCTGGCTGTGTGACCTTAGGCCAGCTGCTTGGCCTCTCTGAGCCTTGCTCTCCTTATCTGTAGAGTGGGAGCCACAATAATGCCCATCCTCTAGTTGGCAGGAGGGGTATGGAGGACATCAGGCCTCAGCACAGTTATTGTTTGCAGCAAATGTATGTGTGAAAGACCAGACGGTGGGCAGGGCAGGCAGGCAGGCAGAGTGGGTACACCCTCACGCCCCTGGACAGCGAGACCCTGGGCCGAGGGGCTGATCTCTGCTCAGGGGCCATGTCCCCACAGATGCTCTTATCTCTGGGCTCCTCCTCCGGAGCTGGGAACAGAGTGGGAGTTCCCCAGCTCCTGCCAAGGGCCCAGGACACTTGTCCCCGTCTCCCATGCAGCTCCCACAGCAGGGTGGCCCCTGGGCTCCGAGAATTCTCCCCGGCCCGGCTGCCTGGTCACACAGACCCAGGGGTGGGGCCACACAGCCGAGGGGGTGAGGGACTCTGGCCAAGTCACAGAACCTTCCTGAGCCTCAGTTTCCTCGTCTGCGAGATGGGGACGACATGCCCCACCCTGTGGGAAGGAGCAAATGAGACGGAGGATGGGAAAGTGACTTGAAAACACAAATATGAAAGAAGTGAGCCCACCGCCCTCCCCACAGCCCAGGGAAGGAGAGCGAGATGGGAGCGAGGGGGTTGCTGGCCACAGCACTTTGGGTCCCGCGGTGGCCTGGCTCTGCGCCGGCTGCCGTAACACCGCGTCTCACTTCATCCTGGTCTGGCCTTGTGAGCAGGGGAAACTGAGGCTCTGGCCGGGGCAGGGGCCTGTGGCCGTGAGGGGCAGAGCTGTGATTCAAACCTCCTGTGGGTGCTGCTGCTCTGAGTCAGTCTCTCCGCCACCCTGGGCCTCAGTTTCCCCATCTAGCACTGAGCTGGATGTTTCCCAGCTGGTGGTTCTCAAACGGTGTGGGGTGCACTTGGGTCTGGAGTAGGGGTGGGGGCTGAGGAGGGGGAGGGGTGGGAGCTGAGGAGGGGGAGGGGTGGGGAGGGTAGAGAATGGAGGAGAAATAAGCTGAGCCCGGAGGAGCAATTCTTTGACAGGAGCACGTGTGTTCACGTGAAAAGGCCAGATTCTACTTGCATTTGGGGGGCTGCATGAGGGTCCCACTGTCTTTTCTTGGCAAAATGAGGATCGGTCAGCCTTACACGGCCCCACAGTGATTTCTGCTGGAGCCATGGGGAGCCCTGCGGCAGGTTCCAGTGGGTCCAGGCTTGGTGACCCCCCTGGGGGTCCCCCTGCCTTGATGTCCCCTCTGTGGTCCTGTCAGTGCCCCCACAGGTGCAGCCGGGCCCGCGGGTCCTGAAGGTGCTCGCGGGAGAAGCGCTGGACCTGAACTGTGCGGCCGAGGGCAGCCCGGAGCCCCGGCTGAAGTGGTTCAAGGACGGGGTGGCCCTGCGGGGTGGGCGGCCCGAGGGCGCCGTCCACTTTGCAGCCATCCGGACCTCAGACACCGGGACGTACCGCTGCGAGGCCTCCAGCAGCGCCGGCCTGGATGCCTGGGAGCTGGAGCTCAGGGTGCTGGGTGAGTCTGCACCCCTGCACCCCAGAACTCACCTCTCCCTGTCCCCCAGCAGCATCCTGGCTCTCTGAGATGCCTGACCCCTCCCTTCCTCCCGGCCCTGTCCCCATGGCGGGGGCTCGGTCCTCTGGGGGGGACAGAAGGTGCCCGGGCCCAGGTCTGGCTTCTTCCATCTTCGAGCTGGACAACCGCAGGCTGGTCATTTACACTCTCTGACCCTCTGTTTTCTGCCCCGTAAAATGGGCCCAATAATATGTGAGCGATCAGTGAGACAATGTGTGCGAAGCGCCTGGTGCGTAGAGAGTTCTGGATCAGTGGTGCTCACATCTTAACTGTGGGGAATTTAGAACAAACTGGGAAAGCCGCTGCTGGAGGGACGCGCAGGACAGGACAATGCCCAGGCTCGGCCTCCCGGGCCCGCGGGGTGGTGCGTGGCCCTGGTGGCTGCTCCTTGGGCCACCCTGCGGGAGGCTGGCCAGCACCACAGGCCCTGACTCGCCCCCTTATGCCTGGGGCTCGGGAGTGAGACACCTTCTACCCTGGCCCTGGGTTCCTGGGGGGAGCACCAAGCTTTGGGCTCAGGGGTGTGAGTATGGCCACGTCACCTCCCACCAGAGCCGCCGTACTGGGGGACCGATGAGACCAGTGGTCTGCTGGAGAGAGTGGCAGGAGAGAACGCCAGCCTGCCGTGCCCTGCCAGAGGTGAGGCGGGACAGGCTGGGGAGGAGCCCGGCCACACTCCGGCACCCTGGGTCACTCCCTGTGGGTAGAGCTCACGGGTTACGAGGGTTATGGGGTCCTCACTCCTAGCCAAGGCCATGCCAGGCCTTTCATCCCACCGATAACCCTGTAGGATGCATATAAGCATTAGCTCTTTTTTATTAGAGGCAATCTAGCCCAGAGGGGTTAAGTGCTCACCCAAGGTCACACAGCCAGGAGGTGACTCACAAGGTGTGGTGTAGTTTGCCCCAGCCTCAAGTGCCCACTAAGCAGAGGCCACTCGGTGCCTGGGGATTGTAACAGCTGGGGCTGAGGAGGGCCCGAGGCTCCCAGGATTGGGGCTCGGTGGCCCCACCTCTCCCCAAGCGCCAGACTTTCTCATTGGAGGCCCGATTCCTGTGCCCTGGGTAAACCAGCCCTCTCAGGGGCCCCCTTTGGGGCAGGAGCACAGTGTGGGGCCGAGATAGACACCTCTGGTCAATGGCCCAGCGCTAAAGCCTGCTTTGGCCCTCTGGGCTGTGCAGCTTGGGGCAGCTTACACCTCCTCTCTGAGCCTCCGCTTTCTCATCTGCCCCGTGGGGTCATACCAGTCCCTCCGTGCAGGGCTGCTGTGAGGGCTCAGCGGGACGACACGAGTCCTAGGTCCGGACACCGTGCCTGGTGCATGGTAGCGGCTTGGGGAGGCGTGTGGAATGGGCGCCTTTGCCTTCTGTAAACCTCCGCGGCACCCGCGCGTCCCGCCGCCTGCCCCGGGGGCCTCGGTTGGCTTTGGCCCTTCTGTGACTGGCGGGAGGACGCGCCGTCGTCCGTGTCCCCTGCCCCGTGCCCGCCCCCCGCGCGCTCTCTGGAAGGGTGGGCGAGAGCCCGCAGGAGCCTGGAGGGCCGCTTGTAGTCTCAGCTGCGCCTCCTCTTGCCGCGGGGCCCTAGGGAGCCCCCAGGAGGGACAGAGGGAGCGGCGGGCAGGACGCGGACGCACCCCCGGGAATCTGCAGAGCCGCCCACCTGCAGGGCCCCAGATCCCGACTCGAGGCCGGGCCGCCACCTTGTGTCGATCTCTGGTAACAGCAAGCAGCCCTTGCACGCTCCCAGGACTGGGGAGGGGGACCCCCCAGCCCCAGCCCCCGCCCTCGGGGCCCCACGTGCTCACACCGCCCGGGTTCATCCCTGGCAGGTCAGGGACTGTCCTCGGGGCCAGCCTCCAGCTGCGTGGGCAGGACCCCATGCGGTGGACACAGAGCAGGCGGCTCCCGGGGGCAGTGCTGGGTGCTGGCGCGCCGCCCTGAGACCTTGGGCTCCCAGGGCAGGGGGTGGGGGAGTGGGGTGGCAGGAGAAGGCCCGAGACCCGGGCTGGAGCGGGGAGCCCCGGTCCCTGCGTGGGTGGCGCCATCGGTCTGCTCCCGATGGGGGGGCAGGAGAGGCCAGTGATTCTGACACATCCCTGCGGCTCTCTGCCCCGGGGATGGGAGTGCCGGTGAGACGAGTGGTCTCAGTGACCCTCGGAGTCCCCTGGAGCCTGCCTCACAGAGCTCCGCGCAGCCCTGTGGTTGGGGCTCCCTTACCCGTGAGATGTTTCAAAGCCGAGCGCCCCTCTAGGCCAGCAGCTCTGACTCCTCGTCCCCTGGGTGGCGGAGGCTGGGAGTGGGTGGGCTCTCGGGAGAAGCTCAAGGAGCTGAGAGGGACACAAGTGTGTGTGGGGTGTGTGTGGTATGGTGTGTGTGATGTGGTGTGGTGTGTGTGTATGATATATGTGTGTGTGTGGTATATGTGTGGTGTGTCTGTGGTGTATGTGTGTGTGTGATGTGTGTGTGTATGGTGTGTGTGCGTATCGTGTGTGTGTGGTGTCTGATGTGTGTGTGGTATGGTGTGTGTATATATGGTGTGTGTGTGGTATCTGTTTATGTATGGTGTGTGTGTATGATGTGTGTGTATGGTGTATGTGTGGTATCTGTGTATGTATGGTGTGTGTGTATCGTGTGTGGTGTGTGGCTCTACGGGAGGACAGACATGGGGATGAGTGGCCTGCAGGAGCGAGGTGGCCTGGCCGTCCCCTCCCAGCTGGTAGGCAGAGGGTCATATCTCAGGCGGGAGAAGTCAGTGCAGGCGGAGCGGGCAGGGCCCCTCCCGACGACGACGAGGATGCCAGGATGCCTTGCATGTGCCACATCTTGATCCTGCCCCCACGCCCTCCCAAAGGAGGTGGCCCACCTGCCTCTGCAGGCCCCGAGAGAGGATAAAGGAGCGAGACCGAGGGAGCGCCCCACACTGCTGGAGCCGGGGCGGGGGGTGGTTAATGATCATCGGTGTTAGCAATGGTTGTGCGTCCCCATGACTCGTGGTGGCAGTGGAGTGACAGGTGCCGAAGGTGCTGACCTGCGATTTTGGGGGAGCGTCCCCCACCGTGCTTCCTGCTCGGCGCTGGTGGAGGTGGGAGGGCCGGCAAGGGCTGAGGGGACAGAGCTGTGGGCTGGGGCTGCCCTTGTCCAGAGGGCGCTCAGCAAGGCGGCCGGGCTGGGGCTGAGCCCTGCCCGCTGGGCACCGCTGCCTCCTGAGCACATGTGCTGCTTGGAAGGCTGGGTCATTCCTGCAACACCAGTCTGAGGACCTACTGTGTGCCTGGCACTCTATTGCACACCCCCTGTGTGCCAGGCTGTGCACACCGACCGTCTGGTGGCAGAGTCAGACATTGAACAGTCCAACGTGAGGAGTGTCCGGGAAGGAATCCGGGGGATGGTGGCCCTCACAGTGCGGCCGGGCTGTGTGGCTGGAGGTGCCTGGCCCAGTGCCTGAGAAGGGACGAGCAGGCTGAGCTGAGCCAGGCTTTCCACCATCATGCTTTGGTCCTATGGCACAGTACAGGTGCTGAGCATGGCAGGCTTGTTCATTAATGTAGCACCTACTGTGTGCCAGGCACTGGGCTTGCTACTGAGAGTGCAGCAGAGAACCAAGCAAAGGCCCTGGTCCTGTGGGGGGACACAGGCAATAGACGAAACACCCAGATCGGTGCGTCTTATGTATGTGAGGAAGCTGGAGGTGGTGGGCAAAGAGAAAGCGCAGGGCCTTGAGGGGGTCGGGAGGGCAAAGCCAAACGGGGTGGCCCCATGGGGCCTCTTTGAGAAGGGAGCCAGAGAGAGGGCTCTTGGCCCCTGTGCCTGTGGCCCTCAGGGCACTGGGAGTGCTGGGACACATGGCATTGGGTGGAGAGGTGGCGGGTATGTGGGCACCTGCAACTCTGATGGAGCTGCTCCTCCCGGCCTGGGGCATGAGGAGGTGCCTGGAACCATACACCAGAGGGTCAGTGACATTTGCTCAAGGAGGTGCTATGTGGGTGTGGAGGGGGAGGGGACAGGGTGTCCATGCTCATGACTCCGTGTGCCTTTCCAGGGACACCCAAGCCGCAGATCACATGGCGGAAGGGCCCATCCTCGGAGCCCCTGCGTGGCCGGCCCGGTCTGGCGGTGCTGGATGAGGGGTCTCTGTTCCTGGCCTCCGTCTCTCCCACTGACAGTGGGGACTATGAGTGCCAGGCCACCAATGAGGCGGGCTCTGCATCCAGGAGAGCCAAGCTGGTGGTCTATGGTGAGCAGGACCCCAGAGCTGGGGGACGGCTTGTGCACACCTCCTGACGGGACCCCAGGATGCCCCAGTGTGGCAGCACCAGCGCCCCAGGGCCCGAGAGCTCGCCCGGGGGAGGCTGCAGGTCCTTGTCCTGGGTGCCTGGCGGGGAGGGCCTGAGGGTGTTGGGAGAGTGTCAGGTTGCATGGGCACCCTCTTCCCGAGAGACCCCCCCATGGAGACTGTGTAAAGGGAAGAACCTGGAACTCCATAAATGGCTTTTAAAATGGTCTAGCTGGTAAATTCATTTTAAAGTGAGCACCGATGGCAGTGGAGAACCCCAAAGCCCACTTCCGGTGAAAATTGCTGAAACTGACCCCAGGCTCACATCCTTCCGTCAGCAGGGCAGCTTCCCACACTTCCCACCCCCTATCCATCCTCCATCCATCCTCCATCCATCCCCCACCCATCCCCCACCCATTCCCCCAAGCATCCCCATCCATCCTCCATCCATCCCCCACCCATCCCCCACCCATCCCCCACCCATCCCCCACCCATCCCCCACCCATCCCCATCCATCCCCCATCCATCCCCCAACCATCCCCCACCCATCCCCCACCCATCCCCATCCATCCCCCATCCATCCCCCACCCATCCCCCACCCATCCCCATCCATCCCCCATCCATCCCCCACCCATTCCCCCAAGCATCCCCATCCATCCTCCATCCAGCCTCCATCCATCCCCCACCCATCCCCCACCCATCCCCCACCCATCCCCATCCATCCCCCACCCATCCCCCACCCATTCCCCCAAGCATCCCCATCCATCCTCCACCCATCCCCCACCCATCCCCCACCCATCCCCCCAAGCATCCCCATCCATCCCCCACCCATCCCCCACCCATCCCCCACCCATCCCCCACCCATCCCCCACCCATCCCCATCCATCCCCCACCCATCCCCCACCCATTCCCCCAACCATCCCCCACCCATCCCCCCATCCATACCCCATCCGTCCCCCCACCCATCCCCCACCCATCCCCCCATCCATACCCCATCCATCCCCCCATCCATCCCCCCATCCATACCCCATCCATCCCCCCACCCATCCCCCACCCATCCCCCCATCCATACCCCATCCATCCCCCATCCATCCCCCTATCCATCCCCCACCCATCCCCCACCCATTCCCCCAAGCATCCCCATCCATCCTCCATCCATCCTCCATCCATCCTCCACCCATCCCCCACCCATCCCCCACCCATCCCCCCACCCATCCCCTCACCCATCCCCCATCTGTACCCCCATCCGTACCCCCATCCGTACCCCCATCCGTACCCCCATCCGTACCCCCATCTACCCCCATCCATACCCCCATCCATCCCCTCATCCATCCCCTCATCCATCCCCCATCCATCCCCCATCCATCCCCCCACCCATCCCCCACCCATCCCCCCATCCATACCCCATCCATCCCCCCACCCATCCCCCACCCATCCCCCACCCATCCCCCCATCCATACCCCATCCATCCCCCCACCCATCCCCCACCCATCCCTTCCAACCATCCCCATCCATCCTCCATCCATCCCCCATCCATCCCCCCATCCATACCCCATCCATCCTCCATCCATCCTCCACCCATCCCCCATCCATCCCCCACCCATCCCCCATCCATCCCCCCACCCATCCCCATCCATCCTCCACCCATCCCCCCATCCATACCCCCATCCATACCCCATCCATCCCCCCACCCATCCCCCCATCCATACCCCCATCCATACCCCCATCCATCCCCCACCCATCCCCCCATCCATAACCCCATCCATACCCCATCCATCCCCCCACCCATCCCCCCATCCATACCCCCATCCATACCCCATCCATCCTCCATCCATCCCCCATCCATGCCCCATCCGTGGTGCCGTGCAGAGGGAGGGAGCCCTTCCCCTCAACACGTGCATCATGGAAGGAGTTGGGGAAGCAGGTTTAAAAGCTCTTGATGGGCCTCCTTCCACCTCCCCCTGCTCGTCACGTAATGACTTGCCTGGGAGGTTTGTTGCAAAGACACACCCAGGCCCCACCTTCAGAGATTCTAACTCGGGAGACCCTCCCAGGTGACCACCACAACAGGCTGGGTGCTGAGCCAGGTAGATCTGGGGGCTCCGGCATCTTGCAAAGCTGGATGTCATAGAGAGTGGCACAGGGCCTGGGTGCAACCAGGGTGTGCGGGTCCCAGGGCAAGGCTGCCGCAGCCATTCCCAGGTCTGCACGGCTCCTGGCGGCCAGATCCGGGGCTGGGGCGGGCATCCTGGGACCCCGGAATCTGGGAAAGGGCGGAAGTCGGGGCGCCTGTCGAGGCCAGGAGGAGCGGCCCTGATGGGGCCTGGGGGCTGTGGCTCTCTGGGGAGGGGGCAGCTCCTCTGCTTCTCCTTGCTCCGAAGTACCCCCCAGCATCCGAGAGGACAGGCGCAGGACCAACGTGTCAGGCATGGCCGGGCAGTCCCTGACGCTGGAGTGTGATGCGAATGGCTTTCCAGCCCCTGAGATCGTGTGGCTCAAGGATGGGCAGCTGGTGGGTGTCCCCTACAGTGGCCGGGCTGTGGGATTTGGGTAGGATATGGCCTTCTGGACGGGTTCCTGCATGTGCCAGGTGTGGCAGGGAGATGTGACAGGTGTCTTTGGGGATGCACTGGGGCTCAGGGTGGGGGAGGACTGTGTTCTCATCATGAAGCCTGGAGGGCTGCATGGTGGAGAAGGCACAGCACATTCTGGGAATCAGAAGCCCCAGGTTCCTGTCACCAACGAGCTCCCTGGGCCTTAGTTTCCTCATTGCTGATACTGGGGGGTGGCCAGACCCCGCTCACTAGCTCCCTCTGGCCTCTTCTGCCCAGATCCCCAAGGTGGGCAGCCACCGCCTCCTGGACGGGGCCCGGGCCCTCCACTTTCCCAGGATCCAGGAGGGCGATTCTGGCCTCTACTCTTGCCGGGCGGAGAACCAGGCCGGGGCTGCCCAGAGGGACTTCGATCTCCTCGTGCTCAGTGAGTGAGGCCTGAGCCCCCAGCTCCAAGCGTGCCTAGCCCTGCAGCCCCTACCCTTTCATAGGCCGGCCAGGGGAGAGGGGAAGCCTGGCCTGCTGAACTGGTGACACAGAGAGCCCATGACAGATCCAGTCCCAGTCCTTGCACAGCCATCGGGACAGACATTAGGCCACCACATAATGAACCCAGTGGTTTCTGTTGTGCGATGTGCTACAAAGTCGTGCAGGCTGCTGAGGAAGCACAGAGCGGGGCCCCATCCAGCCAGGGTCTGGGGCACTCCCCACGAGGAACGGAGGGCGAAGGGAAGGGTGCACCCAGCAAGGGCTCTGCACAGGCAAAGGCCCTGCGGTGGGTGGGGCTTGCAGGGTTGGAGGAACTTTCACCCCCTGCCCTTCTGGCCCCCAGTCCCTCCTTCCATGCTCGGATCCGGAGCTGGGGCCGCCCGGGAGGTGCTGGGCCTGGCGGGTGCAGACGTGGAGCTGGAATGCCGGCCCTCGGGGGTCCCCACGCCCCAGGTGGAATGGACCAAGGACGGACAGTGAGTGGCCCCCGGCGATGGCGTGGGGGTGCTGCCCAGGTCTGGGCCGGTGGTTGGGGGCTCTGGGGAGGACGAACTCTGTGGGGGCGCTTGACAGGTATTGCAGGTGCCACCCAGGGCCCGGAAGAGGGCAGCGTGGGCACCACCTGCCCAGCCTGGCATCGTGCAGGTGACAGCCTGCCCTCGCCCGGCAGGGTTTTCTTACCACTCAAACTGCTTTCCTTTATCTTGTTTTTTACTTTAACTTTTATCTTTACTTTTTTTAGTTAAAATTTACATAGTGTGAAATTAACCATCCTGAAGTGCACACGTCAGTGGCATTGAGTACATCCACCGTGTTGCACAACCTCTATCTAGTTCCAGAACATTCTGTCACCCCAAAGGAAACCCCATACTCATTGGCAGTCACTCTTCTTGCCCCTTTTCCCCAGCCCCTGGGAACCACTAATCTGCCTTCTGTCTCAATAGATTTACTATATTTCATATAAATGTCACACAGTTGTACAACACGTGGCCTTCCGTGTCTGGCTTCTTTCACTTAGCACGCAGTTTCCGAGGTTCATCCGTGCTGCAGCCGGTGCCAGTACCGCATTCCTTTTAGTGGCTGAGCAATATTCCGTTGCAGGGGTCGATCATATTTTATGTACTATGCCTCTGTTGATAGGACCTTTCAGCAACTGTGAATTTGTCAACCTCTCTTTTCCCCAGCGGCAGCCTCCCCGCTGTGCAGCCCGCCCCTGCCAGTGCCCCAGCCTTACTGGCGGTATTCTCTTGACCATCTTTCCAGACCTGTCCTTCTGGGAGACCCCCACGTCCAGCTCAAGGAGGACAGCCAGGTTCTCAGAATCACCAACAGTCACCTCGGGGACGAGGGAGAGTACCAGTGCTTGGCCTTCAGCCCAGCCGGCCAGCAGGCCAAGGAATTCCAGCTCAGAATCCACTGTGAGCCCAGCCCCTTCCCAGCCCTCAACGTGGGCTGCTCGCCAAGCTTCCCGCCGGCTGCTCACTGCATGGAGGGAGAACGAGCGCGGAAATGGGGGCCCTCGAGGAGCAAGCCCCCAGTCTAGGAAAGCTGTGAGGGAGGGACAGGAAAGCTGTGGGGGAGGGACAGGGGGAAGCTGGACCAGCATTCCTCAAATCCCGTTGTCTGCATTTCAGCTTCACAGGTGTTACTATTTCTGATAGCACTTGGGATGGTTGATTTTTAACTTATTCTTTACGTCACGTTACTTTTCTTTACGCTGACACTCATTTATTTAAAAGGATATGTAATATCTTAGCTGTAAGTGGGGAACCAGGGCCACTTGGCTTTCATGGGGGGAGCTGTGAACATAAATGCAGGAGAAGAGAGCGCTGGTGAAAATCCTCAGGCGTGAACTGCCTGCAGGGCGTGCTGAGCTGTCTGCTCTCAGGCAGTAAAAAGGGCAGAGTAGAAAGTGCTAGAAGGGTGAAGTACACGGTCACACCAAGCAGCCTTCCCTGTGTCGTAATCAGGATGGAAGGAGGTTTGGGAAGGCGTAGCTGTTCCGTGATGAAATGCAGTGTTATTTCATCCATGCCCATGGACCCCTAGCATCATCTTGGGTACCACTAGGGGTGTGCGACCTGCCCCACGGGAACCCCTGTTCTGGTCCAGCCATTCATTTTACAGATAGGGAGACTGAGGCCCAGAGAGGGGAAGTGACCTACCCCGGGTCATGCAACAAGTTAGGGGCACAGTGGGGTGCAGAGCCTGTAACCTGAGGCCCCCTGCCCAACCTCTGCAGTGTGATGTGCGATATGTGACCTCTTGGGATGACCAGGCTTGCTTCCCATGTCAGCATTTCCCGAGCTGGCCTCTCCCATCTGTCCCCAGACACCCCCCTCCCTGCCCCCCATGCCTTCCCAGCCCTGCAGCAGGAGCATGTGACATGTGCAGTGCTTGCGGCCATGGGCATGTGCATGCCGCTCTGGGGATGGGGCTCACTTTGAGCTCCCTCCCCCCATTGCCCTTCTCAGCACCTCCCACCATCTGGGGCTCCAACGAGACAAGCGAAGTGGCCGTCATGGAGGGCCACCCGGTGCGGTTCCTGTGTGAGGCCCGAGGAGTGCCCACGCCTGACATCACCTGGTCCAAGGATGGGGCCCCACTCCCCCACGGCACTGAGGCCATCTACACCAGGGGCGGCCGGCAGCTGCAGCTGGGGAGGGCCCGGGGCTCGGACGCTGGCCTCTATACCTGCAAGGCCAGCAACCCCGCGGGGGTCGTGGAGAAGGCCACCAGGCTGGAGGTTTATGGTGAGTGGCCAGAGGTTGCAGCCGCAGGCAGTGGTCAGCTAGGGGCAGTGGCGAGACTCTGGGCCTGGTGGCCTCTACGTGTCTCCAAAGGAGGGGAGTGGCTGGAGGCCCAGGACAGTGGGACCAAGGAGTTAGCCAGAGAGAAGGGTCATCTGAGCTGGGCCAGCTTCCCTCAGATGGGGGAAACTGAGGCTGGGAGCAGAAGGGTCTGTCCAGGGGCGCAGGCAGAGCTGAGTCGAGAATCCAGGTCTCCCCTCTCGGTGTAGAGCTGTCACTAACCTCGTCCAGACCCGCACGACCCCTACTGATAGTTAACTGCTCTCCATTAATCCTCCACTGTGAGGCGACCCCGGGGCCCTTCACAGCATCAGTTAGTTGCATGCTGGTGCAGGGCCTTGGGCCCTGTCTCCCCACTTGCAGATGAGGGTGGTGAGAGGCTGGCCCAGGGCCACCCGCTATGGGGTGATGAGACCTGGCCCACATCGAGGGTCTGACTGTAAACCTTGCACCATCACCCTCCGTGTCACCCTCCCTGAGGGCCTTGCCTCTGAGGACTCACAGGGAGTTCAGAGGGAAGGGCGTGTGCAGGTGGGAGAGAGGGTCTCGGTAGGGGAGTTTGGGAGGCCAGAGGGCAGGCCAGGGGGGTCATCTTGGCCCTTGCAAGGAGGCAGCTCAGGAGCCACGGCCCCCAAAGATGCAGACTGCTTGGATGCTGGAGCCCCAGGGGGTCCCCCCCAAAGGGAAGCTGGGCTGTGCGGGGTCTGTGGGCAGCCTCTGAGGACCAGCCCAGCTGCCAGCTTGGGGACTCTTATTCGGGGATCTGATGGGAAACACACGTGTGTGTTTTCATAAAATTTTCAAAGGGGCTTGTGACCCACGTCAAAGCACGTCCCAGTCCATCGTCGCCCCATGTGCCCTGGCAATGGCTCTGTGGGCTCAGCAACTTGGGGACCCTCCCAAAGGAGAAGAGGGAAGCCCCCCGCCCCCCACTTGGCTACCCCCTTGGCCTTCGAGGGCTGAGTCAGGAGCCCCCACAGGCCAGGCCGTCCAGGCTGGGGCTGGCCCCAGGCGTCCACTTCCTCAGGCCAGGGAAGGGAGTGGCCCTGGTCTTGGGCCCTGGGGAGCCTATTGCTTTGAGTTGAGCAGGTACTGAGACCTACTGTGTGCAGATACTGAAGACACATGCAGAGATGCTGTCGTTCTGCTCATGATGAGCTCGCAGGGGTAGCAGGGGATGGAGAGAAGATGCAAACAGTGTCCAGGGAGGGGGTGCCCCCCACGCCGGAGGAGGGAGAGGATGCTTCCAGCCATGGGCCTGGGAAGGCTTCCTGGAGGAGGTGATATCTGAGTGGGGGTTTCAGCTAGTGGAGGTGAGGAAGGGGGCATTTCACACAGGGTAGGGTCTGCAAGGGGCTTAACCAGGCCTGCTGGTCCCTGAGCAGCCCCATGCCTCTTTCCTAGTCCCGCCCACCATCCAGGGCGCTGGCGGAGGGCCTTACATGGTGAAGGCCGTGGCCGGGAGGCCCTTGGCGCTGGAGTGTATGGCCAGGGGCCACCCACCCCCCACCCTCTCCTGGTACCACAAGGGGCTGCCCGTGGTGGAGAGCAACGAGACGTGGCTGGAGGCGGGCGGCGGCACGCTGGGCCTGGAGAGCCCGGGGGAGGCGGCCGGAGGCCTGTACAGCTGTGTGGCCAGCAGCCCCGCCGGGGAGGCCGTGCTGCAGTACGTCGTGGAGGTGCAGGGTGAGCCAGGCCTGTCCTGCCCCGGTCACCTGGGCTGTGGGGCCCCGGGTCCCCGCAGCCCCCGGAGGAATGGCAGTGGTGGAGAAGTGACCGGTGCCCCTGTACTGCATGAGACGGATCAGGACACCGGGCCCTGGGCTGAGGGTCCCGCAGAGCTAGCAGGGGGCAGGGTTGAGCCCAGGAATCAAGGTCCCTGCTCCTGCCTAGGACCCTGGGCCAGGTCACCCAGGACAAAGGGCACTGCTCTGCCTTCCAGGAGATGCTCCCGGTCAGCGGGATGGAAGTTATGGAGAACTTCCCGAGGCCCAAAGCTGGGCGGTGGGCACTAGTCCTGGGGCCGGGCGGGGCCTTTGCTGTCTTCCATTCGACAGACATTTCTCGGGCATTAACTCTGGGCCGGCCCGGTGTGGTGTTGAAGATAAAGCAGGGCGCCAGGCAGACGGGACTCGTGAACCCTCCGTCTGGTCGGGGACAGACATTGAATAAACAGGCCAAGCCCGAGGGGAGGCCAGGGACTCGTGAACCCTCCGTCTGGTCGGGGGCAGACATTGAATAAACAGGCCAAGCCCGAGGGGAGGCCAGGGTGGCCAGTCACCCTGACTTGGGTGGTCCTGGAAGGCCTCCTGGAGGAGGGACCCTTTGTGGGGGGACTTGAGGGGTGAGGTGAGGCTTGGGCATTGCTCTGGGGACACTAGGGACTTGGAGGGGGCTGTAGGCCAAGATTTGCTCAGCTCCAAGCACCCGATGTTGGTCCTGCCCACAGTGCCCCCACAGCTCCTCGTGGCTGAAGGCTTGGGCCAGGTGACCACCCTTGTGGGACAGCCCCTGGAACTTCCCTGCCAGGCCTCAGGCTCCCCAGTGCCCGCTATCCAGTGCGTATGGGGCAGTGGCGGCCAGGGCTGCGGGTGGGGGGGTGGGCAGAGTACTCATACTTTGGGGGTGGGTGGGGATGGAGTATGAAAGAGACCACGGAGCCAGGGACGTGCGAGCAGCGGGGAGATGCCACCAGGCCTCCTGGCTTGTCCTGCCCACCCCGCCTTCCCTGGTCTCAGGCTGACCTGTCTCCCTCCCCACCCACCTTAGGTGGCTGCAGAACGGCCGCCCAGCCGAGGAGCTGGCCGGGGTGCAGGTGGCCTCCCAGGGGACCTCACTGCACATCGACCACGTGGAGCTCGGCCACGCAGGCCTCTTTGCCTGTCAGGCCACCAATGAGGCAGGCACTGCGGGGGCCGAGGTGGAGCTGGCTGTGCACGGTGAGGGGCCATGGGCAGCCCGAGGTGCCAGGGGTGGGTGGAGCCAGACGGCCAGGGCCACGTGTGCCTTTGGCAGGCCTGGCGGACCTGGGAAGGGCATGGATGGTGCTTCTGGGCTGGACTTCCCAGCTCCTTAAAGAGATGCGGGTGTCGGGGGGCTAGTCTCAGCTGCTTGCCACGCTTGTCACCTGTCCAGTCCACCAGCCCTTGCTCCCCTCCCAGCCTGCCCTCTCTCCACTCTCTCTCTTCATGTTGACGCACTGAACTTTGCTCAGCCCTTTAAATACATCAGCTGTCTCACGTCCAAGCCTGTGAATGCTGTTCCCTCTGCCCGGAACATTCTCCCTCTTCTTGTTTGCCCGCCTAGCTCCTCCCTAAAACTTTCAGGTCTGCCCTAAAAACACCCGCTCCTCCAGGAAGCCCTCCTTGATTTCACTGTGGTTCTGCTCTGCACTGCCCAGCCTCTTGTGGCCATAGTCTGCCACCTGCTGTATTGGGATTGTTGGTTTGGTTGCCCATCTGTGCTGCCCAGCTCTGGGAACTCTGAGGGGGCAGGGCCGTTGCCTCCTTTCTCTGCTGTGTCTCTGTGCTGAGTACAGAATAGATGCTCAATGTACATGTGGATGGATGGATGGATGGATGGGATAACTTTTTTTTTATTGAGGTTGTGATAGTTTACAACATTGTGAAATTTCAGTTGTACGTTATTATTTGTCAGCTACCATGTAGATGTGCCCCTTCACCCTTTATGCTCACCCCCCAACCCCCTCCCCCCTGGTAACCACTAAACAGTTCTCTTTGTCCGTGTGTTTGTTTATCTTCCACATATGAGTGAAGTCATACAGTGTTTGTCTCTGTCTGGCTTATTTCGCTTAGCATAATACCCTCAAGGTCCTTCCATGTTGTTGCAAATAGGACGATTTTGTCTTTTTTATGGCTGAGTAGTATTCCATTGTATATATACCACATCTTCTTTATCCAGTCATCAGTTGCTGGGCACTTGGGTTGCTTCCACATCTTGGCTGTTGTGAATAATGCTGCAATGAACATAGGGGTGCACAAGTCCCTTTGGATTGTTGCTTTCGAGTTGTTTGGGTAGACACCCAGTAGTGGGACGACTGGGTCGTATGGAAGTTTTATTTTTAGGTTTTTGAGGAATCTCCATGCTGTTTCCCACAGTGCCTGCACCAGTTTGCACTCCCGCCAGCAGGGTGTGAGGTTCTGGATGGGAGAATTTTTAAAGGGAAAGACCTGCTCTGCCAGCCCCTGGCCCGGCGCTCTTTCCTCTAAGCCAGGCGTCTGGGGGGTTGAGTCAGGAGGCTTGAGGCCGGCCCCGCAAGGCCGCTTCTACTCCCCAGGCGTTGAGGGGGTTGATGGGTGCCCGCTGCCCGCCTCCTGGCCCTCACGCGGGCCCTCCCGGCCTGTCCCCCTGCCCAGAGCTCCCATCGGTGGTTATCGTCGGGGATGAGAACATCACAGCCCCTTTCCTGCAGCCTGTGACCCTCCAGTGTGCAGGGACTGGGGTGCCAACCCCGAGCCTCAGCTGGTGGAAGGATGGGGTGGCCCTGGCAGCCTCAGGGGGGAACCTGCAGGTACGTGCTGAAGTCACAGGGCTGGCGGGGCAAGTGGGTGCAGGTGGAGGTGCCCTGGAGACCCCGAGGGGGCCCTGGCAGCCTGGGAGGTAGGACAAGCATTGACCCCACTCAGCCTGGGCATGCTCAGTGGACCCTGGGGCGCTGGGGCTGAAGGAGGGGGCCCTCAGCCTGGTCCAGGTCTCTGGAGCTTCAGCTGTCAGAGGGAGAAAATGAGGAGAGGGGGAAGTATCCCCCAAATCAGAGGGATTCCCTGGAATCTGAATGCACAGCTCATCCCAGACCCCAGCTTGTCCCCATGCCTCGCTTCTCCTGCCCCCGGGGTCTGCCGCAGCCTGGCCACTCACCCTGCCCCAGCATCGCTCTGACTGCCTGCCAGTTCTGGGCTCTCTGCCCATCCTGTATGCCCATGGCACACCCTCTGCTCATCCTCCTCCTCCTCCTCCCCACCCCCACACCCAGATCGAGAAGGTGGACCTGAGGGACGAAGGCATCTACACCTGTGCCGCCACCAACCTGGCTGGGGAGAGCAAGAGGGACGTGTCACTCAAGGTTTTGGGTGAGGACGTGGGTGCCAGATGGTGGGTGATCCCCTGAGGGCCCTCGGGGCTGCCCCGGGGGGGTCGGGGAGGAGAACCGGGTTTTAGAATCATAGTCCTGCACTTAACTTGAAGAAGCAGAAAGTCGTTTGGTCTGTGGCCCCTTTTGGCTGTTTTCTGTGGGAGTTTTAGAGGATAAACTTGTCTGCAATCGTGTTTAACTTTGCTTGTTTTATTCATTTTTGGGTTCCTGTACGTCCTCGCGTGTGTGGGCACATCCCTGCGCTTGTCACTTTTCATGGCTGTCGGAGATCCCTCCCCCTCTCCCCCCGCCGTGCCGGATATCGACTGTTCTGGGGGGCTGGGTGCTGGGGTCGACCTTGTCATCCGGTTGCAACAAGGGTTGCAGCCCATTGCCTTTGTTCCTGGGCTCGGGCCAGGAGGGGGTTCCTTGGTCAGAGGACATGAGCCGTTTGGGGCTCTCATTGCCCAGGACCCCTGGGGAAGGCTGGGAAAGGACACGGCATGGCTGAGATTTGAGCTGCTCAGAGCCCATACCACCACGCCAGGGCTCTCCTTGTCTCCCCAGTGCCCCCCAACATCGAGCCGGGCGCCGTCAACAAGGCAGTGCTGGAAAATGCCTCAGTGACCTTGGAGTGTCTGGCTTCGGGCGTGCCGCCTCCCGGTAAGACCCCTCCTCTTGGCTGGAAGCCACCTCCTGCCAGCCCCAGTTCCCCATCTGACGAGGCCGAGGACAAAACAGGATGAAGTCGGTGTGCCTTCCCTCTTCCTCACTTCCTTCTCGGAGCTGTTAATTCACTGCCCATCACATGCCCGTCACGGCCAGGCCCAGTGTCTGCAGCAACCCTGTGGGGCTTCTGCTCAGTTTGGAACTTCACAGGGCCACCCTGGGGTGGGGGCGAGGGACCAGGGCCTCCAAGTCCCCATCCATCTGGGCTTCTCTAGACCAGCAGTTGAGGAAAGGGCTGGGAGCCTGGGGCTAGGCGTGAGTGTCCAGCAGACAGGATGGGCGCAGGGGGAGGGTCCATCTCTTGTCCCCCATCTGAACCAGGTCGCCCTGCTTTGCCTGGGGTGGCGAGCCCTACAGGCATTTGCATCTCCCCTGGGGGAGCCCTGTTTTGGGATGGGCCCTGGCAGGATGTGAGGAAGCTGAGGACACAATTGGTCCATGCTTAGGAGGCTGCTGTCTTGGGGTGCACCATGCTCTCCTTTAAAGCTTTCCCTCGTGAGTGGTCTCCTGTCAGCTGGGGGAGGTGAGGGGCCGGGCTGGCTCTGACTCTCCGTGCTCCTGGCTGCCCCAGCCTCCAGCCCTGGGGCTTCCTCTCTGCCTTCAGTCCTGTCTCAGAGACGCTGCCTGTGCCACCACCGCCCCGTCCCTGGAGAACTCTGGCTTTCTCTCTGCCTGAAATAAAGGCACGTCATGTGGCCACCCTGGAAGCCTCTCTTGGACGCCCACTATACAGGCGCAGCCTGAGGGGCTGGCAGGAGCCCTTGTATCTCTTTTCTCTCCCCCAGATATCTCCTGGTTCAAGGGCCGCCAGCCTGTCTCTGCCCAGAAGGGAGTGACGGTGTCAGCTGATGGGAGGGTCCTCCTAATTGAGCGAGCCCAATTTTCTGATGCTGGGAGCTACCGCTGCGTGGCATCCAATGTGGCAGGCAGCGCAGAGCTGCAGCATGGCCTGCGGGTCAATGGTGAGCTGCCCTGGGACTGAAGGGGTCCTTGTCCAAAAAGTTATTTTCCATCAGTTTGTCTATCAGTGTATTCATCCATCCATCCATCACTCATCCATCCATCATTCGTCCATACATCTGTCCATCCACCCATCCATCATTCATCCATCATCCTTCCATCCATCCATCCTTCATCCATCCATCATTCATCCATACATCCATCCTCCCATCCATCCTTCATCCATCCATCCATCCATCCATCCATCCTTCATCCATCCATCATCCTTCCATCCATCCATCACTCATCCATCATCCTTCCATCCATCCATCACTCATCCATCCATCATTCGTCCATACATCTGTCCATCCACCCATCCATCATTCATCCATCATCCTTCCATCCATCCATCCTTCATCCATCCATCATTCATCCATCCATCCATCCTCCCATCCATCCTTCATCCATCCATCCATCCTCCCATCCATCCTTCATCCATCCATCCATCCTCCCATCCATCCTTCATCCATCCATCATCCTTCCATCCATCCATCACTCATCCATCCATCATTCATCCATACATCTGTCCATCCACCCATCCATCATTCATCCATCATCCTTCCATCCATCCATCCTTCATCCATCCATCCATCCTCCCATCCATCCTTCATCCATCCATCCATCCTTCATCCATCCATCCATCCTCCCATCCATCCTTCATCCATCCATCCATCCTTCCATCCATCCATCCTCCCATCCATCCTTCATCCATCCATCCATCCTTCCATCCATCCTTCATCCATCCATCCATCCTTCCATCCATGCATGGGAACACCCAACTGTCCATCCATTGATCCAGCCATCCATCCAGTCCTCTGCCCATCCATCTATTCAGCCATCTAACCATCCATCTTTTCATCCACCCACCTAACCGTCTGTTCCCCCATCTATCCATCTTCCATCCAACCACATCTATTGAGTACATGCTCTGGGGCAGACTCTGGGCTGCAGCCACGGATAGGACAGACTCAGGAGCTTTCAGTCCAGCAGAGGATACAGTAGTTAGATATCTACCCAAAGTGCTGTTTCACTGTGACAAGAGCTAGTAAGGGTGAGATTCGACTGAGCGCTGGGACCAGGGCCCTGAGCTGGCCTGGGCAGTCTGAGGGGCATCTTTGAGAGATGGATGCCTAAATGGAGACCACCCACCAAGCCCTGAGGCTGCAGAGACCTGGGGAATTCAAGAAATTGTAAGGAGGCTGCGGGCCTGGAGCTTACAGAACAATGAGAGGAGGGCCAGGGTGGTGCTGGTGGCCAGGTGGAGGCTGGAGAGGTCTGTTTCTGTCCTAAGAGGAGTGGGTGCTGGGCAGGAGGCTGGGGCCCTGGGCATCACACCTCGTGTCTCCCAGATACAGTTGATCTTTCGACCATTTTCTGCCCAAGAGGGACTGTCTGGAGGATAGTGTTTCATCTGATAGCTCTGAGTTGGGAAACAAAAGCTGCCGGGGGTCCTCAGCCTTGTTTCCCCACACCATCCCCATGATAATGACCTCATGCTGGCCAGAAGGCCCGAGTTCAAGTGCTGCTTCTGCCACTTCCTAGCTGGTCAACCTTGGGCAGGTGGCTTGCCCTCTCTGAGCCTCAGTTTCCTCTCTGTAGAAACCCCACAGTGGTGTTGAAAGCATGAGATGAGCAGCCTTGAGCACTGTGGATGGCATGCCCATGTGGGAAGTGGCCGTCCTGCACTTTAGTTTGTGGCTGTGTGCCCCTGTGGGGGTGCCCAGCCAGGGGCCCTTCCTGCTTCACCTCCAGAGGGCCTCAGCCTGTGCCCCATGTCGCCCCCGCCCTGCAGTGCCTCCGCGCATCACACTGCCGCCCAGCCTGCCGGGCCCCGTGCTGCTCGACGCCCCCGTCCGGCTGACCTGTAACGCCACCGGAGCCCCCAGCCCCCTGCTGCTGTGGCTGAAGGATGGAAACCCCGTGTCCACCGCAGGGACCTCCGGCCTCCAGGTCAGCAGGCTGGTGGCCCCGCTCGCGTCCCTGGTGCCTCAGTAGGTGCAGGGAGCAGAGGTCAGGCCCCAGAGCTCCGAGATGAGGGGGGGTGGCCATTGCCCAGGACGGTGTGCAGAGGCAGGAAGGAGAGCTGCCCCATGCCGCGTGGTCTCCAGAAACGCAGTGCGTGCCACACATGCGAGTGCATGTGCGACTGAAAAGTCTCTAGTAGCTGCATTAAAAAAATTTTAATAATATATTTTAGTAAACGCAGTATCCAAAAAGTATCATTCCATCTCGTGATCAGTATAGAAAATTATTAAGGTTACTTTTGCATTCTCTTTTCGTACTGACTCTGAAATCTGTTGTGTACGCCCCACGTGGGGCCAGCCCCCATTCAAGGGGCCACTGGCCACCGCTCGGCCCTAGAGTACACTTTTGGGGACCAGCGTGGCTGCCCGCCAGCCGGCCGAGGCCCCAGGTGTGGGCCCAGGGTCCGGAGCAGGCTGCCAGCTGTGATGGGTGCATGCTGACCCTCGAGCAGCGTGACCTCACCTGGGCTTCCTTCCGGGGTGCAGGTCTTCCCCGGGGGCCGCATCCTCTCCCTGGCGCGGGCCCGGGCCGCCGACTCTGGCAGCTACTCCTGCGTGGCCGTGAATGCGGTGGGCGAGGACCGCCGGGACGTCGTCCTGCACGTCCACAGTGAGTCCCGGGCCAGCGGCGTGAGAAGGTGGGGCTGGGGGCATCCCCGGCCACATCCGGGGGGTGGCGCCAGCCTGAGACCATGGTACCTTCACTTGGGGGCAGCCAGAGTGTGGACGGGCGGGCAGGCGGGCGGCCACATGGCCAGGAGCTCCGTGTTCAGGGGACAGGCAGAGGGAGCACGACGCAGCCAGAGCACCAGGCCAAACACGGGGAACCGGGCGTTCCCACTGTCCTGGTCAGACGGGGCAACAGGCTGTGCAGGAAAGGCAGTGTGTGCCAATGGTTAGCACGCAGGCTCGAGTGTCGTGGACCTGGGCTTCCGATCCTGCCTCCGCCGCTTCCTTGCTCTGTGACCTGGGGCTGGTCGCTTTGCTTCTCTGAGCCCCCATTTCTTCATCTGTGAAAGGGGATGGAGACAGCATCCACCTCAAAGGTTGTCACCCGAGTCACTACCCCCGTGAAGCCCAGTCCAGTCGCTATGGCTTTTAAATGTCCCGTATGGGATTCTGCGGGGCTCTGGGACTGTGGAGCCTCGGGCGGGAGGGGCGAGAAGGCATGGACCCCGGCTCCTTCCCTTTGCTGGAGTCCAAACGGCAGTCAGCAGGGTTGTGTGCCCAGCGCCCACCTGGGTCGTTGGTTTAATCTCACGGAGGCCCCACAAGGCGGGTACTTCCATTACCCCCATTTTACAGATGAGGAACTCGAGGTCCAGAGAGGCTGTGACATCTCCAGGGCCTCACGGTGCCTCCGACCCAGGAGCTCCGACTCCGGACCTGCCTCCTCAACCCCTACGCCGCCCTGCTTATTTCTGTCTCCGGGGAAAACATGGCCGGGGAACTGCTTTTAAAAACTTTCAAAAATATTATTAATTTTTTAAAAATCTTGAGATAATTGTAGATTCACATGCAGTTGTAGGAAATAATACAGGGACCCTGAGTCCCTTTGACCCGATTTCCCTGCATGGTAACGTCTCATGCAACTGAAGCTCATGGTCACATCCGGGATGTGGACGCTGCTGTGGTCCACCGTCCCGTCCAGATCTGGGGCCTCCTTGTGAAGCAGGACACTGAAGGTCCTTGAGGGTAGGACAGGAGGGCTGCTGCTCGGGGGGTGCGCCCGCATCCCAGCGGGGACTCCCCAGCGCTGGGGTTTGCTCTGGCTGCTGGAAGTGGCCGGGTCATGCCCTGTCCTGCCGGCCCCACCCACCGCCCCTCTCCTGTCCCCTCCTGCAGCGCCTCCTAGCATCCTCGGAGAGGAGCTGAACGTGTCCGTCGTGGCCAACGAGTCAGTGGCCCTGGAGTGCCAGAGCCACGCCGTGCCCCCTCCCGTGCTGAGCTGGCGGAAGGACGGCCGCCCCCTCGAGCCCGGGCCCGGAGTCCGGCTCTCTGCAGACAAGGCCCTGCTGGAGGTGCACGGCCTCCCCCGCAAGCGGAGCGGAGCCCTGGGCAGGCCGGGCCCGCGGGAGCCCCTGTGGGCATCAGCTCAGCTCGAGGGGACCTGCAGGCCCCTCCTGTCCCCACACCCAGGACACGTCCTCCTGACCTGTCAGAGCTGCTGCCAGCCCAATGGGGACAGGACTGAGCCCTCGGGGCCTCCCTCAGGGCCCCCACGATGCCAGCCGCTCTCTTCCCACCTGTTTTTCACTCCTTGTTCAGGAGCCTCCTCCCCTTTGGGCATTTAAGACCCTTCATGGGGCATCTGGCCCAGCAGAGCCGGGCTTGGTTGGGATCAGCCACTCTGGGGTCAGCCTGGATTTAAGTTTTAGCTCCCTCTCCCCTGGCTGTGCCGCCTTAGGCAATGTCCTGTGCACACTGGCCTCAGGTCTCTCACCTGTAAACGCAGTGGCACCTTTCTTCTGGGGTGGCTGGGGGAACTCTTAGAGAGAACACCTCTGAGCTCCCAAACTGTCCCGGAGAACAGGTCAGCTGGGGGGCGGGGTGTACCTCTCTAGCTGTTAAGGAGAACCTTCCACTCAGGCCTGCTCCTCCCTCTCCCACTCCTCTACACCTTGTGATATGATCATTCCCAACTCTGTGCACCACCATTTGGTTTCCTCTGCCTGGACTGCCTGCCCCTCTTTCTCTTCATTCCTCAAAGCCACAGCCTCGCTCCATCACCCCGTGTCAGGATGTGACCCCTGAGGCCGGGGGCCACCACGCCCACCCTCCTTCATCCTCCACGCGCTCTTCTGGGCTGCTCTGTCGGGAGAGGGCTGGGCTCTGGGTGTGAAGTGGGGCGAGGCTGCAGGGCTGCAGTGAGGGAGCCCCTTCCATGTGCCGGGCCCGTGCGAGGCCCCCCACAGGCACTGGCTTCTGAAAACTTCTGGTGCGGGAGGCGCTGTCACTGCCCCCCGGTTCCAGGCGGGGAGGCTGGGGTGCAGTGAGATGAAGCGGCCTGCCCACGGTCACACGGTCTGTCGGGGGCACCGGGCTCCGTGCCACCCCCGCTGACAGGCCGTTTGGCTCTCGGCCAGGTGGACAGAGCACAGGTGCGGGACGCGGGCCGCTACACCTGCGAGGCGCTGAACCCGGCGGGCCGCTCACAGAAGCACTATAACCTGGACATCTGGGGTGAGGGTCTCCCTGTGGGCTGGGTCCCTCCCCTGCCCCCGCCGGGCCCATGCTGGCTTCGTACCCTGAGGAGGTGGCCATGACGGGGTCCCAGGATACAGCCCTCCGCCTTGTCACCTCCCCATCCCGCCCAGCGCCCGCGGCCTCACACCCTCTCTGCTCTTGCCCAGTCCCTCCAGTGTTCCCCTCAAGGGAGCCCCGCACCCTGACCGTGACTGAGGGGCACCCCGCCAGGCTGTCCTGCGAATGTCGGGGCGTCCCCTTCCCCAAGATCTCCTGGAGGAAGGACGGTAGGATGGCTGCCTCATTGCCCCGCCCTGGGAGGCTGCTCCCTGCCCTCCCCCTGCCCTGCCCCAGAGCCTCGTGCAATGGAGTCAGATGGGTGGGCTTCCGGCCCCACGGGGTGGGCTGCTGGTTACAGAAATGACACTTCCTCAGCCCCTCTCTGTTCGGTCCCCGAGTCTGCTGGGCCCCTTCCCGGCCAGTGAGAGCTGCATTGATCCATAGGCCTCATTTCAGGTATCTCTTCTTCCAGGAAGCCCTCCCCGACTGCCACGCCGGGCTGGGGCGGGGCCTCCTTGACACAGCCCCTGTGTGTTAACTTGTCATGTCACCCACCTCAGCCCTTCAGTGTCTGCTCCTCTGCAAGTCTGTGAGCCCTGTGAGGCACGGTCCTGGCCAGCACTGAATTCCAAGAGAGGGCCTGGTCCAAAACAGGTCCTCCGTAAAAGTTTGGAATTCATGCGTTTCACCAATATTTATTGAGAGCCTCTCTGCCAGGCCCTGTTCTGGGTGCTGCACCCACCGCAGTGGAGCGGGCGGGCAGTCAGATGATAGACGACAAGGTAGTGAAGGCCGTGGTATTGTAGGAAATGGGTGCTCTGGAGAAGAACAAAGCCAGGAAGGGGGAAAGATGCACTGGGGGGTAGGATTTGTGGTTTTAAGTTGGGTGGCCAGGGACGTTTGGCCGAGCAGGCTTAAAGAAGGCGAGGAATAAACATAAGAATATGGTGGGGAAAAGCATTCCAGGTGAGGTAATAGCAGGTGCAAAGGCCCTGGGGTGGGAACGAGTCAAGCATGTTTGAAGAACAGCAAAGAGGCCAGCGGGGCTGGAGCAGAGGCAGCAAGGAGGGCAGGCGATCGTCGCTAGACTGAGAGGGGCTAGATCAGAGACTGTTTGAAAGATCTTGGCTTTTACCTCGATGGAGATGGGGCTACTGCCGGGCTCTGGACCGAAGATGGACAATCTGAATTACACTCTAGCAGCTGTGCTGAGAATAGACCACTGGGAGCAAGGGTGGGAGGGGACAGCCGTTGAGGAGGCTCGTGCAGGACTCCTAGCGAGAGATGCTGGCCGGCTGGACTAGCAGGTAGCCCTGCAGTGGTGCCGGGGGCGCAGTCTGGATGTATTTCGAGGGTGGGGCCGGCCCGGTTTCCTGACAGGTTGCATAGGGGACTGAGAAGGAGGAGGAGTCGGGGATGACTCGAGGTCTGGGTCTGACAGTCGGGAGCGTGGCGCTGCCAGCAGCGAGATGGAGTGGCCGCGGGGGCAGGTCGGGGGACAGTGCCAGGCGCTGGGGCGTGCTAGTTCTGAGGCGTCTGTTAGCCACCCAGGGAGATGCGAGTGGGCAGGCAGAGGCAGCGCCGCACTCGGAGAGAGGTCCACACCAGGAACAATCGGGGCGGGAAGGCGGGCTGAGATCCCGGGGGAGAGCGTGGACAGAGGGGACGTCAGAGGGAGCAGGCGGCGGTGTGTGGCCTTGAGGGCTGCCTGCCGGGACGGGTGGTGGCGGACGACCCCGAGGGCTGCGCCCCCGTGAACAGGTGCAGGTGACGGAAGTCCGTGTCTCCCCCGGGGCCTCGAGGTTTCCGGAGTCCTTGCCCTGTGTCAGGGTCTTCTCGCTGCCGGGTGTCCCCCTCCCCAGGTCACTGTAGCTGGACGGAGGGGGTCATTCATTCACTACCTCCATTGAGCCCTACTATGTGCCAGGCCCTGGGGAGCCTCTAAGGATCCCAGGGGGGAAGTGAGGCGGGGTCTGCCTCCTGGCGGGCCCAGGCTGGGGTGGGATTCTGAGGGGAGACCTGCAGGCAGATCTGCTATGAGGGCAAGCTTGGGGGTAGTGGGAGCCCAGAGGGGGTGCCAGGAGCGGATGTGGCGCTCAGAGAGGGCCTCCTGGCGGAGGTGATGTCCAAGTGGACACCTGAAGGGCAAGCAGGAGTTGGCCGGGAGGGGTGGGAGGACAAACGTCCCAGGTGGACGGACCAGGGACCAGGGCCTTCTTTCTCGCTGCATCCAGGTCAGCCCCTGCCCAGGGAGGGGGCCAGCCTTGAGCAGGTGTCAGCCGTGGGGCGGCTGCTGTACCTGGGACAGGCCCAGCGGGCCCAGGAGGGAACATACACCTGTGAGTGCAGCAACGTGGCGGGAAACAGCAGCCAGGACCAGCGGCTGGAGGTGCATGGTGAGCCGGGCTGGGACGGCCTGACCCGCAGAAGGGGCCGGAAGGGTAGGCAGTGCAGCTCCCTGGCGGGACAGACCCACTGCCAGAATCCCAGCAAAGACAGGGACAGTGACGATGAGGACAGGTCCCCGTTCCCTCTCAGATGGCTGGCGGTGTCTTCAGTGCCTCTCCCGAGCAGCTTCTGCAGCTCCTTGTCTAACCATGAGAGGGGCGCCCTGGGCCCGCGCAGCCCCCAGTGGCCTGGAGAAAAACAACACACCTTGAAACAGATGGAAACTGAAAGAAAGGTGGCATTTCTAGGAAGCTCCCGGAGATAATGGAGGCCGGGTCTCGTCCTGCTCATCCTGCAGGGATGAAATCTAGCATCTCAGCCTTGTAAACGTCATTCTAGAAAAGCAAACCAAGAAAGCGCTGTTCTGCATCTTGGGGATGACCCCCCTCCCCAACTGTCCCATGGCTGCGTCAGCTCCAGGAAGCCTCTGGTTTCTGAGGAAGAAAAGCCCTCAAGGATCTTGAGGGCTGTGCTGTGAGCTGTTCTCCAAACAGCAGCCCCTCCAGGTTCCCAGGGGGTGGAGAGGGGCCGTGGGGTCCTGTTATGAGCCCATTATAGAGATGGAAAATGGAGGCCCAGAGAGGTGAGGTCACCTGGCCAAGGTCACACAGCCAGCAGGGGGCAGGGGAACATAGGCCTGAGTGGGGTGAGCCTGGAGGCCGGCACTTTTCCTGATGTGCTGTCTCCCCACCCAGTGCCCCCTCAGATCGCTGGCCCCCGGGAGCCCCCCCCACAGGTCTCGGTGATCCAAGACAGCGAGGCCACCCTGGAATGCAACGCCACGGGGAAACCCCCGCCCAGGGTGACGTGGCAGCGGGACGAGCGGCCGGTGAGGCCCGAGCCTGGGTTGCGGCTGCAGAACCGAGGCCAGAGGCTGCTCGTGGAGCGGGCTCGCGCTGCCCACGCCGGGCGCTACAGCTGTGTGGCCAAGAACACGGCCGGGAGGGCCGAGAGGCAGTTCACGCTCTCCGTGCTGGGTGAGGACTGGCAGCCTGCCAGGGAGGCGGGGAGGGGGGCCGCAGGGGACGGCACAGGGCAGCTCCCGGGGTCTCCCCTTGTTCTCCCAGGAGTCAGGCCTCCGGGGCAGCTGCGAATGCTGCTCTCAGCATCAGGACTGGCTCGGCATAGCCCTGATTCCCCACCCTCCCTTATTTACTGTTCCCTGCTCTGTTCCAGGCGCCAGGGAAGTAGGTGATCTCTATCCTTGACTCCTGGGGGAATTCAGGGGCCTGTGGGAGACCAGGGAGACCCTGAGCACAGTCATGGGAAGGCACGGCAGCCTCCTGGAGGAGGTGACCTTTCAGCTGAAATGTAAAAGCTGAATAGGAGTTAACCAGGTGCCAGGGTGAGGGGAAGAGTCTGCAGGGTAGAGGGAACAGACTCTGCGGAGGCCTGGGGGGTGACACAGCCGTTCAGAGTGGCTAGAACAGCCTGGTGATTCCAGTCTCTTATTGAGCTCCTACTGTATGCCTCAGAGTGGAGGCAGGGAGTGGAAAGAGAGAAGCTGGGAGAGGGGAGTAGGACCCCCTCCCGCCTTGCCCTTGGGGTCGCTGGGATCCCTGGCCTCACCCTCCCAGCTCCGAGGAGACAGAGCGGCTTCCTGTTCTTCCTGTTCGAGTGGATTCTTCAGAAAGTGCAGAACAGCCTCCTGGCTCTGCCACGCGCGGAACTGGGGCGGCCGTGTCCGCCTGCGCTCTGTTCCAGCCTCGCGGCTCCACATTTGCCCCGGAGCTGGCCCTCTGCTGAGCTCCTCACACCCGTTCTTGCTGCGTCCTCCCGGCATCCTTCCCAGGGGCTGGGGAAACTGAGGCCCAAGGGGTCTGCCTGACGCTGCCACTCACTCCTCCAGGGGAGCAGCTGTGATCACGTCTCGTCTGCTCCTCCCGACCTGGGGGTTGGGGCGGGGGGTCCTGGGGGCGGGGGAGGTGTACAGGCCCTGCCTGCATCCTGAATGCGGCTGCTTCTCTGTTTAGTGCCCCCAGAGCTCATCGGAGACATGGACCCGCTGACCAATGTCACCGTGGCCTTGCACAGCCCCTTGACGCTGCTCTGCGAAGCCACGGGCATCCCGCCCCCGGGGGTCCGCTGGTTCCGAGGGGAGGAGCCCCTCAGCCCCAGGGAGGACACCTACCTCCTGGCAGGTAAGGTGTCAGCCAGGGCAGCAGCTGGTTATCGGGTCTGGCCCTCTGCCTCTGCCCACGACCTCTGACCTTGAGCTGCCAGGCCTGATCAGGGTAACCCTTTCAGCTGTTGGTAGCCCCCCAAGAGTGCACCTCAAAGACCTGGTCAGGTGAGGGGCTCCAGGAAAGAAAAATGGACTTAAATGAGTTTGCGAAAGGCTTCCTGCTCTGCTCCCTTCCTAGAGACTCACAGTGACTCTTTGCTTAGTCAAGGTTCTGCTAAGTCCTGCAGCAAAGATTCTCATGGAACTTTTGTAACAGCCCACAGAACAGTAACAAACTTTTGGAAAGGCTGATCTAAGCACCTTCTCTGAATATTCATCCTCCTCACAAAGTTGGTTTGTGATGGTTCTTGCTGGTATACAAATGGGGAAACTGAGGCCCAAGAGGCAGTGTTCCATCTAAATCTTGTAGGGGGACCTCAAAGCCCACTGAAGCTCAGCCTCAGTGACCCATCAGTTGCTCCACACAGCAAAGCTGGGATGGCAAATAAGGTTCCTCTTGTGTGCCACTTCTAAGCACTTGGTGGGGCCTGCCACATGCATCATGATTATATGAATTCAGAGACTGTATCTGGGCCCTGCAGAAAGGAGAGTGGCAATCGATTGATGATGTCTGCCCTGGGCGCGGGAACAGCAGTGATGACACATGTCCTCTGCATCTGCCTTCCCTGGGCTGGTCTTAGGAGACCCTTGGGTTCTCTGAGAGGAGCTGGCCCGCCTCTGAGAGGTCCTTGGGAGAAAGCAGCCTTTTATGGGGTCCATCAGAGTAGAATGGGTGTCTGACCTAGGGCGGAACTACGTAGCCCATGGATGTCCTTTTACCTGCAGCCTGTCCGCAGGACCAGGGGTAGCCAGGGGCCAGATCTTTCCTACTAGAACAAGATCCTCAAGCTGACCCTGGTGCATGTGTAATGTCCAGGGGGCTCCATCCGTCTGTCTACCCTTCTGGGCCTCAGTTTCCCCATCTGAGGAATGGAACACTGGGGGAAGCAGACACATACACATCTAATTATGACGCCTGGCACGCTTCTCTTGCTGGTGGGCGGCCCGGGCTCAGCTGGGGTCAGAGGCTGCGCACAGTCATGCCTGGAGCCCACCTGCTCCCTCCCCAGGTGGCTGGATGCTGAAGAGGACCCGGGCGCAGGAGCGAGACAGAGGCCCCTACGCGTGCCTGGCGAGCAACGAGGCTGGGGAGGTGCGGAGGAACTTCAGCGTGGAGGTCCTGGGTACGCCACCGCCGCCTTCTCGTGGGCGCCCCATGCGTCCTCCCCTCCCACCTGGGAGCTTATGGGGCCGGGCCCAGGACTAAGGGCACGCACTGCAGCGGGGCCTGGCACAGGAAGGAGGGAGAGGCCGAGCCTTGTTTTCTTTGCTTCATCAGCGACCTCTGCTCTAAGGCTACCATGGAACTTTCCAGAAACAACAGAAACTAACCCAAAGTGGAAGGGGGCATATTTTTTCAACACCACCCAACTGCCTGCCTCTGATCGGGACCTTCTCCCCAAGGCACGGGTACTGCCCTCAGCCAGCAGCAAATGTCTGTTAAACTCACTGCCCGTGGAAGCAGGCAGGAGGGGATGGGGGAACAAAGGCACAGGAAACTGAAGAGGGGTGCCATGGACTCTTGGCTTCCTGCTCTGTGATTGTTCAGCCTGAATGAGCAAACCCCAGTCAGTAAGTATCTCTGCTTCTCCCAGTTCCTCCCAGTATCGAGAAGGAGGACCTGGAGGAGGCCATCAAGGTCCCCGAGGGGCAGACAGCTCACCTGACGTGCAATGCCACAGGTAAGGCCCACACACAGTAGGCTGGGAGCAGGGTGAGAAGGCAGCTTCGGAAAGGAGGGGGCCCCGGGGATCTGGCCTGCCTGCCACCAGGCCTGCTGCTCCCCGCCGAGGGTCTCTCTCCATCTCGGACTTGGCGCCACATTCCTGCTCATCTTTGCCCTTGCTGTGCCTCTGCCCCAAAACACTCTTCCCCACGGCTCGCCTGACTACAGATCTCAGCTTCAGGATGCTCCACAAGGAGTCCTTGGCCGATCCCTTGGGGCTAGGGGTCTACCTCCACTCTTCCCTAGCCCAGCACTGACCATGCTGGACCATAGTGGGCTTGTGACATCTGTATACTGCAGCAGGCCGTGAGCTCCTTGAGGACCCAGGGGCTGCCTTGTCATTGTGGTTGCCCAGTGCCTGGCAGAGTAGGCTCCCATTAACGTGTGTAGGCTGGGATAGATGGATAGATGGATGGATGGATGAATGGGTGGGTGAGTGGGTGGGTGGATGGATGAGTAGATGGATGGACAGAACGGATAGATGGATAGATGTTTGGATGGATGAATGGGTAGGTGGATGGATGGATAGATGGACAGATGGATGGATGGATGGACTCATGAATGGGTGGGTGGATGGATGGATGGATGAATGGATGGGTGGATGAATGGATGGGTAGGTGAATGGATGGATGGATGGATGGATGGATGGATGGACAGATGGATAGATGGATGGATGGATGAATGGGTGGGTGGATGGATGGATGGGTGGGTGGATGGATGGATGGGTGGGTGGATGAATGGATGGATGGATGGACTCATGAATGGGTAGGTGGATGGATGGATGGATGAATGGATGGGTGGATGAATGGATGGGTAGGTGAATGGATGGATGGATGGATGGATGGATGGATGGATAGCTGGATAGATGTTTGGATGGATGAATGGGTGGGTGGGTAGATGGATAGATGGACAGATGGATAGATGGATGGATGGATGAATGGGTTGGTGGATGGATGGATGGATGGATGGTTGGATGGATGGGTGGGTGGATGGACAGATGGATGGAAGGAATACCTTGTCTTTCTGTCTTACCTGTCTGTACCAAGCCATCTCTGCGCCCTCCTCAGTAAAGAAAAGGCAATCAAACCACACAGGAAAGGGCCCCGGCCAGGCTTGGTAACTGCTTCTGTGTCTTACCCTGCTCCAAGGGCCTCTGGACTGAGATGGACAATCCATGTGCCCTGCCCCTTCCTGGAGCAGCCTGCCACGTCTGGGCTGACCTGGTCAAATCCTGCTGAATCGTCTCACCTACCTCTTTCCTCTGCCTCCAGGCCACCCACAGCCCAAGGTCACATGGTTCAAAGATGGCCGGCCCCTGGCTGGTGAAGACACCCACCATGTTTCTCCAGATGGAGCACTCCTGCAGGTCCTCCAGGCCAACCTGTCTCATGCCGGCCGCTACTCCTGCATTGCAGCCAACGCCGCCGGGGAGAAGACCAAACACTTCCAGCTTAGCGTTCTGGGTAAGTGCTGAGCATCTCCCGGCCACCCTGGGTACTGGCAGGACGGAGAACCAAGGGGACCAGCTTCGCACAAAGTGCCCCACTGTTTTTTCTTCCACTTCTCCAAGTTCAACCACAACAGAAATAATAGTAGCAGCTCTATTGGTGGAACATTTATCATGGTCCAGGCATTTGGACAGGCCTGATCGCTTAAATCTTCACAACAACCCTAGGAGGTGGGAGCTGTGCTTGTCCCCATGTCACCGATGAAGCTCTGAGACCTAGAGGGGTGACGAGGCTCACCCCAGGCTGTCCGTCTTCCGAGGGCAATGCAGCACCAGCTGTCTTGTCAGGCTGGAGAAACAGGGACCTAGAAAATGAGAGGGACACAGACTGGCTCAGTGACGTCTGTTTCTAAAAATGCTAGTGGTACGAGGAGAGTCCCCTGCAGACGCGGAAGGAGGAAATTTTAGGACCAGTGAAAGTAAAGCCATTCTACTCGGCAGGGAGCAACCCTACACCCCCCACACCCCACACGCCGCTCGGGGAGCCGTACAAATTGGAACCACAGAGCTGAGAAGGCTCTGGGTAATTTCGTAGATAGTCTGGATGGTAAGAGGCTCTTGGGGAAATTGAGACAGAAATTGTCCACCTTCCCCGTGGCATTGCTTGGTGACAGAGAGCCTGGGCTCTGGGTCTCCCAGCCTGAAGTCAGAGGAGTGCATGGGTTCCCCTGAGCCTCGGTTTCCCATCTGCGTAATGCCAATAACAAAAGCATGAAGTTAAGCCCAGGGTCAGACCTTTCGGGATCCCTGGGCCCAGGGTTGGGGGTGTCTGTTCACCAGCACCCTCCCCGCCCCACCACAGTGGTTCCCACCATCCTGGGAGTGAGCGAGGACAGTGCGGACGAGGAGGTGACCGTGACCGTCAACAACCCCATTTCTCTGATCTGCGAGGCGCTGGCCTTCCCCTCCCCGACCATCACCTGGATGAAGGATGGGGCCCCGTTCGAGGCCTCGAACAACATCCAGCTGCTCCCAGGTGATGCCCTCTGCGGGGGGAGGAGCCAGGGGTCAGGTGATGTGTCATCGGGCTGGGTCAGAGGAAGGGACTGGTGAGCCTGGGTTCATGCCTGGGGGTGACCCTGGCTGCTGCCCCCCCAAGCAGGTACCCACGGGCTGCAGATCCTGAATGCCCAGGAGGAGGACGCGGGCCAGTACACCTGCGTGGTCACCAATGAGCTTGGGGAGGCTGTGAAGAATTACCACGTGGAGGTTCTCAGTGAGTCAGAGACCCTCCAGGGCACCCCCTGGGTGGGCAGGAGGCTGCCCGGGGACCCTGGGGCCCTGGCACCGGGCCGCACTTGACACCCCAGAGGCTTGTCTTCTCTGACAGTCACTGGGCGTCATTCCCCATTTTAGAACCAGGCACTAGGAGGAGGGGATGGTGAGTCAGGGCTCGGGCCACCTGGACACCCAGACCCACTCCAGTCCTAGCTTCCTTCTGCCACTTTCACTGCCGCTCCCGCAACTTGAGGCCTAGGGTCCCCAGAGGTCACCCCAAGAAGTTCCCTGGTCCGTAATCGTCGCAGACAAACTCTCCCCTAAGTGAACAGCCACGGGAGCAGTCCGTTTCCACTCTCAGGACCCAGCCCCCCGACTTCTGGGACTGCCCTAGGGCCAGGGGGACTGCAGGGTCCTGGCACCCCTTCCTCGGGCCTGCTCCTCAGACCCCCTTGTGGTTTTCAGTCCCCCCTTCCATCTCCAAAGACGACCCCTCGGGGGAGGTCGGCATGAAGGAAGTGAAGACCAAGGTCAATAGTACCTTGACCCTGGAGTGTGAGTGCCGGGCCGCGCCCCCGCCCTCCATCAGCTGGTACAAGGATGGACAGGTGAGCACAGGACCCCCTGAGCGGCCTCAGGCTCTCACCTCTGGGTCCCTCTGGTTCTGCTTGGAACCTTCCAGAAATGGCGGTCAAAGCACCTAGCCCCAGAGCCGGCCTGGGCCCTGCCCCACCCTTTATATTTTAATTAGAAATCCAACTCTTTATAGGGAACGAGTCTCATGAACGTTAAAGTCTATATTCACCCATTTAATTCTCCTCCTGTTTGTAACTTATATGGATTTTGCAAAGCTGTCAGGGTGTTCCTATCCCTTTAGCTTATATTTTTTTAATTTGTTAAAATAGAAGTACCCTGGTCTGGGAGCTTTCTGCCCCCTCATTTCTGTCCCCCCCTTCCCCCACTCACTCCCCCAAGCCTGTGACCCCCAACCAGCGGCTCCGCGTGCTGGGTGAAGGCCGGCTGCTCCAGATCCAGCCCACGCAGGCCTCGGATTCGGGGCGATACCTGTGCGTGGCCACCAACGTGGCTGGCGAGGACGACCAGGACTTCCATGTGCTCATCCAGGGTGTGTGGGGCTGGCGGGGGCGGGTGGGGTGTTGGCCTGGGGTCAGTGTGGCTGGGGGCGTCCCAGAGCTTCCCGAGTGGCCTGCCAGGAGGACTCTGTTCCGGGCCCCATGCCCTTTCTCGTCACTCTCTGGCCCCTACAGCCCTGGCATGGGCTCTTTCATTAACTGACCTTGTGACCTGGGGACGTCACCTCCCCCCGGGGCCCTAGTTTTACCTTTGTAAACGTGGGTGATCAAATCAGGTGGCCTTGAGGGCCCCCTCCACTTCTAAAAGCGGAGGATTTTGTGCCTGTGTGCTCCCGGAGACAAGCTCTGGCTAAAGTTAGTGTCTGGCTTCCTCCCCTGAAAAGTGTCAGCATGTCTTTTGAGTCCGTTAGACTCGAGCTGCAGAGGGCAGGAACCTGTCCTGGTGCCCGGCATAGTCGTTGCTCAGTAAACACGTGTTGAAGGAGTGAGTGAATTTAAGAACTGCCTTGACCTAAGGAATGGGCTCAAATGGCGGAATCCGCACCCTGGGGAGGCTGGGCTGGGGGTCTCTTTGAGCGGAGGTGCGTCCCCATCCCTCAGCTGTGTGTCCTAATGGCTGTGCCCCCCACCCAGTGCCCCCCATGTTCCAGAAGATGGGCGACGCCAGTGCAGCCCTCGAGATCAGGGAGGAAGAGGCCCGGGGTGAGGTGACAGAATACCGGGAGATCGTGGAGAACAACCCTGCCTATCTGTACTGCGACACCAACGCCGTCCCACCCCCCGAGCTCACCTGGTACAGGGAGGACCAGCCCCTCTCGGCCACAGACGGGGTGTCTGTTCTGCAAGGTAGGCCAGGGCTGCACGGAGAAGTCGGGCGTTAGCAGGCAGGGGCCAGGGTCATACCCACGTCACAGCTGGTCTCAACCGCCTTTCTACGAGTCCTTGAGCAATCCTGTGTGCTGCTTGCTGTGTGACCTCAGGCAGAGCATGTGACCACTCTGGGCCTTAGCGGCCTTTTGTAAACCTGTTTGAAGGCAAGCACGGGGTCCCCTTCTGCCTCTGGTTGTTAGAACAGAGACTCTCACCTGGGCCAGGCCCACCTCTGGGCTTGGTAACATCCTGAAATAATCGGCCAAAGCTGGTGCCTCTCCAGGAGGGGGAGCCGGTTCCTTTGGGAAGAGCTCAAGACCCCGGGGGTTGAAGGGGCTCTTACTCGGCTCTGAGGACCGCAGTGGGGTCCACGCTCATGGCTCAGGTGACCTTTTTATTCTTGATATCACTTTAAATATTTATTTAAGGTTGCCTAATTTTTTAAAACAGGCCTTTTATTTTAGAATAGTTCTTGTAAACCATTTTTCATTAAAAGGCTCCGGGCTGGGGCTTAGAAACACCTGGGTGCCCGGGGCTGCGGCCCAGCGCCTGGGAGAGCAGAATGGCAGCAATGCCAGCACAGAGCCCGTGTGGTCTCCTGAGGGACTTGGCTGGTCTCCGGGCTGGGATCAGCCCGTGTCCTGCCGGGTGGGCCATGCTGGGCTGGCCCCGGGAGGGGAGCTGGGTCCCCCAGGGTTCCAAGGAGCAGGGCCAGTCCAGGCTTTGGACTTTGGTCCTTGCAAAAGAAAGCGTCCCCTTGGACATCCGGGAGAGGCAGCGCTCACTGAAGGCTGTTTATTCCTGTCGGAAACGCCCAGACTGACCCCTTCACTTGGCCACTGCCCTCTGACCTGGACACTGACCCACATCCTGGGCACACAGTGAGCTCAGTCACATCTGATCCCTAACTCGGATCCTGACCATGGGTCAATCCCAGCCAGCCACTGAACCCTGGCTGCAGCCACTGATGCCCCAGTCCAGCCATTCACCTCCAACCCCACCACTGACCTCTGACTCTGGCCACTGACCCCTAGTCCTGGACACGTAGTGGTTGTGGTCACAAGCTGACCTTTATTCTGACCCTGACTGTAGATTAATCTCACACATCAAGTGACCCCCGGCCTCGGCCACTGCCCCCGTAGTCCGGGCCTCTGTCCTCTGGCTCTGTGAGTGGTGAGCCCCTGGTTCTCTTCCTGTTTGGTGGGGAGAGGAGGACGAGGAGCAGGGCCCCCACAGCCCAGGCTGGCAGTCCCCCTACCCAGAATCCTGAGCACACAGTGACCCCACCCCAGCACCCCCTAGAAACCAGCTCCAGCCCCCTAGAGATCCAGGGTCAGCCCTGGCTGGCTCCTGATCACAGAGGGTCCCAAGTGACGCCCCCCAACACCCCATCCCCCCGCCACCGGCAGGGAGCCGCTCTCTGCCTCCTGAGAGCCAGGCCGTGACATGCGCCCAGCTCTCTGCCCCTCCCTCTGCCTTCGCTGCGGAGCTGGGCTCAGCACTGCTGAGGCCTCGGTTTGTCCATCTGTGAGACGGGGGTAGGAGCAGCACAGGGAGGCGGAGGCCGGGAAGATGCCCGGCCCAGGCCCTGGCACACAGCAGGCCGTGACAGCACTGCATCCGACCCGCCCCCCCCCCCCCCCCCCCCCGCCGACCGCGACCTGGGCAGGGCCGGCGGACTCTCTCCCTTTCACAGATGAGGCAGGGCAGTGAGGTGCTCCGGGTGCCCTCCAGAGGACAGAGTGGGCTTCTGGCCCTTGCCCAGGCCTCTGTCCCCGTGTCCCCGCAGGGGGCCGGGTCCTGCAGATCCCCCTGGTACGTGCAGAGGACGCCGGGAGGTACTCGTGCAAGGCCTCCAACGAGGTGGGCGAGGACTGGCTGCACTACGAGCTGATGGTGCTGAGTGAGTGGCCCCGCCGGGAAGCACGCGGGGGGTCTCGGGCCTGCAGGCCCCGCAGGGCCTCCCTCCTGAAGGGGTCCGGGGAGAGCGCAGGCCTCCTGCCTCCTCAACGCGGAGCTTGATGATGTAGGGGTTACGAGCTTGGGCTATGAAACCACACAGCACCCGGTCCAAATTCCAGATGAGCTGCTTCCTAGCTGTGTGACCTTGGGCAAATCACAGCCCTCTCTGTGCCCCAGATTCCTTAGCTGCATCAGGGCCTGGGACATCTTAGTGAACAGGGCAATAGGAGCCCACGTGAGCGCCTGGCACCAAGTGCTGCTCTTGCCTCCACACCCACCCCCACCGCCAGGGACCATTCCCAGGGAGGCCACCTGCTCCTCACCCTCCTCTCCCCCACCCCCAGCCCCACCTGTGATCCTGGGTGACACGGAGGAGCTGGTGGAGGAGGTGACCGTCAACGCCAGCAGCACCGTCACCCTGCAGTGCCCGGCCCTGGGCAACCCCGTGCCCACCATCTCGTGGCTCCAGAACGGGCTCCCTTTCTCCCCGAGCCCCCGGCTGCAGGTCCTGGAGGACGGGCAGGTCTTACAGGTCAGGGCAGCCCCCTGCTCGGGCCAAGGCAGCGGCTGCTGCGACTCACGACTGCCGGTCTGGGAACCAAGGAGCTGCCCTCCTCTGTGCCAAATGAGGCTGTTTGCCCGAAACCACGTCAGACCACCGGGGGCTTAATTCAGCCGCCAGACACTCCTCTGTGAGGAGCCTTGCCCGCAGGCACAGGGCTGCACAGCACCTGAAGGGACACACACGCGTGCCACAGCTAGGGGAGGCTGTCGTCTCCAGCTGGTTTGCTACATGGAATCTCTCAGCACCAACCACACTGCCCCCCACCCCAATGTCACAGGAAGTCCTAGCCGATGAGGTCGGGGGGCGGGCATCCGGGGAGCCCTCTACGTGCTGCTGCATGTCAACAATGGTGGCCTCCTGCAGGGCCTCCTCTGGGTGCTGGCCTTGCCTGGTGTGGATGGGAGGGAGCCCCCCCCAGAGGTTCCGGGGGGCCCAGGGCCAGCAGGCCTGCAGCGTCTCCAGGCGCCTCCTCCCTGTACCCACAGGTGTCCACGGCAGAGGTGGCCGACGCCGCCAGCTACATGTGTGTGGCCGAGAACCCGGCGGGCTCCGCGGAGAAGCTGTTCACCCTCAGGGTGCAGGGTGAGCTGGCTGAGCGGGCGACCCGCATCCTGGGGTTCCCCAGCTGAGAAGCAGCCAGTGCTCTGGGCCCGCTCCCACTCACGGGTTCCCCCCGCGCAGGCAGACGCAGCGCCTTGACCCTCCCCAAGGAACACTGCCTTGGTGCCGCCAGTGTCCCGGGCTCTGGGCCTGTGCTCTGAGTTCAGGGATTCCAGCCCGGCACCAGCCGTATCCTAGGACAGAGGGCACTGGGGGACCCTGATGACTAGGGGCCAACCCCAGATGATAAAGCAATTTCAGAGGTTGCCGGAGAACGGCTCCTCTGAGGCCCCCAGCACCATTCTTGAGCCCTTCCTGTGCCCAGCATGGGGCTGAGCACTTCCCCTGGGCTGACCCCTTCCAGCCAAGCTAGGAGGTTAGTCTGATTTCACAGCTGTGGAGACAGACTCAGGGAGGTCACCCGGTGCGGGGTCTCACCGCCCCATGGTAGGCCCTCTCGACCACTGCATTCTTATGATGCATGCACCTCAGGGGCTGTGAGCTCTGCCTCCAGATGTGGGGCAGCTGTGGCCTCAGGGACAGAGGGATGACAGTGTTGAGCACTCAAAGTCTAGGACTCAAACCTCAAGATAGTTTGGCTCTGCCCCTGACCAGCTGAGTGGCCTCGGAAAAGTGACTCTCCCTCTCTGATCTCTGAGCCCCCGTGTTCTCATCTGTAAGACAGTTATAAGCAGTGCATGCTGCTGCGAAGCGTGACGATGTGCCGAGCGGAAGCACCAGGAGCTCGTAAAGGCCCTGTGTTTCGCTCTGTGGCTCTCTGCTCCCCTGCCAGTGTGCGTCCTCAAGTGTCTTTCTTTATCCCGGTGGCCACGGGGACAGTCCCGCCACGCATCACAGGGCTGAACTCGGAGCAGGTCACCGCCATCCTCAACAGCAGCGTCTCCCTCCCCTGTGACGTCCACGCTCACCCGAGCCCCGAGGTCACGTGGTACAAGGACAGCCGGGCCCTCTCCCTGGGAGGGGAGGTCTTCCTTCTGCCTGGTGGGTAAACTGAGGCTTGGGGCCCAGCTCTGAGGGTATGTGGGGAGCCAGAATTGCTTCCCCAAACCTGGGGCCGTCTTGGGAGCCTGGGAGGGCTTTAGGATCGTGGGGTGGGGCCTGGGGGCTGGGGCTCGGTTGCTGGTGCGAGGGGCTGCTCCCCTACAGGCACCCACACGCTGCAGCTGTCACGGGCGCAGCCCTCGGACTCCGGGACGTACGTGTGTGAGGCCCTCAATGCTGCCGGCCAAGACCAGAAGCTGGTGCAGCTTAGCGTGCTGGGTGCGTCCTGTCTGTCCCCTGCCTGCACCGTCCCCACTCCTTCAGTCAGCCCTCAGCCCCACACCTCTCGGGCGGCACAGCCCGCACAGGGGCAGCCGGCCCCGGGGGAACCTGGGGCGCCCCATGCGCTCCTGCAGCAACGATGTCTGGGAGGCACGGTGGTTAAGATCCTGGTCTGTAGAGTTGGATACACTTGGGTTTGAAACTCAGCTGTGCGCTCATTTGCTCTGTGACCTTGGGCAAATCACTCCCCCTCCATGAGCCTCAGGTCTCTCACCTGTAAGGTGACGGTTGGTATAAGGGTTAAATGATGGCCCTTGAGCACTTAGCCCGGTGCCTGGCTCGTGGCGAGCTCTGGGTTGAGGAGGAGACAGTGGAACAACCACAGGAACTGGCCCAGGACGGCCCTTCCCGAGCCTGGCTGGCGATGTGATTCTGGGTGTGAAGCCTGTGTTGGGGCTCCTGGTCTTCAGAATCCTCTTGGGGAAAAGCTGGCCTGAGAGGTCACCAGCCAGGACCCACTGGAAGGTTCTTTCTAGCCCCAGGGCTGGTTCATTCATTGGTGCGTGTTCACCTACTGTGCGCCAGACACCATACCAGGTCCTGTGGGCTGGTCGGCCGGGGGTGGAGACTTCTACATTGGTTTGCTGGAGAGACAAGGGGCTGCAGGGACCCCCGCAGAGGGCTCTAACCCAGCTGGGGGCTGCCCTGTGTAGGAAAGAGCCCAGGAGAGCCGTTGGAGCCTCTGGGAGGCTGAGGCCCAGAGAGGGCAGGAGGCTTTTCCCAGGTCGCCCCCCAGGTCCTTGGCATGCTGGCCTGGATTCCCTTCCTCCTTCTCCTTGTGTCTGTGCCAGCCCCGGGGGTGGGAACCACTGTGTGACCCGTGTGGGCCTCCATAAGCTGTTTACCTGTGGCTGCAGCTGGGGAGGACACAGAGAAGGCCACAGTGCCTCACTCTGCTCGTCTCCCACCCCAGTTCCCCCCACCTTCAGGCAGGCTCCCAGAGGCTCCCAAGATGCGGTCCTGGTGCGGGCGGGGGACAAGGCCATCCTGAGCTGTGAGACAGACTCGTTCCCAGAGCCAACGGTGACCTGGTACAAGGATGGGCAGCCCCTGGTCCTGGCACAGCGGACCCAGACTCTGCTGGGTGGGCAGAGGCTGGAGATCCTGAACACCCAGGTGAGCAGCCTGGTGGCATGGGCAGCTGTGAGCAGCTGTGAAGGTGTCACCTTCTGGTTGTGGTGAGCCTGGGGGGGGCCTGTGGGCAGCTGTGTGGCAGGTGTGGGGGCTGCTGCCTCCTGTGCCTGTGGGACCCCAAGTCAAGGCGATGAGTAGCCTCTAGCTTGGGAGACGTGGGAAGAGCACAGGCCTCCAGATCTGCCTAAGACCTGACGCACAGACTGACCTCGAGCAGGTCCCTTCCCCACAGCCTGCCTCACTCTCCCCGGGATCTAGAAGCTTCTTCCCAGCCCTTCTGGTTATAACTCCCTGGGGTGTTCCGCCCCCCTCCCTGGTGTGGATGAGACGCACGTAGCATTTGTTGGATGAATATTTGCAGCCTCTCTGCAGATCCACCCCGGGCTCTGCTGTCCTGGCCCAGCTCCATCCCCACAGCCAGGGGGTCTTTCCCTTCAGGCTTGGCTGATAGGCAGGCCCAGGGAGGGTGGGGGTCTGGAGCTTCCGTCCTCCTGCTTCTTGGGGCTCTTGGGAAAGTCCCCACCTCCCCTTGGCTTCCCAGGCAGGTCCAGCGTATTTGGGGAGTCCCTGCTCTGGAAGGTTCTGGGACAAGTTTTGGGGCAGCCCTGGGTACCCCCCACCCAGCCTGTGCCCACCATCACCACGTGCTCTCTCTGTCCCAGGTGTCGGATAAAGGTCTGTACAGCTGTAAGGTCAGTAACGCGGCCGGGGAGGCCATGTGGACGTTCGTCCTCACTGTCCAGGGTAAGCTGGGGACCAGCCTGCGGGCACGGCCGTGGGACCCCCAGCGGCACAGGGCGCCAGGGGTGGGAAGGGCAGTAGCTGGAAAGAGGCGGGGCTGCCGAGTGTTGAGGGCACAGGATCCGGAATTAAAGACCAGGATCCAAATAGGACTCTGCCTGTGACCTGCTCTGTGAGCTCCCCAGCGTGTCTTTGTCCCCCTGAGCCTCAGGTGTGTCTTCAGCAAAAGGGGCTAAAGGCTGCACCTGCCCCTCGGGAGCGGGAAGCGCTCAGTGGACGGACTGCCATGACCACGTCTGTAGAGTGCTGGGCCCAGGCCAGGGGCCCGCGAGCACTGGGGCGGGAGCCCTCAGAGATCAGGCACTCGGAGGCCTGGGGCCATGTCACCTCCATCTTGAGCCCCGCCAGCCTGAGGACAGAGCACAGATGGCATTTAATTGGGTGTGGCTCAAGCTGGGGGTGAGGGGGAGCCCGTTAGAGCTGCCTGGGGGACATGGCAGCTGCCATTGTCTCCATCAGTAGCAAAGCATAAGATGTCAACTCGTGACCACAGGCAAGGGCCCCTCGGGCACCCCTGACCCGCCTGAGAGGAAGGAAGTGGGAGGCCAAGTCTTAGCATTCTGGGGACCTGGATTCTCTCCTGCAGTGCCCCCAACATTTGAGAACCCCAGGACGGAGATGGTGAGCCAGGTGGCTGGGAGCCCCCTGGTCCTGACCTGTGACGTGACTGGGGTCCCTGCGCCTGCTGTCACTTGGCTGAAGGACAGGCTGCCCATTGGTGAGTGCGTCACGTCCTTCTTAACTTTTTAGTGCTGAATATTCCTTTATTTAATGAAACAACAATGAGAACAGAAGGAGTTGATGGTTGTTTGCTGTTCCTACCGGGCAAAATGAAAGGCTGCCAGCAGCCTGTAGGTCCCACCCGCTGTTTGTCTTTCAACATTATTGGCCCTTGAAATCTCAACATGGGGAACTGTTCCCACGGGGGCTCGAAGTCGTCTTGAGTTTGTGCCTACAGTCGGCTCCCACACGATGGAAATGCAGGGTGGGTGCAGAGGGCCCCCCTGGCCTGACCATGGGCTTGGCATTGGCCCCCAAAACTGCTCCTCCTGCAGTAACTCAGCTCTGCCCTGGCCCGGCCATCGGTCAGCCTCGCCCAGCCTTCATCCTGGCCTCACTCTTTTCCTCTCTTCCTGCACGGTCAGTCAGCAAATCCATCACTGTGTAGGTTGCTAAATGCCTCTGGGGCCAGCCCACTGCTCTCAACCCACAGCCTTCCCCCTTCTAGCCACCACTGACCACCGAGTAAGGGCAGCAGTCCCCACTCTGGTCTCCTGGCCCGCTCCGTGCCTCCAGTGCAGGATCCACGCAGGGCAGAAGGGATCTCAAAGTGCAGCTCTGAGGAGGCCCTTTGTCTGTTGAATCCTTTCGTGGCTCTAGTCCTCAGAACCACAGCCCACAGCCCAGGAGGCCCTGCGGGTCCGGGCCAGCGGCCCCTCTCTGTGCAGTTCCAGGCCTCAGACAGGCCTAGCTGCTCTTGGCTCCTTGCACACGCCCTGCTCCCTCCGCTCTCTCTGTAACAGTTTGATTGAGATGTAATTCACATACTATACGTCAGCCATTTAAAGAGTATGAATCAATTATTTTTAGTATCTTCACAGATCATCCTCACAATCGATTTTAAAACAATTTTATCACCCAAAAGGAAACCCCACACCTATTTCCCTTCATGCCCCATTTCCTCTCAAACCTCCCCACGCCACCCCACCCCACCCCAGCCCTCAGCAGCCACTAGCCTGCTTTCTGTCTCCATGTACTTGTCTCTTCTGGCCATTTCATATAAAAGGAATCATACAATATGTGGCCTTTTGTGTCTGGCTTCTTCCACTTAGCATCACGTCTTCAAGGTTCATCTGTGTTGTAGCATGTGTCAGTTTTTCATTCTTTTTTAAAATTAAATCAAATTGTTTTTTCCTTATTCTTTTTTATGGCTGCATATCCCGTGTTCCATATCCACACGTAATATTGGGTGGATGTACTACCTGTCCTTCATCCTTTTGTCAGTTGATGGGCACTTGCGTTGTTTCCACCTGTCGGCTCGGATGAGTAATGTGCTGTGACCGTTTGTGTTCAAGTGTTTGTGTGCGCGTATGTTTTCCTTTCTTTTTGGTATCTACCTGGCAGGGGAATTGCTCCAGGCCCTGTTCCCTCTTGCCTCCAGCTCTCGGCACATGCTTCTTCCTCCCTGACATACCCGCCCCGACTCCCCAGACCGCCTCCACTCTCGCCTGGCTGATTCGTACTCACCTCCAAGCCTCAACTGAGGCTCGGCTCCTCGGGAAGACTTGCCTGATCTCCTGGCTCTGTCAGGGGCTTCCCGGGGCTGATCACGCACGATTGTCCCTGTTTCACTGTCCCTGAGCTCCTTGAGGACGGGGACCGTCCCACTCATCTTTGATTCCCGAGTCACAGTTGGACATGTGCTCAAGACATTATGCGTTGAAAGGCTGGCTGGGAAGACAAGGGTCTGGGCAAGGGCGGGTCAGCCTGGGCTGGTGCAATTCGAGACGGCTTCAGGGCAGAGATGCAGCCGAGAGAATGAAGGGGGAGGCGTTCCAGGCTGGGGGTGGGCATGCAGCCTGAGCAGAGGCCCAGGGGGAGCCCCTGGCGTGACCTGCCTGGGGGACAGTGAGCGGCTGGCTCACTTCAATTGGAAGCCTCCATCAGTGGGACGGGGAGCTGGAGGGAGGGTGGGTGGTGAGGTGGGCCTGAGAGTCAGCAGGAAGAGGACCAAGTCTTGGACCCTGAAGGGAGTGGGGTCCCTTGGGAAGAAATGTCACAGTGGAAGGAAATAGGTTTTAAGGAACAGAGCAATCAAAGAGACCAGGCTGAGGAAGGTGGTGATGGAGATGGCAGGAGGCCTGGCCACTGTCTGGGCCTCAGTTTCCCTACAAGCACAAGAAGGACGTGGATTATTCAATGATTCCTAGGGTTTTTGCAGCCTGTGAGCATGGGGGACAGGCACCTGCTCAGGGAGTCATGTGACTTTGGTGTCTGGGCCCAGTGGCGGCACCTGGGGCAGTGGGTCTGTGCAGGTGAAGGCCTGGCACGCCCCTCCATCCCACAGAGAGCAGCGTGGCGCACGGTGTGGTCTCCCGGGGCGGCCGCCTCCAGCTGAGTCGCCTGCAGCCCACCCAGGCTGGCACCTACACCTGCGTGGCCAAGAACGCCCAGGCCGAGGCCCGCAAGGACTTCGTGGTGGCTGTGCTGGGTACGTCTGCGCCCTATGCCCCTCCCGGTGTGCCCCCTCCCCAACGCCTGGCCCTGCCACCACCCGGGCCTCACCGCAGCCCCTGCCACAGTGGCCCCCCGGATCCAGAGCTCGGGCGCCACGCAGGAGCACAACATCCTGGAGGGGCAGGACGTGCAGCTGGACTGCGAGGCTGACGGGCAGCCGCCACCCGAGGTGGCCTGGCTGAAGGACGGCGCCCCGCTTGGCCAGGGCGTGGGCCCCCACCTCCGGTAAGGCCCAGCCTGCACCCTCCCCGCACCCCCAGTGGGGCCCGCGGAGCCTCACGCAGCCGCCCTGGCTCTCCCTCCCCGGCAGCTTCTACCTGGACAGCGGCTCCCTGGTGCTGAAGGGCCTCAGGGCCTCAGACTCGGGCGCCTACACCTGCGTGGCCCGCAACGCGGCGGGGGAGGACGCCCGGCTGCACACCGTGAGCGTGCTGGGTGAGCCACCCGACCATCGCGGGGCCTCCCCTGGGGATCCAGAGGGGCTGGGGGGGCCGGGATGGCCGGGATGCAGGAGACCTGGTTCAGGCCGCAGCCACACCCACACCGTGAGCCAGGCCACTGTCTGACCTCCGGGCCTCCGCCCCCCGCCTCAGACGAGGCACAACCACCCCAGCTGAGGGGGCGGCAGGAGAGTCGGGGGATAAAGGAAATGAGAAGAGGGCCACAGGGTGTGGCTGTGTCCCCCAGGCCCTGGGCTGCATCCTCACCTGGGGTGGGTGTGGCTCTGAAGCCCCAGATGTGATAGCTGCTTGCAGCAAAATTTTAGGTGTCAGTGCCACCTCCTGGAGCTTCTCTGGGAGGAGCCCACGTCCCCTCCCCAGACCCCCTCACTGCCTCTCTTTTCTTCTTTTCTCTCCGTGCCCTCCACAGTGCCTCCCACCATCGAGCAGGGGGCAGAGGGCGCGGGGACCCTGGTGAGCAGGACTGGGGAGCTGGTGACCATGGCGTGCCCCGTGCGGGGCTCCCCGCCCATCCGCATGAGCTGGCTCAAGAACGGCCTGCCCCTGCCGCTCTCCCAGCGCACCCACCTCCACAGCTCGGGCCGCACCCTCAGGTAAGGGAGCAGCTGCCCGGCCCACTGACCTGCAGATCACAGGCCCCAGGTACATGCTTCATGCAGCTCGGGCTTAAAAACACATCTGAATGGTTTTTAGAATAAAAATAATATAAACGTGCAGAGGTTTATGACGGGGAGAACGAGAGGACCCCACTCCCAAATGGAACCCCAGAGATGACAGTGGCCTCTGCCCTCAGGCTCTTACAGCCCAGGGAGGGAGGCACAGCTTCAGGTTGCACCCGACTCAGCTTGACCCAGGGTGGAGGAAATCAGGGAAGGCTTCCTGGAAGAAGGTGCCTGAGCGAAGTCTTCATGCCTTCAGCAACACTTACAGAGTCCTTGCTGTTCCGGGTGCAGTTCCAGGCACCAAGATAGAGCAGTGAGCAAGATGAAGCCTCTGCTCCTGCAGCCTCGGGGAGGGAGGGAGGGAAAATAAACAGATATAAAAGTGAAATGTCACAAGGGATGTGTGCTCCGGAGAATAAACTAGGGTGAGGGGGTGGGAGGTGGCAGTGGAGGGTGCCACTTTAGGATGGTCAGCGAGAGGTGCTCGGATAAGGTGGCACTTGAGTAGAGCTTGAAGGAGGTGAGAGAGGGAGCTTCCAGGCAGTGTTGGAACAGCAAATTCAAAGGCCATGAGGCGGGCATGTGCCTGTGTGTTCAAGGAATAGAGTTGGGGAGTGTTGGTGGGAGGAGGCCAGGGGACAAAGGACCTTGTACGTCCTTGGAAGACGGGTTTTCCTACAGGGATAGGGAGAGCCCTGGGAGGGTTTCACAGAGAAGCCTCATGATGCGACATTTTTTTCTTGTTTCTTGTGGTAAAATACGTATAATATGAAATTTAGCATTTTAACCATTTTTAAGTGTACAGTTCCCTGGCATTAAGTACATTCACATTGTGGTGCGACCATCACCACCATCCGTCCCCAGAGCTCTTTCATCTTCCCACACTGAAGTTCTGTCCCCATTAAACACTCACGCCCCGTTCCCCGGCCCCAGCCCCAGCCCCAGCGTCTCCCTTCTGTCTCTATGCATCTGACGACTCCGGGGGCCTCATGTCAGTGATTTGTCTTTTTGTGTCTGGCGTATTTCAGTTAGCATGAATGTCCCCAAGGTTCACCCATGTGGTAGCACCTGTCAGGATTTCCTTCCTTTTGTGGCCGTATCATCTTCCATCGTGTGGATGGACCACGTTTTGTTATCCGTTCATGCGTCGATGGGCACTTGGGTTGCGTCTACTTTTTGGCTCTTGTGAATGTGCTGCTGTGATCATGGGTGAATGTACTGTCTGTTTGAGTCTCTAAATTCTTTTGGGTTGTGACTTAGGTTTTTAGACAACCCTTCTGCCTGTTGTGTGGACAACAGACTGTGGTGCCAAGGGCAGAGCCGGGAGGGTCGTTAGGGGAGCCACGCGGCCTGGATCAGAGCCGTGTGGCGGAGGCCGTCAGAGCTGGCAGTGTGTGGGGGATGAGAGGCATGGAGGAGCTGAGGACGACTCTGGGGGCTTTATCTGGGAAGCTGGAAGGCTGTGGGCCTGTTGTCTGAGACGGGACCCCTGTGGGAGGGGCGGACTGAGGGGAGGAGTTTCACCACGGTAGTGGAGGGGCTCATCGACATCAGGGACCAGGGCAGCCGGCAGTCGCGGCTCCACTCAGGATTTCAGGAGACAGACCTTCAGGGACATCAGCAAACAGGAGGCGCTGGAGGCGGGGAGTGGCTGCAGCCCCGAGGAACGAGTGTGGACTGTGTCCCGGCCGCTAGTTTGGGGACCAGTCTAAAGGACCCAGCAACGGAACCCCAGGTGGCCAGGGCGGGGGGGGCAGGAGGAGTAGGAGGACATCCAGGAGGACCATGCTGTCCCGGAAGCCCAGTGAAGACACACTTCAGGGTCACCAGGGACACTAAGCAGCTCAGGAGGAGTGTTAGGGGCGAAAGGGGGTTCAAGAGAAAGTGGGGGGACACACAGTGGAGACAGTGAGTGGAGGCAACTCTGGCGAGCCCTGAAGGCAAACAGGGATTGTCTTTCTAGAAGGGGGTGTGCTAGCAGGCTGCCCTAGGGGTGGGATGTGGAGGCCCTGGAACGTGGGAAGCAGGGCGTCCGGCTGCAGAGGGAGCCGGTGAAGAAGGCAGCTGGGCCGGGCGGGGAGCTGGCGCTTGATTCTGGGGGCCCGGCAGCCGCAGCTGGGCCTGTGCTGTGTCTCCCAGCTGCCCCTCGGCCGCAAGCTGCTGGGAGACAGGATGCAAAAGGGAGGGGCTGTTTCCACCAAGCCCGCCTCTCTCTCTCCCCTTCTCCCTCTCCCCTCCCGAGGCGTTCAGGATTTCCCAGGTGCAGTTGGCAGACTCTGGCATCTTCACCTGTGTGGCTGTGAGCCCGGCTGGCGTAGCCGACAGGAACTTCACCTTGCGGGTGCACGGTACGGTGCAGGGGGTGGAATAAGCGGGTCCTTTGGCCCCACAAGTACTCGTTGGACACTGTGGTGTGCCAGGCCCTTGCCAGGCACAGGGATGCGGCAGTGAGCAGAGGTGGCCCCTGACACCAGGAGGTCGGTGCGGGAAGCAACTCTGTAAAGAGACATCGGCATTTCAGGCCACTAATTGATCCCAGGGGAAGGAGAGTGCTCCGTGAGAGCACAGTGGAGGGCACCTGGCCTCCAGGGCTCAGGGAAGGTTTTCTGGAAGAGGTGAGGTCCAAGCCGAGGACTGGAGATGAGAAGGAGTTGTCCAGAAGAAGGACAATAGACGCAGCCTGTGTAAAGGTCCAGGGGTGAGGGCTGCCTGGCTAGGAATAAAATGACTCTTGCCCACACTTTTGCCCTGCGCAGAGCCCCCTGTCCTGGAGCCAGTGGAGTTCCAGAATGACGTGGCAGTGGTCCGTGGCTCCCCGGTGCTCCTCCCCTGTGAAGCCCGGGGCAACCCCCTACCCCTAGTGTCATGGATGAAGGATGGGGAGCCTTTGTTGTCCCAGAGCCTCGAACAGGGACCAGGCCTGCTGCTGGAGAGCGCGGAAGCTGGTGACTCCGGGAGCTACTCCTGCGTGGCCGTGAGCGAGGCGGGGGAGGCAAGGAGGCATTTCCAGCTGACAGTGATGGGTGGGTCACCTGCCCCAACGTCAGCTTCTCTGGGCCTGGGCGGGGAGGGTGGGGCTCTGGGGGCGATGCAGAAGGCGGTGAGAGAGGGGAGCCCCTCCTGGGGTAGCCGCCTGGGAGGGGGGCTTGGGGAACAGCCGGTTCACGGGGGCCACCTCGCTGACCTTGCTGCAGGGGCTGGGCGGCCGGGGTGCTTCGTTCCTGGGGCTGTGCTCCTCGGTCTGTACCCCAAACCTCGCAAAGCAGGGACAAGAGGCACCGAAAGCTGGGGGCAGAGCCCTAGATCTCAAGCACAAGATTTTGCAAGTTTTGTGCGATATTGGAAAGACTGGTGTCAATTGTGCGTTCCCCTCCACACCAAGTCCTTGTTGGTTTTGAAGCACAAATAATTGTCCCAGGCAGATGGGCCCGTGGTTTTTCACTTTTTTTGGACCCTCCAGCCCAAGCCCAACCCACCCCATCTGCTGTCAGCATCCGGAGGCTGGGTGGCTGGGGACACATCCCAGCTCCCTGCCCTCTGCGTGCAGCCCCCACGGCTGACCCAGGGTCATGTGTCTTGCAGATCCCCCGTACATCGAGGACTCGGGCCAGCCTGCAGAGCTGTCACTGACCCTTGGTGCCCCCTTGGAGCTCCGCTGCAATGCCCGGGGCACCCCCCCACCCAATGTCACCTGGCATAAGGACGGGCAGGCCTTGAGCAGGCCGGAGGACAGCAGCAGGGCCGGGCGGGTGCTCCGGGTGGAGGGTGTGCAGGTGCTGCAGCCACGCCCACTGGGGGATGAGGCTGGGGGAGGGGAGGGGAGGGACCTGGCAGCACTTGGCAAAGTTTGTCTGAGCACCTCCTTTGTGTGGGGTGTAAGGCTGTGGAGATGACCCAGCTGGGCCATGCCCTTGGCAGCTCCCAGCTAGGCCAGAGCCAAGGCTGATGCAGAAAACAGATGAATCCCCAGCCCAGCCATAGATGGGCTGGTGCAGTCATGGGGCACTTCCTGGAGGAGGCAGGCTTTACCGTAGCCCTAAAGCAAGGGTGAGCGGGAGATAAAGAAGAAACATTCCAGAGCGGGAAATGAGTTGGTTGGAAAGGCGAGATGGCAGCCTCAGCAGGCCCGAGCCTGCATCCCGGGTCCTTAGTTGTGTAGGAAGGAAACCAGATCAGGAGGTGGGCAGGCTGGGGCCGGAGGCAGCTGCTCACCCTGCTCCATCCCCAGGTGGGCGATGCTGGGCTGTACACTTGCCTGGCCCAGAACCCTGCTGGCGAAGCCGAGAAGAGCTTCCGGGTCAGGGTTCAAGGTAGGGGATGCCAGGGTGGAGGCGGGAGAGGGAGGCAGGATGGGGCCTGCAGGGGCGAGTCCATCTCTCATGCCCTCTCTTCCCTGCCCAGCCCCCCCAAACATTATTGGGCCCCAAGGCCCCCGCTTTGTGGTTGGCCTGGCCCCAGGGCAGCTGGTCCTGGAGTGCTCAGTGGAGGGGGATCCGGCTCCCGAGATCGAGTGGCACCGAGATGGCGTCTTGCTACAGGTCGGTGCCAGGCTGGGGACCCAGGGGCACTGCCCACTCAAGCCCCAGACCCTGACCAGATTGGATCCCCGGTGCCAAGGGCCTGCTCTGTGCCAGCACTTTGCACACCTGCTGTCCTGACGTTCTCCACCCCATTATTATTGTCACCCCATATTATGGGTGGGGACACTGAGGCAAGGCTAAGATTTGCACCCAGGGCTTCTGAGGCAAGCCTGTGTCCTTCCCCTTGTACCTTTGAGCTGTGCTTGGTGACTGTGTGAGCTGGGGCCTGTTACTGAGGTTCTCTGTGCTCACCCCTGAAATGGGGCCGGTTTGTGGACCCGATCTGAGCTGGAGTGCCCCCTGCAACATCCCCGAGGGGCAGAGCTCCCGGGGCGGGGTGCTCGCTCCCTCCCACAGGAGCCTGTTTCCCCCAAGGGTCCTGGGCATCAAGTCAGGGGCTGCAGGCCAGCCTAGGATGGGGCAGAGGCCACTGTCTGGCCCACCAGTTGCTTGGTCCTCCTCACCTGGTTTCTGGGGGCTGGCCCGGCCCGGCCCAGCGCTGATGAGGGTCTCCCCACTCGGGTGGGGCGCTCTACAGGCGGACGCCCACACACAGTTCCCAGAGCGTGGCAGGTTCCTCCAGCTGCAGGCCCTGAGCACGGCTGACAGCGGCAACTACAGCTGCACAGCCCACAACGCCGCGGGCAGCACCAGTGTGGCCTTCCGCGTGGAGATCCACAGTGAGTGGGCCCCACCCTGCCCACCCGCCCACCCCCCTTTGAGTGACGGGCTCCCAGCACCCACTCCTCTGTGCCCTTCTCCAGCGGTGCCCACCATCCAGCCGGGACCACCCACAGTGAACGCCTCCGTGAACCAGACGGCCCTGCTGCCCTGCCAGGTGGACGGTGCGCCCCTGCCCCTTGTGAGCTGGCGGAAGGACGGGGCCCCCCTGGATCCTGGGAGCCCCAGGTGGGAGCTGGAAGGGCAGGGCACTGGGAGGGTGTCAGGTGACTCTGCGGGCTGTAAACAGAAACCCACGTGGGCAGTCGGAGCAGAAAGATGGCTGCACCATCAGGACACGGGTCTTCTCAGAACCCAAGGACAGGCGTGCCCACTCATTAAGGGCGTCGAGAGCCCGGGTGCTGTCTGTCCATCTGTCTGGTTTTGACTCTTGGTTGCTAACCTCTGTTTCTAGGTGCATGGGCTCCATGTCTCCCTCTCAGACCGGTTTTCCGTATTTTCTTTCTCTGTAAACACGGCAGAGATGGTCCCACAGCCCCCAAGTTGTCACTGCTCAGTTCACACAGCCTGCAGAGCTGGCTGTGGATCCCAATTCCAAATTCCCAGGGCAGAGAATTCCACTGGCCCAGCCTGAGTGACATGTTCATCCCCAGTCCAATCGGTGGTGGCCGGGGGCGGGGTTACACCATACAGACCTGGCCCTTGGGAAGGGGCGGTGCTCAGATCCAGGGGCCATTCTCCTAAAGAGCAGGGGTGCCCCTGCCTGGTGGCTCTTGGGGAGAGGCCAGGCCCAGGTGGGAGCACGGGAGGCCCAAAGCAGCCCCTCTTGCCCATTCTGATGTTGGGTTGGGGTGTGGTTGCTGCCCTTGGCCGTGACCCCTCTGACCTTGGCCTCATGGATGTAGGACTGCTGAGTTAGGACCCTCTTTCTGGGAAGGCCGGAGGCAGAGGGAGGTCTTGCTGGAGATTCCACCCGGGGTGCAGCCCCTCGCAGGGCCTCTCTGGTCTGCTGTCCCCACGGCAACCCCTCCCTGTATTCCAGGTTGCAGGTTCTGCCAGAGGGTTCCCTGAGGATCCAGCCAGTCCTCGCCCAGGATGCCGGCCACTACCTCTGCCTGGCATCCAACTCTGCGGGCTCCGATCGGCAGGGCCGTGAGCTCCGGGTCTTCGGTAGGTGGACAGGGGAAAGTGTGCTCCTTGCCTCGGCACATACCCTCTGTCTGGGCTGGGGCCTGCTGAGTTTCTGAGTCATCCTAGCTGTCAGGAGCTGAGAGCAACGGGCTCCAAATGTTTTGACCGTGAAGCCCATTTGTAAAAAGTTCTGAGCATGCACACTCAAAAGATGCATATTGATTTTTATGCATATATTACGCACACTTAGTCCTGTACTGTTATTTGAGTGAGCGATAAAACATGTGCGAGACGTAAACCATTTGAGAGGACGGGATTCAGAACCCCTGACCTGAGAGCTCTCGTCTGCTCTTTCCACTCCAATTGGTCACCCTGGTGGAGGTGGCGCCGGTGGGCCCGGGCCTGGGTGGGGCTGGTGGCGAATTGCACCCTGGAGGCCTCCTTCAAGGGGAGGTGGTTGGGGGGGACGCCAGCCTCAGGGGTGAGCAGAGGCCCATCACCCCGGCTTTGGGAGTCTGTGGGAGGACCCCGTGGGGGGATTCTCCTGCCTCCTCGGGGATGGGTTGAAGGTGGTAGCGCCTGGCCTGCTCCCATCCTGCACCCCGTCTCCTGACGACTTCTCTCTTCCCAGAGCCTCCGGCCATCGCCCCTAGCCCCTCCAACCTCACGCTGACCGCCCACACCCCCGCCTTGCTGCCCTGTGAGGCCAGCGGCTCCCCCAGGCCCCTCGCGGTCTGGTGGAAGGACGGACAGAAGCTGGACCTCCACCCGCAGCAGGGCGCCTACCGGTACTGAGCTGGGCCTGCCCATGGCATCAGGAGACGCTCGGGTGGGGAAGGGCACGCCCGTCTCACGGAGGGCACGCCGGGTCAGAAATGAGGCAGGGCCGTGCTCCGGTCTCACCGATGCCAGCACCAGAACTTGGGTCCCGACCTCAGAGGGGCACCCTTACACCGAGATGCCTGGCAGGGCGTCGGGTGGGGGGGACACACAGCCAAACAGAAAACCGTTACAGTCACTGTTTAAAAACATTCAGGAGCCCACGTTCCTGTGGGCTGAGCTGGACCCATGGGAGCCTCGCTCTCCCCGTCTGTCAAACGCAGCTTATCCTGAAACGACCCCTGGGAGCCTTAGAGGAGCCAGGTCATGGGTCAATTCACCCAGGATTTGCTGTGTTGGGTGCCAGGGGCTCCTGGAGCTTTACGACCACAGTGGGTGTTCAGAAAATGCCAGCCATCCTGGTCAGGGGTCTGGATGTGGTCGCTGCAGCATCCTAGAGGTCATCACGGTGGTGATCGTAGAAAACACATGGGGTCACAGAGAAACAGGGTTGAAGATTAAAGTCGCCCACAAACTCGACAGCTAGACCTTTGGGGGTGGAAATTTCTAGAAGAAACTTCTAAAGTCAGGGTTGGGGGCCAGACACCCCCCTGGCTTCAGATTCCTCGGGCAGGAGACCGCGGCTGGCTTGTCACTCAGCAGACAATTGTCTGTCTGTCTGTCTGTCCATCTCAGGCTCCTGCCCTCCAATGCCCTGCTCCTCGCAGCCCCCGGCCCCCAGGACGCGGCCCGGTTTGAGTGTGTGGTGAGCAACGAGGCCGGCGAGGCCCGCAGGCTCTACCAGGTGACCGTTCACGGTGAGTTAGGGCCGGGGCAGCACCTCCCTCCCTCCCCTGGGTGCTCTCTGCCTGCGGGGACTTGCGCTGGCTCCCTCTCAGCCTTCACGGGCCACCTCCTCCAGGAGGCCCTCTCTGATCTGCCCAACACGCACTGACATGACCCTGGCTCCAGCACAGTTCCTGGCACATGGGAGCTTACAGGAGAGGCCTCTGCCCAATCCAGAATGTTCTAAACCCAAATATGATCTTGTCCTCACTGTGGTTGAGCTCCTTCCCTCCATGGCCCTCCGGACAGGATGCAAGGTGTCACCTGGGCCCACCAGGTCCCATGCAGTCTGGCCCCGCTGAGCCCCCAGGTTCAGCTCACCCCATGGCCTGCCTTGCTCTGGGATCCAGTCTTGCTGCTCAGCTTTTTGTTCCTCACCTCAGGGCCTTTGCACATGCTGTTCTCTCTGCCATGGACACCCTTCACCCAGTTGACCCCTTCTTTTCCTTCAGATCTCAGGTTAAATGCCACATCCCCTGGAGGCCCTCTCTGGCCTCCCCGACTCTAAGCTCCCTTCTCTCGTGAGCCACTCCCTCAGGCCTCTGGCTCCTACAGGAGCCTGGCGGTTCATAACTGTCGCCCACGCCCAGCAAAAAGTACTTCCTGAGTGAGCAAATGTGGCTTCTGCCCTTTGCCCCTCCCTCCCTGGCCCTTCGTCACCTCGTCTGCCACCTGGTGTCCTAGTCTCTGTTTCCAGTTCTCACCCACCCGGCCCAGGGCTGTGCGCTCCCCAGCAGACCTCGGCAGGGCCCCCAGCCTTGTCTTGCGTTTCAGTGCCCCCCACCATTGCCGACGACCAGACGGACTTCACCGTGACCAAGATGGCACCTGTGGTCCTCACCTGCCACAGCACGGGCGTGCCAGCCCCAGTGGTGTCCTGGAGCAAGGCGGGCACCCAGCTCGGGGTTCGGGGGAGCGGCTATCGTGTCTCGCCCGCGGGTGAGTAAGGGTGAGCCCCGGGAGCCGCTGCTGAGGGCGCACCAGGGGGATCGGGCAGAGGGTGTGAAAGCAGCCCCCTGGGGCCATGTGGTAGAGCATGACGAAAGCTCTGGCCTGGCTCTGCCATTACCTCGCTGTGTGACCTGCGAGAACCCCCTTGCCCTCTCTGGGCCTCAGTATCCCCATCCATGCACTAGAACGTTGATGTCCGTCAGTGGTTCCCTGAAGCCAGTTGGCAAGTCAGTGCTGTTTCATGGCAAAATGAGGACAATAACAGCCGTGTGAGAGTCTTCATAAAGCCAGTTTTGTCTCGTTAGAAGAATGGTCCTTTTTTCTGAAATTATGCGTTTCTTAATATTCTGCTGTTGCGGGTTCATTTCTTTTGTGAAATTAAGGTGATAGCAGATGGTGACTTTTAAAATGTCTTTGTTCACCAAAATAAAAAGTTGGCAACTTTATGAGGATTTAAATTAAATCTGTTAGTTGGTTAGTTAATGAAATCTGAGCACCGCTGGCCAGATGTGTGGTTTTCAAATTCTCCTGGATCCAAAGGATTGCCAAGTGGTTGAATCTTGACAAAATCAAAATTCTGACATGTGGTTACAGGGAAGCCCAACTGTAAAACAGCCGAGGTTCTGGTTCCATCCGGGGCTGCAGTGGGGGCGACAGGGTGGTCCAGAGTCCCGTGGGTCTCCCTTCCTCACCCGGCAGGCCCCCAGGGGTCCGCGGAGCACAGTTTAGAAACCACTTCACTGGACTGCTGAGGTGCAGCCTGTGGTCTGAGAAGGTTAAAATGGTGTTTACTGAGCACCCAAGGCTAAGGGAGGACAGAGGAGACAGTAATCCAGGGAGGCTTCCTGGAGGAGGCGAGTCTTGGGCAGAGCATGGTGAGGATAGTAGGGCGAGGGCCTGTGGAACGATGGATGGGCCAGGCATTCCAGACAGGGCTGTGGCAGGTCCTGGAACATCCCAGCCGGAAGGGTCTAGAGATCTTCCTGTCTGATTCCTCATTATACACATGGGGAAACTGAGGCCCAGAGAGTAGAAGGGACTTGCCCACAGTTATGCTCTGGGGAGGGAGCAAGCCTAACACCCAGGCTCCCCATGCTGCTGACAAATGGGCAGGGGGCAAATTGAGTGGGAGGGACCAGAAGACTCCCGGGTTGGGGGCTGGGAGAGCTCTGCCAGCTCCATCACTGGGGATGTGTGTCCGGTGCCCTCGCCCTCTCCACACCCTGTTCCCACCCACAGGCGCCCTGGAGATCCGGCAGGCCCTCCCCATCCACACCGGCCGCTACACCTGCACGGCCCGCAACTCCGCGGGCGTGGCCCACAAGCACGTGGTCCTCACTGTGCAAGGTAAGGGCCCCGGCCCAGACAGCGGTGACCCTGGGGGCCACGGGGCAGGCGGAGAGCAGGGGCAGGTGGGGCTGGGGAGCGAGAGGAGGCCCCAGGGGCCGGCGGCCCAGACCTGCCTCTGATCTCATTCCTGATGGAATTCTTTGGGAGAAAAGAGTCAGCCTTCCCGTGTCCTCCATTCAGAGGGTTCCAGAACCTCTTGTTCCCTTTAGTGACCTCTCTCTCTAGTGCTCGGCAGCACCTGGCTGGAGGGGCCTGGGTGTTCAAGGCGTCCCCAGGGACCTCTGCAGCCCTGTTCCTTTGCAGCCTCCCCGGTGGTGAAGCCACTGCCCAGCGTGGTGCGGGTCGTGGCAGAGGAGGAGGTGCTGCTGCCGTGCGAGGCCTCGGGCATCCCCCGGCCCAGCATCGCCTGGCAGAAGGAGGGGCTCAGCGTGCCTGCAGGTGAGCCTGCTCTGCAGCTAGCGTGAAGCCAGGAGAAGAGATGCTCCTGGGGTCCTCCGCCTACCCGCTGGGAGGTCCCAGAGCGTGCACCCACCCCCTGTCACCTCCTTTCACCACCCAGAGCCTGAGAGTCCACCTGAGCCCTCGGGGGCTGAGCTGGAAGGTCGGAGGGGCAGCCTGGCTGGACTCCACGTCCAGCTTCCATGCTCACTCTGTCCCCCCCACCTCCTGTGACCACAGTGGGTCACCTGCTGCCTGGTCACACAGAGCAGCCCACGCCGCCCTCCTGCCCTCCTGGTGGGTCCTGCTGCCCCAGCCACCAGCCCCTCTTTCCTCCCACCAAATCAAGGAGTGAATGCCCAGATCCTGCCCAGCGGACAGCTGCGGATTGTCCGGGCCGGCCCAGAGGATGCCGGGAACTACTTCTGCATCGCTCAGAACAGCGCGGGCAGCGCCGTGGGGAAAACGCGGCTGGTGGTGCTAGGTGGGCCGGGGAGGCGGACGAGGTGGGCCCCAGCGAGCTGGGGGCGTCAAGGCCCCTGAGAGCCGCTCCCTCCCCTTCCCGGCTCTGGTCCTGGGCGCGCACGTCCCTGTGTCCTCCCCCTACCCCAGCACGGCCTGTGGTTCTAGAAGGAATCAGGAAAAAAACGTCTTCTCCCATTGTGCACCCGAAGTCTGGCTTCAGACAGTCACTGTGATCCCCTCGCCTCCTCTGGCCCCTCGTGGGACACTAGTCCTGTCACCCCTCATTCATTTTGGCTTTCTAGTAGCAAGAACCATTTCTGTCCCTTCAGTCGCTGTGTGTGCCTGTGTGTGCAATGGGGTCACCCTGTCCTAACTTCACCAAACTCGAGTCGCCAGATTGTCCAGACCACGGGCTATGGCCTGTGACCAGGCAGCTGGTGGGGACAGCAGAGGGGGGTGAAGGATAGCGCTGGAGGGTTGGCCAGGTGCCAAGGGCACTGGGGCAGACGCAGCAGCACCCCCAGCCCAGCCCAGGGCCGAGTGGACCCCCTCTCCCCACAGTCCCACCCGTGATCGAGACTGGCCTCCCTGACCTGTCTGCCACCGAAGGCTCCCACGCCCTCTTGCCCTGCACGGCCCACGGCAGCCCCAAGCCCGACATCACCTGGGAGAAAGATGGCCAGCCTGTGTCGGGAACCGAGGAGAAGTTCACCATCCAGCCGTCTGGGGAGCTGCTGGTAAAGAACTCGGAGGTGAGGGCCCCGCCCCGGAGCACGGGGGAGAATAACAGCACCAAGAGCAGCAAATGGCTGCTGGGTGCCTCGTTTGTCGTGCTCTGTGCTGAGCGCTGTGCAGCTTTTAATCCCAGGAACCTGGAGAAGTAGGTGTTAGCATCCCGAGTACAGATGAGGAAACCGAGGTTCAGAGTGTACCTGGTTTCTTCAAGACATGCTGTTGCCAAGGGGCAGAACCGAGATTTGAATCAGGCCCTCTGCGGCTAGTTCCTGGGGGCAGGAGGGAGCCCTGGACAGGGCAGCAGGTGGGGTTGGCAATGACTTTGTGTCCTCAAACTGCACGTCATCGATGTTGACCTGAGCCAGGGCGTGGATGGGGCCCCCCACCCGGTTCCCCCATCAGCACTCAGATTCTGTAATTAGAAAATGGGCTGCTCTCCAGACGATGGGCGTCTGCTCAGTGGGAACACCTGGAGGGCGTCTGGGGGCCTCAGACCCTGCCACACAGGGAGCCAGGTAGTGCAGTGGTGAGCGCCCTGCCCCTGCTCTAATGCACCACGGAACTTCTCCTCCCCCAGAAGGCACCAAAAGTAGGCCTGCCTCGGGGCCGATGCGAGCGTGGACGGGCTGGTGCAGGTCATGTTCCCAGCACAGGGCCGGGTGGGCAGCAGGTGCTCAGTGAGCAGTAACTGTTGGGATCCCGTGGTCCAGGCTCGGATTACGAAGGTGCCGAGGTGTGAAGGCTGCAGGGAAGTGCACTGGTGCAGTGTTGGAGCCGAGACCTTTGATAGCTGTGTGACCTTGGGCCAGTGACTTTGCCTGTCTGGGCTGGAGGCTCCATGGGAACCTGCCAGGGAGCGGGTCCCTGGGGATATTCCAGCCATGCCAGGGGTGGGGGAAGTTCCCAGGCTGACCCCTCCCTTTGCGCACAGAGCCGGGACGCCGGCACCTACACCTGCACCGCCGAGAACCCTGTGGGCCGCGCCCACCGCCGCATCCACCTCACCATCCTGGCGCTGCCCGTCTTCACCACCCTGCCCGGGGACCGCAGCCTGCGCCTCGGGGACAGGCTGTGGCTTCACTGTGCAGCCCGGGGCAGCCCTACCCCCCGCCTTGGCTGGACTGTCAACGGCCGACCAGTCACAGGTCTGGTGGGATGGGGACTCAGGACCCTGGGAGGTGGAGGAGGGCGGGCAGGGGGGGAGATCCAACCTGGTGGGGAGGAAGAGGGCGTCAGTCAGCCCTGCGGGTTGTGGGTCTCCAGACTTGGTCCTGTGCGGGCAGGCACGGCAAACACACGTGTGGCCGTATGTGACCAGTCAGTCCCATGTCAGACATGGCAAGGAGCCACCAGTGAAAAAGACTCAACCGCGGAGACCTCAGGGCCAGGACAGAGGCCTGTGTTCCGGCCCAGAGCAGCTGTTCCCATTGTGGGCCCATCGGCAAACCCCTTTCCCAGGGGCTCTGTCCTCCCACCTGTCCCCAGGTGATGTTTAGGGAGGCACAGGGCCCATAAGATATACAGTTGGTGTTCAATAAATGCCTGCTGAGGGCCTGGCCCGGTATCATAGTGGTTAAGTTCACACACTTTGCTTTGGTGCCCTGGGGTTCATGGGTTCGGATCCCGAGTGCTCACCTATGCACCACTCATCAAGCAATGCTGTGGCAGCATCCCACATACAAAATAGAGGAAGATTGGCACAGATGTTAGCTTAGGGCTAATCTTCCTCAGCAAAAAAAAAAAAAAAAAAAAAGTCTGATGAACTGATGAATTGCTAAATGCCCTCCATTGCAAGGTGATATTTTCAGACCCCACTCGCCCGAGTCCAGGTGCCGTGAGTTGTGTGCACAAGCTCTCCTCTGCACACCTGCACAGAAGGCTCTACCCCAGCACGTGCTGGGGAGGGGGCTCGGCGAGTGACTCAGCCTCTCCTGCCCGGCTTCCTCCTCGGAAGGTGGAGACCACAGGGTGCTGAGGCTAGAGGATGTGACGTAGGGCCTCGCCGAGAGTAAAGGCCCATCAGTGGTGGCGCGTGTCCTCATTCCTGGCGTAGGGCAGAGCCTGACCCGCGACACGGGGACTGAGTCCGGCAGTGGACTCCGTCTGTGTGTAAATCGCAGCCGTGTGGCTCTAAGGGCTGCGTGTGACTTGGCCCCGGAGACCCGCCCTGGGCCCCATCACGCTCACGGTCTGGACTGCAAAGGCAGATGGGCAAGGGCACGTCCTTCAGCCGCATCCTCTGATATGGGCCATGCCTGCCGTGAGCCAGTCCGACTCGGTCAGGCTTCCGCCAGGGAGAAGGGGCACCTGTTTCTATGTCTTTATTAAGCACCTGCTGGGTACCCCGGCCTGAGTTAAGTGTTCAGGGCAGAAGGTCCCTGGCACCCTGGGCTCAGAGCCCCCTGGGGCCTCTCTTTCTCTGCCACAGAGGGGGTGTCCGAACAGGACGGGGACAGCACGCTGCAGAGGGAGGCAGCCACCAGAGAGGACAGCGGGACCTACGTGTGCTGGGCCGAGAACACAGTGGGCCGCATGCAGGCAGTCAGCTTCGTCCACGTGAAGGGTAGGGCGTGAGCCATGTGGCCTTTCTCGAGACCTCCCGGAGCCCGATCTATTGATTTCTCTAAGAAACCGGCCCTTGACCTCAGGACTAGTAATTCTCCACTGTGGTTGTGTGTTAGAATTCCCCAGGACTTTATGAAATACCGAGGCCCAGGTCCACCCCCGACTCATGGACCAGGCTCTCTGGGGTGGGGCCTGGGCATCCGCATTTTGTACGCTCCCCAGAGGACCCGGCTGCAGGTAGGATAGAGAGCTAACCATCCGCCTCAGCTGGAAGGTGCCAGGGTGGGAGGAGGGCACGGGCCAGGGCGCCCTGGCGAACACACCTGAAGCTCTCCAGGTGGCTGCCCGTTCCCCCGCAGCCCTGCTCCACCAGGCGCAGAACTCTAACCTGCGGTGAGCCACGACTTGCGAGGCTCGATTTCAGGATGGGTGGGGCTCGATGGAGGGGAACGAGCAGCCTGAGGCACCGGGACACGGCTGCAGCTGTAGGTAGATTCCACCTCGAGAAACCAGCAAGGATGGAAACCGCACAGAGCATCCGAGAGTGGTTTAAGATTTGCGTGAAATGAGAGTCAGGGATGTCTTAGGATTGCTGTGTCCAACAGAGGTGTCCTCATGATCAGGGCGTCCTTGTTTCCCAAAGTACCCAGCAGGTCCTCTGCAGCCAAGGTAATCCACCTATGAGAGTCAATATGCAACGCTCGAAGCACTGCCGCCCCTTCTGCGCCTGCCACAGGCATCACTAGTCAGTCACAGCACGATTCCCCCTCACCTGCAAGTCTTTCTCAGCTCAGTGCTCTTGGCAGCCGCTGCCGGTCCGTTCCACTTGACCCTCGGCACGGAAGCGGCTTGCCATCCCTGATGCGTTGCCTAGACACAGCCATGCTGGGCCAGCAGGAGCCTCTGCAGGCCCCTGGGGTCTGGCGGGCAGGCCCCTGGGCGTGGGTTTGCAGGAGCCTGAGCCTGAAGGGAACTTCCTTTCTGCCCCCTTGTCTGATGTCACCTTGTGCAGAGGCTCCCGTCCTAAAAGGAGAGGCCTTCTCCTATCTGGTGGCACCTGTCGGGGGCAGCGTCCGGCTGGACTGTGTGGTCCTTGGAGACCCGGCACCCGACATCCGCTGGATCAAAGATGGCCTTCCGCTGCAGGGCAGCCATCTCCGCCACCGGCTGCAGAACGGCTCGCTGACCATCCACAGGACCGAGGCAAGGCGGGGCCTGGGGCCACGGGAGGGGCCCCCAGGGACCCACGCGAGCTTTCTGATTGCTCAGGAGGGTTCTTTAGTCTGGCACTGCCCTCTACAGTCTACAAAGCACTTGCCTGCCCATTATCCAGAGATTCTCCCCACACTAACTGTGACCTCTAGCCAGTGACTTAACTTCTCTGTGCCTCAGTTACTCCATCCATTTACTGGGGCTAATAATTGTTTCTACCTCAGAGGTTTATAGTGAGAAATCAGTGAGATGACCCTTACCAGGTATTTAAGAGTGACTGGCCCCTTGGTAACACCAATAAATGTTCTTGATAACAATGCCATGGGGCCAGGGAGAAGGATAAGAATGGCCCGTGTTACAGATGAAGACACTGAGGCTCAGAGAGGCCCACAAGCAGTAAGCGCCCGAGGCAGGACCCCAGGTCTCCTGATTCCTTCTCCACACTATTTCTAAAGCCTCTGGCACTGGGGCGGCCCCTGCTCACCTTCCCTTCTGTGCCCCAAGTCCCAGGGGTCATGCAGAAATCCACAGTTCCGTGCTATCGAGCTCATCTTAGGCAGCAAACCGCGCCCTCTCTGGAAGACTCGCAGTGCACACGGGCACGAGAAAAGCCCTGAGAAAGTCCGCAGCTGTGTAACTCTATTCCCCAAGCTGCTCGACCACGGAGCCCTCTTTTCAAGGAGTCCCTTATCATGCGCCCTGGAGCGATAACACTGGGGGTCGGAGGGGTGGAGCTAAATCCTGCTTCTGCAGCATGTGGCTCCACTTCGTCACCTCTGTTCCTAAGTTCCAGGTGTGACAGGGGCTGGATTCTCTTTGGACGTCCATTGACAAGTGGCCGCGGGGGCCCTTGTGATGGAATCCGAGAGCCCTGGCCGGTTTATGCTCCCAGCTCCTTCCTTAGATGGCTCGTGCCCCAGTGACCCTTTCCATGTCCAGCTGTCCCGAGCTGCTCCCTCCTCCTGGTCCTCCTCCCCTTAACCACCCCTCCACCCTGTGCCCACCTGCAGATGGACGACGCAGGACAGTACCAGTGCCTGGCAGAGAACGAGATGGGCGCAGTGGAGAAAGTGGTGGTCCTCGTTCTGCAGAGTGAGTTGCGGCCTCCCCTCTCCCGGGCACTGGATGGGGACAGTGTGAGGTGGGTGCTCAGAGCGGCCGTAGGAGGCTGTGGCTGGTGTGGCCCAGGCCATCTGATAAGAACGGAGGGCGGAGAGGCAGGCCCGGGCCCTGGAATTCTCTGACAAATATTTGTTCAGAACACGCAGCCGACAGCCTGTGAAATGTCTCCCGGTGTAGGATGGGAATCAGGCTCAGGCTGACAAATACTCAGGGACCCCAGAGCCAGGCCAAAACTCGAAACCGTCATCGAGGTCAGTGGCAGCTCTTGCGTCTGCCAAGCGGCTCATAGCTTCCAAAGCACAATCTGAGCCTCACGGGAACCCTGTGAGGTGGTGTGTGTGGGGACTGTTGACGAAGCTCTTCACTAAAGATTAACACACCCATGGAGAAGGACACGTTGCAGGTGTGCAGCTCGGTGAATTTGCAAAGCTTGGACCCACCGAGCTACCTGCACGCGGAACAAAAACAGAGCAAAATCAGCTCCCAGACCCTCCCGTCATACCCCTCCAGTCACTACCCCTGCCCCACGTAATCGCTGTCCAGAGTTTTGCCTTAAAAAGAAAATAAAAGTTTTACTGAGGTATAATTTATATGCCATAAAATTCACCCATTTGTACAGTGGAATATTATTCACCGTTAAAAAGGAAGGAAATTCTGACACCCGCTAAACGTGGAGGAAGCTTGAAGGCGTTATGTTAAGTGGAATAAGCCAGACACCCAAAGGCAAATACTGCGTGATTGCAATGATATGAGTTACCTGGAGTGGTCAAGCTTGTAGAAATGGACAGTAGGATGCGGGGAGCTGGGGGAGGGGGAGTATTGTTTAATGGGGACAGAGTTTCAGTTTTGCGAGATGAGAAAGGTCTGCGGATGGGCAGTGGTGATGGCTCACAGCAGTGCGAGTGCGCTTACCGCTGCCAAACTGTCCGCCCGAAATAGTTAAGATGGGAAATTTTATTTTGTTTTTTGACACAATTTTTTAAAAGTGAAAACACTCACCCATTGTAAGTACACACTTGAGTGATTTAGTTTGTAATCTACAGCGTTGTCCAACCATGGCCACAACCCACTTTTAGAACCTTTCCATCACTCTGGAAAGTTCCGTCTGCCCGATTGCAGTCCATCTCTGCTGCCAGCCCAGCCCCAGGGGACCGCTGATCTGCCTTCTGTCTCTGTAGATGTACCTTTCCTGGAAATTTCGTCTAAATGGAGTCACAGCCAGTCTTTGGTTCTGACTTCTTCCATTTACCAACGTTTTTGAGGTCCGTCCATGTGACAGCATGTCCCACTACTTCATTCCTTTTTGCTGCTGGAGAGTGTTCCGCTGTGTGGCTAGACCACACCCTGTCCATTCCCCAGTTACTAGACACTTCGAGAGTTTCCAGTTTCTGACTCTTGTGCATAATGCTGCTGTGAACATGTGTGTACAGGTCTCTGTGTGGATGTGCGTTCTCCTTTCTCTTGGGAGGAATCCTAGGCGTGTAATTGCTGGGCGACACAGTCAGGGGACAGCTAACTTTTTCAGAAACCACCGAACTGGCTGTGCTATTTTGCTTTCCCTCCAGCAGTGGCTGAGGTTTTGGTTTCCTGACATCCTTGCCAACACTTGGTCATGTCGGTCTTTTTTGTTTTAGCCGTGCTTGTGGGTACAAAGTAGTATCTCACTGTGGTTTTAATTTGCATTTGCCTAATAACTAATGATATTGAGCATCTTTTCATTTCTTTATTACCCTTTTTTATATCTTCTTTGGCTGAGTGTCTTTTCAGATCTTTTGCTAATTTTTAAGTCGGGTTGTTTGTCTCACTAGTGAGTTATAAGGGCCCTTTATATAGTCTGGATACAAGTCCTTTATCAGAGAGATGACTTGCAGATATGTTCTCCCAGTGTGTGGCTTGTCTTTGCACTTTTCTGATGGTGCCTTTGAACAGCAGAAGTGTTAAAATTTTAATGAAGTCCAAATTTATCAGTTTTGTATTTTATGGATATTGTGTTTGGTGTTATATCTTAAAAATTTTTGTCTAACCTAAGGTCACATTGTCTTCTATAATTTTTACACTTTTAGTTCTTACATTTAGGCCAATGATCCATTTGAGTTAATCTTTGTGCGAGGTAAAGCTCTAAATTCCTCTTTTTTTTTCTTTGCGTATGGATATCCAATTATTCTGTACCATTTACTTAGATCTTCTCCCATTTCCCTCTGTGATGTTTTGTCGTTTTTAGGGTACAGGTCTTGTACTTTTTTTTGTTAAATTGATTACTAAGTATTTTATTATTTTTGATGCTATTGTGAGATAGAATTGTTTTCTTCGTTTGATTTTCACATTTTTCATTGCTAATAGAAATACAATTGATTTGTCTACCTTGGTCTTGAATCCTGCAGCCTTGCTCAATCAGTTTTTAGTTCTAGTGATTTTTTGGCAGATTCCTTAGGATTTCTACATCCAGGGTTTTCTCCGTGCCATCTATGAGCAGAGACAGTTCCTCTTTCTTTCCCCGCTGCATGCCTTTAATGTCTTTGTTTTGCCTCATTGTGTTGGTTGGACCCTCTGGTACAGTGTTGAATAGAAGTGGCGACAGCAGACATCCCGCCTCGTTCTCAGTTTTAGCAGAGAGCATTCGGTCTTACGCTGTAGGGATGATGCCAGCTGTGGGCATTTTGTGGACGCCCTTTATCAGCCTGAGGAAGTCCCCTTTTACGGCTAGTTTGTTCAGAGTCTTTGTCATGGATTGGGGAGGGCATAGGTTCTGGTTCCAGACAGGATGGCATAGATCATAGATGCACTTCTCGCTGTCCCTCTGCTCAGCACAGCTCAAAACCTGGGACTCTAAAAAGAAGATAAACATTGAAAGACTCTGACAGGTAGAGAAAAGAAGGAGGATTCACTCAGGGTTTGGGACCCGTGGAATGATATTGCGGTGAACTCCCTGGTTTTTCTTTTTGCCTCATATATCCTGGGCATGATGCTTGAGAAGCCAGCAGCCTGGCGATACCAATGGGTTCACACACACACACAAAGAGCCCCAACAAAAGCCCGCTGTCTGGGCCGGCCCAGCGGCACAGGGGTTAAGTTTGCATGTTCCGCTTCAGCAGCCCGGGATTCACCGGTTCGGATCCCAGGTGTGGACATGGCACCACTTGGCAAGCCATGCTGTGGTAGGCGTCCCACATATAAAGTAGAGGAAGATGGGCACGGATGTTAGCTCAGGGCCAGTCTTCCTCAGCAAAAAGAGGAGGATTGGCAGCAGATGTTAGCTCAGGGCTAATCTTCCACACACACACACACAAAAAGCCCTCTGTCTCTTGCTAAAGGACTGGGAGAGGGACAGCATAGCAAGAAAAAGATACTTTTAGATCATAAGCACCCTGCTCCAGCCAAACAGCCCTATCAACGAAGACCAAGTGGAAGGCACACTTCCGCCCCCGCCCGCTGTACGGAGGCGCCCTCTCCCCCGCTGGCGGGGTGGGGTGGTGTCAGGTGAGGCCCAGTGAGGAGACAGGCCTTGCACCGCTGCCCAGCAGGGAGGAGCCCCCAACAGTGTCAAGTGGGGGGCAACACCAGGTGTCCCTCCCCGTCGCAGCCAGGGTGATGTCAGCAGAGGCCGAGTGTGAGGCCTGGACTTGCACGCTGCCCAGCAGTAGTGAGCTCGCCGCCTCTTCCAGGCGTCGGTGGTGGCCAGTGAGGGGAGCGGGGTTTCCACCCTCGCCTGGCAGTGTCGGAGGAGGCCTGCTGAAATGGAAGATTTAAGTAAGAACTAGAGTCTTTGAATATTCCAAATGTGCAGCACACAGCTAAGACTCACTCGTCATGCCAAGAACACGGAAAATCTCAACTTGAGTGAGAAGAGATGGTTCGCAGACACGCATGCTGGAAGGACGCAGATGGTGGACTAATCTGACAAGGGTTTTAGAGTAGCCATCATGAAAATGCCTCAGGGAGCAATGAGGAACATGCTTGAAACACAGAAATGTAGCCTTTGGCAGAGAAATGAGAGATACAAAGCAGAACCAAATGGACATTTTAGAACCAAATTTATAATAAACAAAACTAAAAACTCAGCGGGTGGGCGTGAGAGCAGTATGAAGAGGACAGAGGGAAGAATTAGTGAATTTGAAGCTAGAACAATAGAATTTTCCTAGTCTGGACAACAGAGAGAAAACGAACTGGAAAAGAACAAATGTACAGAGCCCCAGAGATGTGTGGGCTCCACCGAAAGATGTAGCACCACGTCATCAGAGTCCCAGGAGGGAAGGAGAAAGAGGCGAGAAGTAGTCAAAGAAACGACAGCTCCGAATTTCCAAAACGTCGCAAGAGATGTAAAGCTACAAATTTAAAAAGCTGAGCTAAAACCCAAACAGGATGAATTCAAAGTCTGCACTGAGGCACGTCGTGAGCAAACTTCTCAACTTTGAAGACAAAGACGCTGCCGCTGCTGGCCTCCATTGGTGCGCCAGAGTGTGGCAGTGGCAGAATTCAGAGTGGGGCGGTTTTCCAGTCGGCCTCGGCTCTGACCCACCCCCCGCCGGCCCGCTGGGGTCCCCCCTGCACAGCCAGGGATGCGGGACAGCTGGTCTGGCCTCTCCGGGGCTCCCTCGTTTCCAGGTTCTCCTTGTTAAGTTTCCAGATGGTCCCCTGGTCTCCTCAACCAGGGCCGTGACCTCAGCCCAGCAGAGGATCCAGCTCCCTGCTCGCTTCCTGCCGGTTCTGCTCCTTTTCCTGACAACATCCCTGGCTTCTCCGAGGACACGTTCATCCTCTACTGCAAGTCAGGTCGGCCCCTGGTGACAGCAAAAGCTGCCGGTTTCACAGCTAGCTCTGCCCTAACAAAACTGCTCTGATGGCCAAGGTGTGGCGGGGGTGGGAGACGGGAGGAGCGCCGCGCAGGAAGGCCACACACTTCCACTTTTTTCACCCAAAGTTCTAGAAGCTTTTCATGGATAAATGATTCTCAATTTGTGGTGTGCCTTTAGTTGATTTCTAGAGCCGTGAAATAGTTGGTTTAGACCATTTTGTTAAGTTTCCTACGTTTTGGGGGAGTCGACTTGCTGCCTCTTCACTCAGCCATAGCTGAAGTCTTGTTCTTGCTTACGTTTGACTTTTATTTAAGTGGAGTCATATCATGTGTGCCCTTGTGTCAGGCTTCTCGTGCACAGCCTTGGCTGTGAGACTGCCCATGGAACGAGTGTGTTCGTTCTCGCTGCCATATGGTTTCCCGCTATGTGGATGCACCACCTTCTATTTATGGATCCTTCTGTTGGTCAGTCTCTAGTTTGGGGCAGATGTGAACGTTGCTGCTGTGACCTTCTTGGGTGTGTCCTTTGGTGAACGTGCATACACGTTTCTGCAAAGATTGTGATCCAGAAGCAGAGTTGCCCAGATGGACAGTACACAGATATTCCGCTTTAGGAGATATTGGCTGTGGTCGGCCGACACACGGCTCCCGAAGATACGCCCATGTCCTAGTCTCCAGGACCTGCGAATGTTATCTCATTGGGAAAAAAGATCTCTGCAGATGTGATTAAGTGAAGGGTCTCAAGATGAGGAGGTTATCCCGGATTGTCTTGGTGGGCCCTGAAGGCTGTCACAGGGGTTCTTATAAGAGGCAGAGGGAGGTTAGACAGAAAGAGAGAAAGAAAAAGGAGGAGGAGGAGGCGATGTGAAGATGGAGGCAGAGAGTGGAGTGATGCGCCCACAAGCCAAGGGATGCAAGAAGCCACCAGAGGCTGAAAGAGGCAGGAACAGGGGCTGGCCCGGTGGCACAGCGGTTAAGTGCACACGTTCCGCTTTGGCAGCCCAGGGTTCACCAGTTTGGATCCCGGGTGTGGACATGGCACCACTTGGCAAGCCATGCTGTGGTAGGCGTCCCACATATAAAGTAGAGGAAGATGGGCACGGGTGTTAGCTCAGGGCCAGTCTTCCTCAGCAAAAAGAGGAGGATTGGCAGCAGTTAGCTCAGGGCTAATCTTCCTCAAAAACAAACAAACAAACAAACAAACAAAAGGCAGGAACCGATTCTCCCCTGGAGCCTCTGGGGGGAGCACAGCACCTTGACTTTAGGTCCGCGAAACAGCTTATTTTGGATTTCTGGCCTCCAGGGCCATGAGAGAATAAATTTTTGCTGTTTTAAGCCACCAAGTGTTGTAACCAAACTCCATGGGTTCATCTCTTGGTAAGCGTGGAGCCGAAAAGCACAACCAAGGCAGAAGTAGGTGAAGAAACAGTTCATTGCTTAGCGGGCATATCTCCCACAGCAGTGTCTCCCCGAGCTCGGTCCCAGTGGCGACTTTATACACCAGAGCCAAGGGCAATAGGTTTCTTTGTAACAACTATGTAGCAATGGGACTCATTCAGGGGCATGTGTGGCCGGTAAACATGCTACTACATGCATCACATGGTCTGAAAGTGGCTGCTTGGGCTCTCCCAGAGGAGGAGAATTTAAGATGCTATCCAGTTTAATGTAACTTCAGGGCACTTCGAGCTGGAGCATTTTGCAGGGGTCTTGCTGGAAACGTGTGCGTTTCTCTACAAAATGGCAACATCTGCAAAACCGGGACAGCGATTTCCGCAAAACAAGACACACAGTTTCGTCTTGTCTGAAAAACATTTGACAGACCTTGTTCGTTATTGACCAGATCCTCAGTAACCCTTTTTTCGCCTGGTTCCCTGGTCATAGTTTGTGATCATTGTTACAGTAGCCGCAGGAAGCGAATTCCCCGGCAGACAGTTTTCCCCAGAGGTTGGACCATTTGCACTTCCACCCAGCGTGTGCAAGAGCTCTGCTCGCCCCACATCCTCGCCAGCACTGGGCGGTTTCCATCTTTTTCATTTTAGCCGTGCTAGAGGAGCTGTAGTAGTAAGTGGACAGGAATTATCATCTGGCCTCAAGTAGAGGCAATTCTGGCAAGTGTCACGTCTTCACTGGAAACGAGCTGAAGGTCCTATAATAGGGATGTGGTTAAGAAAATCGTAACAGATCCGAATGGTGGAATACCAAGGTAGCCAGTAAAAATGAATATTTAATGGCATGAAAAGGTAGTTATGATCTATTGTGAAGAAAAAAAAAAAAAAAAAGCCCAGAAAGCAGCTATGTGTAATGTGGTCATTCTCATAAGGAAACATTGTCTAGAAGGAAATCCCAGGAATGGTAATTGATGGGAAGGTCATTTGTGACTATATTCTCCTTTCTGCCTCTCTATTTTCTAATCTGTCCAAATGAATACGTAACCACTTGAATACACGAAAATAGTAAGATGTTCCTAATAGCTGCCCTGGGCTTCCCACAGGTGCCCCGGTGATCCAGGTGGAGCCCCAGAATGTGACAGTGAGAGCCGGGGATGATGTGGCCCTGCGGTGCCAGGCCACGGGAGAGCCAGCGCCCACGGTGGAGTGGCTGCGTGCGGGCCAGCCCTTGCAGGCCAGCTGGCGGCTCCAGACCCTGCCGGACGGGAGTCTGTGGCTGGAGCGAGTGGAGGCTGGGGATGCGGGCGCGTACGAATGCGTGGCTCACAACCTCCTGGGCTCTGCCTCAGCCCGGGCCTTCCTGGCCGTGAGAGGTAGGAGGCGTCCCTGCCCAGACGTTGGTGGACAGAGGTGGGATCTCCTGCACAGTGAGGATGCGTGTGTTGTTTGGGGGGGGACCTGCCCACTGCCCTGCTGGCTCCCCAACTCTTCTTTTTGCCTAGAGTCGCAACTTTAGAATGAACCAGCTGGGTGGGCCTTACGATCGTCATGTCCACCCTGCCGTTTACAGCTGGGGAAACTGAGGCTCTGAGATGCTAGGTGTTTGCCCCCCGTCTTGGACAGGGGCCCTGCTCTTCCAGCCTACCTGGCACAGACAAGTGTCCTCCCTGTGGATACTCCACAGCCCTGGGAAGTAGGCAGAATAACACAAGGGCATCCATGGTGCCCATCTTGGGGTGGCTGTGAAGTCTGTGGATTAGTGCTTGTCCCAAGCTTTGCCTGCCCGTGGTCGGTGGGCAGTAACGAGAGCTGCCACAGGTGTTACTAACCCCCTGCCATCTCAGGTCTCCTCAGTCAGCCCCCTTCTCTCTTGAGAAGAGGACCGTTCTGAGAGACCACAGTAAAGTGACTCATAGACTGCATAGTGGAAAGTCACGGAATATTACTTCTGTGCCTCTCTAGTAAATGCTCCACATTTGTGACTTTGTGTTTCCATCTCTGTCCGTGGTAGACATCACTAATCAAACACTGCACACAACATCAGATTCCTTCTCCATCGAACACTTCTCCAGGCAGCCCCTCTGGACTGATTAGAATTGAGACTTGACACTTTCACTCTTGAAAATCCACCTGAAACCCATTGCCAACCACCTGGGGGACCCTTTCTGGCCCCTGGTTGCCTGATCTCCTGCAGGTGGAACAGCAACACACACAGCTCTGAAAATTCAGTGCTTCTCTGACACCCACTCACAGATGCCGTCTCTGGGGCAGCTCCAGGTCTGAGCAGACACTCCCTCTGTCTATTTCAGACCTTGGTCCCAATTCTTGCCGTCTCCTGTTGAAAAGCCCACAGCCCAAACCACAGAGCTATGAATATAAAGAAAGACACATTTTTCTTTTTGCAAATGAGGTCGAATTTACAGGTTATCTTTACAAGCTGCCATTTTTACTTACCCTCTCTGGGACAACATCCACGACAATCACCCCCGTCCACATCTTTAATGGTTTCATCTCATTCCATAGGAATGTTTTTTAAAAACTTATTCACTGTTGGTTTTATTAAATAAGCAACAGGTTTTTTCCCAGTTTCCCTTCGGAAAACTACACTGTGGTGCACATCTTTGGTTGCTGGCCTGAATATTTCTATAGGATAAATTCCTTCAGGGTGTTCAGTGGTTTTGAGGGTCCTTGACTATGAACTTGTCTTCTCTCTCTCCTTTCCCATCAGCCAGGGTAGCCCCACCCTGGCCTTGTGGGAAACAAGAGGCTGCTGCGTGGCCGATGTCTGAGAAAGTCAGTGAGAGTGGCTTGTCATTCCTGGCCTCCGATTTCCTGTCCTGTCCTACAGCTGCCGGGGTGCACTGCTGCCTCCTTTCTGCAGCTCCCACCTCCTTCCTCATCCCCTTATTGCGAGGCCAAAGGTGGGCTCCTGGCCGCCTCCTGTTCCTCCCATAAACCGCAGAGCTGCAGATGCGGAGGAGAGACATCCCAGATGCGCATCAAATCTCATCAAAGCCCAGCTATGGGCCGCAGGAAATGACATGCTTCCTGGAATCCAAAATTAACCAGCCCCCTGATTTACCCATTTAGGGTCCTGGCAGTTGAGTGTTTTGTGTTATTTTTTTGACAGATCATGGGCAATTTGTTCTTAATTTCCCCCGAGAGCTGGTGAGCATAGAGGCAGACTAGTTTGTCTCTCGCCCCCTGGAATGCCATCTGTCCAAACGAGACAGCTGGCCCATTAACCGGAGGAAGCACCGCCCGTGCTTGCAGCATCCATTGGATTAGAGCTGAAGAGCATCTGCCTGCACATGCCTGGCGGCTGCTGGAGACCAGGCCCAGCACAGCCAGGCCAGCCGCAGGGCAGCTGGGGCCAGCGCCAGTGACGGAATGGGGGGTGTTCAGGTGGTGGCCTCAGTTCCTGGCTTGGTGCCCTGCCTTGCAGCCCTGGCTCCTCTGGGGTGCCAGCCCCCGCCATCATGGGCTCCTGGTGTTTCAGAACCCAGCAGGTCTTTGGCTCACCTCTGGTCCCACCTCCTCATTTTATAGAGAAGCCAACTCAAGTGTGGCTTGGGGGTCTGACTTGCCCAGGTTTCCAGGAAGCTGATGGTAGAGCCAGAACTAGAAGCTGGCACGGTCCCAGCACAGGGCTCCTCACAAAAGCCTCCGTCCTCTCTCAGAGCCAGGACCCCCTGGCATTGAGTCTGCCACCTGTTAACTGTGTGCCCTTGGGCAGGTTACTTCACCTCTCTGAGCCTCAGTTTACTCCTTTGTGAAATGGGTAACAGTGCCTGCTTATACTGAGGGCACGGAGGTGGACAGTGTCACTGTTGTTCTCTTCCTTCCGCGCAGGGGAGCCCCGGGGGAGCAGGGGCAGCGTGATCGGGGTGATCAATGGCCAGGAATTTGGCATGGCCACCCTCAACACCAGCGTGCAACAGGAAGCACGTTCTGGGGTCACCACCATCCAGAGCAGCATCAACCACATCCCTGCGAGTGTGGGTAAGTGGGGGCATGGGGACCCTCCAACCCGTGCTGGACCCAGGAGGAGGCAAGGCCTGTGTCCCGAGGCCTGATGCTCACAGGAAATCGACGCTGAGAGCCGAGTCCACGCCCAAGTGGATTTGGGTGTAGCCCACTTCCTCCCCACCTGACCCCCAACAAAACAAAACAAACAAAACAAAACAAAACAAGGGCGTTTAAAATCAAACCGAGGGAGTGTGAGATGGTCGGGTCATGTGAACCCAGGATCCGAGGGCGACTTTTGAAACCACCCATTGCAGTGTGAAGTTTTTTCCACTGTTAAGACAAGAGCTGACAGAAAAGTGATCACCGGTCGCGATTAAGGAATGCATAAAATTAGCTAGGAGGCCAGAGAACCAAGAAATGTCCCCTTTCAAACAGATTCATAAAATAGTGTGTCCTAAGGGAATGGAATCTTCTAGAGGCATGTTGCAGACCCTGAGGCAATGGACCCTGCTGTCTCGCCCTTCCCGGGGGGGGACTCTGTGTCCCCTCATGGGGGTCCAGAGCAGGGAGACGGCAGTGCCGATGGGTCTCAGCTAAAAGCAGCTCCTGCAGCTGCCCTTGACCGCAGGCCTGTGTGAACAGTGGGGTCAGGGGACTTTGGCTGGGGGTCACTCCCGGCTGGCTGTCAGCAGAGAGCAAGTGAAGCGAGATGCTGCCCAGACGTGGCTGCTGCTCCTGGCTGCAAGAACAGGAGTCGTGGAGAAACATCTGGCCCCAAGCCAGGTGGGCCAGGCTCTGTTTAGGGGAAACTGAGGCACAGAGAGGTAGAGACGGTTCCGCTCCCACGCTCCTGGCCCAGCCGGCTCCTGTGAACCTGGGCATCTCGGGAAGGCCTGAGAATGCATGCCCAGGGCAGTTTTTTGACTCTCCTTCAAAGTCAGTGATTTAGAACAATCCTTCCTCTCCCAGGCTCTTCTGGAAGTCGTCTGCGACCAAGGGGCCCTGGTAGATTTTCATCCCTGTCCAGCACATATGTGGGGACGGTCTGTGCAGCCCCAGGCTGTGTGGTGGCCCGCTAGCCCTCCGTGTTTCTTGCACTGAGTTGAATATCAAGTTACATGCACTTCTTTGTATAAATCTATTTTATTCATTTCACAACTACTCCACGAAGTAGATATTTGTCTTTGCCACTTCCCAGGTTCTGCTCCAATAACCAGGTAATCACAGAGTTGGGCCTGGGCAGGGAAGGAAGAGGCTGAGCTCTCCCAGGGGTAATAGGGAGCCACAGAGGGACCATAAGCAGGAGAGTGGCTGCCCTCAGGATCCAGCCCTGACCTGGACTCTCCACCTCAACCCATCCAGGGCCTCTGATGAGGGTGCTTGTGGTCACCATCGCCCCCATCTACTGGGCCCTGGCCGGAGAGAGTGGAGAGGCCCTGAACGGCCACTCCCTCACAGGGGGCAGCTTCCGGCAGGAGTCACACGTGGAGTTTGCCACAGGTGAGCAGGGTCTCCCCCGAGGTGGGCCAGTGGGGGCTAAGGCCTGAGCCCAGAGCCTGTCCCTGGGGTGACTCCAGGCTGGGTGGCCATGGATTGCAGGGGAGCTGCTCACGATGACCCAGGTGGCCCGGGGCCTGGATCCCGACGGCCTGCTGCTGCTCGACGTGATGGTCAATGGCGTGGTCCCCGAGAGCCTAGCTGACGCAGACCTCCAAGTGCAGGTGGGGGGTGAGGCCCAGATGTGCAGACGGGGTGGGAGAGAGAATGGGTGCCCTGCCCCCAGCCACCCCCTAGCAGCCAGGCCCACTGTCCTTCCTGACACCCACGCAGGGGCTTGGGGGTGGCCTGGCGTGGACTTGGGGGAGGACTGGCAGCCCAGCAAGAGGATGCTTTAGGCCCTACCCCTCGGGGACAGGTGTTCTCCTCATTCCATCCACAAGAACGCCCAAGGGAAGTGACCTGCCCCAGGGTGTCCAGCTGGTTGGAGGAAGAGCTGAGTGGCCCACCAGCTCTCCTCCCCAGCAGCCCCCAGGCCCTTGCGTTGTGGGGCTGAGGGTCCCAGGCTGCTTGGAAGTTGAAATCCCAGATGCTCTCCCGGCCTCCTCCTCCAGGACTTCCTGGAGCGCTACGTGCAGACCGGGCCCGGCCGGCTCTTCGGGGGCTCCACGCAGCGTTTCCTGCACGACAGCCTCCCTGCATTCCTGCGCTGCAACCACAGCATCCAGTACGACGCGGCCCGAGGCCCCCAGCCCCAGCTCGTGCAGAACCTGCGGGCCTCCGCTGTCAGCTCTGCCTTCGACCCCGAGGCCGAGGCCCTGCGCTTCCAGCTCGCCGCGGCCCTGCAAGCTGGTGAGGCCCCCAGTGTTTGTCTCCACCCTCCACTGCCCCAGCTTCAAATCTGCCAGGGCCCCCCATGCCCCTGGCCGAAAGCCGAGGGGACACTCCACCCCTGCATCCACTGACCATGGACCAGGGACTCGGCATGAGGCAGCTTGCCTCCTTGTCCGCCCACCTCCAACCTGTCCTTGCTCCCGTCCAGCCATCCACACCCCCAACAAGGACACACTCTTCAGGCCACTCCTATTCAAACGCTTTGGAGCCTTTCCCCAGGCCCCAAGGTGAAGGCCCAACCCCCAGGCTGACGGTCAAGACTCGAGCCATACCCAACCCTCTTCTCAAGGGAGCTTACACTAGAGGCCCCGCCCAGGGGGCCGGGAGCCACTGCTGCAACCCCTGGAGACCCACATGAACGTGCCGTGTGTTCTCAGCCAATGGATGCTACAGATACACCCGTCACCATAATTTGAGGTCCCAGTGTGTCCTAACATTGAGCATGGGACGGTGGTAAGAGCATGGCTTGGGGTCAGGCAGGCCCTGATTCAAACCCAGCTGCACCACTCCGCAGCTGTGGGACCTTGGGGGCAGGGCCCGGGCCCTCTCCGAGCCTCAGTGCTCCCGTCTGTAAAATAGACATGACCTCACCCGCCTTGCAGGGTGGCAGGAGCAGAGGTGCGTCCCTGGAGTCCTCGCCTGGCCCCCAGTGACTGCTTTACCGAGGGTGCTGTCCTCGCGATGATTCGGGTGGTCTGGTCTCCCGCCTCCGGAACACAGCCTGCCGCCACCCCCGCCACGGGCTTGCCACCCCCATCGGACGCTATCATTTGCCCATTCGTTTTTTGTTTTTTTTAAAGATTTTATTTTTTCCTTTTTCTCCCCAAAGCCCCCCCGGCACATAGTTGCATATTTTTAGTTGTGGGTCCTTCTAGTTGTGGCATGTGGGACGCTGCCTCAGCATGGCCTGATGAGCAGTGCCATGTCCGTGCCCAGGATCCAAACTGGCAAAACCCTGGGCCGCTGTAGCAGAGCGCATGAACCCAACCACTCGGCCACAGGGCCAGCCCCTCATTTGCCCATTGTGCATGCTCTCCGTGCACAGCCGGTGGCCTCGTCCGCTGCTCTGCATTTACAGGAATCCCGTTTGCCCCACGTGGACCTGCACTTTGTGCTTTTGTTTGTGATTTCTCCTGTGTCTGCCTGCTTACGGTCTGGCCAGCCCATCAGGAACCCCTCGTGGCCAGCACTTCTGAGAGGCGCAGGCTGGGGAAGGGCTCGCTGACTCACTGGGCACCAGCTTCCTCAGGAGAGGGGCTGAGCACCCTGCTTGGGGGGGGCCTCTGCCTGGCCAGGCTGGCGTGAGGGCGCCACAAGCCTGGGCTATGGCCAGGGCTGACTGTCCCCGGCGGCCTTGGGCACACTTGCCCTCGTGTCCTTAGGGCCTGCCCCCTTTGCCTTGCAGAAGAGAATGAAGTCGGCTGCCCGGAGGGCTTCGAGCTGGACGCCCAGGGAGAGTTTTGTGTGGGTGAGCACCTTCCCCCACCCGGCATGGACAAGGGAGGCCTCTCAGTCTGGGATGGATGGTCTGTCCTGGCCAAGTGGCTGGAGAGCCTGTGAGTGCAGACCACCAGCTCTGCCCCCAGACAGGGACGAGTGCTCGGGCAGTCCCAGTCCCTGCTCCCACTCCTGCCACAATGCACCCGGCCACTTCTCCTGCGCCTGCCCTGCCGGCTTCGCCCTGGCCAGGGACGAGAGGAACTGCAGAGGTGAGCGGGCCCCAGGTGGAGAGGCTGGGGCCCGGCGCAGGTGTGTGCAGGGGGTCCAGGGTCCTCGCCAGAGGGCACGAACTCCAGGGGATGGCCTGTTCCTGAGGGCGCTGGACGCCAGCCCCGGGTTTCCAATGCCCTGTTCCCACTGGGACTTCCTGTTATGAGGAAGATGAGAAAGCTCAAGTCCTGGGGGGTGATGGGGATCCCCCAAGGCAGGCATGTGGCCAGCACGTGCTCATGGCAGTCATACCTGACACAGCTTCAGAAGCTTTCCCAACGCTCGGTGGTCGTTGCCATTCAGCTGGGTTGGAAGTGAGCTGGCTCCCATCTGCCCGCCTGCTCTACCTGTCCCCTCACTGAAGCTGCTGGACGACCAATCTGGGCCTGCCACCCTGTCCGGACGCTGACCCCTCTGTCCATCTCCCCAGTGGGGCCTGGCACTGCCACGTCTCTCTCGGGCACCCATGGCACAGTCTGCAACCTCGTATCAGTCGCCGCAGGCCAATGCCCTCGGGTCCCTTGGGTGGGCTCTGTGTTTCTGGAGGAGGGGGTGCGAGATGAGGGAGAGAGCCAGCGGGAGGGTGGGAACTTCATGCCAGAGGCTCCCGGGCCCAGGGACGAAGCCTGTGTGGGTAGGCTGGGCCCGGGTTGGGGTGGCAAGGAGGGCCTGGGGGATGGGTGTTCATGCAGCCGCCTGCCCCGTGCACCCCCCAGATGTTGACGAGTGTGCGTGGGATGCCCACCCTTGCCGAGAGGGCCAGCGCTGCGTGAACCTGCTCGGGTCCTACCACTGCCTGCCTGACTGCGGGCCCGGCTTCCGGGTGGCTGCCGATGGAGCCGGTTGTGAAGGTAACGGGGCACAGAGTGAGGCTGTGCAAACTCCTGGGAACCCAGCGGTTACAGGGCTCCGCAGAGGGCATGCTGTGTGTCCCTGGGACACTGGGCCACCAGGGAGACTAGAACTCTCTTGACAGAAGGGGTACAAGGAGGCCAGGGAGAGAGCCTGAGCTGGGGTCAGGAGGTCTGAGTCTGGCTTCGCCTGACTGCTGGCAGCTATGTACCCTTGGACAAGTGTCCTGTCCTTTCCTTTCTGGGCCTCAGGTTTCTCATCTTTCGATGAAGGGGGACCAGTGCCCCTGCTACATCTGCTGCCACTCTCCTATTTCCCCTCAAAGATCCTGGCCCAGCCTAGAGACTGCCTCTGAATCCTTCTCAACACAGCTTCTCCAGTAGCTACTATGTTGCAATTGGCCTTTGAGATGAAACCTAGGTGCCACCCCTGGATGGGTGACCTCTAGGGCCCCTCCTGCTCCAGGAGTCTACGGTTTCACGATTGTGGGGCCTCCTGTCTCGTCTGAGAGAAGCCATCGGTGGAGGGGGAAGCGTGGTGGGACTTGAACTCAGGAGAGGCAGTCCCTCCACGTCAGGGGCCCAGGGCCTTCCGAGGGTCCCTTTATGGGGCCCTGCTGCCTCCCTTCCTGCTGTCTCACCATTTTGTTGCTCTTCCCATGTGCCAGCCCCCTAAGCCCTTCACATGCATGACCCAACTTTCTCACCACTGTCCTTAGCCCTCTTTACAGATGAGGAAACTGAGGCTCAGAGAGGGAGAGTTACTTGCTCAAGGACCGAGAGACATGGCAGAGCTAGGCCGGAAACCGGGACTCCCTGCCTCCTAAGCCCCTTCTTTCTTTTGGACCAGAACCTTCTTACCCTCCGAAGCTGGTATAATTGGGTGGGGTGGTTGCAAACGTTGGCATTCACCCTGGTGGCCCTGAAGTTGGAGAAGGAGACAGGGATGAGGCCCAGATGGGGGGAAGCGTGGTGTGCCCCTTGGGGGCGGGGCTTAGGGCTCAGCCACACCCCCATCCCCGCCTCTGCCTCCCCAGATGTGGACGAGTGTCTGGAGCAGTCGGACGAGTGTCATTACAACCAGATCTGCGAGAACACCCCAGGCGGGCACCGCTGCAGCTGCCCCAGGGGGTACCGCCTCCAGGGCCCCGGCCTGCCCTGCCTAGGTATGGGGACACCCACCCCCTCACTGGGGCCCTGGTCAGCACCCCTGGCTCACGGGCAGGGAGTTTAGGACAAGAGTGATGGTGAGTTCTGTGAGTAACAAAACAGCAGCCAGCACTGACTGTGCACCACCATGTGCTGGATCCGCCCGCCCTGCAGGGTCACCGTCCCTGGGCCCCCAGGAGGTGGAGGAGGTTGGAGAGAAGTGGGTGGGTCTCAGAGAGGCTTAGCAGGTAGAATGGGCCTCCCTCCGACGCTGAAGGGAGGGGCACTGAGAGACAGTGGAGGTTGGGGTGAGGCTCAGAGTGGGGGAGGTCCAGGCCTCTTTGAGCAGTAGAGGCCAGAGAGGAAGAGGAGGCTGGGGTGGGCCCAGGAGAGGGAAGGCCTGGAGGCAGGTGTGCGCACAGCGGGTGAGGCAGCGGACTCTGGGAAGCCCAGAGAGATGGCTGGAGCCAGGTGGAGCGGCTGTGCCCTGAGCCACCCTCGCCCCTGCCTGGCCCTGCTCCTTTCCAGACATCGACGAGTGCCTGCAGCTGCCCAGGGTCTGCACCCACCAGTGCCACAACCTGCAAGGTGGCTTCCGCTGCCTGTGCCCACCGGGCCAGACCCTCCTCCGCGACGGCAAGACCTGCACCCCGCTGGAGCGGAGCGGACAAAATGTCACCACCGTCAGCCTCCAGGGCGCCTTGGTGCCCTGGCTGCGGCCCCGTATCCCCACCCCCGGTGGCTCCTACCATGCCTGGGTCTCCCTCTGGCCGGGCCCCGGAGCCCTGAGCAGCGTGGGCCGGGCCTGGTGCCCCCCTGGCTTCATCCGGCAGAACGGCATCTGCACAGGTAAGACCAAGCTCCAACCTTCCCCCAGGGACACCCCTGCTACGTTATCTCAGGCTCCTAGGCTGGGCGTGTGGGCACCATGCCTGTGTTCAGAAACCCGGGGCTTGGTAACCAGCCTTGTGGGGGTGAGCATTTTGCAGTGTGTACGTGTGCTGAATTATAATGCTGTACACCTGGAACTTATACCACCATCATCATCATCAAAGAAACCTAGGGCTCCCCGGCAAGTGGGGTGGGCAGTGAGGCAGACAGCTGCTTCTGCGCTGCACGGCGTCTCAGAGCCCTGGTCGTGCTAAGCCCTGGCTTCCAAGAAGGGGACAGAGTGTTTTCCAAGCCATTTGGCTTCAGGACACTTTGCCCAGAGGGAGGGTCTCCTGGGCAAGTGTTCCCAGGAACCCACTCCGAGAAACACCCCCTTTGGTGCACAGAAGCGAAGCAGTCAGGGAGGGAGGTTTTCAGGAGTGAAGGAGAATGTTCCAGGTTGACACGAGAATGTGAACACAGACTGGCGGGTACAGGCGATTAGGGACAGCTCCCTGACACAGAGAAGCCAGGGGAGGTGGCCTCGAGGGCTGACGTGCTTCAGCATCCCGCCTGGGCGGATGGAGGGGCTGTCCTGGGAGTGGCGTCTTCCCCCCACCAAACCCCAGCCTTGGTGAACGTGAGGTGGTTCCCCATCTCTCCTGCCTCCGAGTCCAGGGCGGCTGGGGCAGGGCGGGGAGAAGTCAGGGCCTTCCCCTGCTCGCCCGGAGCCCAGCGGGCAGGCGTGTGCCCACCTGGGCGTCTGTGACTCAAGGTGCGTCTCTGCCCCCACCCCCCACCCCCGTGCCGGGCCAGACCTGGACGAGTGTCGGGTGAGGAGCCTGTGCCAGCACGCCTGCCGCAACACCGAGGGCAGCTACCGTTGCCTCTGTCCCGCTGGCTACCGCCTCCTCCCCAGCGGAAAGAACTGCCAGGGTGAGCGGCTGCCCGGGCGGGGCCGCCCTCCCAGACGCCCCAGGGTCCAGGGCAGGGCTTTGTGGGAAGGGGCGTCTCTCACCCAGCCCACTCTCTCCAGCCCCTTCTCAACCATCTCAAGTGAGGGAGGGCCAGGGAGACAAGCTCAGAAGGGTTAAGGGACCATCCCAGATGCGCCAGCGGGGCCAGGACCCACGCTCCAAGCAGGAGCTAAGAGATTGCATGGGATCTCTGAAAGCGGCCCTGGGGGTCGATCGCAGCTCTGCTGTGAGTCTCTGGGCAACTTACTTCACCTCTCTGAGCCTCAGCCTCCTGCTGAAATGGGGCTCCCACAGTCCCCCTTAAACGGCTGGAGGAGACGTGTGGAGCATGGGCACAGAGCTGGCACGGAGCCAGCGCTGGCAGCAAGGCAGCTGCTGCTGCTAGCAGTAGTGATAACATCCTCTAGTCATCCAGCTCCCAAGTCCACGTACTTTTCCTGACGTGCTCCCGGGCTGGGGCCGGTCATGCTGCCTCCCCCTGGTAAAGTGGGGGTCGCGCCTGCCTTGCCTGTCTCCATCCCTCACTCTCTGTCACGGGGGTCAGCAGATGGCCTCTGAGAAGGGTGGGGCTTCCACGGGGCAGACACAGCTGGTGGGCAGAGGGCACTCTGGGTCTGAGGGCAGGCTTCATCTCTCCCAGGCTCGCCAGCCAGCTCCAGGGTGCCCACCTGGGGAGACGGGGAGGTGCCAGGGACCTGCCGCCTGGGCTGTCATGGCTCAGGCTGGCCGGGAACAAGGGGAGAGGGGCTGCCCTCCCAGCTGGTCCTCCGAGGGCGTCTCTCTCACTTGACCACCCCCACCCCCACCCCCCACCCCCGTGCCCTCTCTGGTTCCTGCCTTCGGCCTTTCCACTTTGCTCCATCTTCATCCCCCCATCCCTTCGCCAAACTCCCCTGCCCAGACATCAATGAGTGCGAGGAGGATGGCATCGAGTGTGGGCCTGGCCAGATGTGCTTCAACACCCGCGGCAGCTACCAGTGTGTGGACACGCCATGTCCTGCCACCTACCGGCAGGGCTCCAGCCCGGGGTAAGGGCTGAGTGGGCCGGGGGGTGATTTGGGGTGCATTGTCTGCCAAGAGCCAGGCCCCTTACACTCTGCCTCCTGTATGTCCAGACCCCCCCCCCGCCCCCGCAGGAGGCCACGTCTCAGAGAGATGTCCTCCCAGGGCCAGTGGGGTCCACACTGCCAGAAACTCCTGGGCAGGGCCTCTGTGTCCACTGGGCAGTGGGACCTCACCAAGAGCACCTTCCTGCAGCCACTCAGGGTGCAAGCTGGCCTAGACACTCTCATTTACTGCATGGTGTCGCTGCAGCCCCAGCATGGAGCCCTGGGGGCCCAGAGAGGCTGGAGTCAGGAGGGAATTGGAGGAGGGGCTGGGAGAGGACAGGGACAGGAGGACACATGAACACCTACAGGAAACCCAGAACACAAGAGCAGACACACAAACGCCACCCAGAAACCCACAGAAACCCTCAGGACTCAGACACATGAACACATCTCCTCCGCACCGCTCACGGTGGCTGCAGACGCTCAAAGATGCGCAGACGTGGGGACCAGGGCCCAGGGAGCTGCAGCTGCGGTGACAGGGGAAGCATCCTGGGGCGCTGACTCACCCTGGACCCTCCATGGGGAAGCGGAGGCTGTTGGGGGATGGCTGAGCACGTGTCTTTGCTCCCTCCCTCCTGCTGCAAATCCAGGGAGGGTGACTCGGCTCCGGGGCTGCCCGCAGACCTGGAAGTCTTTAAGTTTCACGGCTGCCCTGTGCTCGCTGGGCCGCCCTGGGGCGTGGGCTGGGAAAGCCCGCGGGCGGGTCCTGCTCCCATGGGAAAGGGCGCGTGTCTGGCGGCTTTGGGCCTCAGTTTACTGATCCCTAAAGTGGGCGACCAGCGGGGCACGGGGAAGGGGACGCGGGAGAACTGCGGCGGTGGGGGTGAGGTCCGGTTCCTGCGGCCGGCCGGCTCGGATGGCAGCCCGTCTGTCCTGCCCGCAGGACGTGCTTCCGGCGCTGCTCGCTGCAGGACTGCGGCGCGGGCGGCCCCTCCACGCTGCAGTACCGGCTGCTGCCGCTGCCGCTGGGCGTGCGCGCCCACCACGACGTGGCCCGCCTCGCCGCCTTCTCCGAGGCCGGCGTCCCCGCCAACCGCACCGAGCTCAGCGTGCTCGAGCCCGACCCGCGCAGCCCGTTCGCGCTGCGTCCGCTGCACCCCGGCCACGGCGCCGTCTACACCCGCAGCGCGCTCACCCGCGCCGGCCTCTACCGGCTCACCGTGCGCGCCGCCGGGCCACGCCACCAGAGCGTCTTCGTGCTGCTCATCGCCGTGTCCCCCTACCCCTACTGAGGGGCCCGGTCAGTGGCGGCAGCTATTGGGCCAGCGACCTCCGGGGATGGGGGGCGGGGGGAGCGCGCCCAGCCCCCACCGCCCAGGTGGCCCTTGCCTATGCCACCTGCTGTGGCAGGCGACGTCAGCCTCTCCCGCCCCTGTGCGTCAGAGAGACCTTCAGCAAACACCACCCTGCGTGTGCAGCCTTGACCCCAGGAAAGCGAGGACCGGAGCCTCCCCTACGCCCGTGGGGGTGGAGCTCTGCAGCAGGCGTCCAGGGCGCCCGTAGGTGGCAAAGCTGGCAGGCCAGGCTGGGGCAAGCCGAAATGGGTGAGCGGCTCCTCCAGGCTTGCCCCAAGCGCCAGGGGAACTTGGGCCAGAGCACGGTGCACCAGGACACCCGAGAGGAGGGACAGACCCTACTCTTTGGGGACGGCAGCAGCTGCCACACACCCCACACCTGCCACTGTCACCCTAAACCCGGTGTGTGTGTATGTAGGCTATAAAACGTTTGTTTTTAACCAACTTGACTTCTTTGTCCAATTATTTTGCTTTGGTGAGGAGTGGCTCCCGGTACCCTTCTGGTGCAGGAGCACTGGAGCAGGAGTCCAGCAGCCTGGCTCCTTATGAGTAGGCTGGCCCAGGCACCTCTCTGGGCTCATGTTCCTCATCCAATAATGTGAATGTGACAATAGTGGTCTCCCTCTGCCCCACACAGGGCCGTGGGGAGAATTAAATGAGAATGAAATGGGCTACATGGATTGCAATACATAGTAGCAAAAAGTGTTCTTAATTAAGAATAATTCTTAATTATTTTTAATGAATTCATTAAATTCAGTCATTTACTCATCCACTGAAGGTTCCTTAAGTCCTACTTATGTCCCCGGCAGTGAACACGAAGTCCCGGTGCTGGTGACCGCACGTTCTGGTGGCACAGGGTTTGTAAACATAAAGGACTGGAGAGTGAGCTGAGGACCCATCAGTCAGTGAGGGGCCAGAACGAGAAACCCCGAGTTTCAAAGGTGTGGTGGGGGCAGGTGGCAGGTTTAACAGGCCAATCAGGGTGGGCCTCCTGAGAAGGTGGCCTTTGAGCTGAGACCTGAAGAAGGTGAGGGAGAAAGCCGTGCAGACATGGGGGGAAGAGTGTTCTGGCAGAGGGAACATCGAAGACCAGGGCCCTCGGCAGGAGGATGCTCGCTGGTGGGGGTCTGGCAAGGAGTGGGGAGGAGGAGGGTGGGGCGATCAGAGAGGTGACAGCTGTGGGGCAGACCCTATGGGGCCTTAGGGCCACTGTAGGGACTTTGGCTTTGACGGAGTGAGCTGGGAAGGGACAAGATCAAAACGTCTAGGTGTGTGCTGGGGTGTCTCCAGGGCGCTGGGGCCGGCTCTGACCTCAGGGGCCTCGGCAGAAGCCCAGGCTGCTCCCCCTCCCACTGCTCCTGTCCCTCCTGTCACCTCCCCCTTAGCATCCTCATTCTCTCAGCTGGGCTCCGAGGAAAGCTTTCTGAGTTACTTCCCATCGAGGAGCGAGGGACAGGCTGACTATATAAATGGAGCTTCCCGCAATGCTGAAGAAGCAGAGAAGACATCGCTGTGTCATCTGCAGATGGAGACACGGAGGCTCGGAGAGGGGACAGGGCCCGGTCACTTCCTGAGAGGTGACTGGTTAATGGTTGGACTGTGACTCCTGACCCCCGCCTCACAGCGCCCCGAATCCTCCACAGCACACTTCCACGCTCAGAGCTGGTTCCCTTTAGACCAGGCATCATTTCCTGTAAAGCGCAGAGAGTGAATATTTTTGGCTTTGCGGAACACGCATGCGGTCCCTGCTGGAACTGCTCCCCTGGCCGGTGCAGCACAGCTCGAGAGCAGCCACCGTCCCCACGCGAATGAGTGAGCGTGGCGGCCTGCCAATAAAACTTTATTTATGGACACTTGTATTTGAAGTTCATATAATTTTCACACATCATGAAAGAGTCTTCTTTTGATTTTTTTTAAACCATTTAGAAATGCAAAAACCATTCTTAGCTTGCAGGCTTTACAAAGACAGGTAGGGACCATAGCTTGCAGACCCCTGGTTTAAACCGCAGAAGTTACTAATGGTGGGATTTCAGGCTGCGTGGAGGAGAGATTCGGGACAGGAGGGAAGAAGAGGCAGGGGGCTCCCCAGCCCGCCACCCCACCCCATACGCCAGAGCCCACACGTGAGGACCTTCCTTGGGCTGAACGCCCCTCTTTGGGCAACGCTGGCAGCCATGGGTCACAGCTTGAGCCCTGCCCTTTGCTGGGCTGTTAATTTTTGATGAAGCCATGAACTTTGCAGCCCAGGAGAGGGTCAGCCCTGGGCCCCGGACTGCAGATGTGAGACCAGCAGAGCAGCAGTGCCAACTTCTCTTTCAACCCTGCTCTCTCCTGCCTGCCCCTCCCCACTCTTGCCCCAGCCCTTGGTGTTTGCAAAACTATAAGTCCAGTTTGTTGAATGTCCGGTGCCTGGTGGGCCTGAGTTTATTTAAGTCTCCCAGGAGCTCCTGAGGCAAGACACGGTATGCTCATTTCACAGATGAGGGACTGGGGGCTCAGAGAAGATGGGCCACCTGTCCAAGCTCACACAACCTGGAGGGGAAGAGAAGGACTCAACCCAGGCCAGTCTGACTACACAGCCCAGGGCTCTGACCTCCAGGCTCCCTTCCTCTGCCGTCCAAGGAAGGAGGGTGACGGAGGGGAGGGGCCAGGAGCAGGATGGCGAGGAGGAGCCCAGCAGTTCCAGATCTCAGGAGCCACCAAGGGCGTGTCCGTTCAGTCTGGCCTCCTTCCTGCCCTAGCTTCTCCTAAATTTCCCATTTGAGGCTATGAAACGGAGGCTGGTGAAAACGAGTGATTGCTCAAGTCCTGAGCAAGCCCATGCAGACGTGGCCTGGAATCCAGGCTGTGATTCCCAGTCTCGTGCTCCCCCGCGCTCCCCCCACATCCACTGGGAGGGTCGCCGAGTAGAGGAGGTGCCTCCCAGGGTAGTTCAGCCGAGCCAGCTCCAAGGGGGTGTTTTCTGCTTCTGCTTTTCCAGCTGCCGGCCACTGTTGGCCAGAGCCCAGCCCCCTGGTGCCTCCTGACCTCCGGGGCTGCTCTGAACCCTTAGGGGTGGAAAACAGCCCCACAGGTCACTCATTAAACTCCGTGATGTGGCTTTTCCAAGAACCCAACAACTGGACTCTGTGTTCCCTCCAGGCAGGGACTGGCACCCTGGGCTCCAGTCTAGAGGACACTCTCTATACCTGTGGCCAGTGCCCAGGCCTGGGCAGCGGCAAAGTGGCTTCTGGTGTTCGCAGGGCGAGGTGCTTTGGGTCCCTACACCCCAGGCCCTCCAGGACCAGCAGGTGCAGAGCCCTGGAGCAGCAGAGAGAGACAGAGGACAGGAGGGCCCTACTCCATGGCTAGTGTGCGGGCCGTGTCCATGTCTATAGGCTGCTAGGGGGTTTGACGAGATTACGTCCACTGAGCGTGCCGTTCAGCAGTTCAGACAAGTGGCCACAACAGTCAGAGTCGACCCTTGGAAAAGCCACCCTGGATGCAGTGCGGAGGGTGGGTTAGAGGGGCGGTGAGCGCAGGCAGGAAGACAGGTCAGGTGTCTCCCGAGAGGTACAGGAGACAGGGGGTGGGGGCTACGACAGCAGCCATGGGGAGTGGGACCAGGGGCCAGAGCCCTCAGCTCCTGCACGTTGTCTTAGAGACTTCAGGCATCTACTGAGTGCCAGCCAGAGAGAGAGCACAGGACAGGGACACTCTGGTGGGAGGAGGGGAAGGGCTCGGAGAGGCATCCCCAAGGAACGGCATGTGCAAAGGCCACGAGGCAAGAAAGAGCTTGAGACCTGGAGAAACCACAAGCTGGCCAGCGCAGCCGCAGCATCGTGGGCAAGGGGAACAGGAGGACAGAGAAGTCCAGGCCTCTGTATTTGATCCTAAGAGTGATGGAGGCCCTTCAGAGTTTTTCTTAAGAAAACATTTAAATTCATTAATATTTCAGAATATATCTCTAAATTTAGAAAACCTTTTAAGAATGTATCTATAATATCATTGTCACACCTTTAAAAATCAATAGTAATTCCTTGCTGTCATCAAATAGCCTGTCAGTGTTCAAACTCCAATTGCTTATAAAGATGGCATTTCTAGGGCCGGCCCCGTGGCCGAGTGGTTAAGTTCACGAGCTCCGCTTCGGCGGCCTAGGGTTTCCCCAGTTTGGATCCTGGGCGTGGACATGGCACCGCTCGTCAGGCCGTGCTGAGGCGGCGTCCCACATGCCACAACCAGAAGGACCTACCACAACTAGAATATTCAACTAGGTACTGGGGGCCTTTGCGGGGAAGAAGAAGAAGAAGAAAAAAAAAAAGGATTGGCAACAGATGTTAGCTCAGGTGCCGATCTAAAAAAAAAGACAGTGTTTCTTTTGTACACTTAAAAAGATCAGGATCCAAATAAGATCTATGCATTGGGATTGATTATGTCTTATATGTCTTTTATTTTTCTTAAAAAGCCCTATCTCTTCTAGCACCAAAGGTGACCTTGTTCACACTGATGCCAAGACTCCAGGCCTTTCCCATGACAGCCACACTCGTTCCCACCTAGTCCGTTTGGGACGCCTCCTCGCCCACAGGCTCCTGACGACCCCCCAGCTCTTCTGGCTCCGGGTCTCGCTGGCCTATATCCTCAGAAGATTCTGACCTGAGGTTTCGCATCAGAGAGAGGAGCTGTTCTGTGACACTCAACAGCATGTATTCCAACACCATCTTACAGATACACTTCTGGTTTAAAGTAAAAATTGAATTAACCACAGATGAAGATCATCTCAAGATGAGGCCTCTCACACTTTGACCTGACAGTTTAACTTTCTTTCTCATTGCTCATATAAATGGCATTTCATACTTTTGAATAAACAGTTTTAAGTTTTTTTAAGTGGTAGAAAATTTAAGAAGATATAAATAAATGGAGAGATATACCATGATCACGGATTGAAAAACTTACAATCGTTAAGATGTCCATTCTCCAAAAACTGTTCTGTGGACTAATTGCAATATCCCGTCAGAACCCCAGCAGGCTTGTTATACAAGCTGACAAGGTATTTCTACTATTTACATGGAAATGTGAAGGACCTGGAGTAGCCAAAATAGTTTTGAAACAGAACAAAGTTGGAAAATATACACTATCTGACTTCAAGACTCACTATAAAAGTACAGTAATCAAGATGGTGTGGTATTGGCAGAAGGATAAACAAATAGGTCAATGGAGTAGAAGAGACAGTCTAGAAATAGATTCACACTTATACGGTCAATTAATTTTCAGCCAAGGGTCCAATGTAATTCAACGGGGAAAGGAAAATCTTTAATGTTGCTGGAACAGCTGGGAACCAACATGGGAAAAAATGAACCATCCAAGGGTTTTAAGAAGGAAGTGACTTGTACTGATTCAAGTTTTTAAAAAAATTCTCTGGTTGTTGGGTGGAGAAAGGATTTGTGTGGGTGAAATGGGAGAAGCAGGGAGACCACAAAGGAGATTATTACAACGGCCGAGTAAGACAAGGTGGTAGACCAGTGGGGAGGAGGTGGAGGTGGAGAGAAAAGAGGCAGGCTCTGGATGTATTTAGAAGATATGAATGTCTCAGACTCCGGCGCCTCAGTTTCCCCACCTGGTCAGGCCTACGTGCTGCTGTGCTTTTAGAGGTGCCGCCCAAGCTCTCTTACCTGAGGGGCGGTATGTGGGTTCCTTGAGAAGCCCTGACCCGGGTGTGGTGAAAGGCAAGGCCATGATGGCTCAGCCCAGGTCAGGATGCCCTCTGGCCACGCCCAGCCCTGGCCCCTGCATCCACTCTGCAGGGTGAGGGCTGGGGCAGGGTGTGGATGTCCACCCGGCAGATGCAGGGGTGCAGGTGGGAAGTGGCTCCAGGAGCCAGCCGGTCCACTCTCTCCTTGGCCTCCGCCTCTGGGCCACCATCCACCCTGGTGCTCAGTGGGCGGGGCCCCTGCTGGCAGCTGGCTCCCTGTTTTCCTGTCGGGAGAGCTGTGACCTCACTGCCGATCATGGTACCAGGGAGGGACCGTTCCCTGGGCTGCAGCCATTTCCACAGCAGAGAGTAAAGACCCCCGCAGCCTGTGGCCCTGGGACTGGGACCCTGGCTCCTCCATTAATTCACCTCGAGCCTGAGCTAGAGTAGAGGGTTTGGGCCAGATCTTCAGACGCTGGGTTCTAGTTCTGCTCTGCGATTTACATGCTGTGTGGCCTTGGGGAAGATATACCCTCTCTCTGTGCTGCAGGTTCCTTCATACAGGGTAGTCGTGAAGATTAAATGAACATACGGAGAATAACAGAAGGCTTGGTGATAACCACGAGGGTTGTGGCTATGGCCCAGGTCCACGCAGGTGTCCTAGGGAATACGACCTCACCTCCTGTGCCACCCCCGAGGCCTCACCCATCCATCCCAGGCTGGCCGGGGCTCACCCCTCACCCCGCCCTCTTTCTAAGGTCCAGGAAGGGGGCTTCTCTCTGGGCCACCACTGACTCTGGGGAGCTTAGGGGAACATCACGCCTCAGGTTCCCTCTCCACTTCCTCCGTAATAACTCTAGGGAGGTGGTCCCCACCCATCCATGCCCTCCCCAGCTTTCTCAAAGGACAGTGACATCTTCAAGGAAGAAACGAGGACCAAGGCCTGAGCACAAAGTCAGAGGATGGAGACTGAGAGGTGCCATGCTCCCCCTCCCCCGGGCAGCTCTGAGACGTTCCTCTCTCGCCACCTGCTAGTGTGTCAGGCCAGGGGCTCCGTGAGGCCCAGAGGTGGCCCAGTGAATGAGCTAAAGGGGCCTGCTGCCCATACCACCTCGTGGCAGGACGGTGTCTCAAATCACCCCAGTCACCCAGCCCAACGTGGCTCATGGGGGCCCCCTCACCATTACGGCCCCTTCCAGGGTTTGGGGGACTTGAACTTGTGGCTTTGCTTGTAAATTGGCCTGATGCTTCTCCCTCCTGAAGGACTCCCAGCTCCTGAACTGGCCCATGTGCTTGAGCCACTAGACTGGAGAGTGAGGGGTGGGATGGGGGCCCTGCCCACAGAGGGACTGAGAGGGACTCAGTGAGCAGCCTTTGCCCCTCCCGCTGAGGGCCTCTTTCTCTGGCTGTTTCTTGGTTGCAAGAAGGGCCCTGGAACAGGCCCTTAACATCACCCATCTGCCCCCGCCCCAGCTTCCTTCCGGGACGGCCGAGTGGCAAGCCCAGCAGGGCCGCCTCCCGCTCCCACTTCCTGGGGGCTCAGGACTGGGAGGACTCGGGAAGCGGCTCACCGGGGTCAGTCCTCACTCTGGCGTTGCTCTGCACCCGTTGGGACCTGCTGTTTTACTGGGTTGTGGTTGCAGTGACTGGTGATTTGAGGCCCATAAACCGGGCTGGGAAACTTCTGACGCACAGAACTTTCTGAAGCCCAGACAGGGTCACAACTGCCTGTTTCCTTTTGCAAGAAGCTTCACCTCTGTGAACCTCAACTTTCCCAGTTGTGCGATGGGTGAGCAGTCGGGCAGTCTTGTATTCACTATTTATGGGCGCCCTCGGGAGTCTGGCCAGGTGCCAGGCTCTGGGGAGACAGCCAAGAACCAGCTCTGGACTAAGGGATGAAACCTCGACCTTCTGGTGCCACCTCCGCCTGGGTTTTCTCACCGTACAACGGGCTCCGGCTCACGGGGGCTAGTGGGAGGGAAGGGAGGGGCCGTGAGGTCTGGAGAAAGGCCACCACGAGACACAAATGCGCAGGAAACTCGCCGCGCCCTAAGCAACTTTTATCCCCACTTCAACCTTAAAGCACTAGAACGCTCCCCCAAGGCCAGGCGGCAAGTCTCTGGCAGGACGGCTGCGGTGACTCTGCCTGCCCACGAGTTGCAGCCACTGCTGCGCCCTAGGAGCCGCCGGCCCCCGGGCCAGGGCGGGGAGATCGCCGCCCCGTGCGCCCCGGCCCGTGCGCCCTCGGGAGAGCGTGCCGGCACCAGGAGGGAGACCGGGGGCGGAGGACGAAGGCGGAGGACGGAGGCGGGAGGGGGGGTAGAAGGAGGAGGGAGAGGGGGAGGGGCAAGAAGCGAGGACGAGCCGGGCCCCGCCCACCTGCTGGTGGCTGCGAATGCTAAGCGGCTCCGCGAGGGGGCGGGGCCCTGGGGCGGGGCCTGTCGCGCGCGTCCCCCCACGTGTCCCGGGTTCCCGGCCCTGCCCCCGGCCCTGTGCTTATAATCCGCGATGCCGGCCGAAACTAGCCCTGCTCCTCCGCCTACCGCCGCCGCCTGGGTCGCGGTAAGGAGCCCCCGGCCCGGGAGAGGCCCAGGGTCCCCTTCCCACTACCCAGCCTAGGGCAGCCTCTCCCCGGGTCCCACCGAGAGCGAGCCGAGGAGGCGGAGGGGCCCCGCGGGCTCGGGCGCCAGCGCGGGCACAGGCAGAGGACCCATCCCGAGTGGCCGCGCGCCCCGCGCTTGGACCTGGACCCGGACCCGAGGGAAGGGCGCAGACGCCCGGCGCCTGCTGCTCCGTCGCCCGGTGGCCGGATTCCTGGGTTCCTCGGGTCGCGGGATGGGGCCGGGGCGCGAGCCCGGGGGTCTGTTGGGTTAATTGCTCCCTCTGTGGGCCGAGAACCTTCCTGGATTTTCCTTCCCTGACCCAGCTTCCTCTTTGCCGCGAACCCCCAGATGGAGACCCTGCGAGTCGGGAGGGTGAGGAGTTCCCGGTTCTCTGCCCCTTTCACCCCACCCGTCTGTCTCCGCCTCTTGTTCTCGGCGTGAAACCAGAGTTCCAACCCCACCCCTGCCCCTCGCCCCCGGGACGCTCGGGCGTATCGTCCCCTCCCACAGCCCGGAGCCTCAGTTTCCTCGGGCGCGTGGGCTCCTGACCCGGGCTGCCCGCCCCAGTGCCTTGGGTGTGGCTGGGCTCCCTGCCCTGAGGGGCGTCCGTCGCCGGCTCTGCCTCCTGCAGGGGCCCCGCGTGCTCTGCGCAGGTGGGGCGGGCGGCCCAGCGGGCCCGATTTCCGGCGGGCGCTGGCGCCGCGCCGTAGGAGGGGCTGTGGGAGGGGCGGCTCCGCAGGAAATGTCCCTTCGGTGGCTGTTGCCTTTGGCCCCTTGGACGGCTGCGCCCTCCAGGGCGGGAGGGTCATTGTGAAATGGAGGAAACTCTGATCTGCGCCAGGGCTCCCACTGAGGAAGTCCCGGTGACCTCCTGAGGCCACCTCCGCGTTCCTCTCTGCGAAATGGGTGCGTCTCCGCAGCGTGGGGGTCTGGCCCCACATCGCTGGCAAGAGCAAACCTGTCCTTTCCCCAGGGAGGGATCAAATAGGCCCTGAGCTTTGATCCCTTCCCCTCCCCACCCCCAGCTGGTGACAGGAGATGGCAGGTTCTGCAGGCCAGCAGACCCCAGCCACGAACTCAGGCACAACCAGGTGAGGTCTTGGGTCAGCCTCCCAGCTTCCCAAGCCTCGGTTTCTCCATCTGTCATGGCTGGCACAAGCTCTGGGCTCAGGAAACAGGAAGACTGTGGAAGATCTGTAGACGGTTGAGAGCGGTGCTTGGGTCCATTCATTCACTGTGTCTGGGGAGGTCCTCGCCTGGTCGTGCCAGGCTGGGGACACAGAACAGGAGACAGGCTCCCTGCCCTCCTTCCTTAGGTTCTGATGAGGGAGGGAGACAGGCACTTTGGCGCTGGACAGAAACTGGAGGAGTCTCCATTCCAAACCTCCTCCCCCTTGCATTCCCCTCAGCCCCAGGGCAGGGGGCCTGGGGGTGGGTTGGGGGCCACCTGTGCCCTATGCCGAGAGGTAATTCTGGCTTTGCTCCGGTGCTAGTTAATGAGTGGTGAATCCTGCCCACTGAGCACCCAGGCCACAGGCCAGGCACGGAGTGGGTGGGGGAGGGAGGCCCCCCCACTCGGCACAGTCCCAGCTCCCTGAGCCTCACATGGGCCCCATCAGCTGCCCCCCTGCTCTGGGCTGGTGGGGTCACTGGCTCTGCTGGCTCAGGGCTCCAGGAGCCTGGCTCGTGGTGGGGGGCCAGACCCAGACTCACCTGCTGTGCAAGCATTCTGCCATGCCCCATCTCATCTTCACCCCGTGGGTCCCCCGAGGCAGGTCAGGACAGCCAGAGCCTTCCAGCTCTGAGCACACAGCCCCTGGCCTGAGTGCCTTGCCTGTGGGCACCTACATGGACAGAGATAACCTCGCTGGAATTCGGGGTCTGCGGCTCTGATTTCTGCTGTGATACTGGGCAAAGTCGATCTTCCAGGCCTTGCCTCCCTCCTATGGGCCAGGCTCCCACCCTAGGCTTGGGATTGGCCAGGCACCCATAGGCATTTCAGTATTAGTAGTAGAATAAACAAATGAACGAATGCACTCTTTCCTCCATAACCAGATGCTCTTAGGAGAGAGTCTGCGTGTCTGTCACCAGGGCCTGGTGAGGTCTGTGTAGCCTCCCTACCACCTACCTCAGGGCATTTTCATTGACACTGGAGACTCAACCTTTCTAAGCCAAGGGAGACTTGCAAATGACCCCCAGCCGTGGGTGGAGGGAGTTTGCTGGAGTGCTGGTGTCCCCAAGAGAGCCAGTGTTCCTGACTTGATTCTCAGGCCCCAGGAATCCACAGCCTGTAGCCAAGGGGAGCCTCCTAGCCTCAGCTTCCTCATCTGTCTTTTGGGAAGGGAATCCCTCCCCTGTCTGTGTCTCAGGGAAAAATTACAGATGAAATGAGTCAGGCAAGTAAATATTACAGTGGCACCTCCTGGTCAAAGTGTGGAATTGCAGCCTGGCTCTATCAGACGCAATGGGGGCGGCAAGGTGATGGGGCGCTGTCATCCTAGAATGAGGAAGCCCCCAAATGGGGAGAATTCTACGGCCGGGGTGAAGCTAGGGTTTTTCAAAACTGTGAACCCAGCTCAGCGGAGTTGGAATGTCAGGGAGGGTTCCAGAGGGACCTCCGCTGGCTGTAGGGCTGACACACAGAGAAGCAGAATACTGATTGGTGATAGCTTGTTGGGGATTTTGTCTCCAGGAAGACCTGGGGAGTGAGGGGAGCTGATCTGCGGCCTCCTGGAGGCCAGAGTGTAGGGCACCGAGCAGTAAAGAGCAGGTGTCTGCAGTCAGCCTGGGTTTCAGTCCCGGCACTGCCGTCCCCTAGCTTGTGACCCGGGCAAGCCACTTAACTTTTCTGAGCCTCAGGTTCATCATCTGTAAATAGGTGGTCATAGCAGTCCCCACTATTACGAACATAGTGTCTGCTCTTGTCATCGTCCCGGCTTTGACCTTTCAGAGCCACATGAATTTTCTTAGTGTTGAGTGAGTGCCCAGGCCGGCCTGGCACATTGACAGGAAGCTGGCAGGATGGCTCTGGCTGGGGCCACGGAAAAGTCCCCTGCCTTGCCAACAAAGGCCAGGCTGGCAGGCGTCTTGGCATGAGGCCCCGTCCCTCCCCAGGTGTCCCTCTTCTGGTGAAGGATGGCTGGGCTGGCACTGGGAGCTGGGGAAACCCGCCCCAGGTCCTTCCTGGAGGGTGGGGTGGGGGGCAAGGCTGGGACTGGGGAGGCTGATCCAGCCAGGATATGCTAGACTCGTCCCCTCGGCAGGCAGCCCAGGGTCCTGGGGTGTCAGGACCGGAAGGGCCTCCAGGTTGTTGTGCGGGTGGGGAGAGCGAGGGGCTTGCCTGAGATCAGCCGTGGCCGGGGTGAGGAGAGGTTGGCAGGCACAGGCCCGCTGCCCGGCTCACCCAGCATCTCGCTGAGCCCTCGCAGTCGCCCCCTGCGGCCTGGGCTGCTCTCCCTGCCCCCATCTTGCGGGTGAGCAGCTTCAGCACTCGGGGCTGCAGGACCCAGCCGCTGTGCTTTGCCCGGGGAGTCCTCGCTCCCTGGACTGCGGCTGCTGTCCCTTCTCCTCTCCCCATGTCTCGCTCCCCCAGTTCGAGGCCTCAGCTTTGTTTTAGTTTCAGGTGGCAGGGCAGGGCAGGACAGGCTGGGCCTCCGCACACAGCCCAGGGGCCTTGCTGGCTGAGGGAGGAGGGAGCTTCACCAGGTGCTGGGAGGGCAGGAGCCACACCACTGCCGCATTGCATCACTTTCCCAGCCCACTTGCCCTGCTAATCTCTGCACACACAGGCCCAGACACACCACACACCCACACACATGCAGGCACATACATAGGCATGCGCACACTTTCACGTTCACTCTCAGGTACACCCTCCCGGGTGCGTGCATTCTTTCACACCCCTCAGACCCACATGCATGCAGCCTGGCTGCCAGGAGGCTGGTTTCTGGATGAGAGCGCTCATGGAATTCCAGCCCCTGAGGGGACTTTCATCCTCTCTTTTCATAGGCGAGGAACTGACCTCCAGACAGTAGAATCAGCAGCATTGTTCTGGGTGCCTGCCACCTGCCAGACAATGTGACATGGTCCTTGTCCCCATGGAGCTCACACTGGGGAAAGGGGAGCATTTAGAACACAGCGTGATGCATGCTATGATGGGCCATGTACGAGGCGGGGGGGGGTGGTCACTGAGGCAGAGCAGGGCCCGCGCAGGTGGTCTGTCTCCGTGCAGCTGCCCCTCCCCCACTCCGGTACCCACCCTCTTGGCTCCAGGTGCCTTTGGGAGCTGGCAGAGCGGGAGTGACTCTAACAGCCGAATGACTCTCGGTCCCCCATCTCTCCCTTCCTGAGCCCACCCCAGGGTGTCTGAGCCCCCTCAGGCCTCCCAGAGCTCACCTTGCGCCCGCACTTCCTTCCCCTGCCCCTGATACCTGCGAGCAGTGGCTTGCGGAGCCCAGCTGACCTGGGTTGGAATCCTGGCTCTGCCACTTACCAGCCCAGCGAGGCCCGAGCCTCAGTTTCCCTGTCTCTAAAATGGGGAGAACACAAATGGGAGGGCTCAGCATGTGATGGATATTCTCATTATGGTGGTGGTGGGGATGGCCTCACCGTGTAGACGCCTGCCAGGACTCACTGAACTGGGCTCACTGAACTAAGTATAAGCGGTTTATTATACGTCAATTATGCCTCAATAGAGCTGTTTAAGAAATATGCAATGGGATACACGCCCCACTCCAGCGCACCACCAGCACCATTGTGCACGCACACACGCATGCAGGCACACACTCCAAATGCTTCCTGGGCCAGGAGGCTGGCTCTGGGGCTACTGAGCCTCCCCAAATCTGCTCAGCGAGGTTTCCCAAAGCGGGTTCTGGCAGCTGGAAAGGCCAGGTTTAAGGCTGCTGGTGTCACCCGGCTGCCAGGCCAGGCAGCTGAGCAGCTTGTACCTTTTGCAGAGTGGTTCGCCGAGCCGTGAAGACAGGTTCTGGAAGCCAGGGACCCACACCTCCAATCCCAGGTACTTCTGCCTCCTTCCCTCCATCCTTGATGGCCTGTTGCCTGGCTGCAGTTGCCATGGGCACTGTCTGCTACCCCAGAGTCAAGGTCTGGTGAGTCATCAGCAGCCCAGCCAGTCAGGGACAGGGCCTGGCAGGCAGTTGGAGGCCCCGTGGAGGGGAGAGTTGTGGGCATCCTTCAGAACGGCCCCCAACCTCACTGTTCCATGAAGTGTTTCCCCCTCTGAGTCCAAAAGGCTGTATGGCATGTGAGCCTTGGGGCTGGCCGGTGGGCAGGCCTGGGGGATGTCGGGGACGACACGGGGTGTGTGTTCCAGTCACATGGTCGGGCTCTGCTGTGCAGGGCTGGGTGACAGGACAGCGCCGCTTCATCTCTCTGAACCTCCAGGCACATGGGAAGTTTTAGTATCCAGGAGGCTGCATCATTGCCGTGGTGATAGTGGGGTGCCGTTTCTGGGTCCCGTGGGTCCCTGGAGGGGTGCCCATGGCCTTTCCCAGCAGTATCCAATAAGGACCCTGACCTTGGTCAGACTCCCCTATAAAGTCTCCCACCAGACACAGCATGCCCCCTGTAAAGGTGGGGTGCTGGGGCCACGCCCACAGAGGCCGGAACCAGATGGCCTGGGTCCAAACCTGGCCCTGCTGCCTGCTGACCCCATGACCTCAAGCAAGCGACCTCCCCTCTCTGACCCTCAGTTTCCTCATCAGCAAAGTGGGCATAACAATAGCATGTACTCTCAGGGCCACGCGGAGGGTGCTGGGGGGTGCAGGGCAAGCCCTAATGCAGCCTCAGGGTTTGGTACACAGGAGCCGTCTGGACAGGAGGAACAGCGCCTGCAAAGACAGAGGCGCTGGCGCCTTCTGGAAGCTTCAGTGAAGCTGAGGAGTGGGGTAGAGGGCAAATGGTCCGTCTGTCTGTGCTGCAGAGAGCTGTACCTGTACCCCTGGTTACAGAGAGGTATTATGCCTCCACCTATCTGTCTCCCCTCTGGGCCTCAGTTTCTCCATCTGCACCCTGGAGGAGCTGGTTTCTGAGCTCCTCCCAACTGGGCATGCTCAGAGCTGACTTCACTGAGGTGCTCAGGTCCCCTGTGTTCCCTGAATCAGAGGTACTTGCATTTGGAAAAAGCCTAAAATCCCAGTGTGAAGGTTCCCTAAGGCCCCAGGTGGAAGAGGTACCGGGAGTAGGGGCTCTGCCCGGAGCGTCCTAGCCACCTGCAGGTAGGGGGCAGCATTGCATGCTGGGAAGAGCCCAGGTTCTGGAGCCAGATACAGACACGTGCTCTGTGACCCCGAGCCAGCTGCTGACCTCTCTGAGCCCCAGTCTCTGCCTCCCCAGCGGGCATCGCAACACCTTCTTTGTGGAGGTCATAGTTGGTAGTGCAGGGTGACCCACGCAAGGTCCCTGGGGCTGTGCTTGGCGCTGTCCGAGCTTAGCAAAGAGCAGTTCTGATTGGGGATGGGTGGGCTGCCAGAGGCTCTCCAGACTGCCGTGCATCCTCCACATCCTGGCCTCGGTTCAAACAGCTCAGCCTCGGGCACCCTCTCTAGCCTGTGGGGCTCCAAGATGTGCCTCCCCCTGCCAGCCCCAAGCTCTGCTGTCAGCGTTCCCAGGCCCCAGCGTGGCATGGGGGTGTGCGTGCACGCAGTGTGCAGGGTCAGAGCGCCTGAGGAGAGGCGATGATGGGGAACACCCTGTTCCCAGCCCCCCAGTGGCAGCTTGTCCAGAGGTTAAGGCTGCCCAAGGCCAAGGCGGGGGCTGGAGGCCAGCCAGGAGGGAGCTGTTGGCAGGGGCTGGCCCCGGGTCAGTCTCTTTCTTTGTCTCCCTCCAGACGACATGTCGGGCAAAGGCTCCGTGGTTCTGGCCTACAGTGGCGGCCTGGACACCTCCTGCATCCTCGTGTGGCTGAAGGAACAAGGCTATGATGTCATTGCCTACCTGGTGAGGAGGCGCCTGGCGTGTCTGTCTCTCTTTCTCCCTGTCTGTCCTGCTGCCCATCCAGCCTGCCCGACTGCTCTTTGTGGCTCGTCCGAGCCCGGCTTGCCCTCTCTAAGCCTGTCTAAACTGGGAAAATGCTTCCTATTGTCCTGTCTTGCTTTCTTCATTTGTAAAATGAACTTCCTTGATGCCCTCCAATTCTGAGATGCCCCCCAGAGCATGGAAGAGGCCGGCTCTCATGCGAGTAACTGGAACAGGGACACCAGAAGGAAACTTGGCAGTGCTGCTGGACCAGCCAGCCTGGAGGGGGCCGTTGGCGTGCGCCTGCTGAGGCCCCGGGAAGGCAGACAGTCTCCCCTTTCCAGAAGTCCTTTGTCAGCCCCCAGTAATTCAGCAAAGATTGTAGAATCCTGCAGCGGCTGAGCTGGAAGAACCCTTGGCCATCACCTAGTTCTAGGGTGGCAAATAGGTCACAGGCCATAGGGCAAAGGTTAGGTATGATGTCACTCCCCCATTCAGTGTCCCTAGCAGACATCCCTGATCAAAGTAGCCCCACTTCTGGTGACCCTGGACGTAGCCTGTGAACATTGCTCCACGTGGCTGTGCTCTTCAGGACTCCTGGTTGCAAATTCTAGAAAGCCAACTCATACCAGCTTAAGAAAAAGAGCCAAAAAACATTCCGTTCTTGGCTGATGCAACTGAGAAGTCCAGGGGTGGGACGGCTTCAGGCAAGGCTGGATCCAGTGCTTATCCAGATCTATCTTCATCACTTCTTAGCCTCCCCAGAGACCCTGACAGGAGGGCCCAGGGTGCTCTCATTGGCCTGAGTCACTGCCCACCATGCAGTGGTCACCATGGCTGTGTCTTGGAGGGCTCTGGTTGGCCTGGTTTGGGTCATGGACCCGCCCCTACTGTGAGCAGGAGACACGATTTGCTCCTCTCTCTCCATCCGTGTGGAAGGAGGTCTCAAAAAAGAAGATTCTGTTTTCAGAGGAAGTGAGGATGGCACTCCGGACAGACAGATGTTCAGCTGTTGCCAAGAGTGGTTTGTTTGCTGTTGAGGTCAATCTGCCACCCTGAACAGCACCCATCCCCTGTGAGTCAGTGGGGGAGTGAGGCCCGGGGAGGGCAGGTGCCTGGTCCGCAGTCACCCGGTCGGGGAGAGCCGTGGCTTTGAGTGGATGCAGAGACGGCAGGTGTGTTCATCGTGCGGTCCAGATCCCAGGCCACCGCCGGGCAGAGTTAAATCTGAGTGGCCTCAGAAAAGCACCTGCAGCTAAGCTCTGGGAAGATTCCAGAGTCTGAGGGTCAGAATGCAAGGCCAAGTTCTGGACAGCAGGCCAGAGAGCGGCCAGCAGAAAACATATCAGTGTCTAGACAGGGGGCTGTCGGAAACGGGTGTCCTGGGACCAAGTCCCTGCGCTTGGCTGGGGGAGTGAGCTGGCGGTTGGGACGTTCCTGACGAGCCAACCTTCGTGCTGGCTTTGGGGGAGTTGGCGAGAAGAGATAGATGGGTTCAAGGATGCCTTCGACCTTCAAGGCAATGACAGCAGATGTTGCATCCCAGCCACCCGAGTGCAAAGGGCCGGGCTCAGCCAGCCCTTCAACCCCTAGAAGCAGCTTCCTGGTCGCCCAGGCCGCTCCAAGTGTTAGCTCCTGGAAGCATTCCAGCTGCTCCATGCCCTGGTTTGTGCCCTGTCTCCTTTCCACTATGACCTTGGCCCCTCAAACAGAAACCCCCTCTGTGGGCTGTTGTGTGCGGAGGGCGCTTGCCCAGGGCTCACCCCGGTGCGGGGGGGAGGCGGGGTGCTGACATTCTTCTCGTGCCCTCTTTTCTGCCCCCTGGGCCGACTGGGCCTCTGCTTCTGCTCCTCAGGCCAACATCGGCCAGAAGGAAGACTTCGAGGAAGCCAGGAAGAAGGCGCTGAAGCTCGGGGCCAAAAAGGTACGAAGTAGGATGCAAGATTTGGGGCTGGAAGTGGGGTTTTGAGGTGGGGGGCAGGGGGTTGTTCCTGTCCCAGCGTTCCTTGTCCCGTGCGTCCCGTCCCGCTCGTCCTCTTGCTTCCAGGATATGAGATCAGTGCCTTCAGCTTTCAGGCGCGTGGATGCCATCATCTTCCTCCCCAGACACTCTTCCACCGGACTATCCCACCTCCCACCTCCACCCCTCCCACTTCCCCATCCCTCTGCCTCTTCCCCATGCTGCATCCATCCATCCGCACACTCATCCATCTGTCCATCCATCCCAGCCATTATCCACTCTTCCCAGCCATTATCCACCATCCATCATCCATTTTCCTATCCATCCCTCTTTCATTTTTCTGTCCACCCACCCATTCATTCTTTTTTTTGTCTTTTGTCTTTTTTTTTTTTTTTCTGGAAAAGTTTTGCTGCAAGCTAACATCTGTTGCCAATCTTCCTTTCCTTTTTTTTTTCCTTCTCCAAAGCCCCAGTACATGGTTGTATGCTCCAGTGGTAAGTCCTTCTGGTGCTTCTATGTGACCCACCATCACAGCATGGCTACTGACAGACAAGTGGTGTGGTTCTGCACCGGGGAACCCAACCAGGGCCACCAAAGCGGAGGTGCAGAACTTTAACCACTAGGCCCTCAGGGCTGGCTCTCCGTCCATTCCACAGAATCAGAAAACTCCAGCTGAGTTCCGTGCATTGATTGAGCATCTAATCATGTGGCAGGCAGGCCCTGTGCTGGGTGTGGGGTCCATGTGGTCCCTGCCCCCATGGGCTCCCGGTGAAAAGTGTGAGCTGCTCACATGGGGAGGGTCCCTGGCACTGGGCTTCTTCACTTAGGGGAGTAGGCAAGGGACGGACATGGCAGGGATGGTGTGAAAGGCCACCAGCCCACCTGCCCAGTCAGAACCGGCTGCTTCTAAGGGGCACTTCTGCAGGATTCCCACGTGGTAAGGCTCAATTAGCGTATTAAAACGAATGCGTGAGGGCGTGAACGCCTGTGGCCCCAAGTCACATCACTGGCCATGGGCCTAAAACTGGATGCCCCTCCTCAGAGGCATGTCCTCTTGAGCCTCGGAGAGGGGTGGTCTGAATGGGGGGCCCAGAAAGTGGGGTTCGAACAATCGAGTGTTGAAGACAGGGATGCAGTCTCGGGCAATGCGTGGGCTTCCATGTAAGGCTCTGGCCTCAGTTCGTCCCTCCAGAGAAGCAGTTCTCGGACCATTGCACAAAGGCCTCAGCCACGCTCTTAGTTATTTGGAATTTTTTATGCTGATTTCCTTGCATATAACATTCGGATGTAGTTCTCATTGCTTTTCTTTTCATTTTCATTTTCTTTCATTCTTTGCTTCATTTTTTTTTTTTGAGAATTTATTTTTTTCCTTTTGCTCCCCAAAGCCCCCCAGTACGTAGTTGTATATTCTTCGTTGTGGGTCCTTCTAGTTGTGGCATGTGGGACGCTGCCTCAGTGTGGTATGATGAGCAGTGCCATGTCTGCACCCAGGATTCAAACCAACGAAACACTGGGCCGCCTGCAGCAGAGCACACAAACTTAACCACTCGGCCACAGGGCCAGCCCCTCTTTGCTTCATTTTTTTAAAAAAAATCATTTTATTTTGAAATAGTTATAGGCTTACAGGAATTTGTAAAAATAATACAAAGAATCCTTCACACTCTTAAAAAGTATTGAGGGCCCCAGAGAGCTTTTGTGGACTACGTCTATCGATCCTATCACATTAGAAATAAAAGCTGAGGGGGCCGCCCCGTGGCCGAGTGGTTAAGTTCACGCGCTCCGCTTCAGCGGCCCAGGGTTTCACTGGTTCGGATCCTGGGCACGGACCTAGCAAGGCTCATCAGGCATGCTGAAGCGGTGTCCCACGTAGCACAACCAGAGGCGCTCACAACTAGCATATACAGCTGTGTACTGGGGGGCTTTGGGGAGAAGAAGAAGGAAAAAAAAAGAAATAGAAGCTGAAATTTTTAAAATATTAATTCGTTTAAAAAGATATTAAAGACATTACATGTTAATGTAAGTAACATTTTTACTTACGAAAAATATTTTGCAAAGCAAAAATTTTTCAAAAGAGTGGCATTGGTTTACGTTTTTGCAAATCTCTTTAATGTCTGGTTTTACAGAAGATAGACAGATTCTCTTGGCCATTTCTGCATTTAGTCCGTAATGTGTTGTTTTGATTGAAATTAGGAAGAAAACTTGGCCTCACAGATGTACCGCTGGAAGAGAGAGGAATATTTTAATAGCCTTTTCAGATGGTTGGAGACATTCTTTACTGCATCAAAGCTCAACAAATGATAGTTTCTTGAAAGATCCATGTGATGGGGAATCTGAAACTGTAGCAATGAGATTTTCATGCGTTAAAATCCACCCATCCATCTTGTGCTTTGAGTAGATCCTTTTCCCACGCACCATTGTGCAGCATCACACATTGGTCACTTGAAAAACATTGTTTCATTGAGTTATACAGACCTGCCAAATGCTGATACGTTTCATTATAAAATATCGAAACATCCCGTTTGTCAACATCAGCACTGCTCACATCAGAAGTATTAAGCTGTCGAGCTCAGTGTCACATACAAGTTCTCCATAATTCTAATTTTTGCTGCAAAGCTTGAGTTTTATCATTAGCAACAAGTACTCAGATTTCCTTGAAGTGACAGGGTCACTTCATTCATTTTTGTGAAACTGTCAGCCAAAATCCCATTCTGAAGGACCGCATTTTGTCTGTCAGCCCTTCTTTCAAGTATAAACGATGTTCTATGAAAAAAGCAGCTAGTTCAGCACAGAACTCATTTGGAATATGGCAGAATTGCTTTGTGTTTACTTAACGTTTTGTACTCAAGTGTTGAGATTTAACAGCAGTAATCATTTTTACTGCTTCGTTAAGACCGTTCTTAAGAGAAACTGGCGTCGTGCAAGGAGAGCACAGTGGTTGTGAGTCCTTCGATGCCTCTGCCCCGTTATTGCCAAGGTGCCAGCCCTTTCACCCATCATTGCTTTTGCATATTCAGTGTGAACGTCAATGTAGTGAAAAAGGCAAATAATGGCTAAATATCCTCACAAAAAAATGTTTTCACTCAGAGTTCCCCTGAAAGGGTCTTGGGGACCCCTGGAGGTCTACATTTTGGAAACCGTTCCTCACCCAACCATCACGGTTTCTCAAGCTCAGCCCTATAGACGCGTGGCTGGCTGCCCCGTGCATCATAGGATGTTTAGCGCCATCCCTGGCCTCTACCTGTTAGATGCCAGAACCCCCTCACCCAACCTGCCAGCTGTGACGACCAAAAATACCTCCAGATATTGCCAACTGCTCCCAGAGGACAGAATCACCCCTGGCTTTTGTGGATCTCATCCGTCTCCTGCTCTGGATCTTAAGTGGCAACTAAGCTTTTTTTTTCTTTGTTTTTTTGAGGAAGATTAGCCCTGAGCTAACATCTGCTGCCAATCCTCCTCTTTTTGCTGAGGAAGACTGGCCCTATGCTCACATCCATGCCCATCTTCCTCCACTTTATATGTGGGACGCCTACCACAGCATGGACTGCCAAGCAGTGCCATGTCCGCACCCGGGATCCAAACTGGCAAACCCCGGGCTGCTGAAACAGAGCATGCACACTCAACCACTAAGCAACTGGGCCAGGCCCAGATGGCAACTAAGTTGCATCTCAGGCCCACAATGCTGTGCTGGGAGGGATTTAAGGACCACATCTAGTTTCAGCTGGATGCTGTATCAAGATTGATTAGCAATGTCTGCCATGAGTGCAGGAGAGAAAGGGTTCTGTGTGCTGGATGGATTAGTGATGTCTGCTACAGATGCAGAAAGAGAAATGTAGGTACAGCTTGTCAGGATTCGTCTGCAGTGTCTGTCTTAGATGCAGGCCATTTGGGACCCCTGGGGCTCTGTCTTCCGACTGGGCTTGCCAAGGCTCCCTCTCATGGGCTCCTGTCCCCACAGGTGTTCATTGAGGACGTCAGCAGGGAGTTTGTGGAGGAGTTCATCTGGCCCGCCATCCAGTCCAGTGCCCTCTATGAGGACCGCTACCTCCTGGGCACGTCTCTTGCCAGGCCCTGCATCGCCCGCAAACAGGTGGAAATCGCCCAGCGGGAAGGAGCCAAGTATGTGTCCCACGGCGCCACGGGAAAGGTAAGGCGGAGGACGGACGGCGCTGGGGCTGGCTGGGCAGAGGGAGGAGGGGGCAGAGGCACCTGGGACGGGGACACAGGCTCCTGGACGACGGACGGCCGTCGAGCGCTTGTAGGTTTTTCCCTAGAGCAATCAGGCGTGCGGCCGCCTGTCCAGCAGTAGAAGTGGTGAGTGTCAGGAGGACAGCCACGCCCCGAGCCCCATGTGCTGGGAGTCCACTGGGCGTGTTCCACGTGCCGTGGGAGCCACGTCACCCCATTTGGCAAACTTGATCCCGAGGCTTGGGGACATTGCCACTGGCCAAGGTCACAGAGCGCATGTCACCATGTGATGTACTGGGAAGGGTCGGAAACCCCGAGTTAGCGGAGCGGGTTTTGAATCCCAGCTCTGCCGGGTCCTACCTACCCGTGTGCCCTTGGGTGAGGCCCTTCTGCTTCCTAAGCCTCAGTTTCTTCATTTGTGAAATGGGGGTAACACCCAATTAGGGCTGTTATAACAAAGTGCCACAGACGGGGCAGCTGAAACGCCAGGAACGTGTTGTCTCACGGTTCTGGAGCCGGAAGTGCAGAATCAAGGGGTCAGCAGGGCCGGGCCCCCTCCGAAGGTTCTGGGGAGGAGCGCCCAGCCCCACCCCGGCTCGGGCAGCTCAGGCCTGTGGCTCGTCACTGTGTCGCTCGAGCCTCCTTCTTCTCGTGGCTGTCCTCTCCCTGTGCATCTTCACACCGGCTTCCCTCTGTGTGTGTCTGCTTCTCAGTCCAGATTTCTGCTTTTTAGAGGGACCCCATTCACATTGGATGAGGACCCCCCGATGGCCTCGTCTTAACCTGGTGGCCTCTGTAAAGACCCTATTGCGATAAGATCGCATTCTGAGACCCCGGGAGCCAGGGCTTCAATTTGTCTTTTTGGGGGACACAGGTCAGCCTATGACCCACCCCTGCTTCCGGCCCTTGTGTGTGCCATTGCACGCTGACGGAGGACCCTGTGGGCTGTGAGGCAGGACAGCCCTCAGCACGCTGTCCTGAGGTGGCAGTGCCCAAGAAACAAGATCCTAACAATGTTGACAACTGTCAAGCGATGTTATTATAAAGAATCTCAGTCGTGAGCTCTCAGAGGCAGTGGCCACCACACCAATAGCCTGATCCAGGAGTCGGCTGCTTGACAACCGCACAGTCAGCAGACTCTGAACCTCCCCAGGGATGGGGAGCTCACTACCTTGCCAGCACACATGTGCTAACCTGACCCCGGCCCCCTGCCCTGGGCTGGTTGAGGCAGTGGTTGGGGGAACAGGTCCTGGTTCACTATGACATAGGGACACTCACAGCTGAGATTATGATGGAGGAGATGTGATTTGAGGGTGGCCTTGCAAACAGCCACTCCACCAGAATGGCCGTGGCTCCTGCCTTTGAAAGTTCGCACGTTCGTTCGTTCGCTTGGGCACTGGGTGTCTGTAAAAGGTGGGGGACATGCTGGGTGCGGCAGCGGTGTCGAACTTCGTGGGCCCCTTCTCCTGCCCTCGGGGAGCCTGCGTCCTAGCAAGAGAGAGGAGAATGGACGCATGATAAAGCGGCCGGAGGGGGCCACACCAGGGGAGCCGTGGGGCCAGTGGGCAAGGGGCTGAGGGAAGGCTCTCTTAGAGCACGTCCCTAAAGGATGAGTATCGGTGAATGAATAACGAGACACAGGAAGAGTGTGCCAGGCAGAGGGAACAGCCTATACAAAGGCCTAGAGACTAGAGGCCTGTCTTGGAGCCTGGAGCAGGAGTTGTAGCCATGAGAGAAGCATTTGGTCAAGGCTGGGCCGTGGCCGCACTATGGGATTTGGCTTCGTCCTGAGGGCAATAAACCAGGAGGCATGGGACTGCCCCAGGCTGGATGGGGGGTGGCCAGCGACTCCCCCATTGGGATACTCGGGTTGTTCTGGACTGAATGGTGGGCTTCTGTGGAAGGAGGGCACTGGGAGTGTGTCTTGCTCACACAGGCCCCAGTGTTCACGAATGCCCCGGTCGTGGGCACGTTTTGAATAGGATGGTGAGACATCAGATGAGGCATGGGCGCCCTGGGCTGTGGGACGGGCATGTGCAGGGTGCCTTCCACTCGAGGGTGGTGGGCGAGGCTGCAGGAGAACCCAAAGGTTTGGGACTCGGGGCTTGGGGCCATACATCCCTGCTCCCCACCTTCCCGCTGGGTGACTTCACCCCCGGGAGTCTCCATCTCCCCTCTGTCGAATGGGGATGTGATAGAACCAGCTCATGGGGCGGTCAGGAGCAATGAGCCGGATAATTCCAGGAAAGTGCTCAGCACGGGCCTGGCACGTAGAGAACAGTCAATGGAAGGGCAGTGCCCTAAGCGGACGGTTATCGGACCTCCCTGGGGGCCCCTGCAGGCAGGGGCAGGTCAGTGAGAACATGTGACCGCAGAATAAAGGAGCTTCCCAGCCATCTCATTGTCCATGGTGAAATGAGCTGGGCAGTGAGCTCCCTGTTCCAGGAGGTAGTCAAGCCAAGGCCAGGAGATCAGGATTCTGGAAGGGCTCCTATCTGGAGAAGCTCCCTCCAACAGTACCATCAGGGCTGAGGAGAGGTGGCATTCAGGGCCGATGGAGTGAATGGGCGGGTGGGGGGGGGGGCGGGGTCTGGCTCTGGCTTGGACAGTCCAGGGAGAGAGGCCAGAGCCGCCGGCAGCTGTGTGCGTTGCTCCATTTGGCCACCAGAGGGCACCAGAGGCTTGGATTTGAGGCCTGTGGGGCTGACCCTGGGGAGTAGCCGCTGGAGGCGGCGTCTGCCCAGGGTCCTCTGTTCCTCACTCTGGGCCTGCAAGGCTTTGGTTCTGAGAAGAGCACCCTCTGCAGCCATGCTGTGGCCCCTGGGACTTGGGGATGTCCCTGCAGTTCACGTTCAGTGTCCAGAAGAGGGACACTCAGACTTGAAACATCTCTGGGGCCTTGAAGACAAGCGGTGGGCAGGCCCCAGGGGTCAGGGATGAGGATGGGTGCGAGGGCCCCAGTGCTACCCTCGGCCCTCTTCTGGGGGTTGATGGGCAAGGTGTACGCCTATGCCTCAGTTTCCTCTTATTTACAGAAGCTGAAGCCTCCAAGAGCCTCCGGAGATAATTTCCTAGAACGTGGTGGGGGGCACAGGGGAGTACGAGGAAGGCCCAGGGTGGCGTCCAGAGAAATGCAAAGTTTGAGGCAGTAGGGAGGGACTGGCTGCCTGCAGGGGCTCGTGGTCTGGTTGGCTTGGGGCGGGCATCAGTGACTACGTATCAGGAGGTGGGCGTCCGGATCGAGGGAGGCCGTGTGGTCCCAGGAGGCAGAACTAGGTTCATGTGGGGTGGGCCCAGGATGCTGGCAACCCCAGGGGCAGATCCCAGGAGCACCCTTGGCAGAACTTTCTGCAAGGAGTCCGCAATGAAGAGGAAGCTGGGGTGCACGCAGACTGCAGGGGGTCCTACAGACACGGAGGAGGTCCCACACGCCGGTCCTGAGGTCCTGGCCACTTGGATAACTCAGCCGCTGGGTTTTCTCAGCTTCTGGCTCCTGAGGAGGGCAATGGAGAGAAGCAAGATCTCGGGGGTCCTTGTTCCAGCCTCACAGGTGTCGCCTTCATGCATCCATTCACTCGCTCCATGCACTGAGTGTTCACCCAGCACTGGCTCAGATGCGGGTACAGGACAGGCTTGGAGAGGCACTCGGGGACAGTGATGCTGAGACATCTGGGAGAGCCAGAGTTAGCAGTGACACGAAGACGGAAGGGCACCCCAGGCTGCAGGAGCAGCCCGTGCAAAAGCCTGGGGGCGAGAGGCAACTGCTCTCCCAGGGCCCAGCGAGGGCATCTCCTCTGCAGAGAAGAGCTGGGCTCCACCCCTCCACGTCCCCACCAGAGGGCTGTGCAGAAGCTGGGTGTCCCTTCCAGGGCCTCCTCCCTCCCCCGCAGCTTCGGAAGAGGGGCCTGGAAACATGAGCCCGAGACTCCGGCAGGGGTGCAGGGGGCAGGAGTTTTGTAAATGGCGCCATCTGTATGGCGAGCCGGGAAGCAGATGGGAGCAATCCCGGCGGACACTGCGCCCACGCTCACCCGCACCTGCGTGTGTATCAGCACGTGGATGTGTGTGTGACAGCCATGGTCCTCCGCCCTGGCCAGGGAGCTGCCAGGCGCTGCCCCGGGGTTGAGGAGGGAATGGCTGCGTGGGCCGCGGCCCTTGTCTGAGACAGAGCTGGAAGCAAGGGAGCCTGCGTGTTTGGCTTCTGCGAGGGTCTCTGGCTGGAGAGCAGATGGGTGTCCCCATGCGGGTCCGGGTGGGTAGACACCAGCTTGGTGCTCCTGTCCAAGGACACACAAGCCGCCATTGTCCTGGGGAAACATGAAGCCGTGGGGCCAAAATCGCCAGGGCATGCAACACCACGTGCTTTACAAATGTAAAATGAGTCTGCTTTGTATTTTAACTGCCACTGTTCCCGGAACTGTGCTGGCCATGGGTCCTCGGGCAATTGTTACCACCCCGCGCCTCAGTTTCCCCATCCGTAAGATGGGGACAATAATAGCCTAAGGGGGTTGCTGTAAGGCTGCAGCTCGCTGTGTAGGAAGCTCAGATGAGTCACCTGAATGTGAGCCATTAGGATGGGAGTGTTGCCTTCTGGCTGTGTGACCCTGGGCAAGTGACTTCACCTCTCTGAGCCTCGCTTTCCTCATCTGTAAAATAGTGTTAAAAACCCCACTGGCTCCAGGTGGCTCTCCCGGGTGACAGCCAGCGCACAGTAGGTGCTCATTAAAGGGACTGAAGGGAGGGGGGGGCCGGTCTGGCACAGCTCGTGGCCCCGGGAGACGTTGGAGAACAGCTTCAGCCCCTCAGCTCCTGGCTCTGCCGAGAGGGGCTGAAACCTGTCTTTCTGCGTCGCCTGACAAGACTCTGGAAAATGACATGTTACTCCCGCCGCTGCCGGGCCGCGCCGTGCAGTTTTCACAGTAGGCGGAAGGTCCCTCTGTTATTTCCACAGCGCTCCCGGCTCCCTCCGCCGCCCAGCTGATGGGAGGCAGGCAGGACGTCGCCGCCATTGTCTCCTGGCCCAAGCTGGGCTGGCCGAGGCCTGAGCGGGGGTGGCCTCCTCCCCTCCCCATCGGCGGCTCCCTGGAGCGCCAGGCGAGTGTCCATCTTACAGCAGAGGACACAGGCTCAGCATCAGGGCCGCCTGCCGCCTGCACAAGGGCGATGCGGGCAGCGGGGCGTACCAGGCCAGCTCTGTGCCCTTGAACGAATGAGTCCCTTTCCCTGTCTGGGCCTCAGTTTACCTGTCTGTGCAGAGAGGAGCCGAGGAGCAAAGGGACCCGAGTGGTCACCTGTATCCACCCCCTCTCCCAACCAGTCACTATAAAGATGGGGAAACTGAGGCTCGGGGAGGAGACAACAGTCCCAGTGTTATGGACCTAGGAGGTCAAAGCACAGGAACTTGATCTCTGGGTCGGGGTGAGGAGGCCAGGCATTGGGGCCTTCAGGAAGAGGCTGTGGTGTGCGTAGCTCGGGGGCTTCCTGGAGAAGGAGTCTCAGCGGGGCCAGGCCCCACCCTGCACACGTGTGCCCCCCCGAAGTGTGCATGTATGTGATGAGGTGTGTGCACACCCCGAATGTTCCCAGGCATGTGCACCCTGCACCCCACCACACGCATGCTCACATACCAGTGCACACACACGAGTCACCGCATTCACAAGTCCGCACACGCCGGACTCACGGGCGTCCTGTCCTGCACGCCTGCGCACCCACCCAGCTCGGCTCCGTCCTCCGAGTCCTGGGTTCGAGTTCTGACCACACTTTCAGGGCAGGAGCTAGTGTTTCCTCTCCAAGAAAGCCCAGTTCTCATCTTTAAAACTGGCTGATAATAGCACCCACCTGAGGAAGTCGTGAGGTTGGAGGTGAGTGAGAAGAGAACCATCCAGGGGCCTGGCTCAGCAGCCCTCAGGCTTCCTGTCAAAGGCCACAGGGCACTGCCCCTGCCCCACCCCCACCCCATTCATGCCTCCTGACCACCCGGATTCCATGTTTCAGGGGAACGACCAGATCCGATTTGAGCTCACCTGCTACTCGCTGGCCCCCCAGATTAAGGTAAGATGTTGCTCCTCCCCTCGGGGTGGGGGCTGGGGGCCGCAGTTCCTGGGAGGCGGGCCACAGGGTTCTGCGGGCAGGGACCTCGTGCTCCTGCATCTTCTCTGGTGGGTGGTGGCCCTTTCCATAGAGAGCTGCCGTCGCCCACGCCGACTGCAGGGGCACCACCCTCTCTCCCTGACCGTTTGTCCTTCCCAGGGGTGCTGCCCAGGCACCTGGGTAGGCCGGGGAGGTGATAGAAAGACGTGGCTGCTCTTCAGCCCGTGTCCTTGGCGTCCCCAGGCCTGGCTTCCTGGGTGCGGGTGGGAACAGTTCTGGGACATGGTCGGCTGCTGTCTGGGCTGCTCATAGCCTTCCCAGCCCTGGTCATGGCGACCCAGCTAAGGCCCTGGCTCCTCGCCGGCTGCCTGAGCCCAGACCCCCTGGCGTCTTGGATCCTTTCCTGGGAGGGGAGTCACAGGATCTTGGGGGAATCCACCTCCTCTGGCCGTAGCACGCCCCTCAGGCATGAGGCCCTCATCAGTTCCGTTCAGCCTGCATCTAGTGGCCCTGCCCCCTCCAGCCTACCCTTGGACCTGGGCCTGTGTCGGTCCATCCCTTCGTCCAACCCTTCACTCATTCGTTCATTCAGTATTTACGGAGTGCGTGCTCAGCGCGGGCCTCCGGGCTCCAGGCAGACAGTGCACAGGCCGAGCAGTGGAAACATAATGCGCGCCACTAACGTGAGCCCCATGGGCAATTAACATTTTTCTAGTGGCCGCGTAAAAAACAAGATAAAAAGCAACAGGTGACATCAGTTTAATAATACAGTTTACGGAATCTAGGCATCCAAAAGGGTGTCATTCAACATGTCATTGATGTAAAAAAGTTATTAAGATGTTTCACTTTTCTTTTTGTACCGAGTCTTCGAGGTCCAGTTTCTGCTTTACACCAGCACATCCAGTTAGGACCAGCCACGTGTCACTGTGGCTCCTGGCTGCCACTGGACAGCACAGGTGTCGGTCTGAGCTCCTTTGAGGCCACTTTGGGTGAAACCACAGAAGATGTGCCCCGTCCCAAGCCCCCAGGGGGCTCTAAGGGGTTCCATTTTTTTTCTTTTAAGTGGAATATCTTTGTCTGTCCCTTTAACCAGCCAACAGCTGTTTGCAGGGTCCGAGTGGCCTGGAGGTGAGCTGTAATGAGCTCTAATGATCTATTTTGACCCCAAACACCGGGGGCTGAGAAGCCCTCAGGCAGTGGCTGCCTCTTGACTTGCTGCAGGCCGGTGGGCATGGGGACCCTCCCCCAACCTGTGCTCCCACAGCAGCTTGGGGGGCCAGAGTGTCCGGCGTCTGGGTCTTTGTCTGCGGAGGCGACGCCCAGGGGCTGGCATGGGGTGGGGGCAGAGCCCAAGCTGGTGTCTGGGAGCTGGGATGAGGCCAGAGGGTGGTCCTGGTGCTCTGGTCGGGGGCTGCTCACTTGGGGCTAGGGAACCCCTTCTCCCCGCCTGACCCCCATTCTGGGCTCCACAGCCCAGAAATCAGACTGGCTTTTCCATCTGGAGGACACTCACACCCTCTTGGTGGCTCTTCTTGGGCACATGTTCCTGGCACCCCCAGGCTGGTGGGCCCCTGGTGGAATGAGCTCGGTCCCCCAAGTCAGACTCCAGCTCCCCCCGACTCCTCTCCCTTCGCCACCCAGAGCAGCTCTCAGGTGTGGAAGGAAGGGGAGCAGGAGAAGTTGGGGGGGCGTGTATATCCTCTCCGGGCCTCCCTATCCTGGAGCAGGGCCAGACCGGGCGACTGCAGCCCCACCACCCTCCCTTACTCCCCAGGGGTGTCCTGGCCCTCCAGCCAGGGTGCTAGCAAGGACCTTGAGGGCTGTCTAGGTCAAACCCTCAGGTCTCAATTGGGAAGACTGAGGCCCAGAGAGGCAGGGACCTGCCCGGGGCACAAGGCCGTTCTGCCATGGAGCTTGGGCCTGTCCACAGCCACCCCCAGTGTGGCAGACCCCACTCTTCCCCTCCCTAATGGGGTCCCCTGCCCACCCCCCGTGGACTGCATCTCCTCTGGGGACACAACAGGAGGCCTCCCAGGTGCATACCAGAGCCCCAAGCCCCTTAACAGAGAGGCCAGCTCTGTAGTTTAAGGGCCAAACGAAGCCAGCAGCTGGGCCCTCGCGGTTCTGACTCTGTGCCCCTGTGCAGGTCATCGCTCCCTGGAGGATGCCCGAGTTCTACAACCGGTTCCAGGGCCGCAACGATCTGATGGAGTATGCAAAGGTAGGGCCGTCTCCACCGCCATCCGGCCCTTGCCTCCTGCCCTCCCAGCACATCCCTCCCTGGGCACTACCTTAGCCAGTGTGGCGAGGCCAGGACTGAGCCGCAAGCCTGGGGAACTGACTCTCTGCCCGGGCTGCCCTCCGTGGCACCTGTCCCCTGAGCCAGCCCCACAGAGGTGTGGTCCCTGCCTGAGCTGGGCCTCTCCAAGGGGAGTCCCCAGTCCGTCAAGCCAGAGGGCACCGGGCCCCCCGTGCCTCCCGTTCTCCTGCCACCTCTGCTGTGTGTCACTCGGGATGGCCGGGGGTGTGAGCGAGGCCATTCTCTGCCCCTCAACTACCTGGCAGCTAATCGTCCCCAGTGCTTTCCCGGGAACAGGTAGGCGCTCCGAGGGGCAGGGGCAGACAAAGGCCTTTGTGGCGCCAGCCCTTTTGAAGTACAAGTTGCAAGAAAACATATTAGAAGTTTTGCATCAAGATCCTTAGCCGCGCCCCAGGGTACCTTTCTTTTTAGCGACTCGATGGCAGCCCTTGACAAACAGCTTCAATCAATCAGATGGGGAAAAGCAACGCGGTGCACACACCAGAAAATTGCTCAGGTTTTTAAATAGCAGTCGCCAGGGCTGGCTGCGAGCTCTTGCTGCTGCCGCCGAGGTGCCGCGTGGCGGGGGGACGCCGCGGGGACCCAGCCCTGCCCCTGCCGCCAGCATCCCATTAAGACCTGGAGCGCTTGAGGAAAGATCTCCTCCACCATCTGTTGTTTTATTATTAAGAGGGGAGTTTACAAGAGCAAGCCCATATGTTGCCAAACAAATTCTCAAATAGCGGAGCTATTAAGGGAACTGGCTTGGCGAGGCTTTTTCCCACTTCGTCTCCTTGATACGGAAGATGAAGCACGTTTCGTCTTTAAGAATAAGGAACCGGAGCCCCCGCCCCGTCTGCATTCCCGCCGCCCTGCGTTTCCGTGAACCGGCGACAAGCTGCTCCTGGCTTTCCCGGCGCCCAGGAGCTTCAGGAGTGTTGTTGTCCCTGCTTCCCAGATTTGGGGAGAAGTTGATTCACTCAGCTTCCATCTCCAATAACCTTTTGAACAGGAAGGTTTGCCCAGGAAGGATGGGCCTGGCCTGGGCCCCTCCGCCGCCCGCCGTCTCTCGGAGGCTGGTGTCGGCGCTGCGTGCCGGGACATCGGCCCTTTCTAGGAGGGAGGCAGGTTTTCTGCACCCAGGAAATGACTAGAATAACTGAGCAGCCACGAGGCTTTGTCCAAAATTCAGAGGCAGGCACGATCGGATTCAGCTGAGACAAAAATCAGTGGGGCTTGAGAATTCTGCTTTCAAGACCTGGAAGTCACCACGGCCGAAAGGTGCCGTAGGAGGCGCGTGAAAACATGAATTCACTTCACTTTCCATCTCCCCCGGAGTCCATCACCCAAGGGAAAAACATTGAGGACCACCCCATCCTTATCTTGCCACCAGAATTAATTTTTTTTTAAAGCCAGCCTACAAGGTCAGGAGCTGGAAAGCAGGGCAGTGTCCTGTCTGCACATTGAAGGTGCTTGAGTTTCCCCTGGGGGCGGGGGGTGGTGGTGGGGGGACGACACATCTCTCTGGTCAGGGACTGTCACTATTTTTGGCGTTTGTGTGCATCTCCCTGCCGAGCAGGGGCTGCCGTCCTGTTCCTCTTCCTTCCTTCCCTCCCCTTCTCCTCTCCTTGCTTGGACGGAGGCCCAGTGGGAAAGACAGAGGCGAGAGTGTTTCCACCCCAGTCCCCAGAACAAGGCTCCAGGGAACCTGTCCGCCGGTTCTCGCTGCCCCCAGCCTGGGGATTCCAGCCCGTCTCACACGGGGCCCTGGTCCCCACACCTGGCCCGCTCTACCTGGAGAGAGCATAGGGCGAGCGTGTGGATTTGACTTTGGGCAACTTTAGGGGGACAAGTGGCTCCCCCAACGTGGAGCAGCCTCTAAAGGAGGTGCTCGCGTTTGCCTGTGTGGTTTAAATTGAAGACTCCACAAATTCTAGAGTAGATGTGAGCTGTTACTTTCAAAACGAGTCTTCTGGTAAAGGTTGGAAAAAACCCAGAGAGTTTTAGCCTAATTTACTTTGAAATAAATAAAGTGGTGATGAAGGAAACACGGCACCTCCCTGGAGGAGGCCTCTAGAAGCTTGCAGTCGTGGGAACTAGAGAAGAGCCCCATCAGGAGAGATGGGGAAGATGCCAGGGGAGGCTCGGACCAAAAGGGGGCCTGGGAGGCAGAGCATCTGATCTCGCTGGCTTAAAGGGACTGGGCTGGGCCACTCGGCTGCCTTCTATGCCCGGTAAGCAGAGGATGGGAAGGCAAAACACAGTGCATGTGCTGGACTCCAACCAGGTGTCAGCCAGGGCAGCACGGGGCCACGAAGGGAGCCAGCCTCCTCTCCAGTCCGAAAGGCTGAGTGAGCTAGGCCTTCAGAGTCCCCAGGAAGCTTTCAGGCCCAGGGTCTCTGTGGGGAGGGGTTTTCTCCTTGAACGATGGATGGATCATTTGGAAGCAAAACGTAATCAGAACCAGTGGGGAGGACAGGCCGTCTTCCCGGGTTGTTCCCTTTCAGGGTTGCAGAGGGATGTGTGTGCTGATGGTGCTAGGCAGGAGGAGACGGGTGGCTTCCAGAAAGTACCGTGAGCTAGAAGCACTCATGGGCGTCTCTCCTTTCCTTGGGTCGACATGAAGCACCCATGTGGGCGCAGACACCTTGGTTGAGATCCGCGGTGGAAGTTCCATCCACTCCAGCCCCCGGTTCATAGGGTCACAGCTGGGACCAGCCGGTGGTGCTGGGAGACCCTCGGAACACTGCCTGCACTCTAAGTGCTTCAGTGGCCCTTGAAGGGTAGACTGAGGATCTTCTGGAAGGAACCTCCAGGGTCAGCATCTGGTCTGTGACATCTCAGACGCGTGATCTGGTAGTTTCCGCAGGGGCACGTCCAGCGCTGCGGCCCTCGCTCCCTCCCCGGTCAGCCTGGGCAAGAGGGAGGAGACCAGGGTGGTCCAGGGGCTTGACTGCACGGGGGCCAGAGTTTGGGGATGTCTGCGACCTTGAAAGAAAACCAAGGCAGCTGGTCCTGACCCTCGCCTCTCCTTCAAGCTGCCTCACGCCTGCCCTGTGTCGCCTCTTGCCTGCAGCAACATGGAATCCCCATCCCGGTCACTCCCAAGAACCCCTGGAGCATGGATGAGAACCTCATGCACATCAGGTAAGACACGGCCCACCTGTCCACCGCTCTGTCCGTCAGTGAGCACCTGCCTGTGCCAGGCTGGGCTATCATTTTAACCTGACGCGCGTGGTCCCTGCCCTCACAGAGCCTGGGGGGGGGGGGCCTCGGGGAGGACAGACCACTTCTTCCCCAGCTCATTGCAGCTCTGCTGAGTGCCAGGGCGGGGGTGGGAGGGGTGGAGACAATGGACACCTGGCCTGGGCTGGGCTATCAGGGAAGACATCCCGGAGGAAGTGGCATTTGTGGTTAAAACTGCAAGGATGAAGAGGGATAGGCAGGGTGCAGAAAGAGCATTTAAAGCAGAGGCACAGCATGTGCAAAGGCCACCCAGATGGAGAGCTCCGAGACTGTGCCCCAGAAGACCAAAGGGAGCATCCAGGCTTTTCCATGCAACCTGCAGCTCCTGCAGCCAACTGGGTTGGGCCCAGAATGTTCCAGGCAGGGTTGGCAGCAGTTGCTTTTGCCGAGAGTAAAGGACAGACCGGACTTGTGTTGGGGGTGAGGATGTGCGTGGCGTAGCTGTGTCCCTCTGCCCTCCCCGACTGACCCCGTCTTCCCTCTCCCTCTGCAGCTACGAGGCTGGAATCCTGGAGAACCCCAAGGTAACCCCCCCTTTCCTGCGAGCCACTCTCTTCGGGGATAGCCGCTCCGTGCCGATGCCCTCTGATGTGTTTGTAGCCTAATTTGAAATTTCATGGGGGGCTGGGCGTGGGGCTAGGGCCGGCCCTGCCTGTGTTCCCCGACCCTCTGCACCGGCCCCCCCCTCCGCCAGCCCCTCCACACTGCCTTTTAAGATCCACCCCCCCTTCCCTGGAGCTCGTTTTCTAATTGCCACCGGGATGAATGGGGGAAGGAAATATTTCAGGGCAGCAGAGAGCGAGCGGTTGGGAGACAATAAAGGAGCAATTAGGCAGATGAGGCGCTCGCGGGAGGGCCCAGCCTGTGCCCACCAGCTCTCAGGCCGCGCTGCCGCCAGGGGAGGGGGAGGTGGCACAGATTCGAGCCTCAGGACCCATTTGTCTGATTTGTGCTCCGCGGCCGCCCTGATCCCTGTCGCCAGCCTCCCAGGCTGGCTGGGCTGGGCCTTGCCCCATTTGAAGTTTAGGATTTCTCTCCCTGGGGGGTTTCCCTTTGTATCTGCCCCTGCCCACCGCGGGAGATGGGGGAGGCAGGGTGAAATCTATCCTGGGAAGAGAGAAATCTCTTTGTCCCTGAGGGAATGTGTCTCCGTTCCCTGGCTCAGCCCCATACCCACGCAGGCGGGGCGGCTGGTTTGGGGGTGGGGTGGGCTGCCTGGCTGCCGCTGGGGTAGAAGGGTGCTGGGGTGCACTCGGGCAGCTGGGCCTGGAGATCCAAGAGGGCCAGCTGAAGGGGAGGATGCCTGGGTGGCTTGGGGAAGGTGGGGAGAGCTAGAGCCCTGCCCGGCGGGCGTCCCAGGATGGCTCCCCGACAGGGACCAAGGCTCCTGGTCATCTTGGCCATAATATAATCCTGGGGCCAGGCCCGGGTTAGCGTTCTCCTGGCTTGTGTTCCGTGGCTCTTGGCTGTGAGAGCCCCAGGGCACCAGCTGCTCAGTGAGTCACCCCATCTCAGGAGCTGGCCCTCCGGCCTCTCTGGTTCCCCCACTGCCCACGCCTGCTCCTCCTCCCCGCTCACCCTGCTGGGCCCAACCGTGTCACTCAAGAGAGCCCACACCCGTGCCGCCTGGGGACTGATGGCCCCATGGGGCTGCTGCCTGCTGGCCACAGGTTTTTCCAGTTCATGCTCTGCTGACCCCACGACACTCAGGCCAGCCACCCCTAATTAGCCAGTCAGTCAGCACCAAGGGGGGCGTGAGAGCAGAGTGGCTTCAAGGCAGCATGTCACCCTGGCCTGCTGGGCCCCGGGCATGCTGGGAAGCCACTCCCCACCCCTTCTCAAGCAGCCTGTGGTGCTCACCTCAGGACTGGGGAGCAGAGCCGAGGCCAGAAGGGAAATCACCCCTCACAGTGCTGGGGCGCAGGTCCTGTGTGACCATGGGACGGTGTCCCTGTCTCTCAGGGCTCTTGTCTAATGAGAGCAGTAGATGGATAAGTATGTGCTAAAGAGCATCTTTTTGAGGATTCTGCCGCCATCAAGGTAGGAAGGTTAATGCTCGGGTCCCAGAGATCGGAAACCTAAGTATGATCCCAACTCTGCTTCTATTGCTGTGCAACCTTGGGCAAGTTGCCCAACCTCTCTGAGCCTCCAATTCCTCATGGAGTGGGAAACCCCAGCACTTCCCTCCTGGAGCATCGAAAGCGCTTGGCCTGTCCCTGGCACAGGGCAAGGCCTCAGTCATGGAGCCGGGGGTCCCGCCCTCCCTTCTCAGGCTGGCTAAGATCCTTTTGGGAGCCAGAGGCCACGGTCCTCTCAGGATCCCTCTCATCAGGCAGGAAAAGCTGGGCTTGCTGTGAGTCGAGCGAGGGGAAACATCACCCCTACGAAGAAGTGTGGGGCCGGGCCAAAGAACCCAAAGTCCAGCTTTGCCAGCCTGCCCTGTGGGCTCCCCCAGGCTAAACTCCGGGACCCTCCCTTGCATCTCTGGATCTGTGTGGGTGGAGATGGGTGGTCCTCCCATCACCACCCTTAGATCCCGGGAACAGAGGAAGCAACAGCCAGGGCCCGGGGGTGCTCCCCTCCACCGCGGAGAAATGCTGCGCCCCAGGCAGCCCCGGCCCCCTGGGGAGGAGCTGGGGAGACACAGCTTACGGCCGTGGTGCCCCCTCCCCCTCTCCAAAAAAAGCCGGAGACCTGCCGCGGGGAGGGTTTGCAGGCAGATGGCGGAGCCATTTTCTGCCTCCGTGAGGGCTGATTGAAGGGCAATGAGGCAGCTAATGCGAAGAAAGATAGAAATTTACTTGCTTTAACTTCATACGGCCCACAGTGAAAGAGTTCATTCAGCCGCCGGCCCGCCATGGCTGATGGATGAATAAACCATTCGCAGCATCGATCATGCCTCTACATCATGGTTTAGTTCATGGGCCATTTGCTTCCAATTTCTCCTTCCCGGCCCTGGTTCATGCTTTCTTTCACCCTCGTCCCCCACCCCCCCCCAGTCCCTCTCTCTCTCTCTCTCTCTTTTTTTTCTTCACTCTCTTCCCCCCCAAACCCCCCCCCCCCAAGATGACATTGGAAGTGAGCCCTCCCGCTGGGGTGGATAAATAGATGGTATTGATACTCAGCAACAAACTATTTGTCATTTGAACTGGGCTTTTAAAGGAGGGAGAGTAAAAAGGCGGGCGGGTGCCACCTTGGAATGCAAAGCAAATGTCACTTGATTTCTATTTAGTTATTTTATTTAATCGGCGCTGTCAGGGTGTCGCAAGCCGCCGACAGCTGCCTCCGACTTCCACGGTGGAGCTGCGGGGCCGCTGTCCTGCGGGGTCTTCCCGCCTCCTCTCTCCTTCCCTGTGCAGACCTTCTGGGGCTCCGTTGAGTGTGACGGGAGGTGACGAGCACCAGATCGAAACCAGATCGGGCACAGCGCAGGTGGACGTGGGAGGGAGGTGGAGCTGGGCCCCCACCTCGGGCCCCCTGGTTTGCGTCCAGCCGGCGCTGGGGGACCAGGGAGGAGCCCCGGGCAGGTGGGGAAGGGGCTTCAGAGATGTGTCGGTCACCTAGAGTCGCAAGCCCCAGTTCCCTCTCCCTGTTGGCTGAGGACGTCCTCGGGTCTGTGCCCGGGGAAGGCAGTGGTTGGCAGGGCCCCACGGGGCCTGGGGAGCGGGCGTTTCTCTGAAACCAGCCCTGATGCCCGCCCCTGTGGCTGGTGATGCTGCCCGTCTCTCATTCCTCATGCTGTTTCCTCATTCCTCGTGCTGTTTCTCAGCCCTCAGGTTACTAAAGTGGCTGGGAAACAGCGGGGGTGATGGAAAGAGCACTGGACAGTGAGTCCAGAGTCTGGGGCTGGCTCCCACAGTGGTGGGGACAGCAGCATGGTTTGGACAAGCTGCTTCTTTGGCCCTGGTTTTCTATCTGGTCCATGGAGGCAGCAGCTGGGGGCCCTTAAGGACCCCACTTTTCCTTGGGTGTTGAGGGTGGTTCTGGGTCCTTGATCCCGCCCCACAAATGGAAGCAGATGAAGGGATGCAGCTGGCCCAAGTCACGCAGCACTTTGGGGGCGGGGGCGGGGCGGGGGGTTGCTGAGCAGTGTTGCTAGAAGGACCGATGGCCGGGTTTGCCCAGGACTAAGGGGTATCTCGGGTTATGGGAACCAGGATGATTGGTCCCCCTAACACGGAGCCAACGGGCAAAGTAACTGCGGGAGAGGGAGCGAGGCTCTTCTGGCAGCCCCACCTCTGCTGGAGGAGCTCTTCTCAGAGGGAGGTGTCACCAGGAGATTCCTAGCTGTCCTTCCCGCCTGCAGGGCAGGGGGCATCTTGCACCTGGCCTTCCGGGCATTTTCTTGGGTGATTTTCACATCCAGTAAAAACATAAAACTGGCCATACACTTAAATTGTAAGATAGTCAAGGGCGGGTATCATTTCCCCCATTTCACAGATGAGGAAACCGAGGCTCAGGGAGGTGGAGCAACTTGCCCAAGGCCTCGCAGCATGAGGGCTTGACTCCTGGCTCTGGGGGTCTTTACCGCCCTCTAAAATCCAACACACATTTGCTGAGGGCCGGGGGCGTGTGGGGGCGGTCCCTGCTGCACAGAACAGGCCCTCGGCCCCAGCCTCTATTTCCTCATCTGTAGATGGGCTAACGGCACTTGACCTTCTTGCCAAACAGAGCTGCTGCAAAGAAGAAGCAGTTGCATATGGAAAGTGATGTGTGAATGTTTGCAGGGCTTTGAAAGCAAAGATTTGAGGGACTGCACGTCCCAGGATGTCAGCAGGTGGACCACACCAGCTGGGCCCCGGATGCCCACAGGACGGACTTGAGCAGTCAGGCCCCTGAGGCCCCGTCCCCACCGTGGCAAGAGTCCAAGCCACAGCCTGTGGGGCGGGGGGGACTGAGCCTCGGGAGGCGGGAGGGAGCCCTGAGAGTCCCAGGCAGCCCACAGCCCCTCCGCCGCTGCGTCAAGACGAGAGGCCCATTTCCCAACACGCCCAGGGAAAAATATACATAAAGGTTGATGTGTTTTCAAATGGGTTTTTGCTCGGCTCCTCTCTTTTCTCCCTGTGAGTATTAACCTCGGGGCCCCCGGGGACGGCTCTGCTCGCCGGAGCACCTGCTGGGGTCACGCGTAGTCATTAGCTTTGCGGTCAGCGCAGAATAAACCCGATTCCCCGCGCCTGCGAGAGCGTGCACGCCCGCTCCCGGCCAGCCCGCCACCGCCGCAGCCTCGCTCCCCCAAAGTCGCCCTTTTCCTGCCTGACTTGCTCCTCTCCCGCTATTCTACCTCCAGCTGTGGGGGCGTCGAAGAAAAAGATGAGATCAAGTTGAGGGGAAAAATTGTCTGATTTCTGGAGCCCTTTGTTTCCCGGGCCCCTGGCAAGCGAGGCTGTGCCGGCCGGTGGTGCGCGCGGCGACCCATGGTTCTGGAGAGGGGTGCGGCGGGAGGTGGGGCACAGGGTGACCAGGGACTGGTGTGGCACGGCTTGGCTCCGGACACCCCATCCTCCACCCCCTTTCTGTCTTTTGTCAGAACCAAGCACCTCCAGGCCTCTACACAAAGACCCAGGACCCGGCCAAAGCCCCCGACAGCCCTGACGTCCTTGAGATCGAGTTCAAGCAAGGTAGGCGCCCACCTCTGAGGCTCCAGGGCGTGGACTCTGGGGCCTCGGCTCCTTTCCCCTCGCCTGGGAGCCGGCGCACCAGCCCTCTGCATCCCTCTCACCTTCCTGGAAGCCAGAGTTCAGTCTGGGGCTTCCAGGGTCCCCAGCGGTCCCCCGTCCCCAGATGGCGTGACCCATGGAAGCCCCCAGGCTTGAGAGGAAAGCACCCTCAGCTGCCCGTCACACGGGCTCATGGGCACCAGGTCCGGAGTGAGAGGATTCCAGTCCCTAAGCAGCAGCTTTGGGAAAGTCACTCCACTTTCTGGGCCTCAGTTTCCTCATCTGTAAACTGGGGATAAAGGGCACCTGTTGCCTGGCGTTTTCATGGTATCGAGCAAGGTCTGTATGGGAAGCATCTCACGCTGCATCCCGGCCCCGAGGAGGGACTCGGTAAATGGCAGGTCTTAGAAAGCTGGCCTTGGGGGCCCCCTGCCCCACAGCTAAAGCCTCAGCGAGTCCCACATTAGCTGTTGGGTGTTTTACCCACCCCTCCACCCCAAGTTCAAAGCTGCTGCCGCTCTTGCTCCCTTGGCAGTGGGTGGGTGTCCTGATTGCCTCATATTCACTGCTGTCAACAAGAAGCATTTGCCGGCCTGGCCTTTGTGCCCAGCCTCCAGCCTGGCACCAGGGCCATCTCTTATCCTGGAAGATAGAGAGGAAGATAAGGCATGCCTGGTAATGGGAAGAGAGGGACCAGGCTCAGAGTGAGGGCTCGGGGTGTCCAAGAAGAGGACCTTTCCAGGAGGCTGCAGAAATCAGGGGGAGCTTCCTGGAGGAGGTGCTACTGGCAGGAGCTGGAGGAAGTGAGAGGGGGCCGTGAGGGCATCCCAAGCCCAGGCAAGGAGGCTGGGCTATCCGTCCAGAAGGTGGCTGCCTGGGCTGAAGAAGGGAGCAGAGAGAGGGGTCTCGGAAGCTTGGCTTTTCCCAAGGCACCTTGGAGACCGAGGCTCAGGGACGGGGAGGCAGGGCTTCAGATCCCTGCTCACTCGTGCCAGTGTGACCTTGACAGCCATCTTCATCCCTCTGGGCCTGAGGCTCACTCGCCTATAAAATGAACCACAGAAATGATGCTCATGGCCGCCTAGGATGGTCCGTGGAATGAGGTTGTGAGAAACAGAGGTTGTTAGTGCTTTAAGAAGCTACCTTCTCCTGGCCTTTCCCAAGAGCCTGGCCACAGGCATCTTCACTGCGCGCCCCCATCTGTTCAAACCCTTGAATTTCACACCACTGGGAAACCAGAGGGCCTGTGGTCCGAGGCCTCAACAGCCAGCTGGGGCTCCAAGTGCCCATTCTGTTGACCCAGGCCCATTTCATCGGGGGGCCTCTTTGGGCATAATCTCTGAGAAGATGGTGGGACCCCTCCAGTAGGTCCCCCAGGAGCCCTGGTGAGGGTGGGAGGCAATCAGGAGGCAGCAGAGGGTCCCGGACACAAGGCTCTGGCAGCCTTTCCTCCAGCAACAGGGCAGCCGAGGAGAAGAAACGTGATCCATTTTAATGATCTGGACACTGTCTGGAAAAAAAGAAAATAGACAGGAGGAACCCTCCCCCGGCCACTCCCATTCACCCTCTAGTTAATTTATTTGAAGTTTTAATCTAATTATTAACTATTTTAAAGGCTAAGAGGCTTTCTCCGGCGGCAGCACCAACAATGTCGGCTCCTCTCTGGGGCAGGCCCCGTCCACAGCAAAGGCGATAATAGGACCGGGGAGGGAGAGAAAGGCAGAGGGGAGAGGCGGGGGGTGGCGAGAGGGGCTTAAGGTTCATTATTGGGCAGACTTACATTTAATAGCAATTTACAACCAAGTTATAAAACCCCTGGAAATGGGGGTTAAGAATGGCGGGGCTGACAGCGCCTTGAGTGAAGCCCCTCCAAGCGGCGCCTGGCTAATAAAGACTCGAAAGCCGCTATTGAGCACTGATTGGCACCCGATCGCTGGCGACATGGTAATGAGCTAGGCAGATGGGTGGGGGATTAGCCGCCAACTTTGAACAGCTTTTCTTTGTCACTGTTACAGCTCTCTTGTTAGCCCCCTAATACATTTATTGCTCATTTCACACCGCTCCAGAAAGTGCCCCTTGCTATTCAAAGTCAACCCCGAACCCACCCACTGCCCCCCCCCACCGCCCGCTACCACCCCCCTCGACTCGGCCCTTCCGTCCACAAGCAGTGGCCACCTCCCTCCTGCCCTCCCGCCACTCCGGACCCAGCTTCTCGGCATTCACGGACGCCTGGGCCACCTCGCCTGCTGGAGCGGGCACCGTTTCACCCCCGTCAATCAGATGGCTGCGTGCGGGTCTGGGGTGCAGGGTCGGGGGCGCAGGGGTCCGCCTGACAGACGTGGCAGGGGGCTGTGAATGTGTGTGTGTGTGTGTGTGTGTGTGAGTGTGTGCATGTGTGTGAGCTCAGCCGCACCTCGGCCAGGCGGCCCCCGGGTAACTGGTGGGACAGAAGGTGCTCCCGGCGTAAGACAATGGTGGAGCGTGAAATTCAATTAGTTCAGGGCCTGGTTCCAATTTCACAGCCCCTAAATGCAAAAGGGGCAAAGAGAATGGGAAGGGTGGGGGAGAGCGTTTTTATTGCATTTTGCCTTTCATTCTGGGGGGCGTTCTCGCCCTCCTCTCCCCCCGGCAGGCCTCAACCTGCACAGGGCTTTTCAAGGAGTCATTTGGAGTCCATATCTGTCACATCCATTTAAGGCGTGGCGGGTGGAGGGAGAGGGCGGGGTGGCAGGCACAGGCTCCTCCGCTGAGCTCCGGCCCGCAGGCCCACTGCCCTCTCCTCCCGCCCTAGGTGTCCCTGTGAAGGTGACCAACGTCAAGGATGGCACCACCCACCGCACATCCTTGGAGCTCTTCATGTACCTGAACGAAGTTGCGTGAGTGCCTCCTGGGAAACCGCCGTGTCGGGCAAGCACTGGCCCAAGCCATTGTGGCTGGTGGGCACAGCCCAAGGTGTAGGGGCCAAGGAGGAGCAGCCTGGGCACAGCCCCACAGGCAGGGGGTCTCCTGATTTGGTGGGAGAGTCCCTGTGGCCCTCAGCCTTGGAAGATAACAACCCCAAGGGGTCTGCGGCCCCGAGGGTGGTCCAGCTAGAGCTTCCAATCCAACCCCTCAGCTGGACCCAAGACCAGGGTAGAAGGAAGGATGAGCAGTGGTTAGGGCTGGTGCCACACGAGGCCCCAGGACAGAGGTAACAAGTTGCAAATTGAACTCACTCTGTGACCCAGCAATCCCTCCCCTCTCTGGGCCTCAGTTTCCCCAGCTGTACAATGGGCAATTGGCCCAGGTGGCCTGGCTCAGATGTCTGAGGCTTGGATCCTGAGACAGTGCCCAACGCCCTGCATGTGGCTGTGGTGGGCACAGGCCAGCTATGCCCGAGCTGCAGCTGCTGGCAGGTGGCATTCGGCTCGAAGCCTTGTGGCAGCAGCTGGCTCCCAACACCCCGTTCTCCCCACAGGGGCAGGCACGGCGTGGGCCGCATCGACATCGTGGAGAACCGTTTCATCGGGATGAAGTCCCGAGGTGAGTCTGCTCACCACCCTTGGGGGTGTTCCTCGACTCCCAGAGACCCCAGGGACCCCTGAGATCCCTGTCCCGTTCGGGTGATGCTGCTCCATGCTACTGGGTGACTTTGTGCAAGACCCTTCTCCCCACCAGACTCAGTTTCCCCCTGCGAAGTGGGGCCTTTGGCCACTGACTTCTGAGGGTCTTATGAGAAGAACGTCTCACGAGCAGACAGGAGCCTGGGGTGCAGGAGAGGCTCAGAGGAGAGCAGAGGCTGGGGCCAGGCCGGGAGGTCCTCTCTGGGCCCCCGACGGGTTGGCCAGGTTTGGGGCGGACCATGCAGGGCCGATTTCGTGGTCATGAGGTCTGCACTGAGGGGGCCGGCCGGCCAGGCAGGGCAGGAATCCTGCCAGGGGTGGGCACTGGGAGCCACCGGGGCCGAGGGCCTGTCCCGGGATCAGGGTGGCCCGGAGGGACTTTCTCCAGGGATGGGCAGGGCTCTGTCCTGGTGGGGAGTGGCTGCCACCGTGGCTGGCCTCTTGGCTGCCCGGCCATCTCTGCCTCTGGCTGGGCTGGAAGGGAGGAGAGGTGGGTCCCCAGGCAGGTGCCTCTGTCTTCTCTTTGTAACCAGAGCCCAGGATTCCCGTTGTCAGTCACTCCCTGAGTCACCTCGACCACACCGTCCCCTTCGGGACTCAGTTTCCCCACCCGAGGGGATCTCATGTGCCTGCACCTCCAGGATAAAGCAGTGCTGGTCTGTCTGTGACAAAGGAATGTTCTTCGGAGCTCTCAGAGGGAGGGGGCAGGCTTTCAGCAGTTAGAGCTCCTGAGTTGGGCACCTGAATTTTTGAGTACTGGTGGTGGCATTGGGGCCCCTGTTTTGGGCTGATGTTCAAGTCACTTTGCTTGGCGTCAATTTAAAAACATAACACGAACACATAGAACCAGGCCGAGGTCAGGCCCTGTGTCCTCAGGACGTCTTTACTGAGACTCAAAAATCCAGAGAGCAGATCTCGGCTGTCACAGGGGGTGCTGGTCTGGGAGGCGGGATGCCGGGTTCTCATCCCAGGGTTGCCCTGCCTTGCCCAATGAGCCTGGGCTTGTGATCTCTGGGCCTCAGTTTCCCCAAGTGTAGGGTAGGCATAGCGTGGGATCGGATCACTCCGGCTCTGCCCTGTTGGGATTTATCTCCGGCCGCATGGGGAGGAAGAGGGAAGCCTCTTTCGTGTGGTTATTTTCCCCGCGACACAGCTATTATCTGAGAGACAACCTAATTGAAACCCTCTCGAGAACGCTCTTACCCATCAGCTGCTCCCTCTGTCGTGCTCACCTTTGTCTCTCACCTGTGTTAACATCTGCTTAAATGCCCCTTTGTCTGTCTGCCCTTGGAGGCCAGCACAATGTAAGTCGTCCCTGGCAGACGCAGGAGGGATCTTGGGGAACCAGAGACTAGCGCCCTCATTTTGCAGATGGGGACACCAAGGCTCAAAGTCACAGGCTCATCAGTGGCAGGACCAGGACCGACACGCAGACCCAGGGAGGCATGGAGTGGAGGGCTGAGAGCTTGAACCCTGGAGGGGGGAGTCCAGGTTGTAGCCTGTTTGTAGCACTGGGCACTGGCGCAGCAGAGGTGCTCCGTGAATGGGGGGCCCCAGGAGGACATGGAAAGGGCAAAGGCAGCCTCTGCCCTCTGGGAGCTGTTGACGTGGCTCAGAGGTGTCCACTACTGCCATGCCCTTCCCGTGTCTGTGGTAGGCATCACTAATTGATTATGGATGTGTCTCGGTGCTATAGAGCAGTCACTACCAATCGATCAGGATTGTCACTTGTGCTGACAATGAATTGCGTTCCCTGATTGGGAAGATAAGGCCTGGCCTGAGGTCACCCTGTGAAATGGCATCGTGCTGGGTGGGGACGGCAAGGTTGAACTGAAGGAGGTACTGATACAGGCTTGGACTGGGGCTATTCTGGAAAGACATCCTGGAGGAGGGGGCAGGAGAAGAGGCGTCAACTAGCAGAATGCAGAATAGAGAGGGTGGAGCTGGGGCCTTCCAGGGCCTGGGAGAGAAGGGGGGCACCCCAGGTGGCTGGTTGGGTGGTAGGTTGGGTCTGATGGGGGCCGAGCCCCTGGAGACCTGGAGGAGGCACATTTAGGAGCTGGGGTAGAGGCTCCAGGCCTTGGTGCCATATTTGAGTCCCCTTTGGCTCTGTCCCCCTTGGGGAAGCAACTTAGCCTCTCCTGCCTCAACTTCTTCATCTGTGAAATGGGTTGTGCGGGTCAAATACAGCGAGCTCTTGACCCATAGTAGGCGCTGTGCCTGGATGCTAGACTCTCCCTTTTCCCCAGAACTGGAGGTGTCCTCACCGCTGGAGAGCAGGGCCTTGAGGCTAGCGGTCAGCTCCCCCTCCCCCAGGAAAAGCTTCCTAGAATGCAGCCTTCTCTCTGCCCGGGTTCTATGTGTGCCTGTGGGGGGCTGTCCCCCAAAGGCATAGTGTTTGGTCTGAGAGTCGTACAGTCTTTCAGGGAGACAATCAGGATTCTGACTCCAAGAACTTGCTGTGTGACCTTAGGCAAGTTGCTTTCCCTCTCTGCACCTCCAGCTGTCAAAGGTGGGACAGACTAGGTGATCTCGCCGTCTCCCTCTGGAAGTTCTAACTTGCCTATTTTCTTGGGTTTGGGGGTGAGAACAGAAAGTTGCTTGGAGGTTTTAGGGTGATATCTTGTTTTCATTTCTCTACTCCCAGTAATTTGTTGTGAGAAAGAAAGCGGGGGTGATAAATGAGGGCCTCGTGGATTCCCCCACGACGAGGTTTTTATTAAGTCTGCAGTAGTGGGAGAAGCTGCTAATTGTCAATTATATTGAGGGCAGAGCAGGACGACGCTATTGTCTCTGTCTCGCTGTACAAGGGGAAAATGTCATTTGTATTGATTTTACAAAGCTCGTAATTGAAATTCGTTAAGGGCTTGTTTTTTTTTCAGGGGACAGGGGTAGATGGGTGGGGAGTCTGGCAGTGTTAGGCCCTGGGTTTGGGGTGGCCCGGTCAGCAGCGCCAGGGGCCATGGGGTCAGGGGGCAGGGGGCTGGGAAGCTGCAGATGGAGTAGCTTTCTCGTATTGTGGCTGTTCACATCGTCATTACCACATTATCTTTTTAACTCTGGAGGGGGGCTAATTAAGTGAAGTAAATGAAATCAGTGGGGAGGAGGAAGGGGGGCAGGCAGGCAGGAGGGGAGCCGGGAAGGAGCCAGTGCACGTCCTTCTGCTCACCTTCTCTCCTCCAGCCCTTCCTCTCCGGCTCTCACCCCTGCCCGGCCTCCTCCCCCGCCCCTCCTCCTCCTCCTCCTCCTCCTCCTCCTCCTCCCCCTCCCCCTCCCCCTCCCTCCTCCTTCTCCTCCTCCTCCTCCTTTCTCTCCTTCCTCTTCCCTCCACCCTTCCATCTCTCTCCCACTCTCCCCTTCACATTGGCTTCCTCCTACTCCTCCGCTTTCTGGCTGAGAAGGAACAAGGGCTGCCCACCCACTTCCTGACTGAACCCGCCCACCTGTCCAGGCCTCCCGAGGGGGGGGGGGAGGGGGGAGGAGGTGACGGCTCAGATGGAATGTTCCAGATGGAAAGTGGAGGGAGATCTGTGAAGCAAAGGCATGAGCTCTCCAAGAGGCCTACCCTGATTCCCAGGGTGGGGCCTGCAGGGCACCAGGAACATAGAGGATGGTTAGAGACCCACCAAGACTTACCTCCCTGTCACCATGGCAACTGCCTCTGTCTTTGGCCCTGGTACCTAAAAGGGGAGCCTTTGGGCTCCAGCCGACCTCCTTTCCCCTACCCTCCATCTGGATACTTCCTTCCCAAAGGACTGGAGCCTCTGGTCCAGGTGCCCTGACCCCCACTTCCACCCCCCACCCCCCGGCTAAGTTGGTAGAGCACACCCAGTTATGCCAAATCGCTCAATCCGGGCTGACCCGGGAGCCTCAGGAACAGATGAGAACGGAAGCAGCAGCAGCTGTTTGGGTCCCCACCTCTTCCCCCTTGGTCCACTCTCCCCACCCCCGACCCACAGCTCCTCGCTCTGCCCCCTCCTCCTCGGCAGTAATTACGGTGTGATGGAAGCCGCTCCGCAGAGAACTGCTGACACCTCTGTCTTTTTCCTGTAAACACGGGGAGATGAAAATAGACACTTGGAGCCGCTGTGCGTGTCATTCCGAAGATGTCTGTTGTCTCCTCCACGGCAACACGGAGACTCAGCTGTCATTTCCTCCTTCTTTTTGCGCAGTGGTTTGTATGCCGACTGTCAAAAGCCCGAAATCCATGGTCTTTTAGCATCAGGTTTCTGTCACTGGTTTTTTTAAAAGTCATTTTTTTTCCAGAAGAAATACACAGAAATCATCTGTACCCACCTACCCCCGTGGAGAGGAGAGGGAGGATCTTTAGGATACAGACACACACACACACACACACACACACACACACACACACACACACGACAGCAGCAACCTGAAAACAAGCTCTCTGATGAGTCACAATTAACTTTAACACCTCCTAAGAGAAGGAGCAGGGGCATTCATTGTGCTGGTGTGCTGCGCGGCTGTGCCCTGCTTCGTGCCATGACTCTTCCCACGGCTGGCGTGGAGGGCCGACGGCCGCGCAGCCGGGTCTCAGGGCTCAGGAGGGGCAGCTCGGCCCACTGGCACTCTTGGCTCTTTTCCGGGGAAACGGCTGTGACGGGCCAGCAGCTGGGGGCTTTGGGCAAGTCATCCTCCTCCTTGCTGGAAAACAGAGATGTCCTCCCCGCGCCCTGCACACCACCAGTGTCGCCCCCTCTCTGGACTTTTGGGAGGTGGTACTGGGGCTTTGGCTATAGTTTGTCTGGAGACAAAACCCTCACTATGCATGCCACGCCAGGGAGCCGGTGTGTCTGGGGACTCACCTTCAGGCAGGGCTCAGTGGAAGTTAGAAGGAAGAGCAACAGACACTTGTAACCTTCTCTGTTTTCCAGACAAGTGCCTGGGGCTCAGAGAGTGGGCTGAGGCTGGCCAAGGTCACACAGCAAAGCTGAGCTGGGCACTCTCTGTAAAAGTGTAAGTTGCGTAAAACTTCTGGTCCCTAGGCCCAGCCCTGCAAATAGAGCTTGCACCATGCCCGCAGCTGGCCCTGCTGAGGACAGGAAAGCAAGGAGGCCGCCAGGTTCTGTGGGAGTTAAAAATGAGGAAGGCTCCTGTTATTGGCCTGCCCGGGGTGGCGCTGTTGTGACTATCGTGCCAACAGAAGGACGGGCTTTGAAAGTTTCTGGATTTTTCCAAAATGCAGCAAAACTAATAATTAAAAGGCCCGTTTCCAATCCAAAAAATAGTGAGTTCCATGGACTGGCCTGGTGGCATAATGGGTGGGTTCACATGCTCCACTTCGGTGGCCTGGGGGGTTATGGGTTCAGGCACAGACCTACACACTGCTCATCAAGCCACACTGTGGCAGGCATCCCACATAAAATAGAGGAAGACTGGCACAGATGTTAGCTCAGCAACAATCTTCCTCAAGCAAAAAGAGGGAGATTGGCAATAGATGTTAGCTCCGGGCCAATCTGCCTCACCAAAAAAAAAAAAAAATTTGAGTTCCTAGTATGAGCCAGGATGAGAAGACCAATATGCCTTTGTCGGTATCCTGCTTTAGGTGGCTCTTAGGGAATTACTTTATTCTTGGTGATAAAGTTTCTAGGATAATTGGAAACTTGCCCCTTTAACTTTCTGGTTATTTCTGCCATTTTGGCGCAGATATTTTCAGGCGTCAGCACAGGTCTGTCTTTGTAATCAGACTGCTGAACCATCGCGGCTTTCTCCATGGTCTGGGGCCATTGGGAGACACTTGTTTGTGGCACCACGTGCCCCTCCCTGAGTGACCCGGCTCCCGGGCTGAGTTCTCCTATCTGCTCCTCGTGGGTTTTCGATGTGCCTCGTTCTCGTGCTGTCAGCAGTGGCTCTCCTCCGCCGTCCATCTGTCTCCACCTCTGTCAGTCTTTCTGCCCGACTCTGGTCTGTGGCTCCGAGCCACTCTGCAGAAACGGATGACAGAGCCCGTCGAGCTGTATTTACAAGAGTAGCGATGAGACCACTGAGGGCCTGAGGAAGTCCCCAGGGAGGCCAGGGCTTGGGCCTGCTGCATAAATTTGGGACTTTGGTGTTTTCCTGCGAGGGAGGCCATTCCCCCGACAAAAGGTCACAGCCGGATCAGGACAGCAGAGTTTGCCCGAGAGCTGTGGCCGCACAAGTGACACGGGAAACGCTCTTCGGTGGCACGTTGTAATCATATCAGCACCTGGTCTCTGGATGGAGCTTGACACACGTCCCCCGAGACCAGGATATCAGGGTTTGCCAGTAGAGACACCCCCAGAGAGGCTCTTTTCTGCTTGGGAACCCCTCGGAGCCCCAGTGGGAACCCAGGCTTTCCTCCTCGGCCACAGCACCTCAGACTGGCATGTTCCCCTCCATGCTCTGGTGAGCACTGGGTCACTTTGCCAGAGGCCCTGAGAGGCATCCTGGAACAGAGACAGGAGATCCAGAGGCTGGCTCAGCTCACTCTGGGCAAGTCACTTCCCTCCTGGTCTCAGTCTTCCCATCTGTCAGATTGGTGTGTTGGACCAGCTCAGCATTAAGGACTTCTTGGTGGAGCCCAGGGTTTGCTGAGGGGCCTCTGCTCCACCAGCAGGGCCTGGCCTGCCTGTCTATATGCTGGGCTTCTGCTTGAGACTGTGTTTGAATAATGGGTTTGCAGCTAAAAGTTAGGAGGACACGAGAACATGGCACCCGGTGATCCTAAAGGGCCTTTCCTTCGAGCTCTGACATTTCTGTGACTCCCAGACATAAAGATCAAAGACTAGACAAGCTCTCAGAAGAGGAAATTTCCGGCTGGTCATATCAGACTCAGCCTTGCCCACGTCCCCTTTGGACTCCAGATTCGAAAACAATCTCCTTTCCGGTTTCTGGAGTTTTTTGAAAGCATTTTTTTAAATTGCAGTAAAATATATATGACACAGCATTTAGCACTTTGACCATTTTTAAATGCACAGTCTTGTGGCATTGAGTGTGTTCACATTGTTGTGAACCTCGCCACCGTCCGTCCACAGAGCTTTTTTGTCTTCCCAGACTGAAGCTCTGCACCCATTAAATACGGACTCCCACATCCTCCTCCCGCCCCTGGTAACCCCGTGCCACTTTCTGTCTCTGAGAATTTGGCTACTCAGGGGCTGGCCCGGTGGCACAGCAGTTAAGTGTGCATGTTCCACTTTGGCGGCCTGGGGTTCACAGGTTCGGATCCCGGGTGCGGCCATGGCACTGCTCAGAAGGCCAGGCTGTGGCAGGCATCCCACATATAAAGCAGAGGAAGATGGGCACGGATGTTAGCTCAGGGCCAGTCTTCCTCAGCAAAAAGAGGAGGATTGGCGGCAGTTAGCTCAGAGCTAATCTTCCTCAAAAAAAAAAAAGAATTTGACTATTCCTGGGACCTCATATCAGTGGAATTACGCAGTAATTGTCCTTTTATGTCTGGCTTATTTCACTTAGCATGACATTCTCCAGGTTCATGCATGTTGTAGCAGGTGTCAGAATCCCCTTCCTTTTTAAGGGCGAATGATGTTCCACCGTGTGTATACAGCACATTCTGTTTATCCATCGTCTGCTGACGGGCGTCTTGGTTGCTGCCAGCTTTTGGCTGTGGTGCATGGTGCTGCCGTGACCGTGTGTGTGCCGATCCTCTCTGTCCCACACAGCGGCCAGTGTGGGAAGATGATGGCAGGAGCCTTCAGGATAACCGGCACCTGGCCCCTCTGCCGCTGTAAGGTTATGTGGTGGAAAGAAAGGCACCTCTCAGGGTGGCACTGTGGGGATGGGGCCGTTATGGCCTCTCCTCCATCGGGACAGCAGGTGCGGGGCAGGTGTGCACATGGTCAGCTCTGTGAGCACCCCTGCACTTTGTTCGAGAGGCCGCGCTGCTGGGGCAGGAGGGAGTCTGGCCGTGTGCCCATGGGCAGTCCTGCTGCTTGGTGCCTCGGGGTCCTCAGATCTAGCGTGGCGCTGCTGGTCGGACCTTCCTCCCGGGACCACACTCAGCGCGGGGCCAGGTGCCTCTGAGTCACTTCAGAGACCATCTGATCCAAGCAGGTTGTCTGGCAAAGGGAGGGACTGGGCCTGAGGTCCGAGGAGGGGGCTTGAGCGAGACCGTCTTCCCACCACCTTCACCCCGTCACCAGCTGACCCACAGGGGAGTGAGCGACGACACCGGTCAGGGACTCGGGGGCCTAGATTCAGCTTCCAGCTCCCCCTCGGGTGTGTCCTTTCTCCTCCTGGGCTCAGTTTCCCCATCTGTAGAGTGGAGTTAGCCCAGGCGATTGCAAGCCCTCCACCACCTCACCCATCAGGGTTTATCTGCAGAGATGTGGCTGCAGGGGAGCTGCTGGCTGAAGACGGCGTGTGTGTGCACGGCCATCCCCGCCCCCCGGCTCCCCAGTGGAAGGCAGGAAGGGATATTTGGGGCCCTGGGCTCCACCGTAGTTGGTTTAATTACAGGTTTTCAGGCGCGGGCCGGTGGGCATGCGTTGGGGTGGAGGGGGGAGCGGCTCCGAAACCCTGTCATTTTCCAGCGTCTCAGGGCCTCTTCAAAGGGGGGCATCTAGACATTTTCTCCACAAGCCCCAGAGTGGACTGTCGTGGCCCCAGCATGAACATAATGACAGATGCGTTTTGCTGCAAGCTGGGAGTGAATGGGTCCGACCGGCTTGTCTCCTGTCAGACGAGTCATTATTTTTTTTTTTTTTTTTTTGTCATTTGCTGACAGTTTGGGTTTCATGCGTTTCTCTCTTTTTTCTCCTTTTCCCCCTGCCTGGAAAAATGGCTAGGTATCTACGAGACCCCAGCGGGGACGATCCTTTACCACGCTCATTTAGACATCGAGGCCTTCACCATGGATCGGGAAGTGCGCAAAATCAAACAAGGCCTGGGCTTGAAATTCGCGGAGCTGGTATACACGGGTGCGTAGAATCTGCCACCGCCCCTCTGTCCTCCCTAACCGCCCGGTGCCCTCCTTGGGCCCGCCCTGCCCACTGCCATCCTCAAGGGAGAGCCCAAAAGATGCAGGTTGAAGGGGGTCCAGCGAGGGCAGCAATGAGGCAGCAAGGAAGGGATGCGGGGACCTGGCTTGTTCACAAGGTGTCGAGGGAGATGCGCCAGTCTCCCCAAGGTGTCCGGATGCCTCTGCCACCTGTCATCTGCATGACTCCAGCAAGGCCAAGGAAGCATCAGCTGTCACCCGTGAGGCAGCCAACCTTTATCCTGCACATTCTGGGTGCTGGGCACCGTGTGGGGATATAGCCACCCCCAGAAGTCCTCCTGATATTCCCAGGAGAGCCACAGCCAGCTCCTTTTACAGATGAGGAAACTGAGGCTCGGAGCAGAAGGAGCTTGTACAAAGTTATGCAACTACAAGTGGCCTGGCTGGGTTTGACACCAGGCCGGGCCGTCTCTGGGCAGAACCTGGAGCTGCGACATGAACTGCTCAAGCAAGGAGGAAAGCCTACCTTGACCGAGAACTCTGCCCTGAGAGTTGAATGAGCCAGGTCGTAACTGGGAAATCGCCAGGACGGTCCCATGCCCAGCTCAGGCGTAGAATGACCCGTGGGTGACGTTAGCATGCGGTCTGGGCAGGTCCCCGTTCTATAGGTGAGGAGACTGTGTCTGTGCCTTACCTGTTGTTGCAAAGCTGCAGTCCAGGCGTCCTGGCTCCAAATCTGTTCCTCATCTTGTATGACAGGGGCCTCCAAATCCAGCCCGTCATCTGCTCTTGTTCAGCCCATGAGCTAAGAATAGTTTTTACATTTACAAATGTTTGGGGGAAAAAAATTTAAAAATAATCCTATTTCATGATACGTGAAAACTATAGGAAGGCCAAGTGTCAGTGTCCATAAATAGCCTTTTGGGCACGGGCACGCTCATTCGTTTACAGATGTGGCCACTTTCCAGAGCCAATGGCAGAGTTGAGTGTTGCCGCCGCACGACCCGCAGACCTTAAGATATTTACTCTCTGGCCCTTTCCAGGAAGCTGCTGACCCCGCTCCATAATATTCACATCTCCCCAGTGAGAAATCACATCACACAGCCTCTCTGAGCTGCCGGGGGGGCAGGCTGCTGCCTGAGGCCGACCTTGACATCTGTGGGGGTCTGGATGTCAGGTGGACCCGGGTAAAGTTCATATTAATAATAGCCACGTGGGAGGAGCCTTCACTGCCCTCGCCTTTCCCTTCTCCTCTCTGAGGGCTCGTTCCCTTTGAAACCTCCTAATCTCCCTCATCTTGGGATTTGGGGGGCAGTCAGTGGTTGTTGGCTGGTGTTATTTCTCCCTGCTATTGTTCCCGGCAGCTTGGAAGCCAAGCCCCCCTTCCCAGGTACAGACAGGTGTTTAAATACCATTGTCTCCCGCGGGCTCTTGCTCGGTGGGGTTTCAACGCTGAAAGGTGGATTTTGGTTACAAAGTGGGAGAGTCATTAAGCCATGGCAGGCTGCGGTGGAGGGGGGGGCACCTGCCGGGGCTGCTCCTGCTCCGGCGAGGGGGTGGTCGTTCGTGGAGGCTGAGCCGGGGGCAGGCGGCCGGCCTCCCTCCCCAGGGTAGAATGCCTGCCACCCCCCTTGCTGCAGGGCCCTGATGGGCACTCCCTATCGTTGCCGCACAGAGGGGAGAAACTGAGGCCCGGCAGGTGAAGACCCTTGTCCACAGTTCCGTGGTTGATGAGCAGTGGCTTTGAGCCCGGGACAGGCCAGCTTCAGAGGCCAAGTTCCCAGCCACTCTGGTAGATCCCTGGGGGGCGGGAAGGTGGGCTGGGCCATTAGCAAGGGGTGATCAAGGGGCGTGACAGCATGCACAGAGGAGCTGGGTGTGGGGCACGGCTTGGCCCTGGCCACGGGCTCAGTGCCTCTGCTCCAGACTGCGTGGGTTGCCTTCTTGTTCTGTCACCCACCGAGCCGTCTAAATTCCCAAATGACTTACAGTGACTAGGAGGTTTCAAAGGGAGCAAACCCTCAGAGTGGAGGGGACGGGGAAGAGGGGAGGGCACCAGTGGCTTAGCTCAGGTGGTTATTATTAATCTTACCTTTACCCGGGGCCCCTGACGTCTAGGCCCCCACAGATGTCAGGGTGACCTCAGGTGACAGCCTGTCCCGCACAGCTCGGAGGGGCTGTTCGATGTGATTTCTCACATTAGGGTTACATAGATGTCACAGACCAGGGGTTAGCGTGAACAAGTTGCTTGTTCCTGTGCCTCAGTTTCCCCATCTGAAGAGTGGGGATGATAATTCTGCCTGTCTCATAGAGAGGACTAAATGCATGAGCATGTGTGAAGTATCTAGAACGGTGCCCAGCGTGAAGGAGCGCAGGAGACTGAGGCAGGTCTGTCTCCTCCCTGAGCCTCGCTTTCCCCTCCTGTAAAATAAAGGGCACCAGGCCGGGTCTCTTTCCAGTTCTGTCTAGCTCCCCAGCAGTAGAGCCTGCCACTCTGCTGTGGCACTTGGCTTCCTTAGAGCCCCTGTGGTCTTGAGGCACAGATGGGGAAACTGAGGCACAGAGCTCTCCTGCCTCAGCCCCAGTTCTAGATGCCATGGTCCATCTCCCTCTCTTCTCGCCCCCTCCCTCGATTTCCTGGTCTGCCTAGATGTGGTTTGTACAGACCCCCTCCCGCCAGGAGCAGCCTCTATCCTGAGAGACCCTGGCCCCACCCCACTGGGTCATGCTGGCGGGACCCCAGCTTCGGGACCATGCAGGGGCCCAGCGGAGCATCTCATTTAGGGGGCATCGCTCACCTCCTCTCCCCTCATCTCAGTCTCTTCAGCAGTGAAATGGGAATCATGCACAAGGTTGCCATCTCGATTGGTACAGAGCTTGGCCCGGCCCCAGGCCCCACCCACAGTGCATCCCCACCCCTGGGACATGCAGGGTCTCCCCCATGCAGCACACCAGGCTCACTGTCCCCTACCCCAGGCTGGGTCTGCTGGGAAAAGAAATCTGAATGGAGAACCCCCGAGGGGTGGAGGTGGGAGATCCTGAGGTAAGCCCAGGCCAGGTGCTCCTCTGGGGTCTCTGTGCCCCTAATTGCTGACTCCACCTCCTGCCTGTCTTCCAGCCTGAGAACTAAATGGTCTAATTATCCTGACTTACAAAAATGGCCAAGCCCAGGACACTGGGGCATGGCAGTGGGTGGGGGGCCATCAGTGTCCCCTCCCACAGGGGTCTGGCCTAGAGTCAGGAGTGCTCAGTCAGACCTGGGCTGTTCAGAATTTTGCTGTGTGCCTTTGGACAGGCTCTTTCCCTCTCTGGGTGTCTGTCTCCCTGGATGTAGCAAGGCCTGGCAGAGGTCCTCAGGTTCACATCGCGAGTGCAAAATGCTCAGCGCCCTGCCTGCATCCTCTCGTTGAATCCACACCACCTCCTGGAGAGCAGTTAGTAATATTATGTCATTGTGCAAACGAGGAAACTGAGGCACGAAGAGGCTATGTTGTTTGACAAGGTGGGGCGGGGATGTGAACTCAAATGGCCGGACACTGGAGAGTTAGGACCCAACCTCTTCTCGCCCTGCCCCGCCCTCCCCCAGCTCTGCAAGCCCCCAGGCCCATCCCTGAGAAGGCCAGCTCCCCTTTCCCACGGAGAGCAGGTGCCCCTGGAGGCCGGGCCTCCGACAATAGCCGCAGACCCCGGGCTGACCCTGCCCTTTATCAGGGCGGGAGATCGCGCACCATCTGGCCCCACAGCTGCCCAGGTGGGCTCACCTTCCCAGCTCCGTTTCAGAGAAACCCTACCCCTAGCGCTGTCCCTCCCCCACCCCGGCCCTGGCCTGCTTGCCGTCCCCTCGCTCCTTGCCTCCCGCAGCAGAGACTAGAGGAGATGACTGTCCATAGGGTACAGTGGGCAGAGTGGGCCTGAGCACACAGCCCTCCCTGGCCTTAGGGGTCAGGGGGCGCAGGGTGGAAGGAGGAGGAAGCACATTTCTCAGGCACCTCCTGCCCAGCCACAGAGAGGAAAGCTCCACGATTATCCTAGGAAGCAGAGTCCTTACAACTTGGGCCAGCTGAAGTCAGCTCTGGGCCCCCCGACAGCCCATGCCGTTCTGGAGAAGTTTCTCCAGGGCCCTGAGCCTCACTTCCTCCCCCAGGAAAGGGAGGCTGAGAGTCTGTCCCGTAGGCCGTTTAGGTGAACTCAGAACTAAGCTGTCCAGCTCAAAGGTTTTACACCACGCCTGTGCCTACTATGTAAAAATAGAATATTTGCGGATGAAAATACTAGTGGTGTGTAGGAGACAGGTGAGTGACTTCCAAGGTGCCAGCCCATCCTGGAGGGTGAGGCTCCTCCCGGCTCTTGGCCAGGACACCAGTGTCCACAGCAGGCCCTGAGCAGTAAGCCCACAAGTCCTGGCAGGGGGCTACTGTGTCATCCCCACTCAACAGATGGGGAAACAGAGGCACAGAGGTGTGAAGGCCTTACATACATGGTCTCCCTGACCCCAGACCACCACCCCAGCTGCCCGTGCTCGGCACCCCTATCGCTCAGCCCCCACTGACACGACCTGACTCTTGCCTGAGGTCTCCTGCCCACCACTGCCTGCTGCCCTTGTAAAACTGAGCTCCCTGTGGGCGAGGACAGGGGTCCCTTCACCACTGTGTCCCCAGCACCCAGTTCATGGCGCTCCCTGAGTGTCACACGAAGCAGTGGGTTGGCTCCCCTCCTCCTGACGGTTGAGAGGTGACTGCATTGCGGGGATGGGGACCCCTCTACCCACAGGAGACCCGCGAGGCTACAGGTCAGTCGCGCGGGCTTGTCCCTTGATGTGGTTGTTTACAAGTGCGCGTTGTGCCCAAACTCACCAGGGAAGAGGCAGGTACTGGCCTGCCCTCCTGGGCTCACGGTCTCCCATGACAGCGCGAGGCACCGGGTGGCCTTCCTGCGCCGTGCGCCTCCCTAGCGCCCTGGCTGGCCCTCCCCTCAGGTTTCTGGCACAGCCCTGAGTGTGAATTCGTCCGCCACTGCATCGCCAAGTCGCAGGAGCGCGTGGAAGGGAAAGTGCAGGTGTCCGTCTTCAAGGGCCAGGTGTACATCCTCGGCCGGGAGTCTCCGCTGTCCCTCTACAACGAGGAGCTGGTCAGGTAGGTGCCCCACAGCAGCCCCGGCCAGGCACTGACCCTCCTGTCCAGAGTCCCTTCTGGCTGGCTTTGCTTTCTCAAGAACGGTGACCTGAGCACGTGCAGGGCGAGGAGGGACCTGAAGAGTGTGGGCGCCACCTCTGCCCTCGTGGAACTTACAGGCTACGTGGGGAGAAAGGCACCGACCAAATGGCCACCCTGATGCAGAAGGAGGACAGGTGACATTGGGCTGTGGGGAGGCGCAGGAAACTCCGGCTGGGCACAGAAACTGGGGTGTGGAGTTGCTTCCCTGAGGGAGTCGTCTTGGAGCTGGGCGCCCAAAGAAAGGCGCTGAGAGGTGGAGAGGGGGCGGGGGGAGTTTTCGGGGATGGCGTGGCCTTGGAAGAGCCCAGAACATCCCAGGCGCTACGAGAACACCGGGGGCGAGGGGCCTGGAGCCAGATCTTACAGGGAAGGTCGTGATCAGACCTGTGGTTTTCGAGGGTCCGTCTGACTGTTCTGGGGAATGGATCTGAGCGAGGTGGGGGCTGGCAAGAGTGATAGAGGGGCACCCCGTGGGACATGCAGGCGGCTTGGCCCAGGTTGATGGTTCTAGGAATAGAGAGAAGCAGATGGAGTTGGCACATATTTAGGAGGTGGAATCGAAAGGGCTTGGCTGCAGAAGGAGACAGAAGGGTCCAGAATCGCCCTGGGTTTCTTTGGCATGAGCAGCTGGGTGCCTTGGTGGCAGTCGCTTGAGTTGAGGCACTGTTCTTGAGGAAAGATCACTCATTTGGATGTGGACGTCCCGAGGGTGAGTTTTCTTTGCAATAGGCTGCCGGACACACGGGTGTGGAGTTGGGGAGAAACGTGGGTTGAAGACGCTGGCCAGTGGTAGACATCTCCACGTTCTCTGAAGCCAAGAGGAGGCTTCCTAGGAAGGACGAGCCTGAGATGAGAAGGGAGCCGAGGAGGGACCTGTGAGGAGCTTCCTCGCTCACAGGCCAGGCCGAGGGCACTGAGAACACCGCGAGAGCGGCAGATCACAGGGAGCCATGGCCTATTAGCTGCACCTGTGTCTGCGTCGTGAATAAGAGTGGCCTTGACCGAGGAGCGAGGCCTCTCTTTGGAGGTCACCTGACCAAACGAGTGGTGGGGACAGACCCCTGTGAGACAGACAGCCCCCCGCCCGACTCCAGTCCCAGGCCCAGCTCAGGCTGGCTCTCCCCTCGCGGAGGCCAGTTGGGAATGAAAGCACGAGTTCTGTTTGGCAGTCAATATTATTTTACTCTCTCCCTTCTCTTCACCGTGTTGAGTTTCTCCCCCCTTCCATCTTTCTAAACACTTTATAAGCCATAAATATAACCGAATCAGTTTAGATCAGTCGGGGTAAATGTCAAATTATCTTCTCTCTTTCTCTCTCTGGCTCTTTCTTCCCTCCCCCTCCAAATCAACAGCCTCTAATAATCTGTCCAACCCTTCATTAAGCCTTAGAGTCTCACTCAGGGAGATTAAATGAATAAAGTAAAAAGGGAAGGGGGGAAAAAAAGAGAGAAAAGCGGGAGCATTTATTCTCACTGTGTCTCCGACCATTTCTCTTTTCTTTCTGATTTCTACATCGCTGACTTGAAAGCCCTTGAGTGACAGCGTCACAGGGACCAGCGAGGAAGCCGCGAGAGGCGGCAGAGCTGGAAATGCCGCGGCACAGTAGGTAGAAAGTAACGTAATTATAGAGCAGGTCAGAGCCACTCGAATGAACAAGAATAAAAGCTCAGAGGTTTTCTGTAGACCGTCGGGGGAGGTAAAAAAAAAATCGTTGTAAACTCTTTTTCCACCGCACCCCCACACACACACCTCAAACCACAGTTTTAAAAAGAGGTTTTTCAGTTCCTGAGGAACACCTCTGGGAGCGCTTCTCCAGCCTCATGGGACAAGTTTGTGCCTGGCCGTGGGCCTCCTTTGCAGGGGCTGCTTGGGCCATCTGGGGGGAGGGGAGAGGGAGAGTTTGTTGTGACGCCTGAGAGATGGAGGCGAGAGGAGAGATGCACGTGGGGGCGCGGGAGGGGGCTCCAAGCCCTGCTTCCTGCCTGGGCTGAGCGTGGGGGCCCTTCCAAAGGGGACAGGCGATTCAGACCGTGGGAGGGAGGCCAGGGTCCAAGCCTGTTCGACGGTTCGCAGGGGGCTGGGGGGGGGTGGTGGGGGAGTTGTGTCAAGCATCGTTTATCATCCCAAGCGAGGTCTGTAAAAGTGACTTGAGGAGGCTGATGCTTTTAGTTTCATCCAGCCCTTCCTCTGCCCGGTGAGCGGTGCGATTGGCAGCCCCTCTGAAGACTGGCGTCTTCTCCCCTTCCAGGGAACTCGCTGGTCAGCTCCTGCGGGTTCAGCCACCTGTGCAGCGGAGGGGCCAGTTGAGGTGGAGAGAAGGGTGGGGTGGGAGCGTGGGGGTCCGCTGTGCCCCATGAAGGTCAGGGCGAGGGCGTGGGGGGAGGGCAAGGGAGCCACGTCCTGAAGAAGTCGCGGGGCAGCCGGGCGCAGGGACCCCATTTGTTGCTGTAAAGAGTCCAAGTCCAAGAGAGCCCGTCGGAGGCACAGCCTCGGGGTCTGGGAAAAGGCAGATCCCCTCTGCCCTCCTCGTCCCCAATCTCACCTCTCCGGAGAAGGCTCCTGAGGGGACAGGCCACCTTCTTGTCATTGAGAACCTTGAGACTGCTTTGTCCCGAGGCTGGAGTTCTGCAGACGTGAAGACAAGGGGCTGATTCAAGACAGGATCAGACCAGGGGCCCTTGAGAAACAGAGGAGGGACCCCCTTCTCCCCGGAGGCTGCTGCGTGAGTCAGATCTGAGACCACAGTGCCCTGCACTTGTCCTCAGAGAGCTTATCACAGTCGTAATTAACAAAGGCAGATGGGTGACCGACGGCTTCTGTCTGCCCGCTGTGGGCCCGGTTCTTCTCTTGCTCTCCTTTTCTCTGCACCTGGCACAGCACCTGACAGGTAGTAGGCGCTTAATAAACACCTGAGGAAATGGATGAGTGAATGAATGAATGAGGTAAAGTGAGTGCTTACCGTGTGTCAGGGACCAGCTGCATCATTTCTTGGGGAGCCAGGAATAGCATTGAGAGCCTGAAGCTCCAAGAACGGGAATATTTGCCCTGAGCTCTGCAGGGGGCGGGGCGGGGCAGGGGGGGTGGAGCTGGGATGCACACTGGGCCGCCCAACCTGAATGACGGCCGTTCGGAAGGGTTTCGAAGGACGGCTAAGTGAGAATGGCCCACAAGATGAAGGCTGTCGAATCTGGACTGTGGAAACCATAGAAGGGAGAAAAGTCTTTTCAGCTGAGGGCAGCAGCGATTGACTGGGCGGTTTTCACGACGAGCGGGGTGGAGCGGGTGCTGGTTTTGAGGATGGGTTCGACAGGGTCTCGTTGATTGGACAAACGAGGTGAAGGGTGACTTGGTGGGCCAATCTTGCCATGAATGCTGGGGTCTCCCTACACGGAAAGCCTGAGGGACACTGTTGTGACACCCAAGGCTGTTCCGGTGTGCACCCTCTGGCCTCCCGGGCCTTCGGGCCACTGGACATCATCAGCTGTATGGATACTCCTCTCAGAGCACCCCCCAGCCCCAGGGCAGAGCTGGCTCCAGTGTGTGTCCTCGGTTGACAGGCGCAGGGCTCTGGTCTGTGGGAGGACCTCTCGGGGCCTGCACTGGCTGAGCCAGGACTCAACCTGCCTGTTTGTGGACTGGGGATGAGGCCCTGCTCTCCAGCCCCTGGCATGGGGCCTGGCCCAGAGGAGGGCTCCCGAATTGGACGGGAATGGGATGAAAAGGCGGGGTGCAGGGAAGGTTAGACCAGTGCTGGGGAAACACCCAGGTGTCTGTGAGGCTGAGCTGTTCCTGGCCCCAGAGGCACTTGGAGGCCGGGGGTGTGCTGACAGGCTCCCCCTCTCTCCTTGCAGCATGAACGTTCAGGGCGATTATGAGCCACTCGATGCCACTGGTTTCATCAATATCAACTCCCTCAGGTGAGAAGCTCTACCCCCTGACGGGTCCTCAGACCCCGCAGGTGTCGGGGGGCAGGCTGTGATGGACTTTGACCACCCTGCCCTAGACAAGCCGCATGTTGCCATCCCTCCACCCACAACATCCTCAGTGCCTGCTTTGGACCCAGCCTGCTCCCATTCTCAGCGGGGCCAGAAGGCACACTGGTGACAGTCAAAAGGGTCCAGGCACTTGGGTTCCAGGTTCCTGGGTCTTGCCTTTTGCCTCTGACAGTCACTCCGACCCTCTCCAGCTACAGGGACTCCACCAGGAGCCCCCCTCTGGGCAGGTTAGAAAGAGAAAGGGCCGAGAGGTCGAAGGGGCCTCAGGAGGTCCCCTGGCCAGCTCCCACCTTCATGTCACCGTACCTGAGCTGCAGGGCCAGCTGGAAACCATCTTAGCCCTGTGGATCTCCATGGCACAGTGGGGTGGCACACATCATCTGAAGCCACTCAGCCCTGGGATCAAATGCTGACTCTGCAGGGTGCCCTCAGACCCCCTCTGGATATCTGGGCGTCACAAGTGGGGCTGTTAACCGGGCCTGCCTCACAGGTGCAGTGAAAGTTTGCTATGAGTCGGTGGAAATCAAGCAGGCAGCCCAGACACCCCCATGCAGGAAGAGGGCAGTGCCTGCCAGCGAGTGCTCAGCTGGGGCGTGGCCCTGGGGCTGGCCTGCACGAGGGCAAATGGGCATTTCTTACCAGCAGCTGCCATAGACTAACCACTTCCAGGCACTCTCCTGGGTTGTCTCATTTAAATCTTACACAAATTTGCAACTCCAGAAACAGGCCCAGAGTGGTTCAGTGACTTGCCCGCGGTCACACAGCTAGGAAGACGTGGAGCTGAGTTCAGAGGGCCTGTTTGTCCAGCTCCGGGTTCTTAATCACCAGCTTCCTTCACACGGGGCTTGGGGTCAGGAAGAAGGCGCCTCTTTCCTCTCCCTGACATATGCCCTGGGCACAGAGCCACCGTTTTCTCCCAGAGCCAGCCTCCTGTCCTTGGAGCCAAGACTGGGAGAGACATCGAATCCAGCCCGACCACCCTGGGCGCTCGCCTCCACCTCCCAGCCTCCTTGGTCCTCTGTTTGAATTTTATGACTCTATAAACTCTTTTAAATGGCTCTGAATGTGAACACACCGGGTTTTCATCAAGGCCTCTTCACTTCTCCCATTGCCCGTTAAACGCTTTGTCTTCAACAATGACAAGCGATGTTTTCCCCCTAAAATAAATTAATTACATTATCCCGATTGGAGGGCAGGAAGGCCCAGGGCAGGAGAGGGAACAGAGGAGAGAAAAAAGACAACTTCACACGCATCTTAACAAACAGCTGCCCCTTCCGCCCCAGCTCTGCCTGAATTAATTGAAGGGAGTGCACGTTGTTATTGTTAATTTACATTTTTCTTTGTTTTGAATCTGGTTTACAGGCTGAAGGAGTATCATCGTCTCCAGAGCAAGGTCACCACCAAATAGACCAGCTGACAATGAGGAGCTGGGCCGCTTTCCTCACTCTGCCCATCTCCCGAGCACGGGCGCTAATTGTTGTGATAATTGGTAGTTGTGACTTGTTCTCCGGGGCTGGCAGTGGAGTGGGGGTGCCAGGCCCCACCTTTGTTCCCTGGTCCCCTGTAGCCTGTAAAAGTGGTCAGCGAAGGGAAGGGTGGGGGGCAGCTGCAGTGGGGAGCCGGGAAATGACAATTAAAAAAAAGATACATTAGTCTTTTGTTTCTTTATTTCTGCGGAGATGGGGTAAGAGTGCGTGCGACAGTGTGTGTGTGTGTGTGTGTGTGTGTGTGTGAGTCAATCGTGCTTTTCTTAGCCCGACCTTTGTGTTTTCTGATTTAAATGCTCCCAAGGCCACGTTTTGCTGGAGAACCTGTTCATCTAGAAGAATCGACCCCTCTCTCCTCCAGCAAAAAAACGAATCCAGAAATGCCCACCTGGTCAGGCGCCAGCCCAGCAGCCTGGCGTTTTGTCACCAACTGTGGCCCTGTGGCAGGTGCCAGGGAAACCAAGGAGGATTTAGGTGACATGTTTGGGAGCTGTCCTGCCGTGGCCCACGAGGGACTCCTGGGAATGACTGGTTACATGAGGCTTTCCCACCACAGCTGTGGCCTTAAGTAGCCTTAATTATGGAAGAGGAAGAACCCTGGCTAAGAAGAGACGCCTGAGCACAGAGGAGAGAAGGGGGGACACAGAATACAGGGGCACTTTGGGGGATGTCCACCGGGCCTACAAGGATCCCTTTATTGCTCTTCCACAACCAGGACCCAAAGCAGCCACGTGGGCATGATGACTCCGCCCCTTTGGTCATATCTGATTGGACCATGGCTGGACACCTGACTGGAGCTCGGCCAATCAGAAGCTCACTCCCAGGAACCAGGCCTGGGTGAATGGCCAGAAATGAGGACAGTTAAACTTGGGATTGGGGGGGACCCCTGTGCCTGGAAAAGCAGAGAGGGAGGAGAAATCCTATAGAAATAGCTATCACCCACCGTCTCATCACCCCATTGCAAACACTGGTTATACTTAGTGTAATTCTTCTCACTCATATTTTTCTACTCTTAGAAATATTTTTGCGGAGTTAGTTATTTATTTATTTTGAGGAAGATTAGCCCTGAGCTAACATCTGCTGCCAATCCTCCTCTTTTTGCTGAGGAAGACTGGCCCTGAGCTCACATCCATGCCCATCTTTCCTCTACTTTATATGTGGGATGCCTACCACAGCATGGCTTGCCAAGCGGTGCCATGTCCACACCCGGGATCCTGACCTGTGAACCCGGGGCTGCCGAAGCGGAATGTGTGAACTTAACCTCTGCGCTACCGGGCCGGCCCCTGCAGAGTTATTTAGGTTAATTTTGAAAGCAGTGTCGTACCCTGCTTTAAAATTTTTAACATATCATAAATAGTTTCCTACATCGTTGGAAACTCAAACACGTTCAACAACTACATAACACTATATTGATACCCTCTAACTTACTTGACTTTTCCTGAGTTTATAGGGTTTTTTTTCCACATTCTAAATTATTGTCCTGCTTTTTGTTGGATTTGAGTGTTTTTAGTAGTTGGTTTATTAGCTATACGGTCTTGTGTCACTTAACGATGGGGACAGGTTCTGGAAAATGCATCATTAGGCAATTTTGCTGTTGTACACACATCACAGAATGTACTTACACAAACCTCGATGGTATAGCCTGCTACACACCTGGGCTGTGTGGCACTGATCTTGTCGGCCACCTTTGTACATGCAGTCCATCATTGACCAAAACGCCACTATGCGACACGTGGCTGCACTTCTTTTTGCCTTTTTAGTGGTTCCTCTAGGGTTATAATATATATCTTTAGCTTACCACAGTATACCTTCAATTAATATCACACCACCTCATGCATAATACAAGCACCTTACAGCAGTGCAACCTTAGGACGTTTCACTTTGTGCTTTTGTTGTTGTATACTTCAAAACCCCATCATACATTGCTATTATTTTTACTTTAGATAGTCAAGCATCATTTTGAAAAGATTAAAAACAAAAAAAGAATACGTTTTATATTTATCCTTGTGTAGAATTGGTAATGTTTCTTTCATAAATGTTTGAGAGAATTCACCAGTGAAGCCATCTGGGCCTGGAATTTTCTTGGTGGGTTGCTTTTAGAGTATAAATTCAGTTTCTTTAATGTACGTAGTTATGCATGTTGCCCATTTCCTCTTGGGTCAATTTTAGGTAATTTGTGTCTTTTGAGGAATTTACCCATTTCATTTAGGCAGTCAATTTTATTGGTATAAAGCTTTTCATAATATTTCCTTATTATCTTAATAGTATCTGTAGGATTGATGGTGATGTCCCTCTTTCATTTCTTACCTTGGTAGTTTGTGTCCTCACTTTTTCTTATCAATGTAACTAAATACTTATCATTTTTTGTTCTCTCTTTTTGGTCTACTTTTAAGACTTTCTCTCTATTCCTGATTTTCAGCAATCTGACTACAATGTGCCTTGCTATGGTTTTCTTATGTTTATTCTACTTGGGGTTCATTGAGCTTGAACCTGTGGATTTTTATCAAATTTAGAACATTTTTGGCAATTTTTCCCCTCAAATCTGTCTCTCCCCTCTCCTTTCTGGCACTCTAATTATATGTACCGTAGACCTCTTGATTGTTCCAAAGGCCACTGAGGCTCAGTTCCTTCTTCTGTAGTCTGTTTTCTCCTGGAGCTTCATTTTGTACAGTATCTGTTGCTGTGTCTTCAAGTTCACTGATCTTTTCTTCTGCACTATCTAATCTGTTGTTAATCTCACCAACTATATTCTTCATTTCAGAGATTTTTTTCATCCCCACATGGGTTGTTTTCCTATATCCTATTTGTCTCATCATCATGCTTATGTTTTCCTTTATATCATTGAGCATATGGAGCATATTCATGATGCTGCTTTCATGTTCTTTTCTGTTAATTCCATCATCTCTGTCCCAGCTTCGTCTGCTCCTATTGACTGATTTTTTTTCACCTAATTGTGGGTCACATTTTCTGCTTCTTTGTATAAGTCATGATTTTTTAAATTTGAGGCCAAGCATTGTAGTCTCGCTTCATTGAATGCTGGATTTTCTGGTCTTCTCCTGAAGAGTATTGGCCTTCTTTTGGGAGATAATTCAGTTACTTGTGGATTAGTTTGATCCTTTCAGGATTTATTTTTAAGCTCTTTTAGGGCAAGCCCAGTGCTTTATTCTAGGGGTAATTTAGCTCCACTTCTAAGGTGTGGCCTGTCTAGGGTTTCTATTTAATGTCTCGTATTCAGTAAGGTCTCTCTGCTCTAGCTGGAGAAAACTTGAACAACTCCCGGTCCTATATGAGAGTACCAGGAATTTTCTTTCCTTGAAAGTTGTTCCTGTGGAGACTCACGGTATTTCACTCTGTGCTTGAGGAGATTGGCATCTGCCAAAGACTCAACTGGACGCCCATGCAGATGGCTGGAGTTCTTTCTCTTAGTAGCTCTCTCCTCTCGGGTCATCAGTCTCACAAATTTCAGCTGCCTTGGCCTCCCCAAGCCCCATCTGTCTTCTCAGCTCAGCAAGATCTCCGGACTCTGTTTCCCCTCTCCATTCTCTCATTCAGTTTGGGAGTTACCTCCAGGCAGAAAGCCAGGCAGAATAGGGCACCCCTTTTTACACAGTCCGTTTGTCTGTTGTTGAGTGTCCAAAAATAGTTGTTCCCTGTGTTTTGTTCAATTTTCTGTTACTTACAGTAGGAGTATAATTCTAGACCGTCTTAGTCCTTCATGGACAGAAGTGGAAGTTGATTTTTTTTTTTCAATAAAACAATAGCATAATCCAAACACTAGGCCACACTGGCCTGAGATCACTCTTAATATCTTAACATAAGTCATGTAGTTTCTCATCCTTGCTGAACCAATACCCTCCCACCCCCTTCATGGCTCTTATCTCACCCAGCATAGAATCCAAAGTCCTTACTACAGCCAGCACCAACCACCCGACAGAAGTGAGACCACATGGGAACCTCCAGCTCCAGCCAAACCATGAGACGACAGCAGCTGCCTGAATGATCACACGCGAGACCAGCAGAAGAATCATCAGACTGACAACCTATAGGCTCATGAGAATGAATAAATAAAGTTTTGTTTTATTGCATTAAGTTTGGCTTATTTGTTATGCAGCAACAGATAATTGATATACTTACTACGGCCTACAAATCCCTTTATGATCCAGCTCCCTACCACCTCCCTTCAGTCTCCCTCTCACTCTGCTCCAGTCCGCTCTTACTTGCTGGAACAGGCCAAGCTCTGCCTGTTCCCCTAGATAGCCACAAGCCTCTCTTGTTGTAGATCCCAAACCTGGCACTTATTATAGTCTTTGCCATGCCTTTCTCTCCTCCATGGCACATCTCACCACCTGACATAGTATACATTGATTTGCTTTGTGTGTCTAATAAATTTTTATTGAATGCTGGGCATTGTTGAGTGTTTCTTCCACTAGACAGGGAGCTCCCTGTGGCCATAGACCAGATCTGTCTTGTTCACAGCTGTGTCCCAGATGCTGAAACCATGCCTGGTCCATAATATGTGCTCAGTAAATCTGTGTTGAATGAATGAATATCTATCCAGCCTTCCCCAGCTCAGGAGCCAGGGCTGAGGATCTTCAGAAAGACACACTGCCTTCTTCCCGATTCAGGGCCTGCTCCTGCTCTGGAAACCCAAGGAGTGCTGCCTAGGCACTCAGGAGCTGTTCTGATCCAATCCTCATGCCAAAGCCCAGGACCTGCCCTCACTCACCTCCTTGTCCCTCCTGTCACTCCACTCCAGCCACTGCCCACAACATTGACATGCCACCGCCCCTGCTCTCAAGACCGCTGACCCTGGCTCCACTGAGAAATGGGTAGAAAACCATTGCCTTAGGGGATCTGTAGTAGGGCTGCTTAGACACCAACATATCAGGAATCTTAGCTGTTGACATACACAGCCCCTCTCCACCTGGGCATGCAGGTGTGGCCAAATGGTCTGAGTTGGCAATGATTGCTTTCTTTTTTTGTTTTTAGGAAGATTAGCCCTGAGCTAACTGCTGCCAATCCTCCTCTTTTTGCTGAGGAAGACTGTCCCTGAGCTCACATCCATGCCCATCTTCCTCTACTTTATACATGGGATGCCTACCACAGCATGGCTTTTGCCAGGCGGTGCCATGTCTGCCCCCAGGATCGGAACCGGCAAACCCCAGGACACCAAAGCAGAATGTGCACACTTAACCACTGTGCCACCGGGCCGGCCCCTGAGTTGGCAATGATTTCAACCAACGGCCCCCAGCTGCCGCTAGGACCACCTTGTCCTCCAGCTATCGGATCCTATTGCAGGAGTTAGCTCACTGGGACTGACTCCACCTTCTCTCAGTGTAGATTCTGTCCTTAGGAGACCCTAGGTCCCCCCACGCCCTGGAAATACTGCTTCCATGAAGTTGCCCCCAGACCACCACAGAAGTCTGGGTACGTCTGAATCAGGACACTCCCAACATGGGAGATCTTCCTCTAGGCATGTTCTTAGCTCTCAAGTCAATCAGGAAATGCAAATAGATATTGGGGCGTAGACGGGGGTGTTGGTATCTCACACCATTGTTTACCAGGGCGCACGCAGCCAGAGTGTCCTAGCAGAGTGATATTGAAAATTACAGAAACTTTGGAAGACAATTAGGAAAAAATTCACTTCTGAAGCCAACATTCTAACCACAATGTTCTGGTTAACATTTTTATATGTTTCCTGCTAGTCATTTTTGCATATGCATACACGTAGTCATGCGTGTAATGCAATTTGTTTACGTTGTGTACCTGCACATTTCTTTCATTTTTTCATTTAACATAACAGCATAATTAATTTCCCACATTGTTGATCGCTTTCATAACAAACTTGAATTGTATACTTAAAATGGGTGAATCTTGGGGCACGGGGGAAGGCAAAATGGGTAAAGGGGAATATTTGTATGCTGACGGATGGAAACTAGGCTTTTGATGGTGAACACGATGCAGTCTATGCACAAGTCAAAATATAATGATGTACACCTGAAATTTGTATATGCTATAAGCCAATGTGACCTCAGTAAAAAAAAAAAAAAAAAGGGTGAATCTTGTATGAGATATAAATTATATCTTGATTAAAATGTTAAAAATAAATAAATTCTTTTAATGTATTGGGGTTGGGGGAGGGATGGCCAGTGTTGAAGAAAGGACTGAGAAGAGTGTGGGCTAGGGAAGCGCTGGGCTGGAGCGAGCCTCTGGGAAGGGCGAGGGACGCCTCTGGCCAGAGCGGAGCAGGAGTCTCACAAGGTGGCTGTGGTGAGCAGGTGGGTGCAGGGGAAGCCCCAGCTCGGGGACCAGACTGGGGCCACCTGCACCAAATCCTGGCTACTTCCCCATCACTGTGAGAACTGGGGCAAGGACTTCACCCCCCTGAGCCTCAGTTTCTCCACCTGCAGGATGGGATCATAAGGGGCCCTTCCTCCCAGGGATACTGGAGGATCCACTGAGGCACACGGTGGGCCGTCAGCAACAGAGCCTGGTCTCAGTCATTGCTCCACGAGAGACACAGCGCAGCATCCCGGAAGCCGGTCAAGGCAAAGAAAAACTGCCCTGCACGTGTGCCCTGGGTGGACAGTTCGGAAGGAAACTTCCTTCTCCTTCTCACCGTGGGAGCCTCACAACCACCATGGTGAGGGAAGAGAGGGCAAGGAGAATCTCATTTTGCAGGTGAGGCTGTGCAGACCTGGGTTCGAATCTTGCCTCTGACACTTGGTAGCTGTGACCTGGGAAGTATTTTTGTGTCATCAGCTATAAAACCAGGATAATCATAGTGCCCACCCACAGAAGCATTTTATTATACAGTGACCATGAGTCTCAGGGCTTCCGGCTTCCGACCACGGTTTGTCAGCCCGTGCAACATGCCTACAAGGCAACAGGCACTCCCTAGATGTGAATTTGGCCTGTGTGACAATTCAACTTTTTGTTATAAGGTCACAATTTAGCAGTTGGGTTCATTTTCTTTATCGATAGCTGCTGCTGCTGAGCTGATGAACCCAGGGCTGTGACAAGGGCCACTTGCTCGGCCTTTGTGGTTGAGGACCACTTCCTCCAGCTTCCCCTAAATGCCCAGCCCTAGACATTCCTGGGATGGGTTCCATCCATCTTGTAGACTGCAGGCACCCGAGAGCAGTGACCGTGTCCACTGTGTCTGCTGCCGTTATCACCTGGCACTCAGCACAGGGCTTAGCAGACAAGAGGTTCTCAATGAAATTGTGTCAAATGAATTCTCCCATCTCGTCTTGGTTATCATTTTATTGTTGTTTCTAAATCCACCCCCCCTTCCCCCTGCTCCTGGCTGGCCGATGGAAGGTTTCTTATGTGTGGGGCGTCTCCAGAAGTCAGGTGCAGGGAGCCTGGGCGTCAGCAGGACAAGCCAAGCAAGGACCCCAGGCACCATTCACCTTCTGGGGCCGGGGAAACGAGGAGGAGACCAGCTGGCCCTGAAGCCAGCACGGCCCCGCCGTCCAAGACCCTCCTGCCTCCTGGAAGAAGCAGAACATTCCTATTTGAAGGCAGGAGACGGGGTTGGTTTTTGTTGCGGCACAAAATAGAACACACAAACATACATATTCACATGTATACACACATACATGTGCATATACACATACACACACACACAGTAAAGTGCATAAATCTCAGGTGGTGGCTCGATGAATTTTTCCCTGTGTCCACCTGCATAACCACCACTCAGATGAAGATACAGAACATTCTAGTGCCCCAGAAGTTTCCCTGGTGCCGTGGTGGGACTGTTTGAAATTATAGGGTTAAGAAAAGGAGAATGACTCCCTTCTTTTCAAAACTATATGGGGGCATGATGGGCAACAAGAAAGCGGAGGAAGCTCAAAGCCACCTGGGCTGCCCCCACCACGGCACTGACAGCAGGGACCACCGAGGGCCACTTGCCGGTCTGAGGAGAGCTCTGGGCCCTGCCTGGCCCTGTTCTGCAGGATTCCCTGAATGAGTGAGTGAGGGCGTGAGTGAAGGAGGCTGCGCCTGCCTCTGCTCCCTCGCGCTCGGCTGACTTCTGCTAAGATGTTCCTGCTCACATATGGGCAAGGTGTCCAGCCCCACGCCACGGTGGAGGTGGGGTGGTGGGGTGGGCGTGGGGAGCAGACACAGCCTCTGCTGAGCCAGAGCTGCCCACAGGGCCCAGGTCTGGGTGTCCCCTCTCCTTTTCAAGTGCTCTGGGGCCTGCATGGAGGGAGAAGGAGCAGACCTTAGGAGCTGCCAGCAGGCCCGGCTGCCTGGGGCAGGGGCCAAAGTTTCAGGGGGTAAAGGTGGAGTTAAGACCTTGTCACCTCCTGCACCAAAGCTTGCACCGCCCACCCAAATGCTAAAACATCAGGCTGTCCTTCTCCCACTGCAGCCTCGCCTCCCGCTTCTCCCACTCCCCACCCCCCGGCCAGACGTCGTCTCTCCAGGCTCTACGCAGACCCTCCTTTCCCACTTTCCCATTTTGCTCACATCAGACGCCCCTCTCCCCGGCTGCCCTTCTGGAAAGCATCAAGTATATGCAATGAAGGTGCAGAGCCCAGGCCTGGCCAGCCCAAACTGGCCCACCTGGTGGGGCGGCTGTCCGCTTAGCCTGGACCCCGAGGTGCCGGGGCTGCGGGAGGAGGCTGCGGGCGGGCGTGGAGCTGATCTGCACGCCTCTCAGGCTGGGGAAAGGGCTCGCCTGGGGTCAGCGCAATCGATATCTCATCTGCCGCTCTCCTAGCGGAAGTGATGGCTATTGGAACATGGTAATGGGTGTTGTCTAGTGGAAGAGACTAATCTTCCCAGCTGTGGAGGGCTCCGCAGGTGGCCACGGCTCCCGGCTGCCCAGGCTCTTTTAAAGCCACAGCAGCCTCATTGCATGCTGGTTTCCGTTCTGGTTTCCCGGCAGCTTCCCGGCACAAAGCCTCCGAGGTGACCCCAATCCCGTCCTTCCAAGCACAGATGGGGAGACTGAAACCAGTGATTTGCTCAAGGCCACACACTTAGAAGAGGATAGAGCTAAATTCTGGTCTCCAGACTCCTTGTCCAGTAGTACACAGGATGCTGGCTACGGCAAACCTGTGGCCATGGGCCATACTCGGCCCTTAGGTATGTCAGGTTTTCTATTGGCTGGCTCAATGCTTCTTGAAAAAAAAAAAATACCTGGAATTTAAATGCCACTGATGTTGGCCACAGTCCCTACCACTCCCTAATGTCTCACACTCAGCCAGCTTCACTCGTTTCATCACCTGCCTGAACTTGGATCAGTAAAACTGAGGTCTTGGCACAGTGGGGCGAGGAGGAGGAGAATCGGCCTCCTCCCCTGGAGAAGGGGGGCCCCTGCTGATCCTCCTCACCCTGGCTCACAGGCCAGGGAGGCCTGACGGGCTGCCAGCCCCATGACAGCAAGGGCTGTGTCTGTCTTGCCCACTGCTGTGGGTGACGCTGCATGCACATTTAGAAAATATTAACTGAGCAGCTGCTATACGCCAGGCCCTGGGACACATTGACGCATGAACACAAAGCCTTTTATTTTAATGGCTTCGTGTATGCCTCCGAGAACTTGGCTGTGAGGACTGACCCTCTAGAGGTGGGATCCCACACACCTGTGGCCCCCGCAGCGAAGTCCCGGGACTGACTCTACTACTGACTTGCTATGTGACCTTAGGCGGGTCCCTTAGTTTCCCCAAACGTCAAAGAAAGGGCTTAGATTTAACAGCCTCTAGGTTCCCTTTCTTGTACAGCTTGTGAGGCTGTGAAAGCCCCTCCAGCGTTCTCCTCATGAAGCTCCAGGGGTCCCTGCTGGTGACAGCCTGGAGGGCTCGGTGAGGACAAGCCATCGAATTTCAGACGTGGGTGCAGCCCACCTGTCAGGGTTCGGGACCAGCCCAGGCAGACCGGTCCGAAAGGCCTCGGGCTGGTTTCCTGTGTGACCTGGAGATGGCCGAGCTGTGTTTGCCCCAGGAGTGGGATGTTTCTTGATAAATAGGCGGGTCCTGAGTCGGGCTTCTCTGAGTCTGGGCCTGGAAGTTTAGCTGTTTAAGAAGCTACCTGGGTAAAAGATGTCCGCAGAAACTGGAAAACTGCTGGGCCGGAGGGATGGAGGCTGATTGCATCCACCAGCTCGGAGGCCTGATAAATGGGCTCCACGATGGTTCCTGTCACCCATCCCGTCTGTGGAGGATCTGGGCGGGGCTGAGCACCTGCACGTTTCACCAGGAGCGTGCAGGCTCGGCCCACACTGGCCACATTCACCGGCCTCCCTGGGGGAGACGGCCAGAGCTGCCAGGGCCTGCGAGGGCTCCCTGCAGAGCCCCAGCAACACTGGTCGGCACAGCGGCAGCAAGGCAGTTAGAACTCAGGCGGACGTGGATTTGAAGCCCATCCCTTCATCTCTGAGTCTCAGTTTTTCCCACCTGTAAAATGGGCCCAACGATAGAGCTTCTGTTCTGGGGCCGTCCTCAGGAGCACATTGTGTGCGTAGAGCTTAAAACAGGGTGGGTACCCAAGAACGGTGCCACGAAGACAACTATTGTGCTGTTATGACTAGTTGTCACCATTCTGCCAGCCCCTCCCCCACTCCCTGACACTGGGGTGAGGGCAGGCACCAATGGTGACTAATCATGACATTAGCCACCCCCCACGGGCTCACAGGGACCTAGCCGGCCACTCGGTTAAGACGGTAATGAAGCGGCTGTGAAACAGGAGGCCTTTCCATCTGGGACCCGGGCTGACCCCACCCCAGCCTGAGGTTTGAGAAACTGCTGTGTGGACTCTGCCCCCTGCCCCCCTCACAGGCTGTTTATCCCTGGCACGATCATTTATTTATGTCCGTGTTACGCAGGCACAGGCCCTGCTCCCACCCCCTCTTTGTCTTCACCGGTCTTCCCCCGGGCCTCGCCCTGCCCCTGCCAGGCCCCGATCATGAAGACAGATGTGCTGCGCTGTGGCTCCCACTGAGGCAGCCGCCAGCCCTTTGGCACCGCTCAGAGGATGGAGGGGGGTAGTGATGCAAGAGGTGGGGTACAGGGCCCCTCCCCCTTTCTCAGGGTGGGAGTGGCCCAAGGGGGACACTCTGCAGCTGTGGGTGAGAGATTATGAGGCCCTAGAAAAGCTTTGGACAAAAACACGTGGGCTTCAGGCACTCCTTGTGCTGGCTCTGTGACTCCCCCTCGGGAGCAGGGACACCTCCTTCATTCGACAGGTATTTATGGCACGTGTCCTGGGCACTCAGCACTGTGCCAGGCGCTGAAGACACAAGGCGAAGGAAACACACAGGCTCTGAAAGTACCAGAGCGGCCGCTGTGAGGCGTCAACGGGATATGTGGCCGGGGGGACGGGGGGCAAAGGAGGACTCTCCTAGGAGGGTGAGCCGGGGGCCACCACGTGAAAAGTACATGAAAGGGCGTTCCAGGCAGAGGGAACAGCATGATTAAGACCTAAAGTTCCAGGAGCCAAAAGGGTTGAGTGGGCTCAAGGGGGAGAGAGAGAGAGGGTGGGGGCCTGAGGAGGTGAGTGCCACCATGTCTCCTAGGGCCTCGTGGCCTTGGGTTTATTCTAAAAGCATCAGGAATCGACAGGTGTCTCGTGGTTGAGAAGAGGCTGACCAAGAAGCAGCTGGGGTACCCCCAAACCCAGGGGTCCTGTTCTCAGGGGTCCAGGCCCCTCAGCCCCACTCTCTCTGCCCTCCTGTGCCCAGGGCTCATTGAGGCCAATGGCCTTGCTCCTGGGAGCAGCTGGCCCCATGCACCCTGCAGAGCCCCTGAGGGCAAGGGTCTCACCAGGGAGAGGGGTCCCTGCTCCCGCCGAGCCCTCCCAACAAGGGGGCTTTGTCTGGCAGCTCCGAGGACCCCAGCACTCCTCCCCAGGCCCCTGCAGCAGTCTGTGAGCAGCTCTGAAAGGCGGCTTTATCTGTGTCCAGGACCAGATTGCTGGGAAGCCGGCAGCCGGGGCTGGCACACGGGCCAGGCAGCAGCCACAGCCCCGACTCCTGGGGCCGCAGAGATGCAGAGAGAGGCTGGGGACAAAAGGGTGCCCTGGGGGAGCAGCCGGTCAAAGCCCCGTCCCAGAGGAAGACAAGAGGACTACACAGGCACCCCTGCCCCCCACCCCTGCAATCTGGTCACTTAATTGCAGTGCTGAGTGACACGGCCCTTTGTGCAGCCCCTGCCTTGTGGGAGGAAGGAAGCAGGTAACGCCAGGTCGCCTGTAATTGGATGTCCTGGGCCTGCTCCCCACTCCTTTTCTCTGGCCCTGGGAAGCATGGGAGAGGGGCAACAAACGATCAGGGAGGGCAGCTCTCCAAAGGAAAAGGAGCTTCAAGAAGATCTATGCCCTAAGCCACCACTGGGCAGACTGGAGAGAATGAGGACCAGAAAGAAGAAAATTCAGAAAGGCCGATGTTCTCCAGGCAGCCTCTCCCTGGGTGTGTGGCGTGGTGTCCCCCAGCCGGGTCTCTGTCACCCCTACTTAGCCCTGGTTAGCACGAGAGTGACAACGAAGATGTGCGTGGAGTGCCTCCTTGGGGAGGATCTCTAAAGTCCACAAGACCCTCTGTGGCAGGGGCTGGCAGCCCTGTTTGCAAAGGCCCAGAGAGGTTAAACTACCTGCCTGAAGCCACCCAGCTGGTGAGAGGCAGAGCCAGGATTTGAACCCGGGAACATCCAAGGCCCTGAAGGCCATGCCCCCACTGGGCTGGGCCTGCCTACCTGCCAGCAGCGGGGCGCGTGTGAAAGCCCCACGTCAGCTCCCTCCCCGGTCGTGGGCGCCCCGATGGAAGGATTGGGAGGGACACCCAGTCATCCCCCTGCAGCCCACGGAGACCAACTTACCATTTTTATCTACTTGCTATTTTTCCTTTGAGGGACTCTGCTCTCTGTCTGTTAAAAAGTGAGTAATACTACTAAAGGTACACTTAAAAATGGTTAGGCTGGGGGGCTGGCCCCGTGGCCGAGTGGTTAAGTTCACGCACTCCGCTGCAGGTGGCCCAGTGTTTCGTTGGTTCGAATCCTGGGCGCGGACATGGCACTGCTCATCAAACCATGCTGAGGCAGCGTCCCGCATGCCACAACTAGAAGGACCCACAACGAAGAATATACAACTATGTACTAGGGGGCTTTGGGGAGAAAAAGGAAAAAATAAAATCTTTAAAAAAATGGTTAGGATGGTGTTATGTGTATTTTACCAGAATATTTTTAAAAATTTAATGCTCAAACATAAGAGACAAAGAGTGAGTTTGGCGAGTATTAAACAAGCATTGAAGACGAATTGAGAACAATCTGCGTGTCCCTGAAGTGACAGGAAGGGATGGAAGAGATTTGAAAGGACAACACATTCATCACCACGGGGTCCAATGTGAACTGCATGCAAAGTCCTAATTTGTCTGTGGGCCACCAGGGCTGCCTGTTGCTTTTGGGAAACACCAATCATTGTACAAACGGGGAGACTGAGGCCCGGAGAGAAGAGGGGCAACCCCTGGATGCAGGGCTATCATGGCAAAGCTCGGGCTGGAACCTGGGCCGGAGGCCTCTGGGTGCACGTCACCCTAGGGGGCTGTGCAAGGTCCAGTGGGACAGTCAGTGCCTCCAAGAAGGCAGAGGGGCAGATGCCCCCTGCTCTACATGGCTTCTGTGCCCTTGGCCCATCCGCGTTGGGCACCGGGGACCTGGCAGGAGTAGGGGTGCAGCTGGCAAAGCCCCAACGCCCAGAGCTGAGGCTTCCAAGAGGAGGGAAATGACGATAATAGCGCCGTCCTCACTGCTCCACCCCAGGTGTAGCTAAACCTTAACACTCACAGAGGGAAGGACGGGGAAACTGAGGCTCAGAGAGGCAAAGTCACTTGCCCACCTCCACACAGCAAGTCAGGGGCAGACATGGGACTCGAACCCAGGTCTGTCAGACTCCAGGAGCCGGGAGGTGGATGCCTGGGAAGGTGGTGGGGGCTGGGAGCGGCGCTGGGAGGGAAGCTCAAGCTTTGTCATCTCATCACACTCCACCACAGTGGCCTCTCCTCCGGCCCCATGCAAGCTGTCCTCCACAATGACAACGTGGAGAGCTTTCTGGAACACAAATTGCGTCATGTCATCCCCTCCCCACCCTGAGCTGAAACCCTCCTGAAGGCATGAGGCTGGTCCCCGGCCGCCTCTGGGGCTTTGCCTCCGCCTGTTCAGGTCCCCTTGGATTTCGATTCCCCAGCCAGGCTGACCCATTTGCAGCTCCTCGAAAGCTCTGCCACCAGAAAGCAGGGCCACCTGGGCCAGGTCTGAGCCCAGTGCTCCCCACTGTCAGGTGGGGCCATTCAGAGTCTGCTGAGCAAAGACAGGGTGTAAACTGTAAAGTACTGTGCCTTCATGATATGATGACAAAGGAGAGCAGACAAACCCGGGGATGCTGGGCATCTGGCCACTTGATCACGGCCTCTCACTCCCCCAACATCCCCTTCCTCACCTCCCCCTTGCCCCTGTCCCCACTGTCCCCAGGGGAGGCTGGTCGACCCCCAGATTTACTAGGGCATGTTAAGAACATGGTTTGAAGCCCTCTCTGAGGTCACGAGGTCATGGCAGTTTCCCATCGATCTGTTTGTCCCTCCCTTGGCTGGAGCCCTTTGCCCCGCCAGCCCCCAGAGCCGTATCAAACTTCAGCAGACTCCCCCCTGCCTCGCTGCTCTCGAGCCAGGCCCCGAGGAGCCAAAACTCAGGGCAGAGCTTTAAAACAGCGCCCCTGGGGGTTTACCAGCTGGCTGCCCAACCCCTGACCTCAGGAGGAGAGGGCCTCAGCTCCCTGGTTTAGTTGGATCGATGGTACTGTGAGAAACAGCCCCACGTGAGTGAGTGAGGACAGTGAGAAAGGACCCCTCCCCAGAACCTCACCATGACAGCCGCTGAGCCGTGTGCACACGTAGGCTCGGGACACCTCTGGGCTTTTCCTCCGTCCACCAAAATGTCTCAGACACAGGCCTGCAAGAGCCGGGATCACTGACTCCAGCTGCCTAGGTTTCAGATGGGGAAACTGAGGCTCGGGGGGAACTCCTCAAGGTCACAGAGCAAGTTCAAGGAAGTCTCCGGTTCCCTCAGCTCTTCCGCCTTCTGTGGGCAAAGGCGGCAGTTGTGGTATTTGGGGCACCACTGGCACCTCAAAAGGCCAAGCCTCTCTCTCCTAGAGCCTTCGAGCCGGATGACAGGGGACCCAGCCCATGCCAGGCCAGAGCCCCCAACTTTGACCCCATGCGTGGCAGAGACCAGGCCTTCAGGACGGCCTTCTGGCTCAGCTGCGACATCCCACGGAAGGCAGAGGCCGGAGGCACGAGTCCCTCACGCTCAGACCCCTCGCTCCCCAGAAAGCACAGCGGCCTTTATTTGGGGAGCAGGGTTACCGAGAGCCAGGGGCCCTGAGTCCAAATCTTCCTGGGTCCTCACATGACGTGCCTTACCCCCCACTGTCCAGCCTGCGCGAGCAGGAAGAGCACAAGGTTCTGCCTTCTCCCTGCTCGGAGCGGGGGCCACGGAGCAGCAGGCCCACCTGGGAACTTGCTAGAAAGGTGAACAGGAGCCCGTTTCCCCAGACCCACCCATCAGATTCTGCGTTTTAACGAGGTCCCCAGCCAATTCACATGCGAGTTAAGGTGTGAGAAGTGCTGGAACCCAAGACCCCCGGAGTTAAATGAGGAGAAGGCTGTGTGTGCACGCATGCACACTTTAAGATCTGTACCCGAAGAGAAGAGCCTAGAGATGGACAAAGAAGGGAGGGAGGCAGGGGAGCGAGGGAGGGAGGGCACTCTGCCTGCTCCAAAAAGTATTTGAAGTAACTTCGGAACAGCACATGGCAACTTTTTTACTAATTTATTTTTTTAACTCTTTTTTTTTTTGGTGAGGAAGATTGTCCCTGAGCTAACACTTGTGGCAATCTTCCTCTATTTTTTTTTTTAAGATTGGCACCTGAGCTAACATCTGTTGCCAATCTTTTTCTTCTTCTTCTTCTCCCCAAATCCCCCCAGTACATAGTTGTATATTTTAGTCGTGGCTCCTTCTAGTTGTGGCACGTGGGACACCTCCTCAGCGTGGCCTGATGAGCAGTGCCATGTCTGCGCCCAGTATCCGAACCGGCGAAACCCTGGGCTGCCAAAGCAGAGTGCACGAACCCAACCACTATGCCACTGGGCTGGCCCCAACAGCACATGGCAACTCTTTTAAAGAAAAAGAAAAGAATCCCACACGAAAGAAGCAGAGGGAAGCCGGGGGCTGGGACAGGGGTGGCCCCAGACAGGTGGTGGGTGGGGCAGGACCCTAGTCCCGCAGGATCTTGGGTCACTGGAGGATTCTGGACAGGGAGTAGCACGCTCCGATTCATATTTTGGAAGGACAGTCACTTGAAAAGTGCCTTTCAAAAGCTGCTGCCTTTGCTCTAAATGCTGCCCAAGTCAGTGAGATTTTATACAAGTGATGGCGAATAATGGGGAAGGAGAGAGGGGATGTCTGACCCTTGGAAGGAGGCCGAGGTGGGCCCAGTGCCTGGATGGATAAGAGAAGGTGGGGGGTGGGGAGGGAGGGAGGCTGGGATGGAAAACCAGGGCTGGGTGTCCATCGTGCTTTCCACTGGAGTTTTTTAAAATCTAGGTATAAGTTACAGACAGTAAGCAGCACAAATCTTAAGTATACTGCTTGAGGAATTTCTATTACTTAATGCACCCGCATAACCACTCCCCAATCCAGATATAGAACATTTCCAGCACCCCAGGAACCCCCTTACCCCCCTGCCAGTCACTCCCCCTCCAGTGGTGCATCAGTCACCCACCGCTGCCTGACAAATGGCCACAAACATGGCAGCTTGGACAACACCCATTCCGATCTCCCAGTTTCCATGAGTCTGGGGTCTGGACACAGCCTAGGGGGTCCTCTGCTCAGGGTCTCCTGAGGCTGCAGTCAAGGCGTCAGTAGGGCTGCGTCCCTTTCTGGAGCTCGGGGCTGTCTTCCATGAGCTCCGGGTTGTTGGCAGAATTCACTTCCTTTCAGTCGTAGGACTGAGGTCCCTGTTTTCTTGCTAGCTGTCAGCCGGGGACTGATTTTGCCACTTGGCCTTCTCAGGGGCAGTTCACACTCCAGGAGCTTGCTTCTTCAAGCCAGCTGGAAAGAGTCTCTTTTTAAGGCTTTCACTTGATTAAGTCTGGCCCACCCTTTGGATGAACTCAAAATCAAACTGATTTGGGACCTTAACTACATCTGCCAAACTCTTGCCCCTTTGTCCTATTCTGTTGGCTAAAAGCAAATCACTGGGCCCACCCACAGTCAAGGGGAGGGGATTATACAGGGTGTAAATACCAGTGGGTAGGAATTATGGGGGGGTCACCCTCAGGTCTGCCTACCTCAAATGGTAATGACTATTCTGCCCTCTGTCACCATCTATTAGAATTTCCCATGAACGGAGGTCACATAGTGCCTGATGGCATCAGGGTCCTGTCACTTCACATGGTGTCCATGAGATTTATTCATATCATTACCTGCATCAGTAACTTGTTTCTTTTCACTGCTGTGTAGTATTTCACCACACAAATGCACCACGGTTTATTCATCCATTCTCTGTTGATGGATATTTGAGTTGTTTCTCACTTCTGGCTATTAAAACAGAGCTGCTAGCAGATGGGATTCTGGATTGGGTTCTAGAACAGTAAAAGGACATTAATGGAAAACCTGGTGAAATCAGATTAAAGTCTGTAGTTTAATTAATAGTATTAAACTAATGTGACCTTCTTGGTGCTGACAAATGTGCCACGGTCACATGTCAGATGTAAACTAGGGGAAACCAGGTGAAGGGGATAGAGGAGCTCTCTATACCGCACTTGCAACTTTTACGTAGATCTAAAATTATTACAAAATAAAAATTGTATTTAAGAAGCAAATAAACAAAGCTGCTAGCAAATATCTGTTACTGGCCGTGGTGGCTCAGGGTCCACAACCAGCCCTCTCCCCAATAAACATCCAAAAACTGGACACAATATACAGGGCAGGTGTTTTCAGGCAGCACAAGACCATAATTCCTGAGAGGAAAGAAACCTGGGAGGTGAGCCCCACAGTCACCCAGCTCTCTCCTTGGGGCCAGTTTCCCAGCCACAGATCAGAGAGCTGGGGTCCAAGCTGAACACAGACATCCCCCTGAGCTGGGGAGACAGAGGTCAGAATTGGAGCTTCTGATGCAGCTGGAATCCGTGGGGCCAAAGAAGAGGGCACTGCCCGGGGTGGGTTTCTAAGCAAGTCATTGGTCCAGATCTAGGCTGCACGTGCTCACGAGAGGACCACTTGGGTCTTTCCAGAGAGCAGCTGCTATGGGGTGGGGAGTGGAACAGAGATACTGGAAGTCAAGCAGTGCTGGGGACTTTGGAGTTCTGGTCCAGCCAGAGAGGAGAGACCTCATTACCAACATGAGCATCCAACTTTGAAATCAGAAGAGTCTCCCCTTAGGAATAAGGACCATGCCCTAGAAGAAAGCCTACATACGCTAACAATGCCTAAAACCAAGCCCTGATAAGTCCCACAGGGGAAGCAAAATTTGGAGCTCAAGTCCTGTCAGGTTAGAGGGGTTTGAAAAACATCTTGGACTCTCTACAGATCTGCTCTAGCAAGGCACAAATCCAAGCATGCCTAAGTCCAAGGGGATCAGCCAGCAACTAAGTGTCTGCTCCAGCAAGAACCAATAGTCTTTCTAAGAGGGTAACAGAATCCAGATTCTCTACAATGTACCATTGCAATGTCCAGCGTATAATCAAAATTTACTAGAAACACGGGAGTAAAACTCCTGTGCGCCTTCTTGTCCATTACTTCCGCAGGCACTCATGTGTTACGACTCGGGAGTGGAATTGCTGGGTCTCACTGTTGTTTTGCTAAAATCATTCCTTCAGCCGAGATGTTAAGAGGAAACCCTGCTCCCCACTCTTCAGACTGTATCAGCGTGGCTACATGGGGTTCAGTGCCCAACGCCTGCCTCAGCTTTGAGCTCCCTAGCCTGTGGGTTTTCACCAGGAGAAGGCCAGGCAGGGTCCCCGATGGCCTCCGTCTCCCTAACATCTCTTGCCGCTCTCTCAGGTGGGCTCCAGCTGGTGCCCTCCAACGAAGCCCAAACTTTGTTGTTGTTTTCGACTCTCTCCTGTGTTTTCAGAGTTGGGCCGGGGGAAAAAAAATAAAACCACTCCTCATTCATTTGGACAAACTACCCTCAGAAAAAGAAAACCTGTAACCTCTTACCTGCAAGCTCTGATTGTGCACGCCCCTCCTTAGCTCACCCACACTGGATGGTGGCAACTGGAGCCCATCACAGTCAGGCTCATCTCAGCAGCCAGGTGACAGGGACCAAAGGGAGAGAGTTCGGCTGGGGCACAGGGCACTCTCCACCCAGTGGGTCCTGGTGGGCTGGGTGCCAAGTGTTGGGTTAGCCCCGGGGGGAAACCAGAAGGGACAGAAAGAAATAAGATCCGGCCCTGATCCTAAAGGGAGGAACAACAGAGCAGGTGTTAATAAACAGGCGCTGAATGAATGAGGAGGCTGGAGAACCACCCTTTCACCAGCCCCATTGCTGGGATGGAGAAGGAGGGAAAGGAAGGTGGTGAAAGGTCCGGGTCCGGGGTAGCCTCAGCCATTCTGTGAACTTCCACTCCACTAGGCTCAGCAGATGCCGTGGCGAGCACACCGAGTTTGTTTGTCCGTGGGGCCTAGAGTCGGGGGCCGGGGAGCGGATCACAGACCTGGAAACAAACAGGTAGGGCTATCAAAAGTCAGATGACGATGACGGCTAGTAAGAAACATGAAGCAGGGGCTGGCCCCATGGCCGAGCAGTTAAGTTCTCGCGCTCCGCTGCAGGCAGCCCAGGGTTTCGTTGGTTTGAATCTTGGGCGCAGACATGGCACCTCTCATCAAGCCACGCTGAGGCAGCGTCCCACATGCCACAACTAGAAGGACCCACAACAAAGAATACACAACTATGTACCGGGGGGCTTTGGGGAGAAGAAGGGGAAAAAAAATAAAATCTTAAAAAAAAAAAAGAAACATGAAGCAGAGCAAAGAGGTAGAAAGTGATGAGAAGGGACTGGGTTTTTTTACTTCTTTCATTGGGCCTTTCTTTCTTATCATTACCTCCGTGGCAGTGAATGCTGAAATTGCCCGCCCCTCCTACAGCCACTGCGTTACTTAACGATTGAAAACAGCATCGAACCCATCTACCTGCTTCATTGTTAGAGTCCTGAAGAATGACAACACCTGCCCGTGGGTTAGAAGCTGAATCGCGTGCCTCCTATGAGTTCTACCCATAGTGGCACCATCTGTTGTATTTGCATACATGGTTTATTATTTTTATTTTTTGTTTTCTTTAAGTGTGTCTTATTTTATTTATTTATTTATTTATAGTGAGGAAGATTGGCCATGAGCTAACGTCTGTGCCAATCTTCCTCTATTTTTTTTTTTGCATATCAGATGCCACCACAGCATGGCTTGATGAGTGGTGCATAGGTCCATACCCGGGATCCAAACCTGCGAACACCGAGCTGTGAAGTGGAGGGCATGAACTTAACCGCTATGCCACCGGACTGGCCCCAAATTTTTTAATTTCTATTTGTGATAAATATATATAATATAAAATTTACCATCTTGGTATTTTTAAGCATACAGTTCAATGGCTTGAAGTACATTCACATTGTTGTGCAACCATCACCACTGTCTGTCTCCAGAACTCTTTTCAACTTGCTAAACTGAAACTCTGTGCCCATTAAACACTTGCTCCCTTTCTGCCCTCTCACCTCAGGCTGGGAAGGGGTTATTTTAAACAGGGCAATGAGGGAAGCCTTTCTGAAGTGGTCACACTTGGGGAGGGACCTGAGATAGCCCTTTCAGATATGGAGGGGGAGGGGTGACCAAAGCAGCAGGTGCAAAGGCCCTGAGGCCAGAGTGGAGTCATGGGTTCAAGGAGGCCAGTGTGGCTGGAGGGAGGTGGGTGGGTAGAGGAGACAGAAGAGGCAGGAGGACAGGTAGGGAAGAGAGATGGGGGGGCAGAGTCTTGTGGGCCGAGAAGAAGATTTTGGTTTCTGCTCTGAGTGAGATGAAAGGCACCGGAGACTTTTGGGCTGAGGTGTGTCATGGTCGCCCGTCCCCTGGCATGGTCTCTGATGGCTGCTGAGCAAAGATCGTGAGGAGAGGTTCAGTCTGGAGACCATTAGGAGACTACCGCCCAGGGCCAGAAGATCCACAATGGGGGCATGGGCCAGGGCAGTGGGTGGAGGCGGTGGCCAGTGTCCAGTCAGGATCGATTCAGAAGGTGGATCCACAGGGTTAGATGATGGACGGGAAGGGGGCGGGAGGAAGGGAGGAGCCAAGAGGGATCAGGATTCTGGGCCTGTTGAATTCTGTACTTCTTGGCCTTTTCTTACAGCAGGTCCATGTTACTATTATAAAGAGAAAGAACAAAAGATATGCGTTACTCAAGAGGGGGAAAGCATTCTCTTTCTTTGAAGGCGATCCTGAGTAGAGCGAACGGCGGGAGGCCCCATCCCGCGCCTGGCGCCCCTCCCAGAGCATTTACCCACCTTCGAGAACCTTCCTTACACAGGGCGATGGGACCCTGCCTGCGACACGTGGTTCGTCCCTTATTCTTCTTGCTCATTCTCCCCCGGGCAGAGGCCCTCCCTGTCCTCCAGCCCTGACCAGGGACCAGGGTGGGAGTGAGGACTAGGGGCAGCAAGGAAGCTTTGGTGAGTTGAATGGAATTCTTGCTTTTGGTAAAAAGAGCATCTTTCTCCTCCGTCAGCTGGATTCTCAGCCCAGACTGGGTCCCCTCCCCGGCCGGTTCCTCCTGGGCAAGGGCTGTCCCCCTTCATCCCTGCCTCTGTCGTCACCAGTGTTCACCATGACAACTTGGAGAACCAGCCCCCACCCTGGTCTCACCCCTGTGCGCAGCCTCCTGTGGGCTCTCTGGCTCTCGCTGGGTCCCCTCCCGCCTCTCGGGGCTCCATCCCTTCTCAGAACCTTCTCGCTACTCTTCTGCTGCCCAGACATCTCCTGTCCTTCCCCCTCTGGCTCCCTGAGGCTCTCAGTGTCCGCATACCTCTCATCCCTGCCCTGCCCCTCAGCAACCCCACCCACAGGGCCTCCTCCCCCAGGCAGTCCTCTGGACTCTCCGCTAAGGTGCCCTGCGGGCTCTTTGCACAGCTTCTCCACAGAGCAGGGGTCATGACTGTAGTTAATGATCATCGCTGGGATTTTTAATTACTGACTGTCCCCTGAGAACCGTGAGCTGATTGTTCACCTCAGTATTCCCAGCCCCTAGCAGAATGTCCAGCCCATAACTGGGGCTCAAAAAATAATTAAATGATATGTAAAGCATATAGAGATGAGTACATCTGGAAAAGTGCCACACAGGAGCTAGCATGCAAAATGGGCTTTGAAAATGAACAAATATCAATAAACAAAGATGAAAAGACAGAGGTTTCCAAGGAGAGGACTCCCCATGAACACAGGAATGGTGGTAGGAAAGTGTATGTCAACTTCAGGGACTCAAATCTGCATGCATAGCTCAATAAAATATCTGTAACCTTTCTCCAAAAAAAAACTTATTAAACAAATGACTGTCCAGCTGGCTGGCTGGATAATTGGGTGGGTGTATGGCTGGCTGGATGGATGGATAGGTGGGTGGGTGGGTGGGTGGATGGATGGATGGATAGGCGGGTGGGCAGGTGGACGGATGGATGGATGGATGGATGGATGAGTGAATGCATGAATGGATAGATGGGAGGGTGGGTGGGCGGATGGATGAATGGATGGATAGACAGGTGGGTGGGTGGATGGATGGATGGATGAATGAATGGATGGATGGATAGATATGTGGGTGAATGGATAGATGGATGGATGAATGGATAGATGGGAAGGTGGGTGGGCGGATGGATGGATGGATGGATGGGTAGACAACGGGTTAAACAAAATCTCCTCTTATTAAAAAAGCAGAAACTGAGGCCAAGAGAGAAAGGGGGCCTGATAAAGATGGAAGCATTGAATTGAGGCTAAGGAAAGCTGTTTTAACTCCACACCATGCCCACTGTCTACCGTTGTGTCACCATTGCCTGTCTGCTGTGCTCCTCCCTGCTCTCAGGACCCCCGCCCCCTCCCCAGCCTCTCCCCCTCATCACCCCCTCCACAGGTAGCTCCTTCCTTGCTAACTACTTTTTACCAAACCCGGAGCAGAAGTCCTGGGCAAGAGGGTGGCCAGGAGACAGGGCCTTTGTCCGAGCTCAGCCCAGGTGGGGCCTCCCGCCCCCACTCCCTCTGCTGTCTCTCTCAGTGACTTTTGTCCTTGGACTGTCTGCGTGATCAGAAGAGGTTTCATTCTCGGGCGCCGGTCGGCCATTAGGAAGAGGCAGACGCATTACCCTCTCAGCGCACAATGCTTGGCTGATTCAGTGATTCTGTTTCACCTGAAGGCTTCTCTGCAGCCGAGCCTCCCCTTCAGAGCGGGGCGGGCCCCATCTGTCGGGCAGTTTGCCCCAGCGTCTCCAGCCATTATGCCTCCGCTCAGAGGACTGGATGGTGCGTGTGCGAGCCAGCGAGCGCCTGCGTCTGCTGAACTCTCTCCCCCTTGTCTCTTTATCATTCTTCTAGGGCTGAACAGAACTTGCTTTAAAGAATGATGTCAGATGTGTGCAAAACAGACCAATAAAACCTAATGCACTCGCTCCCTTTGTCTGCCTGACTCTCCTACGAACATTTCCCACTCAGAGAGCCACTTAAAACACATCAGCAGTAACTCCACAAAACAGCCACTTGTTGGCTAATTGTGCTAAGCAGCTGCCGGCAGGGCTGGGGGAGGGGAGGGAGGGGCTCTCTGGGAGGAGCCCCTCTGCTCCCAGCCAGAGCCCAGCTCCCGAGAAGGGTCCCTCCCCTGCCTCTGCTCCCGGAGGCTCCTGCCAGGAGCGCTCGCGGTGCTGGGGGCGGAGAAGAAAGCAGGCCTAGGGCCAGGAGGGCAGGATTCTCTGCCAGCTCCCCGCCAACTTGCCGTGGGACACCGGCGGGCCACTGCCTGTCTCTAGGCGTTAGTTTCCCGGTACATCCCTTGAGCGGTTTGGACTGTGACTTCTAAGGTCTCATTCAGTTCCCAAAGGCTGCTTGCTGTAGCGCTCCAGGAGCCTTGGACAGACTCGGGTTCAAATTCTGGCTCTGCTGCAGACTGGCTGTGTGACGTGCGGCCTCAGCCTCTCTGAACAGTACTCTCCTCAGGAGGGAACAAGATAGTCACCGTGCCTGCCCTCATCAGGCACTGTGAGAATTCCATGGGGGGTACCTGTGTGGGTCTTGGAGCCGGTGAGCCCAGGCCCTCCCCCACCCTCAGGTGTTCCCAGTCTGAAGCGTGAGGGCTACTCAAGCCCATAGCAGAGCCCCCGGACCCAGTCTCAGGAATCAGAGCAGGTTAAGCAGAGACCTGAAGGATAAGAATCAAGCCAGCATAGGGTATGGGCAGAGGTGGATGGGATCACAGTTGATACTAATGGTATATGCAAAGGACCTGAGGCAGGGCTGAATAGAAGGACCAGAAAGGAACCTAGAGGAAAGGCTGGAGAAGTGCAGGAGCCCAGCCAGAAGGACACTTGCAGGCCAGGGTAACGAGCTTGGCTTTGTCCTGAGGGCAATAGGGAGTCATGGAAGGGATGAGAGCAACAAGAGGGTCTCACTAGATTTCTCTTTTTCAAAGACCCCTCCCGGCTTCCACGTGAAGAAGGAGTTGAGGGGCAGGGGTCAAGAGCAGAAGCAGGAAGCTCTCCCTCTGCTGCTCCCACCACCCAAGCAGGCACCGGCTGGGGGGCTGAAGTAAAAGATCCTCCCTCAGATGGAAAGAGGGAGGAGCTGGCGTTCTCTGCTCCGGGGACCCCTCGCTCGCTGGCCCCACTGGTGTGGCCGCTGCCCACCCTGGAGAGGCAGGGGTTAAGCCCTGCAGCCTTGCAGAAATCAGAGGATTACAGGTTTGCCAGTGGCCTGTCCCGTCGGTCACGCAGACACCGACGCACCCTGCTATCTCTGGGCTCAACTGTCATGCCAAGTACTGCATCAGGACTCCATTAGGAAGGCCAAGGCGGAGGCTCACAGCTGTCAGACCCGCAGTCCCAGGGTGGCAAGTCCTCACCCCTGGCGCCTGGGCTTGAGGACAGCTCTGTCCGCCGGCGGTGCTGTAACCTCCTCCTGCCCCTTGCCCAGAGGCGGGAGGGCCGTGGGCGCAGCTGGTACGCGTGGGTTCAGGGGTCTGAGCGGCTGGGGTGGAAGCCCACCTCCGCCGCTTCCTGCTCCTGGCCCTCGGATGCAATGCTGAAAGCCTCGGAGCCTTGACCCTCTCATCCGCGCGGTGACGGCAGGGACAACGCCCTCCCCAGAGGGGTACTCGGGGTCTCAGCAAGACACTAGGCTCCAAGGAAGCCCCCGGCAGACTGCAGCTGCCGTCACGATTCTCTGCTCCCTCCGTCCCACCTTTGCGCGCTGCAAGGTGCGGGTTATTTTTATGGCCTCATCTTCCGCCTCTGCCAGTTTCCCTTTCGGCTTTGTCTTGGGAAGCTCAAAGTCAAAGTGAACCGTTGGTCAAAATAACTCACTTGTCCCAGGTTCCTGATGTAATTACCGCCCCCTCCATCGGCTGCTTCTGATGCCTCCTCTATTTTTTCTTTGAAAACTTTAACTGTCCTTTGTGTGAGTGATTTAAGGGGGGGAAAAAAAACCCTTGCAAATGAACATAACTTAATTGCTTTTTCTGATTTTCAATGTAACATGTGCTCATTATGAAAAACATCCAGACATTACAGAAAGGCAGAGGGAGGAGAAAAACAGTGCAAGGCTTTTGAAGCACGCTCAAGTTGTTTGTGGCAGAGTTGGAAGAAGGAGGCCCCCTGTTTACAAAGCTGGGGTGCTCCTGCCTGCCCCCCAGCCCTCACTCATCCACGTCCTGCCCCCCACCGCCACGCCCAGCTCAGGTTCTTGCTCCCCCAAAGGCTCCCTAGACCCTTGCAGCCCAGGGCACTCTCTCCTTCCACTGAGCTCAGCTCTTCATTTCAACAAACATTTATCGTGCATCTGTTTTGGGCCAAGATACAGGATCCAGACGCATGACTCACCCCTCCTGCCTGTGATTAACTAGTGTTGCATTATTTTATTGGCCCACATCTATGCTTCTCCTCCCCTGCCTGGACTGTCACCTCCTTGAGGGCAGATCCACAGCTTCCTTCTCTGCAGCCCCGTCCACAGCATCTGTTGTTTCTGATGGGACTTCGCGGGCACCTGCAGGAAGGGCGGCTGCTGTGGATGGTACGTGCTGGACGCCAGGCCAACCCTTTGCACATGTGATCTCATCGACTCTCACATCGACCGTGGAAGGTGGGTCTTGTTACTACTCCCGCTTTGCAGATGAGGAAACTGAGTTCAGACAGGTTAGGAAGCTTGCCCAAGGAAGCACAGCTGTTGAGCTGAGAGCCAGGATTTGAACCCTCGTCTCAGAGGCTGAGGCCTGAGCTCCAAGCTCCTACGCGGGGGGATTGCCTCTTTGTCCAACTCAGTGATCACACAGGGCAGGTGACGAACGCTCTCAGCAAGATAAGCCAGATAAGATAAGATAAGCCAGATAAGATAAGATAAGCAAGATACGGAAGGACCGTGCTGTCATCCATAGCAGGCCAGGAAGACTCCCTGGAGGAGGTGATGCTTGACTGAATTTTGAAGGATGCATAGGAGTTGGCCAGGTGGAAAATGGGCAGAAAGCATTGCGAGAGGAGGAAACGGTCTGTGGGATGGGCCAAAGTTGTGAGTCAGTCGGGCCCATGGGCCATCCTAAGTGGCACAGGGCGCAGGTGGGGCCAGGCTGGGAGGTGAGGTGAGTGGGCGGTCAGCTGGCCGCACTGTGACACAGCTTATGCACTCTGTGCAGGCATTTGGGCTTGAGCTTTAGGCCAGTGGTTCAGAACGACCTCCCTGGAACGCTGCAGCTTCCTCAGAGACTCCCCGGCAACCTGGAGAATGATAAACCAAAGGAGGTGGCCCCAGCCAGCCGGCGCCCAGCCACACCCTGGGCTCAGACAGGGGAGCTGCACTTCCATTGGCTGTATGGTAGATTTTCAGTGTAAGATTTCATTTGAAAGGCTCTCCAGCAAACGTGTCTGAAACTGCTTCTGCAGGCGGGAGGGGGGAAGTCTTCAGCCGGGAGTGACACGACAAGATTTTTAAGATTGTTTGTTCTTCAAAAACCCTGGCTGAGCCCCACCCCCCAGCCTCCCTGCCCCAGGCTCTCAAGAGGGTGCCCTCACCAGCTCCTGTCTTGGATGCTGTGTCCTTGGCCTGGGGACAGCATCCTTGGGTCCTCGTCCCAGCTCCACCTGTAACCTGCACAGTGCCCCCTCTCTGGGTTCCAGAATTCTGGCCCTTGGCCTTGGACCAGATCTGTGCTAATGGCCACAGGCCGGACATAAACTCACCCTACCCAGCTCTCTTAAGAGCGGATGCCCCCTCCTGATGGGGCGGTGGCGGGCTAAGGCAGAGCCGCCCAGATGGGAAAAAGACCCACGCTAACCCCAGCAGCCACCGCCAGCACCAGCGCCCTGCACTTCTCTGTGCCAAGCATCCCACACAGAGTGTCTCGTTGAATGTTTGCAACCACCCATTTTACAGGTGGACAAACTGAGGCTCAGCACTGAGGTCGGCTGCCAAAGACACACAGCAGCTAAACAGTGGAGCCAGGACATGGAGCCAGGACATGAACCCAGGGCCTGTGGCTCCGGAGCCTGCATTCCCAACCACCCTCCCGGACGGCGCTTCCCAGCTGAAGGCGAGGGCCACAGGCCTGCAGCAGCCTTGAACGCCCACCTGAGGCCCTCCTGGCTGTGGGGCTTCATGTGCACCATTGTGAGCGCCCACCCCCTCAGGCAGGCCGGGGCGTTTCCAAGGAAGAGGGAGGGTGGAGGCTGTGCTGGAGGAAGGGAAAGGAGCAGGTGTTAATGCTGGAGTGTGGACAGCTCGGAGCTGGGGTCTGGTCCTGCCTGGTTCCCACCTTCAGGCACTCCTGGCTCCACCGTGGGGGCCCTGGGACCCGGGGGCTGAGACCCACAGACTGGCCAAGTCCCCCGCTCTGGGTTCCTCCCCAGCTCTGAGGCAACCCAATGGATGTCTACTGGGGCCCCCTGCCCTTGATGGCGGGCAGTCACTTTCAATCCTGGGATGCGGTACTGGAGGCTGCCCAGGTCATCTGTGCCGGGGTGGGGGCGGTAGAAGTGAGGGGGTGCGGAGGTCTCCTGCTCTGCCTCTGGGGTCTGCCTCCCCTCACAGCGTCTCTAGCAGGAGCCCCGGTCCCGTCCCTGGCTCCCACCGCACAGTCACTCACACCGCATCTATGGGTTTTGCGGCCTTTCCAGGAGACGGTTTGGCCAGGGCGTTCCAGAGAGGCCTGTGCACCCCCACATCTCTGCCCCTCACCCCCACCCCCGGAAGACCTCCACATTCTTCTTCCTCTGTCCTACGGGGCACCTCCTGACGTCCCGGGCCCTGCCGGAGCTCCCTTAGCCCCAGCACAAGACGGAAGGCGCTGCGTGGTTTGACATGCTGCCTCCGGTCAGTCGGGCCCTGCAGTGTACTAGTTTGCAGTCAGGAGGTTGGACTAAGCCGAGAGTTACCCACATGGGCACCACGGCTGAGGCATCTGCTCCGCTCTCCAGGAGCCGCTCTGCCTCACAGCTCTGCGCTGTCTACAAAGGAGGTGGCTGCTGGCGCGCTTCCGGAATATTCTCTCTGCACAAGGAGTCCATTGATTTTCCCAGGTTTTTCACATTTTTCTTTTTAAAGGGAAAAAATCCTTTAAACACTTTTTCTAGTGGAATGTTCATTTTGAGTTGTGTTCCCCAGATATGGCAAGTTTACATAAAGTCGATAATTCTGTTAATAACCGCCCATTTTCATTTATCATGAAAAATAGCCACTGTGTTTATGCGACTACAGCTCACAGCACTGTGAGAAGAGGAGGCTAGGACAGCGACTTCGGCAGTTTTATTTTTCTTTTTTGGTGAGAAAGATTGGCCCTGAGCTAACATCTGTGCCAATCTACCTCTATTTTGTATGGGGGACCTTCCACAGCATGGCTTGATGAGCGGGGTGTACGTCCACACCCGGGATCCAAACCCACAAATCCCAGGCTGCTGAAGCAGAGTGCACGAACTGAACCACTATGCCACTGGGCCTGCCCCTGCAATTTTTCATTGATTTGTTCATTCAGCAAGTACAAGTTGAGCTCCTGTTGTGTGCTGGGCCCTGGCCTGTGTGCTGGGGCTATAACTCTGAAAAAGGCAGATGAAGACCCTGGCCTCGGGAACTCACAGGCTGGTAGGGGAATTAGCTTCTGGATGGGGCAAGCCCCGCATAGGGAGGGCAGGAAGTGGGGCAGCTCACAGCCTTGGGGAGATGAGGAGAGCATCCCTGAGGAGGTTACACCTGGCTGAGCCCTGGAGGAGAAGGAATGTTAACCATATCAGGAGGAAGGGAAGGGCGTTCTGGGCAGAGGGAATAGCATGTGTGAAGGCTGGGAGGTAAGAGAACACTGGACCTTACACTGGGGATCAGAAGGATCAGCGTGGCTGGAGGAAAGCACTCAGTCAGGGTGAAGGGGCTCAAGATAGACAGGAGAGAGATGAGGCAGAAGATGAAGGTCAGGATCAGGCCTTGCAGGACCCTTGGGCCGAGTTCAGGAGTGTGGAGGCCACTGAGGAGGATTATGCAAAGGAATGGCCCAATCTGATGAGCGCTGAGAAAAATCTCTCTTCGGGATCTGGCTTCAGAAGGGCCTGAGTTCCAGGCCCGGTTCTGCCACTAACTGAGTGACCTTGGGTGCATTGCTCAGGCTCTCAGAACCTCAGTTTCCCCGGCTGTAAGACGAGGACAATCATAGTTTCCACCCCCGAGAGATGGGGAAGAGTCAGCGGGGCACGGCCAGCCCAGAGCCCCACGAGGCTCGGCGGATGGTGGCTGCCAGGGGAGGCTTCTTGTCTGATTGGATCACCGCCACGTCTTCTCACCTGGAAAGTAACAGACGCTCAGGAAACACGTGTCGAGCGAAGGCGAAGTGGACGGTGGACAGGAGGAACAAGCAGGGGTCAGCCCGGGAGCCCTCTTGCCAGTGAAGGCGAGAGATGAGAAAAATCACTAAATCAATAGTCAAAATGCTACACGCAGGCACAGTTTAGTGACTGACATGCACCCTCTCTGCCTTACAGGTGAGGGCGCTGAGGCTCGCCGGGGGTCAATAGACTGCCCAAGGTCACCCGGAGAGAGAGCACGGAGGCTGGAATTTGCATCCAGGCCCTTGACTCTGAAGTCTTTGAAGCACACCCACGATGCCAGGACGTCATGTTCCACCTGGACGGTACTTGCCCTGTTGGCCGCCCACATGTGGCTAAGCTACACGCAGGCGTAGGAGGGGGCTGGCCGGCACAGAATTCAGTGTCCCAGAAAGGGCCTGATCCCAAGGGCCTTCAGTCTGTCAACAGCTATTTATCAAACACCTAATGTGTACATTGCCCTGCAGATGCACCAATGATCAGGAAACACACAGTGGGCCCACACGGGGCTTTCAGGTGCAGGTGACAGATCTCGTGGAGGACGGCGCAAGCAAGCTGACAGTCACTGGCGGCTATTGGTACACTTACTTCTGTGTCCATTTCCCTCACCTGGGACCCACTGTGCCCAGCAACTGAAGGGTTAAGGCCTGCCCAGCCTGGGGGCCGGCATGACCCTGCTGCGGGGCTGCAGCCAGCACCCACTCCAATAGGTTGTACCTGCTCCATGCAGCGGTTTGGTATTTTGTATATTACCCCCACGTGCAGGGGCTGTGAGAGCTTTGAGTGGGGCCTGGCCTGGGGGGGGGTCCGGGGGAGGGAGCCGGGAAGGCTCCTCGAGGAGGGGACGTTTCAGTGCTACCTGAGGCTGACTGCGAGTTGGGTGGGTGAAGAGAGAACGGCAGGGAGCAGCCAGGAGGAAGAAGCTGCAGCTGCAGAGGCCCAGGGCAGGAAGGAGCCGACGACAGAGCTGGAGGGAAGGGGAGGGCTGGACCCTCAGGGCCTTGTGGGCCAAGGGCAGAGATTTGGGTTTTATCCCCAAGCTAACAAGGCAGAAGAGGTTCCAGGTAAGGGAGGGGCCTGGCTTGGTGGGAGGGGCCAGAGGGGGCAGGGAGGGGAGTGGGAAGGGAAGCTGTGGCCTGGTCCAGGGCAGAAGTGGTGAGGATGGCCCAGACCGAAGCCATGGAAGTGGGATGGAGAGAGAGAGGGGATGAATGAGAGGTGACAGGCCCTCCTCCCCAACTTGTCCCCACCCGTTGGGGTCCTGGGGCCTGATGGTCAGACACCATTCCTTGGAGCCCCAGAGTCGCCCAAAGAGACCTTTCTGGAGCCTGCTGCAGGTTCCGAGGCTCCGATGTCTTGCCTGGCAGAGCGAGCAGGTGTGAGCGCAGCAGCCTCCAGGCCCAGCTCCCCGGAGCGCCAATTCTGAAAATGACAAACGGAGAGATCCAATAAGAAGGTTGGAAAATGGGCACCTCTGCGCCTCCCTGTGTCTATTGCAGGGTTTGGAAATAGCTGAGATGAAAGGAGAGCCGCAAGGAGGGGGTGCCCGCTGGGCAGGCGAGAGGCCTAAAGGGGCTGTGGCTACTGGCGCAGCGAGCAGGAGGCCGAGGAGGGAGAGGACGAGACCCAGGAGAGGAGGGGCGGTGAAGTCAGGGAACAGCAAGGACACGCTCGCCCAGAACGTGGAAAAGACAAACATCAAAATGGACACACACAAAAAGACTGTTGTGGTGTGGCCTAAGACTGTGCAGAGTGAGAGAGTGTGTGTGGGTGGGGGGGTGGGTGGGTGGGGTGTGTGATGCAGGCTTTGAGCAGCAATTCGAAAGCCTCCGGCCCCTTAGCCCATCCGAACACCCCCTTCTCTCTTCGCCAGCCCCCCCACCACAAAAAAAAAAAAAAAGAGAGAGAGAGAGCAAGAGAAGGAAGGAAAACAAAATATCTACAGTTGTCGAGACAAGAGGAGAAAAATAGAGGCAAACATCCGTAATTTTCTCTGTGGGGCTTTGCGGTAATTGAGCCATTTGGATAAAAATAAAGGCAGCAGGCCCCTTAGGTAAGAGGAGCTTTTGCAATCTCAGAAGCTTGAATTATGCGTCTTGTGTCACTTGAAATCCCCCGGGCTCCCCCTCCCACAGGCGACCCAAACCACTTTCCCTTTTCTTATTATTTTTTTAAGTACCCTGTCAAATGTCATCTGTAGAGCTGAGAATTTCAGCTGTCACAACTAATTTCAATTTTTCCATGTGCTTCTCCCCTCTTGGTGTCCTGGGGGAGGGGCCTGGCTGAGCCCCCTCTCCCTCCCTCTTGCATCTGCTCACTCTTTTTATTTATCATTATTGTTATTATTTCAAAACCAGATTTACATCATAAATTTGTTTGGGGAGTGTTTAAGGACCGTGGTTTGCTACTCTGGGAGGCTGGGCCTGGCCCTGTTGGTTTCCAGCTTCCCTCCCCCCACAGCCCCCACCTACACCACCCGGAGCCCCCAGGACTCCCACCACTCTCTTCTTGGTCCCCCACTACCGACTCCGACCATCCACCGGGGAAAATGCAGACCTCAGACACAACATCGATTCTTGAGGTTCTGTCACAACCACAGGTACTGCACGTCTCCCCAAGGGGGGAGCTCTTGGTAGATGGAGGACAGAAGGGGAAAGGGTCACTGATTTGGGCCACTACCCACTCTTCTGCATCTTTCTCGTCTTTTCCCTCATGTTTCTTTCCTTTGCAATTCATGCATTAATTCAACGGGCATCGATCCTGGGCCACCTCCTTTGTGCCCGACCTGCCAGGGGGCTGCGCACACCAGGACGAGTAAGGTACAACCCTTGCCCTTGAGGAGATGACTACCTAGCGGCGTCCCGGACACAAAGAGGCACTTGGATTGGTCCAAGGCATTTGATGTGCTGGCCGGTGGCTGTGCAAGGACAGTGGGGCACAGCGGAGGGAGGTCACTTTTAGCTCACCTATGGTGAGGACTTTGCCAGGGAGCAGTGCTTGAGCGGGCTCCTCGAAGCAAACGGAAGCTTGCCTGCTGGACAACTGTGGGAAGGGAGTTCTAGGTGGAGGTCACCGCATGGACAAAGGCTGGTGTCATGAGTTGAATTGTGTCCCTCTAAAATTCGTATGCTGAAGTCCTAACCCGCAGCACCTCAGAATTCGACCTTATTTGAAAACAGGATCATTGCAGATGTAATGAGTTAAGATGAGGCCATACTGGAGTAGGAGAGGACCCTAATCCCATACGACTGGACAGAGACACACACGGAGCGGGGGGAGGCATCTTCAAGGGCAGATGAAGGCGGAGATTGGAATGATGCTTCTACAAGCCAAAGAACCACGACGAGCGCCAGCAAACCAGCTCAAGCTGGGGGGGGAGCATAGAACAGGTTCTCCCTCACAGCCCACAGAAGGAACCAACCCCACAGATAGCTTGATCTCAGACTTCTAGACTCCAGAACCGTGAGACAGTAAATTTCTGCCGCTTAAGCCGCCCCACCTGTGGCACTTTATGCCGCAGCCCTGGGAACCCAATGCGCATGGAGACATGAAGCTGCACGTTCTGAGAGGCGTGGGTAATTCAGCAGGCGGGGTGCTTGGGGTTGGAAAGGGGTGGGGCTGGAGTGGAGCAGGGCCACATCCTGCAGAATGGGGGCCACTGTGCGGAGGGAAGTGGGGAGTCAGGGAGGGCACGGGAGCCCCTTAAGCAGGAAGGAGAGGGGAGGGGACGTGCTTCGTGAAATGCCCACCCTGGTTACAGAGGAAGCACCAGAGGGGCAAGGCTTCTTTTTCCTCCCATTCCCTCGCTCTCCCCTCCCCTCTGCAAGCACGGTGGGGGGCCAGGCCTGGCTTTACTCGTCAGTGGGTTCTAGGCCCTGGAAAGGGCCTGTCCCTCAAGGGCCACAACCAGTTTGTTGAGAGAAGAAACAGGTCAACCAGCGCTTGGTTCCTCAGCTCTTCCCCCGCTGGCCCCCTTGGTTACAGAACACTCTTTAAATAACGGAGCTGAGCGACAGCGTGTCCCCTCTGGGACACCCCTCACTGTGCAGCCCGTGTGTGAGAGCAGAGGCTGTAGAAAGAGAAGTGGTCACTTGGGGGCCGGTGTCACGCAGTGAGGACCATTGTAGATGTGGCAGAGGCCAGGCCCCTATTTCTCAATCCCCTCTCTTCCTTCTTGGTCCTCCCAGGTTCCCAAAGTGAGCTGCTCGATTTTCTCCTGTGTTGTCCTGCCTTCCTCTCCTGCCCCTGCTATTCCTGGGAGAGAGCAGGGAAGGGCCTGGGAAAGAACCCTTCTCCACGAGTGGGAGGGCCTGAGGCACAGAGAGGTTACATGAGCTGCCCAAAGTCACACAGCTGGTAAGAGGCAGAGTCGGGGAGTGGAACCCAGGAAGTTTGGGCCAGAGCCCTCGCTCTCAACACCTGTACAGCCCCCATGAGGGCCCTGGTGGGCACTCAATACCTATTTGCTTAATTCAGTGCTCACTTCCAGAAAGGCAGTGTAGCCTGCTGGTTGAGGGCATGCTCCCTGCAGTCAGAGTGCCCGCAGCTGAATCCCAGCTCTACCCCCTCCCAGCTGAGCCACTGGACCACTCAGAGCTCTGATTCTCTCAGCGAAGTATTAGAAAACTAATGGTTCCTACCGCTAGTGGCAAGTACTGGCTGCTGTCCACCAAACCGTTTCCCTTCTGCCATCAGGCACAGGGCTAGACTACATTTCCCAGGCTCCCCTGCAGGCACCACGTGACTGAGCTCTGGCCAATGGAATATGGGAGGAAGTGAAGTCACCACTCCTATGGCTGGCTCCTAAAATGTGCTGCGCCATTCTTCCTGCTCTCCCCCCGGGCCACGAGGGACTGTGTGGAGCAGAGTCCCCCCCTGCACCCCACCCACTGCTCCCTCCCCCCAACAGTGGGCTGTGATACGAGCAGGAATTGAGCTCTTATTGTGGGGTTATGTGTTAAGAAGTTCTGGTCTGTGAGCACGCTCCCCATCGGGCTCACAGGAGGCCGAAGGGTGAATCTCTCCCAATATGCTGGGCACAGGGCTTATGCTTCATAAGCACTGGGTACCGGTTTATCACCATTGTTCCAGAGCTCCCTCCCACTACAGTGTGAGCTCCCGGGGCCCAGCGCGTCCTGGGTCTGCTAAATCCACGCAGGGTGTCTGGTGTGCCTGTGTCTGGCGTTTGGGTCGGGGTTCCCATCCCAGGCCTTCAGCCTCCAAGAGCTGGGCTCCCTGTTGTTCTGTCAGGGGTACAGCAGGCTGGTGGCCCCTGGCTTCTGTAGCCTTCCTGCTCCCTCTAGCTGTCGGCTCAGCCCTGCCCCCACCCACAGTGAGAAGGATGTGTCAGCACCCACCGCGGGGATCCCCTGGCCTGTGGCCTGCCTCTGACCCTGGCTTCAGAGTTCTTATGCAGGGGGGTAAGGAGCCCTCCTAGTATTTGGCTTCAGAGGGCCCAAGAACTCCCTAAGTCACATACCATAACCTGGGCAAAGCTATGCTGCCTCCTCCCTCTGAATGTCTATGCAAGGGGCACCAGTGTCACACAGCATGACACCTGCGGGCCAGCCCCGCCTTCCTAATATTTAGGAGCTGTTAAGGGAGCTGTGTGAGTTTGGACATGGACCTTAACCTCTCTGAGCCTCGGCGTCCTGCTTTGCTGCTCCTAGGCCCAGCCTGCTGGTTATGGTGCAGAGAGTAAGTGCTCAACCAACGTTATAGGGTCAAGGCTCCGCCCACCCTTCTCATCCCAACAGAAACTAGGGGGATGAGTTTCAAGTGCTGAGGAAGTGCTTCTGAGACAAGGTCGCCACGGGCAGCATCGGGGCAGACCCGGGGGAGCCAGCCCCACCAAGCCTCGCGCTCTGTGCCGGGGCTGCAAGTCATTCGGCTGGGAAATCGCTTGTCCACAAGCCCGAGCCCGCTCACGGAGCTGTGCTACCATGAGGGAAATTGCCCTAAATGTGAATCCGCGGCCGAGCCCAGGGAGAGCGATTTCGATGCTCAGGAGCAGACAGCGGTGGCCCTTCCGTGCACAATGTTTTCAGCTCGTCTGCCTTCCAATCACTCCTAAATAATACGTTTTGTTTGGTGTGACTGCTCACAGGGGCCCTGCTCCACCCGGCACTGGAAGCCGCAGCACAACATTTAAAGTCACATCTGCTTTTCATTTGTAATGAACACGATGGGTTTTAGGTTCCCACAGCCCACTCGCCCGGCACTGAGGAGCGGCTCTCTCCAGGATCACCTTGGGCCACTGACAGGCTCGTCACTGAGCAGACACGAACAGGGCTCAGAGGCTTCAGCAAGGGGTGGACGAGGGTAGCCAGGTGGCTGGGAAGCGGTGTTTCTGGGTTCGGTTGCTGACGCTCCCACTCGCTGGCTATGTGACTCAGGCAGGTCGTTGACCTCTCAGAGCCTCATTTCCTCATCTGGAAGAGAAGATAAGGTCCTTGTCAACCAATGGTTCCTCTAGTCCTGATTTCCCCAAGCAAGGAACCAGTAGGCAGCGTTCTTGGTTTGCCATGCCCCCCTGCCCGTGACAACGGCTTCAAAAGTCAGCTTCTAAATGAGTGCACTCGTGTTCATAGCAGCATTATTCACAACAGCCAAAAGGTGGAAACTCAAGTGCCCACTGATGGATGGATGCATAAGCAAAATGTGGTCTATCCATACAATGGAATATTATTCAATCTTAAAAAAGAAGGAAATTCAGAAACCTGCTCCTACACGGATGAAGCTTCAGGACATTATGCTAAGTGAAATAAGCCAAACACAGAAGGACAAATATTGTATGATTCCACTTATATGAGGCCCCTAGAGTAATAAAATTAATACAGACAGAAAGTCAAATGGTGGTTGCCAGAGGCTGAGGGAAAGGAAGAATGGGGAGTTCATGTTTAATGGAGACAGAGTAGCAGCTTTGCAAGATGAAAAAATTCTACAGGTGGATGGTGGTGATGCTTACCCAACGTGACTGTATTTAGTGCCCCTGAACTGTACAGTGACATGGTTAAAGTGGTGAATTTTATATTATGTACATTTTACCACAATTTTTTTTTAAATTTGTGAATTAAAAAGAAAAATTGGCTTCTAAAAAAACCAACCTGAAAAGGAAGAAAAGAGAACAACAAATACACACCATTAGGAATGGTATATAACCAAGGAGAAGATTTCAAAAATTAGTAGCAAATTCCATGTATAGATCTAGGCTAATAATATAAAAAATATGAATGAAACGAATGATTTGCAATTTCCAAGAAATTGTAAAATTACTAAAATTGACTTTAAAAGAAGTAGAAAACCAAATAATGCGTTAACTGTGGAAGAGGTAGACAGCTTTCTCAAAGAATTCCCTCCCAAAGAAAGTCCCCAGGCCCTGATCGTTTTATGTCTGGATTATTTCAGACCTTCATGAAACAGGCAATCCCAAGATTCAGACTCTTCCACAGCAGAGAAAAGAATGGAAGTTTCCCAATTTATCCTATGAAATTCGCATAACCTTCTTGCCAAGCAGTAACACAGACAGCACAGAAAAAGACAACTTCTCTTATGAATATAGATGCAAAAGCCATGAATTAAATCCTGGTGATTTTAATCCACCCATATATTATTTTCACAAAATCAGAGTTCGGCACCAGCCACTTCTAACTTTCCTTAATAACTTGCCATGTGTGTAAATCAGGAATTCATCTTAAAAAAAAAACAAAAGATGTTTCAGTACTTTTATGTAGGAAGCAGGGGAGGAATATAAACATGCGACCTGTGTAGTTTCCATGATAGTCCATCTCACGTAGAAGCAGGCGCTGTGTAGAGGTCCTGTACTGTTCAGAGATAAAGACAAGGCTGCCAAAATAAACCAGAAAATGGACTTATAGACTTGCCTTGTTGTGAGCGTTAAATGTTAAGACCTCCAGGGAAAAGGAGGAGGTTGTGTGGACGGGGCTGTCACAGAGAAGTCAATTTATTTACTTAATTGGGCACTCACTCTTCTTTCCCTGGAAATAATTCCTTACAGTGCATCAGGCACTGTTCCAGGCACACGGCTACAGTGTGAAAAGACAGGCAGAGTCCCTGCCCTCACAGGGCTCCCAGCTGGGTGCCAGAGTCGGGGCCCTGGGACCGGGCACTGAGAGGGTTCCCAGAGACTGAAGCCCCCACTCCCAGCCCATCAGGAGGCTCCAGTTTGGTTGAGGAGACAAACATGGAAGTGAATATGCAAAGCACATCTTGAATGTGACCTTGGTCTGCTTCCTGCTTTCATGACCCTGGGCAGGATTTGGAACAGTCACAGACTGCCAAGGATGGGAAGTTCCGGGATTTATCGGTGGACAGGGTGGTCCTTGGCTGTGGACTTGTGGCCCCACACATGCAACATGTAGATGTCAGAGAAAAAGTCTAGCCTGAGTCTGGGGCCTCTCATTGTCCCCCTGGGAGCCTAAAAGCAGGTCTGGGCTCCACGGAGACAGGGAGCGCAGAGCTCAAGTCCCAACTCCACCACCAGGCAGCCACTGTCTGGCCAGTCCCTACCCACGCACACTTGCTCTGTCTGCCTGGGGGAGCACGCTCGGCCTGCACGAGAGGCAAACTTAGAAACCAGTGAGGGGCAGGAGGTAGAGCAGTGCTGAGGTGTTCCCCACACAGTTGGTCAGAGGACCTCCAGAAAAATGAAGCCCCAGTTGCACCATCCCAGTGACTATTGCTGCAGAACAAACCACCCCAAAACTCAGTGGCACAAAACAACCATTTTCTTTTTTTTTTAAGTTTCAGTCTTTATTTAAATTTCACCAGTTCTTTTTGTTTGTTTGTTTGTTTTTGAGGAAGATTAGCCCTGAGCTAACTACTGCCAATCCTCCTCTTTTTGCTGAGGAAGACTGGCCCTGAGCCAACATCCATGCCCATCTTCCTCTACTTTCTATGTGGGATGCCTACCACAGCATGGCTTGCCAAGCAGTGCCATGTCCGCACGCGGGATCCGAACTGGCGAACCCCTTGCCGCTGAGAAATGTGCGAACTTAACTGCTGCACCACCGGGCCGTCCCCACAAAACAACCATTTTCTAATGCCTGCAGAGGCACAGCTCAGCTGGGGCGGCCGACTGAAGCGTCTACAGGTGGCTTCTCCATGGAGCTTTGGCTTCCTCACGGCAGGGCAGCCTCGGGGTAGTCAGACTTCCTACGTGGCAGCTCAGGGCTCCAAAAGCAAGTATCCCAGCGGGCCAGGCAGGAAGCCGCATTGCCTTTCATGAGCTCACCTCAGAAGTCACCTAGTGTCACTTCTGCCTTGCAGATTGGCGACCTAGTCACGAGCCCACACAGCTTCAAGGGAAGGGGGCATAGACCTCACCTCTTCATCAAAATCAGTGGCCATGTTTAACACCACCCAGCCCAGCTGCTCGGGGGTCCTCTATCAGCTCTCCTACTCCCCCGTCTCGGTGTCCCCTCCCCAACACTGCTTGCACCCAGGTCCTTGTCTTGGGTCCTGCTTCCAGGGGAACTCAGCTACTTACCAACTGTGTCTGTCCCCTGGCCTCCGCAAGCCTCAGTTTCCTCATCTGTAAGTGTGGATGCTAATGGACTCTCCTCCCAGACTCAGGCTGATGCTTAAACAAGACAGGGAGTGTAAAGTACGCGAGGCAGCGCGTCTGGCATGGAGGAACTCCTCTGTGGAGGTTAACAAGTATTTTTATGAGCTCGGCCAAAGCCAGCCCTTTTAGCCCCCCGCCCCACTCAAAAGAAATTGATGATGCCCCGCCAGTGGTCCTGGGTCCCGACTCCCTCCTGCGGCTGCCTGGCCCCTCCCTTGAGAATGATGGCATGTGGCCCACCCCGAGGGAGGGGAGGGCTATGGCAGCCTGTGAACAACTGCATTTCCCAAAGATGGCCGCAACAGCGTCTCCCATCCCAGTGCACGTCACAAGGTGACTTTGTCACTGCTCCCATCAGCAAGCGCTGCCTGTGTCCCCACCCCTTGCATCTGAGCGGGTTTTTGTTACAGAACCAAAAGACAAGGGCCACGGTGATTTCCCAGGCAGGTTCAAAAAGGAGGTGCAGAGGCTACTTTCTTCCTGGGCTGCCTGTTCTTGATGGCTGCAGCCACTGTGTGAGCAGTCCAGGCCGCCACGCTGTGCGGAAGCCTGATCCAGCCCTGTGGAGAGACCACGTGGAGAGGACCTGAGACTTCATGAGGAGAGAGGACGTTCAGTTAGCCCCCAGCAGGCCCAGACCCACCCCCACCCCCAACGGCAGCTTCTGCCCCCACCTCAGCTGTTTCAGCCCGTCATCTTCTGACTTCAGCCGCATGCAGGAGAGACCTCCCAACCAGAAACACCCAGATGAGCCCTCCCCAAACCCCTGAGCTGCGTGCAAATTACGAGCAAAGCCAATGGCTGTGGGAAAGTGGTGAGGTTCGGGCGGTTGGTATTTAGTGAGAGTAACCAGAACACGGCTTAAGGGGCCATTCTCTAGCAGGGAAACTGGTTAACAAAACCTTCTCCCCTCAGCTGGCTGCCTTCTCTCGCTGAAGGTCAGGCCTGCAGGAAGTGATGGGAGGTCAGCCCTCATATGCTGTGGTTTCCCAGCCCGGCACCTCAATGCTGTATGGTCCCTAAAAGCACGGCTTCATGGCCTCCAAAGGCTTAAAGTGTGCTGACTCATTTGATACCCCTATAATCTCTCGGTAAGAGCCAGACAGCAGGGCTTAGCAACCTGGACCACCTCCAACCAGGCTTTCCAAAGAGAACGGCCTCAGCCCACTGGCGCTCCTGTGCAATTGATGGGGACGCTGCTCAGAGTTAGGCATTGGCAGAGTCTGCCCGTTTCTCTTGAAGGATGATGTTACCTGTCTGGGCCTTGGCCTGGACCAACCTGCCCTCAGGGCACCTCCACCCGTTCTCAGGTCCCTCAGGTGGCAGAGGCAGGCCTGGCTGGGACAGGAGCACCTTCCTGCTTCGTGCTGTCCTCGCCTTGGTTTCTGCCGCAGAGTGGACGTGCTCACAGAGTGGAAGTGTCTCAGTCCTGGGGCCCTGCTCTGGGCCCCGTTGGAGATGCAAATCGTCATCACAGGCACTTCTGAGCATCCTCTTGCCATCTGCTAGAGCGCCCGGGACACAGCCCACATGCATTCCATAGAATGGCCCTGTGCATGCCCGTTCTCCAGAGGAGGACACTGGGCTCAGTCAGAGACTGAGGGGACTTGCTCCAGGTGACTCAGTTACTAAGTGGCGGAGCTGGGATTGGGGCCAGATCTGACTCCAAAGTCTGCACTCCTAGCCACCGGCCAGCCCTGCCACAGCCGAGGCGGGACGTCTGGCAGAGGTACCCAGCCGTGCGCAGGACCCTTGGGGTTCTTGAGGTTTCACCCCACAGAGCTCCCAGCACCTCTTTTCTCTGCCCTCTCTCCCTTTCCCCTCCTTCTTCCTCCTTCCATCCCCCACTCCCACCACCCTCCTCACATTCTTGGAAGGTAAGGGAGTCCGAGTCGGCAGGGGAGACATTTTACCAGATGACATGACATTGTAGTTAAAAGTTGAGGCTGTGAGTCCAACAGCCATGGCCTTGAAATCCTGCTCTGCAACGTGCTAACCTCGGGCAGGTCCCTTGAGCTCTCTGCACCTCAGCTTCCTCGTCTGTCAAATGGGAATAACTAATAGTACCCATCTCATGCGGTCATAAGGCTCCAATCAGATCACATAGATAAACGGGTTAATGGGAGGCTCCCCCGGCTCAACAAATATGACCTGACATCATCATCACCACCATTACTTGTAGGGATGGGAGGCAAACGATACCACTCAGCAAATGCTAATTTCTATCCCTCCTTTATGTGACCTATATTTTTCACCCCATTTAATATCTTCACTATGCACTAAAGAATAAAGTCGTTTTTAAAATTGCCCTGAGCTAACTGCTGCCAATCCTCCTCTTTTTGCTGAGGAAGACTGGCCCTGAGCTAACATCCATGTCCATCTTCCTTTACTTTATACGTGGGACGCCTGCCACAGCATGGCGTGCCAAGCGGTGCCACGTCCGCACCAGCATCCAAACCAGCGAACCCCGGGCCGCCGAAGCAGAACGTGCGAACTTAACTGCTGTGCCAGAGGGCTGGCTCCTAAAATTGATTTTTTTGTTGAGGTGACATATATAAATTTCAGGTGTCCATCATCATATTTTGACTTCTGTGTAAACTACATCACATTCCCCACCTGAAGACTAACTACCATGAGAAAGGCACAGACACACAACACTTGTTTAAAAAATTAACATGATAGGTAAGACTACCGTCTCTTTTTTTTTTTTTTAAAGATTTCATTTTTCCTTTTTCTCCCCAAAGTCCCCCGGTGCATAGTTGTGTATTTTTAGTTGTGGGTCCTTCTGGTTGTGGCATGTGGGACGCCGCCTCAGCATGGCCTGATGAGCGGTGCCATGTCTACGCCCAGGATTCAAACTGGCGAAACCCTGGGCCACTGAAGTGGAGCACATGAACTTAACCACTCCACCACGGGGCCGGCCCCTACAGTCTCTTTTGACTCTGTCCTGCAGGCTCTCCCTCTCTGCCTCCTTCCCCACACTCTCCGGAGGTAACCGCTGTGATCATGGGCTGTACCTGCCTCAAATCTGTGCATTTGCAACACAGGCACTTATCGTTTGAAATAAACTGAGCGTTTGAGTATGCAAAGCATTTGATTTGTTTTTACGTAAACGGGTCAGACTGATCATATCCTTCTTCCACTTGCTTTTTTTTTTTACTCAGTAACACCTCTTTTGATTTACTAATGTCAGCAAGAAAGGAGAGGCCTGGTTCTGGGGTCTGGAAGCTGGTGACCTGGTGACCGAATGCCTGAGACTCACAAACTACTTGTTAGTCCCCTGGAGCACTTGACTTTGGCGCTTCACCTTTGTCCTCCCTTATCTATTTTATCTTTGCAAACAAACCACAATCGTCCTCTGTCTGAATCACCTGCAAGCCTCAGGTTCTGAAACTGGAAAACAGCCCTCTCTCCACTCAGCTGGGCCAGACCATCCACGAACCCCAGCCAGCGGGACGGGGGCTCTCTGTGAGCTGCGTCTGTTTCTTTTTTAGGAGGTTATGAAAAGACAGCTCAGGAGCTGTGGGGCCCAGGCCTGTTGTCAAGCCCTCTTTTCTTGAGCCCCCAGTCTTTGGAAGCTGTGATAATCAACAAGAAAAACCAGAAAGGCACGTGTCACCTTGAAGTGTGGAATACAGACCCGAGCATTACAAAAGCAGCCTGTGATGCAACCCTGGAATCAGACCCTGTCCTAGCACCGGGGTGACAGAGGATAAACCACAATCTGACCTTTAGGATTTTCTAACTGTGGGGCCATCCCAACCACTGACTTTGTTTTAGAGATGAAAAGCCCTCACCCGGGAGTGACATTTTGGTGAAAATGCAGCCAGGTTACTTCCTGCTGCCACAGGGATGGAATTTTCTTTGGAAGCTTCACATTTTTCCTGCTTCATGGCAGCCTTGTTCTAGTAAAGTAGTCATTGTTTCTCTCCCCAGCCTCAGGTCCAGAGCTGAGCCAAGCACAACAGCCAAGCCGCAGAGCAGAAAACTGGTGTTCCTAAGATGGACGTGGAACAGAAAGACACAGGACACCTATGTGCCTGGGAGAAAGGAGCCTGCCTGCCTCTCTTCCATTCCAGATACTTCCAGCCTCAACCCACTTCACACCACATGGACACACACACATACACGTACAATTTTAACTATATCCCTACTTTGGGGGACAAAAAGCCATGAAATTTTAAAACCTCCAGAAATCTCTAGGTAGGAAATCGAGCATGTATTCTGACAGCAACCTCTCTACAATCACTGGCGCATCCTTTTCCCTCATAACTAGCAATGCGGCCCCCACACCCAGTGGATTCAGTGCGATATTCAACACTGCTACCAACACCCCCCAGCCCATTTCTATCTGCTGACTCATGTCTCTTTCCAGCCACAGACATCAATTGCAGCCTTTCTTTATGGTTTGGTTATTATCTTGCGTCCTTTGCCACTCTTCCCTAGAATGCATTTCCAGCCCCCATCCTAGCTCTCTTTTCCCTGATATCATGCCCTCCTCTTGAGAATGGATTATTGAAAGCAAAGGCCTTTCAGAGACCCTGGTCTCAATAATCCATTCACTGGAAGAGCCTTTTTTGCATGGATGGATGGGTGGATGGACAAACGGACAAGTGGATGGATGGATGGATGGGTAGATGGGTGGATGGGTAAATGGGTGGAGGGGTGGAAGGATGGGCAGGTGGGTGGAAGAAAGAAAGTTTAGAGCAACTATCCCTGCCAGTCATGTTTTATTCTTATGCAGAGGGAAAGGAAGCATTTCCAGAGGCAATCCAATGATTTTGTGCTGGTCCAGCCAGGGAAGAAGGTTGTCTGTCCATGCTTAGGTGAGGATGAGGGGGGATGGATGAGTCCAACAGGGGACAGATATTCTTGAACGCTGTGTGATCACGACACATTTGAACTCATCCTCTTTCCTCACATCTGTTTCTTCTCCCACAGCCTCGAACTGTTTTTGTGTCACCATTTGTAGTAGACAAGAGTTGTCTATTTCCACTGCATCCATTTTCTTTTGTTGACAGTTATGTTTTCCTTGGTGGGTTGATCCCCTCACTCACATTCAAGATCTTTGGCTCTGAGATCTGAGATCTCTGCCATCTCAGAACTCTGTGGTTCAGATCTATGACTCAAGTCCCTCCCCTAAAAGTTGGCTCATGTCATCTTTTTTTCCAACATATTATTAGAAAATTTTCAAACATAGAGCAAAATTGAAAGAATTTAACTCTTTTAAATTAAATTAAAAACTTGCTTATCTCATGTCTCTCCATCTATTTGTCCCTCCATTAAGCAATTAATCCATCTTATTTTTGGTGCATTTCAAAGTAAATTGCAGACATCATTACGCTTCTTCCTAAATATGTATCATTGATTGGAGTCCAATATTTGTTTACATGTTTTTTATTAGACTGTAACATTTATGTACAATAAAATACACAAATCTTGACATTTGCTGAGGTTTGTACACACTGTGTAGCCCAAATACCTACTAATATATAGAACATTACCATCGCTCCAAAAAGCTCCCTCATGCCCAATCTCCACCCTCGACTTCCAGAGGCAACTACTGCTCTAACATTGCCACTTGGGGTGTTTCCGGTTTCAGGTCTTTATAAAGCTGTTATGAAAATTACTGTACACCTGTTTTGGTGGACACGTATTTTCACTTCTTTTGGGTGAATATGTAGGAGTGGAATTGCTGGATTATAGAATGAGTCTATTTTTAGTTTATTAAGAAGGCTCCACTCCTTTTTTCCTAAGTGGTTGTACCATTTTACATTCCCAAGAACAATGCGTGAAAGTTCTAGTTGCTCCATAACCATGCCAACATTTGGTGTTGTCAGTCTTTTTTAGTTTTAGCCATTTAGGTGAGTGTGTAGGGGATTTGATTTGCATTTGTGTAATTACTAATAATGTTGAGTACATTCCCTTGCTCTTACTGACCATTTATTCATCTTCCTTTGTGATGTGTCCAAAAATTTTTTTCTCCCATTTCATTGGGTTATTTGTCTTTTAACTACTGAGTCGTAGGAGTTCTCTATATATCAGAGATACCAGTCCTTTGTCACATATATCTTTTGCAAATATTTTCTCCCAGTCTGTGACTGCTTTTATATTTTTTTAAAAGAGTTTCTTTGAGCAAAAAATCAATTCCAATCAAGTGGTGCCAAACGGGAAGTGGTTAGGAACACTCCCATCTTTCTATTTTCTTAATGTTGTATTTTATGAGCATGTAACCAGGACCTACATAATCAGAAAAGCTCATTGCCATGGCCACAAGATTATTTCAGGCATGGGTACATGACCCAGCCAAGCCAATGAGTCATTTTCCAGGATTACTGGGACAAAAACAGACTCTCTTTGTGGCTGGACATGAGCCTGAGGGGATGTGATATCTATTGCTGTTGGTATCCATCTTGCCACATTGTGCCGAGACCCAATCCAAGAATGGATTCCAGCCAGGGAAGCAGAGGCCAGAAACAGAGAAACCAGGTCTCTGTGACACTGTCTGAGCCCCTGTGTCAGGCTCCAGGTCAGTCATACTGCTGTCCACATATATCCCACATCTTCTTGTTTTATACCTTTGCTTATGCTGTTCTCTTCACCAGGAATGCCCTTTTGCCACATATCCAGATGTCTAGCGGCCCATCTGAGATGCCACTCTCTCCATCAAATTTTCCCTTATCTCTCTCATTTTTTCTGTGCCTGTCCTGAAGTGACTGCCTCCTCTCCCAGGTGCTGAATATTATTGGTGCCTCTTAGCATATATTATTTATAACCATGTATTATTAATATTATGCATTATTTTTTAACAAAACTGCGAGCTCCTTTGTGCCTGGACCCATGTCTGATCTTGGTATTGCTCACATAACACAGCCTCTGACAATATTTACTGGTAGAGATCTCGGGGGGTGGGAGCACACAGAACTTTAATTTTCTACATGAAGCATTCCTGGGACTCTTTATAAAAGCAGGTATTGCTTTTGTATTCAGAAAAGAAAGATTTTAAAGCATTGGATGAATGAATGAACAACTGAGTGTATTTAGTAGCCTTAATTCCACTCCCAATTTCTCCAGGGATGCAGTCAATGCTATGGCCCCCTTCTAACTTGCCCCCCTTCTTTTTACTTTGCTTAATTCCCCCTCCTGAAAGCCCAAAGCAACAGAGATGGCTAAGGCAGCGAGGCTGGTGCCTAAGGAGGGTGATCTTTTCTGATCCACAATGACTTGTGACCAAGTCATTCCAATCTTCCCAGGACTTTCCTGGTTTTAGCACCAAAAGTCCCACATTCTTGGAAACCCTTCATTCCCAGGCAAATCGGAATAGTTGATCACCCTCCCTACTCCCCCAAAACCCATCATTCTTATTTCATTACATGGAAATTAAACTTTCATTGGTTCCTGTGGTAGGCAGAATTCTAAGATGGCAAATCTCCTGTCCCCTGGTGTAGAGGCCCTGCATAGATGTAGATAAAACCTATGAATACGATGGGATATCACTCCTGTGATTAGATTACCAGTCAGTTGATGCTGAGTTAATCAAAAGAGAGATTATCCTGGGTGGGCCCGACCTAATCAGGTGAGCCCTTAAAAGAAGATGAATTGTCAGAGAGATGTGCTCCTGCTGGTCATAAACGTCCAGCCTCCATGAGGTCTATAGCCACAAAGAAAAGAATTTTAAAACCACTTGAGCTTGGACCTCAAGCCTCAGATAAGACCTCAGCCCCAGCGAACAGCTTGATTTCAGCCTTGCGAGACCCCAAGGAGACAGCCCAGCTCACAGTGACATGATTTCTGACCTCCAGAACAGTGAGAGAACACCTTCATTTTCAGCTGCTAAATTTGTGGCCATCTGTTATGCAAGAACAGAAAACTAATATAATCCCATAAAAGGAACTCACCTGTATGAGAGAAAGCTGGGCGGCTGTGTGAGTTCCTCACCCCGTCTGAGCCTTGGCGTCCTCACCTCCAGAACAGGGAGCCAGCACCCTCTCTTTGGAGTGTTACCAACATTGAATGAGTGGGTGCACATCAAGAAGGGGAAAGTAGTCGGTAACCGGGAGAGGAGGCAGGCGAGAGAGCGTTTCTGCACACACTCCTGGGTAACCCACCCGCTCCCTGCCAAGCGGATCCTGTCTTTCCCACTCTCAGCTGAGCACCTGCCAAACTTGAACGGGCAAGGTTGAAGGTCAGTCCTTGGCTGTGCTATGCCTTGACTCCCTTCCTTTGATGAATAAAGCTCTTCCTGTCTCAAGTGGCAACTGTTTTGCTAGAATCAAATAAGAACCAAGTGCCCAATAGTCAGTCCTGGCTCAGGGCGTGGGGGCCAGAGGACAATTCCTGTTGCTAGAGGGATGTACGGCATTGGGTGCGATTCTGTCCCAGGATGTCCCTGTGAATAATTACAGAGCAGCCTGCACTCGGACACCATAACTATGACTGGCTGAGGGTGAAACAGGACCTTCCCTTCTCGCAATGAGCCAGTCAGCATTTTCTGAGTACTTACTAGACACCAGGTGCTGAGAGGGTGGAGGTAAGCTCTCAAGGGACTTATCTTCCTGAAGAGCCAACATGCACTCATCCTATGAAAAGAACATGAATTAAAACTCAATTTTATTGAACCATCAGAGAGAGATTTGCACCTCCATGTTCATAGCAACGTTATTCACAATAGCCGAAAGGTGGAGGTAATCCAAGTGCCCGTTGACAGATGAACGCATAAATGAAATGGGGTCTATCCATACAATGGAATATTCTTCAGCCTTAAAAAGAGCGAAAATTCTGACACATGCTACACCATGGATGACCCTTGAGGACATTATGCTAAGTGGAATAAGTCAGTCACAAAAGGACAAATAGTGTATGATTTCACTTATATGAGGTACCTAGAGTAGTCAAATTCACAGAGACAGAAAGCAGACCAGTAGTTGCCAGGGCCTAGGAGAGGCGCACACAGAATTACTGTCTAACGGGGATGGAATGTCAGTTTGGAAAGATGAAGAAGTTCTGGAGATGGATGGTGGTGATGGTTGCACAGCAATACGAATGCACTTAACGCCACTAAACTATACACTTAAGAATGGTAAAAATGGTGATTTTATGTTACATATATTTCACCATAGTCTAAAAATTAAAAATTTAAATTTATTAAAAAAATTTTTTTTAGTGTGTTAGATTTCAAAAAGTAAACATTTGAATACTATCAAGTATCAGCAAGGATGAGGAGAAACAAGCACTCACGTGCAGCTGGCGGGACATGTGCCCCACTCTGGAGATGTCCGTGCTGAAGAGGAAACCTAGCAAATCTGAGCTGGCACGTTCCCTGCTCACCCTCCCCCGCAACTGCAGGGCGGGGAATACCTCCTGGAGAATCTGGCGCACAAGTACACAGGGAGAAAAGTTCAACAAGCCTTGTTGCTACATCATTCGTAACAAAGAAAAAATGGAAACAATCTAAATGATTGTCCGCCAGAGAAAGAACACATAATTTCCGGTTTGTTCATATAGTGGAATAACCGAGGGAAAGTAACTGAAAAATGGCTACATATGTGACCTTGGATAAACCTCAAAAATGTATGTGAGGCCAAAAAAAAAAAAAAAAAGACTCAAATTACAGAAGGATACATAGAGCTTGATACCATTTATACAATATTTAAAAGCCATATATATTCGATATATAAACACATAATAGCAGCCACTAAAAAAACATACAAAGGAATATAGTCAAAAAGCCAAGAGATAAATTAAAATGAAATACTAAAAAAATTTTCAGATAATCCAAAATAAGGCAGAAAGGGGAAACAAGAGAACAAAAACAGAGAGGACAAACAGAAAACAAACAATAAATTGGTAGCCTTGCATCAAACCAAATCACTAATTACACTAAATGCAACTGTTCTAAACACACCAATTAAAAGACAGAGATTGTCATATTGGATTTTTAAAAATTCAGTTTAAAATCTTTAAACAACAAGAAAAACACAAACAAACAAAGCTCTCTAGGCTCAGATGACTTCACTAGCAAATTCTACAAAACATTTAAGGAAGTAACGAGACCAATAATAAGACATAAACTCTTCCAGAAAATGGAAGAGAAGGGAACCCCTCCCAACTCAAATTATGAGGGCAGCATTACCCTGATACCAAACTGGGCAAATACATTACAAGAAAAGAAAACTATAGACCGATATCCCTCATAAATACAAAAACACTCAACAAAATATTAGAAAATTGAATCCAGCAAAAGGGATAATCATCATGATCAAGTGGGGTGTGTCACGGGAAAGAAAGGCTAATTCAATATTTGAGGATCAATCAATGTTATTCACCATATGAACAGACTAAAGAACAAAAATCTTACCATCATTTCAATAGATGTGGAAAAAGCATTTGTCGAATTCATTCATGTCTACACTCATTCATGATAACACTTTTCAGTTAATTAAGAATAGAAGGGAAATTCCTTAACTTGGTAAAGGGCATCTACAAAAAATATTCAGCTAACATCATACACAATGGTAAAAGACTAAATGACTTTCCCCTGAGATCAGGACCATTTCAAGGATGTCTGCTGTTGCCACTCCTATTTGATATTGTGCTGGAGGTCCAGTTAATGCAATAGGCAAGAAAAAGTAGTAAAAGGCATACATAACGGAGAGGACAAAATAAAACTGTCTCTGGGGGCCGGCCCGGGGGTGCAGTGGTTAAGTTCACACGTTCCACTTTGGTGGCCCAGGGTCGCCAGTTTGGATTCCGGGTGCGGACATGGCACCACTTCTCAAGCCATGGTGTGGTAGGTGTCCCACATATAAAGTAGAGGAAGATGGGCAAGGAGGTTAGCTCAGGGCTAATCTTCCTCAAAAAAAAAAAAAAAATTAAAAAAAACCTGTCTCTCTTTGCAAATGGCATGATTGTCTCCATAGAAAATCTCAAGAAATCTACCCCCCAAATTACTAGAACTAATAAGTGAATTTAACAGTGTCTAGAGATAAAATTTCAATATCAAAAATCAATTTATTTCTATATGCCAGTAACGAACAATTGAAAATCAAAATTTTAAAAGAGTACCATTTACAATAGCACAAAAAACCCATGAAATATATAGGTGTACATCTAACAAAATACATGTGGGATCTTTATCCTGAAAACTACAGAACACCGGTGAAAGAAATCAAAAAAGACTAAAATAAATACAGAAATACATACTGTTAATGGGTTGGAACGCTCACTATTGTTAAGACATCAATTTTCCCCAAACTAATCTATAAATTCAACACAATCTCAATCAAAATCCCAATAGGATTTGTGTGTGTGTGTGTGTGTGTGTGTGTGTGTGTGTGTGTGTGATCACCAAGCTAATCCTAAAATTTACATGTTAAGAGAAGGGAACTTAAATAGCCAAAACAATTTTGATAAAGAACAAAGTTGGAGGACTTCCACTACCTAATTTGAAGATTTACCATAAAGCTACAGTAATCAAGACAGCATGGCGTTGGTGAAAAGATAGGCGCATGTGTCAATGGCACAGTAGAGAGGATAGAGAAAAAGATCCACACCAATGTGATTAATTAACTTTTTGATATAAGTATAAAGGCAATTCCACGGAGAAAGGATTGTCCCTTTTACAATTAGTGCTGAAACTATCGGACATTCTCCTGAAAACAAAATTAATTCAACCCATACTGCACACCTTACGCAAAAGTTAACTCAAAATGGATCATACACTTAAATAGAAAACTTCAAACAAGAAAACTTCTAGAAGGAAACACAGGAGAAAATCTTTGTGACTTTGGACTAAGCAGTTCTCTTATTAGATAAAAGACCAAAAGTATAATCCACAAAAGAATAAACTGGGCTTCATCAAAATTAAGAACTTCTGCTCTTCAAAATAATGAAAAGACAAGACACAGACTGAAAGAAAAAATTTGCAAGTCACGTAGCTTATAAAAGACTTGTATCCAGAGCATACAAAGAAGCCTCACCTTGCTATAGGCTAAATGTTTGTGTCCCCCCAAATTTGTATGTTGAAATCCTGATGGCCAATGTGATTGTGTCACGAGCTCGGAGCCCTTGGGAGGTGAATGGGATGAGTGACCTTATAAAAGAGACCCTAAAGAGACCCCTCAACCCTTCCACCATGTGAGGACCCAGTGAAAGACGCCAGTTATGAACCAGGAGGAGAGCCCTCACCAGAATGTGACCACGTTGGCATCTTGATCTTGGACCTCCCAGCCTCCAGGACTGTGAGAGATAAATATTTCTTGTTTATAAGCCACCTAGTCTGTGGCATTTTGTTATTGAGAATACTCAACAATAAGAAAACAACCTAATTTTTCAAATGAGCAAAAGTTTTGAACAGACAGTTCACCAAAGAAGACGTATCAATGGCAGATGAGCACAGGAAATGGTATTCGACATCATTAGCTATTAAAGAAATACAAATTAAAACCACACGATAGGCTACACCACTAACGGAATGGCTAAAATTAAAGAGGCTGACCGTACAAATGTGTATGGAAGAAATTGGAACTGTATGTGAAGAAACTGGAACTTTCATGACTGCTGATAGAAACGCAAAATGGTCAAACCACTTTGGAAAACAGGTTTGCAGTTTCTTAAAAAGTTAAGTGTACAGTTACCATATGATCCAGCCATTCTACTAGGTATTTACCCAAGAGAAATAATAGCATATGTCCATATAATGACTTATATTCATAGCAACTTTATTTATAATAGCATGAAATTGGAAAAATGTCCATAAGTCCACCAACAGTTAAAGAGAGAAACAAATTGTGGTATACTCATTCAATGCAATACTATTCAGCAATAAAAAGTAATGAACTATTGATACACAGTACAACACGGATGAATCTCAAAATAATTATGCTGCATAGAAGCAATCAGACAAAAAGAGTACATATTGTATGTTTCCACTTATATAAAATCCTATGAACCCAAACTAATCTACAGTGTCAGGAAGCAGATGGGGTTGTCCGTGGATCTGTGGGGAGGAGAGAAGGGGAGGCTGGGGAACTAGGGAGGGGCAGCATGCAGGAATTACAAGAGGGTATGAGGAAATTTTTTGGGGGGGGGGGTTGTATATGTGCACAACCTTGATGGGTAGTGATGGTTTCAGGAGTGTGTTGTGTGTGTGTGTGTGTGTGTGTGTGTGTGTGTATGTAAAACAGTATCAAAGGCTGTGCCTTAAATATGTGCAGTTTATTGTATATCAAATTTTCATCAATAAATCTGTTTAAAAAAATACTGGACGCTAGAAGATAATGAGTGATGCCTTTGGTGTTCTAAAGGAGAATTATTTACAATCCAGAGTTTTATAGCCAGCTAAATCATTAATGGAAAGGGCAGAATAAAGATTGTTTTGGACAAGCATTGTCCTAGAAAGTTTACCTGTGTGTACTCTCATAGGAACTTACACGAGGACACAGTATTACTCCATGAGGAGTGGTGTGGTATGAGGGGAAGGGTAAACTGGTCAGATGGTGGGACCCAGAGTGCCTTCTAATGATCAGATCCCTTAACATCGCTCCAAGGAGTATCTTTATTCCTTGGTCTGTGCTGGACAGTCTTAACAACTCTCCTTTATTTTCAGATTTCATGCTGATATCCTCTTTAGTCTGCACTTGAAATTCCAGTGGATGCTTGACATTGGGAAAGGTCTGGTCTGGGGGCTTGGGAAATCTGTAGATGGAGAATATCTCATGCACAAAGAGTTACTGCTATGAGTTATTTCAGCCTCAGAGATAAAGACACAGTGCGGATCCTGGGACGGGAATGAGTCTTCCCCAAAGTACAAATGACCAGATGCCAAGGATCTTTAGGGTAGTTAACGAGTACTGGAAACCACCCATGCCATATCCTTTAGGGCAAAAGTCAACCGTACAACATTCCTCACACATATATTTTTCTCTCTTGGTTTCTTTGAAAAATCATATCACTGTTTCAAAATATTTGCTGTTTCTCCCTGGTGGTGGATTATATTTCTCTTCCACTTGGTCCATGCTTGACTACTTGGCTTCCTTTGGCCAATTAAATGTGAGAAAAAAACTAATGCAAATCACTAGAGGCAGAAGCTTTAAAAGACAATTCGCGTTCTGCCACACTCTCTTTTCTCTTTGCCTCCATAATGTCTAATGTTGGGGACACAGACTGTTCTATCAGCTTTAGCTGAAAAGTGAAGACGTGTAGCAGAGGCACACCCTACCAGCAACATTCATGTGACACGAGTGCTCATGTTCATGGGAGAAACAACCTTTATTGTCGTAAGCCACTGAGATTTTGAAGTTTGTTACTGAAGCATAACCTAGACTCTCCTTACTGATTCAACTTCATTTTAGAGTGGCTTCTAGTTGGTAATAGCAAAAGAGGAGGCATTTCAATGCCATCAGTAATGTACCTCCAAATCCCACGGTGGGATGGCTTATTTAGGTGACAGTCTCATACGCAAAGCTAGGCACAACCAGAGTAGGTGGATTTTTCTTTTTATCTCTGAGAGTCTTTTCCCATCCAATTTGGGCAAAGTCATTCTCATCCATTCATTTCACAAATATTGAGAGTCAACAAAATGCGAGGCATTGTGCAACAAACCAGATAAACACCGTGCCTGTCTCAGTAGAGGTTTTATTCTAGTGGAAAAGACAGACAAATAATTACACTGATTTAAAAGCAACTGTGATAAAATGCTTAGATGATGAAGTCCAGGGTGAGTGTGGACCATGTAACAGTGGACTTGACAGGGTCTGCGTCATCTTTCTCTTCCATGCCCCCAGAAATAAGTGAGTTGCCTAAAGTTACTCAACCAGTAAAAGAGAGAGAACTAGAACCATGTCTTCTTACTTTGGCCTTCTGTGGTCTTTGGACCAAACCTTGGAATGCACCTTCTATTTGAGCCAATAACCCTGTTTTCACTATTTATAATCATTGGAAGAGCCAACTGGAATTTGGAGGAATCAACATACCCATTTCAGATTTTTAAAAATATTCAAAACACAAGTACCACTGATACTGGGTGAGTCGAACCATCCCCATTCCCAAAGGTTGATGCTATATCCTTGATTTTTACAAGCATCACTAAACTAAAACACTCAACACACCCATGTTGGGCCACATAGATGTGTTGGCATGTCTTGGTCTTGCTTCATAATAGCATTTCAACAGTAACAGCAACACAGCCAAGTGGGTGCTTTCCTATATGGGTTGAAACATTTTGTCTGAAAACGATAATCTTCAATATTGCAATTTTGTCAAATTCTTTTATCTTACCATAATCCAGGAATTATCCCAATTTGTCATTATTCAATTCAACGCAAGTTTCCTTCGTACTTACTATAAGCCAAATTCTAGGGACACAAAGAAAAATAAGACTCAGTCTCTGCTCTAAAGGAACTCACAGTCCAGTAGTTAACTCATTAACAAACGAAGAACTTCGATTATCGGCCACTTATTCTTCACACTTCTTTCCAAACCCAAAGCTCTCCTAGCATGCTGACACAAAGGACCATCAAGAGAAGTCACATTGGATTTTACTTCTTCATTTTGCTTTCTTAGCACTCGTCTTCCTTCATAACTTCAAGATGGGCTCGACAATATGACCCTCCATTAAAATCCAACTCCTTGGCACCACAGGGCTTGGGAAGATCAATCATGGAGGCAATCTTGTTAATCCAAAGATGGGCACCCCTATTTGGACCTGCCTCTACCAAGATGTGTGTTGAAGTCCCTAAGCCTTGTTTCTTTTCTGGGGGTTTTGTTTGCTCGTTTGTAAGATCCGCCTGAAAGGCTCAGCTTTGTTTCAGCACCAAGATTGCTTTCCTTCCTTTGAAATATCTATACCTAGCTACTACTTCTAAAAAGAAGTTACTTAAGCATTCCAAGAAGCCATCTTGCAGTACGGTTTTGACTCAGCAGGTACGGAAGCAATGATGGTCCACTGGTATTTCCTGTTTCCCCAGAGTCCCAGAGCTCGTGAAGGAATGTGTAAGACGACACCACGCTGGCTTTCCAGTGGGAGCGTCCTTCCTGAACGGTGTCGCCAGGCAACCCCAGGTGTGATCGTGAGCCCGTCCGCGTGCAAACTGGTTACGGTGCAAGAACTCGGCCCGGGACTCCCTGCCAACGTGGGGCACTGACATTTCGTGGTGCTCTCCCTTGCCCTCGAGCCTCCCTCCGGTTCCTCACGGTGCCACTTCAAAGAGCTCAGTCCCAATATCCAAACCAATGGCCATTCTGGAAGGGCTGCCAGGGTCAGACTTCCAGAAAGCCAGGACTGCTCGGGTGCCGTCTGGGCAAAGCCACGTCACTCTTCTCTGGGTTTCCAAACGGCCCACGGCCGGATAGCTCGGGTCGCATCCGAGACTCCAGGGCCTGTCACGACATCATCGACGGCCGTGGACCACACTGCGTCTGGGAACGGCGGGGTCGCGACCTGTCCCTCCCGACCCGACAGCGACCTCCCGCACTGGGCCCGCCCCCGTGCCCGAGGCCCCACCCACCACTTCCGGCCGGACAGTGGTCACGTGCCCTGACCCCGCCCCGCAGACGCGGCTCCTCTGGCGTCCAGCGCCCTGACTTCCCTTCCGCCGGAAGTGGGGCGGCTTTCCCTTTCCGGCTACGGGTCCCCAAGCGGAGCGGGAGGCCGGGCGGGGGAGCCGAGCGGCGGCGGCGGCGGCGGGGGCGGTAATGGCGGAGCTGGTGCAGGGGCAGAGCGCTCCGGTGGGGATGAAGGCCGAGGGCTTCGTGGACGCCCTGCACCGGGTCCGGCAGGTACGGGCGCGGCCGGCTGGCGGGAGCCCGGGAGCCCGAGGCGGGGCCCGGCCGGGCCCGAGGCGGAGGAGGGGTCGGGCCTGGGGGCGGGAGGCAGCCTGGGCTGACGCCTCGGCCGGCATCGGCCGTTCCTTGGGGTTCCTGCAGCCAGGAGGAGCCTCGAGATGCGGCGCCAGCGCGAGGCCCAGGCCCAGCCTGTCGGGCGGGTCTTCCAGGTGCCTGCAGCCGCTGAGAAAGGGTTTGCCCGGGACGCCTGGTCCCATCGCGCCCCGCGCCCGGGCTGGACCCGCGGCGCGGCCAGCGTGGGGTTGTGAGGTTTGAGAGGGGAGGGGGCTGGAGAGCTCACGGTGAGGACCCGGGTGTAGACAGGAGGCAGCAGACTGAGGCTCGGTAGCTTCTTAAAACTTGGAAAACATCCTCTTTGGACTTTCTGTATTTCGAGGGTGCAACGGAAAGAATTCGAGGGTGCTCTTTGGAGAGGAGAGGGAGGGAGATGTGAAATAAGTGTGGGTGGTCCGCAAGACGTAGAAATTCCTTATGGGCAATGGGTTTTCCTCTCTCGGGGAGAATGTGATATGCACTCACTCCAGCAGTGACACTTTACCATCCCACAGTGTCGTGCACTTTTTTCAGAGTTAAATAAACTGATTTTAAAGAGAGTGCAAGCTTCCCTGAAGAATGAATACGGGACCCGCCAGAAATACTCTTTGGCTTCTGGCGTAGTGCTTAGAATAGAAGGTGTCCTTGAATTGTGTATAAAACTTACTGACAAGTTAGCTCTGACACTTGAACAACTTCTGCCGAGTGTCTTATACTCTTCCTCTCTTCCTATTTATTTGTTAGTGTACTAACTGAAACTTTAAAGGTTGGGCTATAACTAATTACTGCTTGATTCCTAACAGAAAGCCACAGGACTCATTGTGTTAGAAGAAGGTCTCCACTCGGTCGCTTGAAGATACGGTCTTTACATCTCTTTCCAGTATTCCAGGGGAGGGAACCCTACCTGTTTCCCAGTTACTGGCTTTTCATTTTAATACTGACGCTCCTGTAGACATTATGTTGGATCCCAGAACTTTCCAAACCTATGGTTCCACCTAAAATTTTGTCTGATGACTTGTTACTTACTGCCTAGGCGCCAACCAATACAGTAGTGAGTATCCACCTTTACTTAGACTTCAGAGCCAACCAGTGGCTGTAATGGATGAACACGCCGTCCAGCTCCCCTTCCATCACTCTGCCTGCCGGCGTGTTACACTGCTCTCCTCTACAGCACAGGGTCCTGAACCGTGTTTCTCACTGGCTACTAATATGTAATGGCTTTCGCCCTGTGCTGATGTGTGACAGTCACCTTGTTGGCCTTCTGTGTCCAGGAAGAATTAGAGTCACTACCCTAAAGAGCTCAGATCCTCAGTTTGCAGAAGGCCTGTAGTTGAACATAACATGAATTTTGAACCGTTGAAAAGACTTTCTGCTTCTCTTGAGCCAGTGGTTGAACTGGTATTCTTGGACAACCTGCTCAAGAGGGAGGGAGACCCTCTGTTAAATGCTGACCTAATGTGGATTGTTGAAGCAGTGATGTTTACTACTAGCAGAGAGAACTTCACTGGAAGTGTTCCCAGCTCTGAAATGCACCATTGACTGGAGCAGTAATAAGCCCAATGGAGACAGTGCTGTAAGTGTATTACTTCTGAATATTAACAACTAGAGGTTGATGCTATCTCCAAGGATTTGATGACCTTGAAAAACTAAAGAAAAAAAACAGGTTTGTGGGTAATTTTAGGGTTATTTATAGATTTGCGTTGGGCAAGAATGGGGTGTTAGAAATCTAAAATACTGTATGCTTATAGTAAAGCTCACCTCAAAGGATCTCCTATTATTTGGGAATCTGGGTGGTATAATGCTTCTGCTTCTCCGCTGTATACACGGCATGTAGCAGAAGTGTGATTTTCTCCCTGGTAACTGGAAATAAAAGATGGGGTATTTTTTTATTTGAATGATAGCAAAGCTTTCCCCCTCTTGCATGTCCTCATAAACAGTGTGTAAGGCCCTCGTAAGTTTGTTAGAGAGCAGTAAACCGCCTGGTGCTCAGTTTATCTAGAAGATCACAAGAGTCGGAGTTGACCCTGTAGTTTCTACTAAGTCTGGTATGTGGAGCCCAGCACCTAACCCACTGAGCTTCCCTCCTGGCATCTTAAAGCCTCCTGGGATATCCCTGGGACTCTTTCCAACCAAGGGAGCCCGTTGTTGCTCTTAGTTCACTCTGAGAATGGAATTCTTAGATAGAAAGAAAGTCCTTGAAGATACATAAAATTTAAAATTTTCCCCAGTGGTGTGAAGTGTAGTTAGTTAATGGTGTTTGGGACAAGCGGATGATGTAGTCATTCTGTGGGGAAGGACACAGTAGAAACGTGATCTGATGCAGTCCCATGGATGACGATGTAAAACTGCTGGGTGTTGAAAAAACATCATGTCCACTTCTCCCGGGTCATCGGCCGGTTGGCGAAAAGGAAAGATTTCTTCAGCTGGTGGTTTAGAGAGGGCAGGGTCCTGATGAGGTGGGGATGTGGACTCAGAGTCAGAGTAGGTCGTCCAACAGGATGACCGTGGCCACGCTGCGCCTCTGCCTGGACTGTCTCTAGGGTACAAGGGGACTTCCTGGAGATTGTGAATGAGTAGATACAAGTCTATTTTGTTTTTCTAAAAATATAAAAATGTTCCCAGAAGCCCCACTGCTGCTGGTTGTAGTTGGGTCTGTCATCAAGTGCACGCATTTGCGTGTTAACAGGATAGTGTGACTCCACAGCACATTGGAGATCCCCAGCGGCCTTCCACAGCTGGACGAACTGTCCACCAGTCATCACCCAAATAGAAGTTCTCTTGTCACACCGCTAATGCTTTTTAGGACTTTAAGCTCCTATTTTGATCTAGACCCAGTTGACGCCTCTGCATTGTCTAACTCCGGAGTATTCTATTCACATGAATGCAGTGTAATTGGTGTCTCATGGAATTGGGCATCGGGGTGATTCTGCACCCAAATGATTGTGACCGTTGTAGAATTAGTCGAAAGTAACCTTTTAACAGATTTTTAGGCCTAGAACCTATTCTTTACCAGCACTTTATTTGGGGGGAAATTTTGATTGGTGTGGGACCTCAAAAGTTCACAGTCTCCAGAAGATGCCTCCCAGTGCTACTGTTTGACACTTGGAGCCTGAGCAGTAAGTGATTTGGCACGTGTGCTGTAGACAAGCACTAAACTTCCTTTAAGAGAGTGTGCATCCACCGTTAAGAGAACCAGCCTGTGTCCATTGGCTCTTGGGTACTCCTTGAGAGATACTGCCTTTGCTCGCTTAATATGTGATATTTCTGACACGAGGCAAAATCAAGTGTGCTGAATGCTCCTTCTGTTTAGATTGTACTCCACTGAGACTGTCATACTTGCCCAATGGTTGAGTAGCTCAAGTCATCATTTCACCAGGGACTAACTCCTGCGTGTCCATTCATTGTAGCTTTCTCAAACACCTGAACACCAGTGTCTGCAGGAACCCATGGGCTGCTCCTGTGTCTTGATGGGACCTAGTAGAGGACCCTGCAAAGAGCGAGTCCTCGTTAAAGGGTTTTGGTGATGTGACAGCCCATTGGAGCCGCACGTTGATGGAAACACTGACCTTCGTGTTTGGTATGGAAAAGTAGATAGTAAGTGAACAGTGTATTCCACTGTAGGCCTCTAAGGCCTTTCTCATGTTCGCTTGAGACGTCTTTATCTCTCTTTTAAAATCTGGTATCCCATGTGTGTCATCAAACTGGTTTCTTCTGAAGTCCCAGTTATTTTGTAGATACAATTTGCCTAGACCAGAGTTCTCAAGTTGGCGGCCCGGAAGCTGGAGAAGGCTCACAGTGGGCCTGTGGGCATCTTTTATTTGACCCACGCAGTGCCAGTGCTTAGAGACTAGAACGATTTCACATGAAAATGGAGATTTCTAGCTTCTCTAGAAGTGCTCTGGCCACGCTGCTCCCACATGCCACGTGGCAGCATTGGCAGCAGCTGAGGGGGCGCTGCCCCTTGTCACGGGGCATTGACTCCCTGGGGTGCCTTCTTTCCCACCGTTTTGCCCCGCCCATTGGGATGCCTAGTCAACAGCTTTTTTCTGATCCTTTTCCACGTTGTGAGTCTTTCGTCTTTGGGTTTTATTTGAAATTTCTAATGGGAGAACTCTGGATGGAGAGTTAGGAGATCTGGCGTCTCCTGCGAGTAGCTGCATGACCTGGGGCTAGGCTGGCCTTCTCCAGAATTTGATCTACAGGCTGTTAATAGATCTTGCATGGAAAAGGGCTCATGGGCAAATCAGTTTGCGGAATACAGGGTTAATCAAGATGAATCAGCTTTACTGCAGGACTTCTCAGAGCCCTTAATATGTTTCCATGTATTAACTCCTTCAAGGGTTTGGGATATACATTGTAAGTATCCTGAAGTTATGGCACTTCATACCCTGTTTTCATAAAACCAAATCACGTTCTGTAGATCAAACTGCAGGAAATGTTGAGCTAGATAATCTCCATGGTCACTTCAAGCCCACAGACAGACAGAGCTTCCGTCTAGCTGGACTTGAAAAAAAAGTGATGAGTTTTTGTTCTTTTGCTTTCTAATATGTTATATTGGGTGTCTATTCATACTCCCCTTTCTGCAGCTTTTCTGTGCAATCCTTTTACTCTTAGGAATCATCCGTCTTGAAAATGTTTTGCTTTTGGAGTTTTGTTGTAAAAACACTTGAGAAAGAATAGCCACTGCTTCTTTTGGAGGCGTGAACTACACTTTTATCCTCACTCCAGAGGGTGACAAATCACTTGCAAGACTGAGGAGTATTCCTGGAGGTGGTGACGTGATTCAGATTACCTGCTGTTGTTTGAGGCTCTGCTGAGTCCAAGGCCTCGTGCTGGATGCTGGGCGGGGGCAAAGATAGATAAGTTTGCAGCTGGCTTTATCTTATTGTGGAATTAGGCCTCACAACAACATGGTGAAATAGGCGGGACAAGGATTCTAATTCTCATTTTGTATTTGAAGATAATGAGCCGAAGGGAGATAAAGCAGTTTTCTCAGAGGCATGCAAACAGTTAATAGGTGCAGTAGTTCCTGGACCCATGTCTTCTGCGTTCTAAGAAGGACTTGGTTCCTTCACAAAGGTCGTTGGGGAGTTGTCCATTTCAGCGAGACATCCGCAGCAGAATCTTTGAACGAAGCTTCGAAGGGATGCTGGTGGAATTAGATGGGATGTAGGGGAGAAGACGAATGGACACCCATCTTTTAGGGCTTCCCTACAGGGGAGGGTCCCAGCTGGAGCAGTATTTCAGCTTAGAGGCTCAGCGGTTCCTCCTGGCATTTTGCCTCCAGAGGCACTTGTTTATATCCGCTTGAAATTTAGCAAACGTTTACTGAGTACTTTCTGTGTGCCAGGCACTGTGCTGGGCCTCGGAGAGGTTGTTCTTTAACTTTTTTGGAACATGGACCCTTTTGAGACTCTTGGAAACTTCGAACCTCTCCTCAGAAATATTTGAATAGTTTTGTATGTAATTTCAGAAGGTTCATGAATTCTCTAAACCTAAACCCTGGAGCTCCCAGTTAAGGAGCCTTTCTCCCAGGGGTGCCCAGATGCTAGAGACAGGCCCACCATCCACTCTTCAAAGAGCGCCCTCTACTAGGGGGCAGCATAACCAATAACCTCCTCAGTGAGGCTACAGTACTCAGAGGTAGTTTATAATGTGCTTTGCAAACACAGATGTGGGAGTATTTAATTCTCCCCACATGTGGGTGACATGAAGTTGTCAGGAAGAAGCTACTAAAAAGAGCTGATATCTTATTCGATTGGCATATAGAATTCCTTGTTTTGGTTAATGCCAGTAACTAGGGCCGCATCAGCTGGGGCCCCAGTTCTGATGACAACAATAGCTACCATTCACTGGACCTGTATTGTGCTGGATGCCAGGCAAGGGCGCTCATATATGTTCCCTCATTTGATGCTCACAAAATCCCCAGGGGTGGTGGAGCGAAGTGGTTATTAAGACTTTGGATTCAGGGGGCCTGCCCAGTGGCGCAGCAGTTAAGTGCACACATTCCGCTTCAGAGGCCCGGGGTTCACCGGTTTGGCTCCTGGGTGTGGACATGGCACCGCTTGGCAAGCCATGCTGTGGTAGGCGTCCCACACATAAAGGAGAGGAAGATGGGCACGGATGTTAGCTCAGGGCCAGTCTTCCTCAGCAAAAAGAGGAGGATTGGTGGCAGATGTTAGCTCAGGGCTAATCTTCCTAAAAAAAAAAAAAAGGGCTTTGGATTCAGACTATATGAGTTCAAGTTCTGGTTCTACCACTTGCTTAGTGACTTTGGACAAGTTGTCTAACTTTAAGCCTCAATTTCCTCCTCAACTGGAGATCATTGATGGTAGTCATAGTTGTTTGTTTTTAATAGCTGATATTAGCAGTTAGGTTACCCTTGGGAGATGGGGGTGGGCTGTGACTGAAAGGGCATGAGGCCGTCTTCTGGGGTGCTGGCAGTGTTCTGTTTCTTGATCTGGATGCTAGTTACATGGCATTTTAGTATGTAAAAATGTAACAAGCTATAAACTCAGTTATGTACCTTTCTGTATTGTTATTCAATAAAAGGTTAAAATAGTCAACGTTTCTTGTTCCTTACCATGTGCCTGGCATTGTTCTGGCTGCTTTACATTGTTATCTTGTTATCCCCATGGCTTCAGTTCCAGGCAGACCAGCTCCAAATCCCCCGGTAATGAGATTAGTAGCTACTCCTTTCTGAGGTCGCTGTGCAGATTGAATGAGGGCACCGGCGGGCACTTGGTAAGGGTACAGGAAGTTTGATATCCTACTGGCTTCAGTGTAGCCAGCTAGGTCGTGGAGTGCAGAACTGGGACTCGCCCCTGTGCATCAGGACTCCAGCCCCTGCCTGCTGGGACTTGTGCTTAGCTGCTCGACTGCTCTGGCCACATCCTGTTTCTTCCTGCTGTGAGGAGCAGAGACTTCCAGTCCAGCCGTGCGTTCTCCGGGGCCCAAGCAGGGCCCCTCGGGGTGACTGTAGAGCAGAGGTTCTGGGGAAGCAGGTTAGGTTCCTGGTCCCTGGGTGCTGCTGTGAACTTTCACCTCTGCTTGCTGGATCTGTGAAAATGGACAGTGTGTGGATGACTTGCTGGCATTCAGACGGCTTTGCCTGTTAAACTTTAGTATAATTAGTGTTAAGTTGTGGGGATAGTCAGAGCTTACTGTTTGGATTTATAAGGTAAACTCCTTTGATTATGAAACCTTTTGTCAGAATTGTAGTCCTAAAAATGTTCACCAGGAATAATTAATTGCTGTGTTTCCTGACATTAGTGATTTGTGACCACCTTTTTGATTTTTACCATGTCACTGAAGCCTTAATGTTCTATTTGCTTAATATTTTAAAATCATTCTTAAATTTAGATTTATCTAGATATTTTTAAAAAGGAAAGTAAATCACTATCGTAAGTGAAAAAGTTTTGCCATACACAGGAGGTAACTATAAGAAATATGTGTGTGTGTGTGTACACATGTTTCAAACTGTCCACCCTCACGCCTCCTGAATCACCTTGCGTACTGCTCTTTGGCTGTGTGCGTGCCCACGTTTTATACGTCAGTACACCAGGGAGCAAGCCATTGAGGTTTGGCCCAGGGTCACACACTGAAAGCCAGCTGGAAAACCCAGACCCTTGGCTGACTCCTGGTCCGGTGCTCCCTCCCTCTGCGCTTCCGGTAACTACTGGCAGTGGACGGTAAATGTCCGCGATGTTGATTTGTGTGTCACCTCTTACTTTGCTTCAAATAGCCAAAGAAGTGCGATAACCCATTCTGTTCCCCATCTCCCCCCAAAAAGAGGGCAAAAGTGACTCAAGTGGTAGAAAATCAGTAGCAGAGTCCCCTCAAGGTCATGCTTTCAGATGAGGACTGGAGTGGCCTTGGTTGTGCTGGAATATCCTGGCCTCATGACTCCCGTTTTCTGACCTACGCCATGATTGACTGAATGTACCTCACCTCCCTTGAGCAGCTGCTGTTCAGAACCATCAGTTACAATGCAAAGGCTTGCTGGGGCTGTGTGTACTGGAAATCGTTGGGTGTGAAGTCCTTGAGAAGTGGAATCTGTTGGAGAAAGTGTTAGGTGGAGGAGAGGGAGGGAACCTAGTGCTGTGGTTAGTAGCATAGACTTCAGGCAGGCAGGCTGGGCGGAAATACTGTTTCTGCCACCTAGAAGACGTGTGGCAGGTCACAGCTTCTCTGAGTCTCACTTTTCCTTGTCTTAAAATGGAAATAATAATAGCAACTTAGAGAATCATCATGAGGAATAAATGAGATAGCATCTTTAAAATGCTCTTAACAGAGTGCCTAGCACATAGTAAGCACTTGTTAAATTTTAACTCATTATTTTAGTAGACTTTTTTTTTTTTGCAGATTAGTCCTGAGCTAACGTCTGTACCAGTCCTTCTGCACTTTCTATGTGGGTCACTGCCACAGCGTGGCTGACAGGTGGTGTAGGTCTGCACCTAGGATCCAAACTCACGAACCCAGGCTACTGAAGTGGAGCGCACTGAACTTACCCACTATGCCACGGGGCCAGCCCCTTTAGTAGACATTTAAAATCTGGGCCCACCCTGTGGCCGAGTTTTTAAGTTTGTGCACTCTGCTTTGGTGGCCCAGGGTTCACCAGTTCGGATCCTGGGTGTGGACCTATGCACCGCTTATCAAACCATGCTAAGGTGGCATCCCACACAGAACTAGAAGGACCCACGACTAGGATGTACAACTATGTACTGGGGGCTTTGGGGAGGAAAAGAAAAAAAGAGGAAGATTGCAACATGTTAGCTCAGGGCCAGTCTTTCTAAAAGGAAAGCACTTGACCAGATCCTGCCCTGTTGTAACTGAGGGAACAGCTACCGTTAAAATAAGCAAATTAATAAAATCACTTCTTGGAACAAGGTTGCATTTGTATGAATAAGGAAATACATTGTTTCTTTACAGTATATCATAATATGATGTATAATGTAACATCAATGTAAATTATGATATAGTTGTATTTTACAGTGTCACACTCATATCTAACATTTGTTTAGCCAGGGTTCAAATGCAGCCTGTTGACTTCAGAGCTACGCCTCCTAACCATTGTTCTATACTGCTTCTCTCTTAGTGGAAATTTCCCAAGTTATCGATAACTGAAGCAAACGTGTCTGAAGAACAAGTCTGAGAGCCTCAGTCGCATTTGAGAAGGATTCTCATTGATGTAGTCGAAATTAGGAAGAGGGAACTGTTGTAACTCTTGGCATACCAGCTTGGGGGAAAAAATGACATTCCAGCAACTTATGAAGCATATTTATAAATTATAAGGAAGGCCAAGGACTCAGGAATAACCTCTTAGCTACTTTGGAAGGAAGGGGAAAGATCTGGAAGCCAAGAGGCCTTGTCAGGAGGGAGCAGGGCGAGTGCCTGATGTGGAGAGCTTCGGTGTGGGGTGTGTCTTCTAGAGTGATTTGGCATGCACGCTGTTGGGGGAATCCACTGATAATCATTAGCCCCTGTACCCCATTCTTTGTGTTTTGGGGTCATCTTCACTGTCTACTGGGAATGTTTTGGACTGTCTTTAAAAAACTAGCACATAGTAAGCACTCGTTAAATTTTAACTCATGATTTTAGTAGGCTTTTTTTGTTGTTGAGGAAGATTAGCCCTGAGCTAATCTTGAAATCTTGATCAGTAGTCTTGAAAACCCCCACATCAGCCATTTACTGCTCAGTTTATTGTGGCAGATGGAAGGGTCTCCATGGGGCACAAGTCACTGCAGCGTTCTCACCTTTAAATTCACCTGCCTTACCAGCTGATTATTTAAACGTAACTTTTGTACCTCAAGTAAGTAGTCAACCTCCATAAGCTTATCCAAAACAAATATGGAGAACAAGATTGCAAGTCGGTGGTAGAATGCTGTTAGGCAAGATTTATATAGTATTTTGTTCTAGAGCAAATGGCCACTTGCCCTGAGACTTAGGAGGTGAGGTTTCCATCCCCAGTCTGTCTGCATATTTTAATTACTACTAAAAGTACTGTTTTTAAACAAGCACCTATCCAGGCTGCCGTCATCTCTGGCCTGGACAGGGATCAGCAAACGTTTTCTTTAAAGGTCCAGGTAATAAATGATATATGTATTCTTTGCATACCCTGTGGTCTGTGCAACTCCTCAACCAAGACAAGTGCATGTGGCTGTTTTCTAATAAAACCTTATTTACAAAAGCAGGTGGTTCCGCAGCCGTAGTTTGCTGACCCCTGGCCTGGAATATCTCCTAAATGGGCTTCCAATTCTTGTCCTCTTAGAATCTATTTTCTTTGTCAAGGGGATCTTTTAAAAACAAATCAGCATGTTACTCCCCTTACTAAGACTTGCAGTAGCTTCCCCTCGCCCTTCCTGTAAGATCCAGCCCTTGCCGTGACCTCTAAGGCCCTGTGTGAACTGGCTCTCGCTTACCTCTTGGAACACATCTAGTTCCTTCTACTCTAGGGACATAACTTCTGTCTTCCAGGCTCATACCTACCAAGGTTGCTGCTGCCTCAGGGCCTTTGGGCAGGTTGTTCCCTCTGCCTGGAATGCTCTTCATCAGATTTTTGTATAGCCAGCTGCTGCTCCTCGTTTAGGTTTCAGATCACATGTTGCCTCACAGTGGCCTTCCCTGATCCCCCGTTTAAAGTGCCCTCCTAAGCACTCGGTTTCATCTTCTCTTGTTGGCATCGTGCATGTCACCAGCTGAAAAGATCAGTTGATTGACGAACTTGTTTACCTGTGACTCCCCACCCCAGAGAGTGGGGACCTGGTTGTTCTTGGTGACTGCAGGAACCCCAGTGCCTGGAACAGAGCCCAGCATGCAGTAGGCCCTCAGCGTTTGTCAGTGAATTGTCTTGTGTTACAGCCCTGCTACCTGTGAAGGGCTTTCTAGTATACAGAGCTCCTTTGTGTTCAGAGTCCATTATCTTTTCAAAAACTACGAAGCACATGGTATCATACCCAGAGGATCTTACGCAGAGAGGAGAGAGTTGCCCACCATCACAGAACTAATAAACAGAAGGGACGAGACCTGATCCCAGGATGCCTGACGCCTAAATCCTGCCTTGGGTTTTCAGTATCATGATCATCTTTCATTGGTTGATTGTTTAAGGTAATTTATCTTTATGTTGGTTCCAGAAGGTCTCAGACTTCTGGGCACATTTGGACAAACTCAGAGAACTACCATTATAGCCTTTGCTCTGTGGGACAGCTGTGCTAGCTGCCCCCATTCAGCCCTGCTGGTTGAGCTTCACTTGGGGACGAGCATCAAGGGCAGTCGCTGTAATATTCCTTTGGTTAAATGAAAGAGTTGATTTGTTATGAAGATCTCACTTAATTTGCTAATGAGAACAAAGTAAGTAAGTAAGTTGTACATAGCATTTGTTTCGGGGGGAAAAGTTTTGGGGGTTTTTTTAAAGATTTTATTTTTCCTTTTTTCTCCCCAAAGACCCCGGGTACATAGTTGTGTATTTTTAGTTGTGGATCCCTCTAGTTGTGCTATGTGGGACGCCGCCTCAGCATGGCTTGATGAGTGGTGCCACGTCCGCACCCAGGATCCAAACTGGCGAAACCCTGGGCTGCCAAAGCAGAGTGTGTGAACCAACCACTCGGCCACAGGGCCGGCCCCCCGGTGGAAAAAAATTTTGATAGTTGTGTTCTGTTCTTTAACTGATAATAAATATTACAAATTCTGAAATAGCTCTCAGAAATTATTTCACTTTCTCCGGTGCAGGAATCCTGCTGAAATAGTCTAGACAGATGGTCAGCCCCCACGCTGTTTGGACTTGCAGTGAAGAGCAGCTTCTTGTTTTCTATCTCTGTGGGTCACAGCGTCACTCTATAGCTGTCAGCGTTAGCAGGGTGGATGTGTTCCTGAAGAGTAAGAGCATCGAGCAGAGGTGGCCTTTGAAACATTGTTGGAGAATGTTTTTCTTAAGGGAATCCTGTGAGAAAACCTTTTGAACAAAGTTCTTCATATTGTTGGCTGGCTTTTTTCCTTAAAGTGCAGTATTCCTGTATATTAAGTGGTAACTTAAAATACTAATTTGCTTGTAGAAGACAAATTTTTGGAAGTGTTATTTCTAAAGAGACATTATTATTAAGACCAAAGGAAAACTCAGTTCCCAGTGGTTGTCCTTGCAGGACATTGCCTTGTGTTACCGTAGGTCTGGGGAGAAATAGCATGACAGCCCTTTAAAGAGGACTCTTGTCTTTCTCCCTCAGATAGAGCCATGATTTGTTACTGAGTATTTAAATCTGATTCTCTCTGTAGATTGCTGCTAAAATTGACTCAATTCCTCACTTGAATAATTCCACACCTCTAGTGGACCCCTCAGTGTATGGATATGGAGTACAAAAACGGCCTTTGGATGATGGAGGTAAGTGGCTGTGAGTGTCTGTGCCTTTCAGATGGTGGTAAACCTGCCGGTTAATTTGGCGTCTGTGTCAGCCGTCTTGTTAGCGGTGCTCTCCAGCGGCACTCGGAAGATCAGGAGTGGGTGAGGGGAAGTATTTAGGGTGCTTCTCCCCAGCAGTTCTCCAGCATTTGAGTTCACATTTGCCTTAATAATACAGGCATCTTTCCAGCTGGCCTGTAAGGTAAAGACTTGGCCGTTGAGCATCAGCTTGGAAACAGTTACACCAATTTAAGAGTTTTGCTTGATTTAGCCCTCCGTTATTGCAGTGAATATGTGGGAATTAAAGTGCCCGCTTTTCTCCAAAGTGGAGCTAAGATTTGCTGTGGGGCTCTGAGGAAGCCGTGGCCACATCTTGACCTTAAAGAATGGGAAGGGGATTGGTGACCGTTCTACCGTCTGTCTGCTGGGTTTCTTACCATTCCCATTTATGACAGGCACTTTCTAGAAGCATCCATTTTCCTTTCATTCGTTAATTTGTCTGGCATTTTGTTGGCTTGTTTATATATCCTATTCCATTCCTCGCAAAATTTGAGACCACTTAGAAGTGCCTATCATCAGCACCTTGGCAAAGAGTATCTGTCAGATGTGTTTCTGCACAGAACTTGGACTTCCTTTATCACATTGTCTCCTGCAAAGTATGATTATAAAAGGGATTCTGAAATACACTAGAATGTCCACGAATGTGCACATAGTAGGTGGGCCAGTGTCTTCTCTTTCTGTCGTCCTGTCAGTCTGTGTATGCACCTAACCACATATGTATGTACGTATTTCTCTGATTTATTATTATGAAAAAATCGAGGCATACAACAGTATATATTGTGTAATCTCCTTTTCCAAAAAAAGTGCATGTTTTTACGTATGTAGAAAAAAATGTAATTCAGCATGACTTATTTCTCTGGTATCTTTGGGGATGCTAAAAGAGGAGATCACCACTATTTTTTTTCTTTTTAAAGATTTTATTTTTTCCTTTTTCTCCCCAATGCCCCCCCGGTACATAGTTGTATATTCTTCGTTGTGGGTCCTTCTAGTTGTGGCATATGGGACGCTGCCTCAGCGTGGTCTGATGAGCAGTGCCATGTCCGCGCCCAGGATTCGAACCAACGAAACACTGGGCCACCTGCAGCGGAGCGCGCGAACTTAACCACTCGGCCACGGGGCCAGCCCCGAGATCACCACTATTTTTAAATGTGGGAACCTTTTTGGTATAATTGTATAGATTCACATTGTGAAGACTTTAAAGGGGCGTTACTCATTTGAATATAAAAGTTCTTGTCTGTTTAAAAAAACTGTTTATGTTTATGATCACGCACATAGAAAATCTACCCCAGAGCCACTGGAACTAAGGTGGCCACTTGACCTGCTGCTGCAAGATGGTACCCTGTGATCTTTTTATGTTTGACTGGTGTTGGTGAGTTCTTGGGCCCAATATGACTGGCTGCGTTCTCTGTTCTTGCCTGAGTGAAGAGCTGTCATGTGAAGTAGCCTTTTTACCTTTGCAGGGCAGTGACCCTTCAGTTCCTCTTATGGGAAATCCATATAAAAATAAGAAGAAGCTGTCTGGCTCTGCGCATGTCTTGTAATGGACAGTCTCTCTGGCCCACTGTTTCCAGAAATCAAGATCAGTACATTTCACGACTCCCAATGTTGGTTTCACCCACCACGAGGAGTTGAGGTGTGAAACTTGTGCACGCCATGACTAGGTATTCACTGTGTCCTTTGCGTAAGGAACACCTAAATATTTGCACACGAAGCCTCTGGCATTTTGCGCTTTGTCTCCCATTAATCCTTTGCACACTCATTTGAAAGTTACTGCTAAAAGGCTCTGAATTTATTGATAAAGAGACCTGCAGAGCTGGCAGATGTAGCTAGTAAGTCACCAGTAAGTTCAGAATCTCACTTGAAACTCTAGTTCATTATTATATTGTGTATTTTCATGTCTTTTGTGAGAACTATGATTCTTTTGCATGTCTGCCTTTGGGAGACTGAGTCCTTGTAATCAGATAATGGACATGGTTTTTGTTTTCCTCCTCCTAAATATTAAGCCTGCTTGTAGGGGAAAAGAACTGAGAGAGCGGCTTTCCGTGTCCTGCTAGGTCGTCCAAGTTTTGTAACAACAGACTATTTGAAGCACAAGCAATTCCCCGCCGGCCTTTGGGGCTCTGTATTACGGTCGGTTGCAGCTAATCCTCTCTTCTGTGAGCACCGTTTAAATAACAGAATTACGTAAATTGTCCGCTGGTCTGCACGTTGTCCTCCGCGGCAGAGGCTGAGGCTTGCTGTTGTGTCGGCGAGGACCTGGGCATCTGGGGCCTCACTCGTTGGTTGTCTTCTGCTGGGGATCAGGGCGCTGGGCCAGTTGTGTTCTCTTGAATAAATATGTGCGTCCACAGATCCTGTCAAGGAAAGTGATGTTCGTGTTTACCCGACAGCTTTCTGAGGGCCGCAGTCTTGCTGTTTGTGAGAGAAAGTTGAGAAAAGCAGACGAGCAGCGAACGGGAGGCCCGGCACCTTTTCCTCAGCAGTAAAGCTTTCCAAGGCTGTGCAGGCTTTTGTTTGTTTGCTTTGGCTTGGGGTTTTTTGACAGGTCACCAGATCACTTCTTTAGCAATGTGCACTTTCTAACTTTCCTGTGAAGCAGCTTCTTTAACCTTTGGGAGGTTAAAGTTCAGTCCCCTAGTTCTCCGAGGTGTTATTTGGGTTATTTAAAAGCACTTCAGTTTTTTTCTTTTAAGATTAGCACCTGAGCTAACATCTGTTTCCAGTCTTCTTTTTCTTCTTCTTCTCCCCAAAGCCCTCCAGTACATAGTTGTATATTCTAGTTGTACGTCCTGCTGGCTCTGCTGTGTGGGACACCTCCTCAGCATGGCATGATCGGTGCCATGTTCGCGCCCAGGATCCAAACCGGTGAAACCCTGGGCCACCGAAGCGGAGCTCGTGAACCCAACCACTCGGCCACAGGGCCGGCCCCAGCACTTCAATTTTTTTTTTTTTTTAAGATTTTATTTTTTCCTTTTTCTCCTCAAAGCCCCCGGTACATAGTTGTATATTCTTCGTTGTGGGTCCTTCTGGTTGTGGTATGTGGGACGCTGCCTCAGCGTGGTTTGATGAGCAGTGCCATGTCCGCGCCCAGGATTCGAACCAACGAAACACTGGGCCGCCTGCAGTGGAACGCGCGGACTTAACCACTCGGCCACGGGGCCAGCCCAAAATCAGAATTTTTTTGAAAGATTTTATTTTTCCTTTTTCTCCCAAAGCCCCCCGGTACATAGTTGTGTATTTTTAGTTGTGGGTCCTTCTAGTTGTGGTATGTGGGATGCTGCCTCAGCGTGGCCTGATGAGCGGTGCCATGTCCAAACCCAGGATTTGAACCTGTGAAACCGTGGGCTGCCAAAGTAGAGTGCGTTAACCTCTCGGCCACGGGGCCGGCTCAGCACTTCAATTTTTAAATCGGCTTTTAAGTGAACCAGAGAGAACCTGAATGTAAGGTTCGCTCAGGACGTTGCGATTTGCAAACAGGAATATGAATAGGAGGGTTAAAAAAAGTGCCAGGCACTAGAACAAGGGAGCAGGTTTGTTCCTGATAGAAAGGCCTGTGGGTTTTTTGTGTTGCAGGGCAGTTTTGAACAGTCAGGCAGACTGCTGGCTCATGAGACTGCTTGGAACTCAGCAAAAGGAGTTTAGGGCTCAGCTTTCAGAGCCAGCCTTGGTGCCCTGACCTGGGAAGAGCAGTCGGTCCACTGCCCTCCGCCTTCGGGTCAGGGAACTTTACCTGTCAGCATCTCAGTCTTGGCACCCACACCCTGTAAGGGTCTTTGAGGTGTACCCCACCAATTCGGGAGCTCCCTGCTGGTCTCGGGCTGACAGCTTTCCCATCCAGTATTTCATGCTACAGCTGGAGCCAATCTGACCAGTTCCATTCCTCTGTTCTGAGACCTGTGGCAGCTTCCGGGAAGCAGGGAGGTCTGGCTATTCTTGACCGGGCATCACCCACCTGCCCTCTGGCCTTGCTTCCCTGTCCTGCACCCTGTGGCAGTCTAGTCATCTGTTTTTCTCTTTGTTGTTCCAGAAGTACGTACCCATCCCGGCTCTTCACCTGGCTGACTCCTACAGCTCTGAGGTCTCAGAGTTGATAGAAACTTGTGCTCATCTTCATCCTTTGGCGTTCTTCAGTGCCTGCTGAGGTGCCACCCGGCCTCCTTATCTTCTGTGGTCCCCTTTTCTCCTTGCTCCCTCCGCTTTCCTCCTTTGTTCACAGAGCCACCTCACAGGGGAATCAAAGATCCCGTTCTGCTCTGAACATCTGAAGCGGTTCCTTTGTCCCTTCCTTAGGGCCCATGTCGTCTCCTGCTTTATTCTGCAGACAACCAGGGTGCCTGTGTCTCTCCTGCTGGAGTCTTGTGCCGTGATTGTAGCAGTGGTCTTTTTATTTCTCCACCTGCCTTATGTAGTGCGTGAATAAAGGCTTGACGTCTGAGTTCTCCCTCTTCATATCCTGCGATTAGCGTTTGGGAAACCTTGTGAAAAGTAAGCTCCAAATTTAAAGAATAGTAGTAGCTAAGTGGCTTAGCATAAATTTAAATTTAATCTAAATCAGGCGTTGTCAGGCTTTTTCTTAAAGGACCATACAGTAAATATTTTAGGCTTTCCAGCCGTATGGTCTCTGTCCAACCTACTCAGCTCTGTCATTGGAGCTCAAAAGCCGCCATCAACAGTATGTAAACAAATGAGCGTGGCCGTGTTCCAGTAACTTGGTATTTACAAAAACGGGAAGCTGGCCCTCAGGCATAGCTTGCCAGCCTCTGATCCTAAATCAGCCTTGTCAAATGATTAACTAACACTTTCTTAATCTTCAGTCGGCGGAGGGTACAGGGGGTCCCCCCCACCCCGATTCTCTTGAACAGATCTCCCTGTCTTGGGTTCCACCATCTGACTGCCTGAGAAAACAAGTGCTTTCTAAGGTTTGACGCAGAGGTGCTGGCGGTTGGGCAAGTCGTTCATCTCCTCATCGCTGTACGTTTCTAGGGGCCAGGAGAGCAGCCTCTCCAGTTTTCTGCCCTGGGAGAGTTTTACGTAATCACGCCCCCCCGAGCTTTTGTAGTTGAATCAAACAGGCCCCTCTCTCCCCACCCTCTGTGTAAAGGGTGGCACCCGAACCAGAATTTCAGGTGAGAAAAGGTCTGTTCTGCCATTACTGGGGGTAGAGGGCACACAAATGACTGAAAATATGCCTGCTTTTCTAGCGAAGGCTTACCTTTCGTGTTTATGTAGTACCTTTTTATATAGTACTGTGCTTTCTGATTTTTAATTTCTAATTTTAGAAATTTAGAAAATTAATTTTAATTTTCTAATTTCATCTTGATGATATTCTTGTGAAGGAAAAAGAATTCTTGAGTGTACGATCCAGTGAATTATGTACAGGAGACTGGAGTAGAATATTTTTATGGTTCTTTCCAGGTTTTGTTTCAGCATTTGTGGCATTGAGCAAAAAGAAAAGGGGGAAAGAAGGAGTGAGGAGGAAAGATTTTTTAAAAATTCCAGACTTTCAGAGAGAGAAGAGGGATGAGAGGTGCCCATGCCAGGTAGTGGCCAGGGTCAGGGTTCTTGCAACTGAATGGCCTGGGTGTTCAGACCATGCCTGTGGCTCACGCCACCTCAGGCAGGAGTGTGCGAGTACCAGAGTCTCTGCTTGGGAAAGAGAGGAAAATGAGTCTCAGAGATGCTGATCCTTTTCCCTGAGTGGAGGTTAGTGATGGGCGCCACGAGGATGAAAGGCCAAGGCTGAAACTCAGTTTAGAGGGGAGAGGTTTGCCTTCACCAACGAGGTGAAGTCAGCGAGGGGTGATAGCGGCACCCGTCAGGCTGGGGTGCGTGGAGACTCCCGGGGGGCATGGGCAGGTGTAAGGAAACCCCTTCCCACGCTTCCACCCTCTGCCCCTCTTCCTATGATGGGTCTCCAGGGACTGTGTCTCACTGGAGGCCTGTGCCCTTCTCCTTTCCTTGTCCCTTTCCCATTTCCCTGTGGTTTATGGTGGGCTGTCGCCTGAGCTGGCAGAGTCTTCAAGTGACCGAGAAGAGGTGAGTCAGGAATTCTGGGTGGGAATCCCAAGGTGACAAAGCGTGAGAGTCTTGGTGAGAAATGTTGAAGGGGCCGGGATCTGATTTCGATTTTATCCAGGTGAGAAGCCATGGCAGAGGTGCGTGCAGTCCCCTCCTCCCCTCCACCCACCCGTTTTAGGAGTTTAGGATTACGAGTCAGATGTGAGAGGCAGTCGTGTGGGTGCATATTAACACGTATGTGGGAGTTGGAAAAAGGAAGTGCAGGTTTTTTCCTGGCGAAGGATGATCCGACCGATTGATTTGACAGTTGGCTTAGCCACCTCGGTGAAATAGACGTTTTCCACAGAAAGGGGTGAGTTGCAGCCGCAGCAGCAGTGTTGCAACAGAGATATGACTAAGCTCATCACAGTACCTGTCGTATCCTTTGTAGCTGTCAACCTAGGGAAAGAATTCAGGTGTCGAATTAAAAGAAGATTCTTAGTTTTTTCAAAATTCTGTCAGAAAATATCTGACCCAAAGTGGCTCTCTACCCCAGCTGGTTGTGAGAGCCACCCAAGAAGCTTTTAAAACACATCGGATGGTACAGCCTCTCTAGAAAACTAAACATGCACTTACATTCTGCCCACAGCTACACTCCTGGGCATTGATCCCTGACAGAGAGAACCTGTGTTCACACAAAAACCTGTCCACCAGCAGCTTTATTTGCAATAGCTCAAAACTAAGAAGAGCCCAGATGTCCTTCAGCAGGTGGATGGTTAACAAACTGGGACATGCACACGATGGACTGTTACTCAGTAATAAAAAGGAACACACTGTTGATGCACACAACCACCTGGCTGCATCTCTAGGGCCTTAGACCTAGTGCAGAACCCGTCCCCGCAGGTTCCGTGCTGTGTGCTCCCATTTCTGTCACATTCTTGCAATGGAGGACAGGTGAGTGCCTGCTGGGGTGAAGAGACCGAGCGGTGGAGGCCTGCGCAGCATGAGAAAAGGTCACTGCTGGAAGGAGTCCTGGGCGTCCGTGTCGCAGATGTCTGGAGAAGTGCTTTGACCAAGGCAGGTGCCTGAGAAGTGGTAGGAGGAGGGCTGAACCTGGATCTCTGTCTCATGTGCCCTAATAGTGTGTGCTTGAAGAGTGGACCCCAAAGTCTGCTGGATGAAGGTTTGAATCCCAGCTCTGCCAGTTAGCTGTGTGACTTTGGGCAGGTTGCCTAACCTTTCTGACCACTGTGTTTCCTCACCTGTAAGGTGGAGGTAATATCTACTTCATGAGATTACCATAAGGATTATAGGAAGTTATTTTCAACTTTTAAAATGCCTGACTCACAGTGTGAAACTCATATTTCTATCAGAACTAGTTAGTACACACATATTAAAACGTGTAGTTGAAATAAAAGCTTTATGAAATCTATATCCTTACTATATATGATACATTCTGTTTTCTACTTCACTTATTAATAAAGCTGGTCCTGACCCCCTACACTGATGTCATGACCACTGTATTAAATGAACATAATGCTGTAAATAAGTCATAGACTTATTTTTCCTCTTAATTTTACTCCAGTGCTCCTTGGGTCAGGCCCCCAGCAGGCACCTGACCTGGGGAGGAGCGCAGGCAGGATCCCTAACATCTCCGCACCCCTAGACTGGGATAGGTCGCTGCTCATCACGGAGGCTTCTGCTTCCCCACTAGACCGCACACTTCTTGAGGGCAGAGGTGACCTTGCCATTTCACCCCCAGGACCTGGCATGGTGCCCATGCTCAAAAGCCACCAATTTGTAGAATGAAGAATGACCGAAAGGATTAGTATCACAGAATTAACAATGATGATGCTGAAACTCCCCAAATGAAGGACAGGGAGCCGAGATGGGTGCAGAGTCCACGTGCGCACTGGCCGCCGCCTCTGCCGCCCGAGAGCGCGGGTGTGGGGCGCCTTCCTCGCCGTAAAGGGACTGGCGACAGTAGCATCTTCCTTCGAGGGGTGACCTCATGCATGCTGGCGTCTGGGAACGCACCTAGGGACACTAGTGAGGGCGCTCTTTTTGACTTAAAAGCATCCTAGGCCTGCCGGTGAGGGTGACGTTAATTTTGATAGACTTTAATTCACTCTCACTTTAAAAAAATAATAATTTCCAAAATTAGTAACAGATTGCTTGTCTAGGGATGTTCAGCTGAACTCCAACGTGTCAGTGTTCCGTGGCCCTGGGCTTAGAGTTGCTGCATTAGAACACAGGAAGCCTTTGTGTTGTCCTTAGGAGAAAGGCTCTGAAAACCTCAGAAATCTCTGTGGCCGCCTCACGCTGACCTTCCCCGGGGCTTGGAGAGGCGTCGGGCCGAGCCCCAGGAAGGCCACGGGGGATGCTCCTCACAGTCTCAAGAGGGAGGTTCGGTCTGTTGATTTGTATTGCCAGTCCTATAAAAACTGCTGGCGTTTTCTCTCCTGACCAACTCACTCACCTGCCCGCAGTCTGCTGCTCCGTGCGCGACGCCCGCGTGTCATCTGTGCCATTACAGGGAGCAATGGTGCTGTCCTTTGGGCTTTTTTGAGGTGTTGATGGGCATTAACTATTAAAATTGTTGCATATTATAAAGTTGGGTATGTTCCCCAGTGATATTTTGTTAACATTTCTTTTGGAGAAAGAAAAATGAAGACGTTTTTCTCCTCTCTATTGGGAAAAAATGTGTCCAGCCGCCTTATGTTTTCAAAGACCATTATTGAAATTGGCATAGTATTACTCTTGAGAAAGCATTTCTCATATGGTAGCATGAATATTTTCTATGGGAAGCTCATTTTTCCGTAGCCCGGGCAGCTTCCCATTATGTAGCGTGCACGATAAATGAGCGCCACGCCTGTGTGCGTGTGTTTACGCGTGTGTGCTGGAAGTGAGCACAGGTGAACTTCTGAGGCAAGATGAAGCGTTGTCGACCAACGTACGCCATTAGCGGGAAATAGGACTGATTTTATTCAGCCTTTTTCCTTTTTTACAGTAAAATGACTGTAGTTACCATTAAATTGAGCTTGATCGGTGTTCCCATGGGCCTCCCTCGGTTGACCCCTCTTCATGAAACTGAGGAGCGGTCCCTGTTCGTGGAGTTGGACGTTATCAGTTTGCTGTGTGAGCACCCAGCGCCCCTTATCTGACTGCTGGTTTTCATTTTTAGGCACCAAATGGGAATGTTTGCAAAGGGAATGAAACTTCAAATCACATGTCTCAACCTTGGGCCACAGCATTTATATGGAGGAGGGAGACAATTTGTTCTCCTTATGAGTCCACCAACACAAAGAGTTGACTCTGGGTTTGAATTTGGTTTCATTCTTGGGTGGTGTGGTCTCAGCAGTCTGTCTGTCTGTGGGACGGTAGTGTGTGCACTTTTGTTTCCAGTCTTTGTTACAACACGTCCAGTTGTTAGCAAAGCAGTTGGTTGTCAGAATTGATTCTGTGTTCGTGGCACCTGTGACATATACTTTGCCAACAAAAAGGAATTTCCTTTTTTTGTGATGAACACAAAATTTCAGGTGGCTTTTGACCAGGAGCCCTCTGAATGTTCTCGAGGCTGGTGTTGCCCTTTACTCTCTCTCTGTGGCCTTTCTGGCTGAGGTATGCGAAGGCCGTCAGCCTTTGGACGTCTCTTAGCCAGCAGCACAGGCAGCCCAGAGCCAAGGTGTGGCTGTGCTGCCCTGTGGGGGGAGGCACCTCTCCTTGGTGTTCTTGTCCTTTGAAGACATTTGGTTCCTCTGTCTTCAGTGGATTCTTTACCCTGCGAGAGGAATTCTCACAGTAAGCAGGGAAGCTGCATAGGAACAGCTAACCAAACTCGAGGGTACTCTTTCATGGACGCTCTCCTTTGGCGTGTTTTTTCATACCCACTGCCTTAGGTGGTGGACATTCCTCTGTCACAACATGTAGGGGCTGTGTATGTGACGAGGATTCCTTTCCTAAGCTGATAGTTGTCCAGTTTTCACATGGAATGAGAATCGTGAACACTACCTACCCCAAGTGAGAGCGTTTGTCATATTCAGACTGGAAATGCAAGAAGAAAATTTTAAGAGTCAATAAAAAACAATTCTCTTATCCCTGAGATAAGCAGATTAACAGTATGTAATGTCAATGTTTTGGCTGCAGACCATTATCTTGCTATTGATCCAGAAGAAATATGGTATTGACTCATAGCTTCGTTTACTTTTTGCTAGCATTGTTTCTCTATGCTGTTTCTTCTCCTTTTGAAATATTATGATTTGGTTTCTTTTCTTTTGTCTTTTTCTGACCAGTTTCTGTCCAGTCAGAGAATGACAGGCTTAAGTTCAAGCAGAAGGACGAGCAGTTGGCTTCCTGTATTTCAGATGTTACCCATTTCACTCTTTGCTCTGAAGTTGCTATGATTGATCTTCCCCGCTTAGCTCATCTCGCTCCTTCTTGGAACTTTCCCCAGAGATGGATGTTTGAATGCTCTTGTTAGCATATTGTAAGATTCATTCAGTTCTTTCTGATATGTTTGGGATTTATACTTTTTCATTGTCTGCTGACTGTGTTTCTTGAGCTGCATTTTCCAGAAGAGAAACACCACAGAATCATTTTTGCTGATGGCTGGTGAAGGAGACACTCATCAATGGCTGAAAGAGGAGAAACTGGAACAAAAAGCATAGCTAAAGTGGTTTTGTGGGAATGTGATTACAGAGTTGGTTTTCATAATAAGAGGCTATTTGGCACTGTTGTCTCTGTGAAATGGGCTTGAAAGGCAGTTGCTCGTTCTTAGTGTCCACTGCATGCAGACTGCTACAGCGGGTCAGTGAAGAGGCTCGAGGAGGGAGGAGGCCGAATCCTCTCCTTGAGCTGTTTATGCTCTTGGGAGGGTAGGGAGAAAGCGGGTGCCCCGCGGCTGGCAGAGCATATGTGCGTGTTCCTGGAGACGGCAGCTGCGGGAGCAGTCCTCCACCACGCTTCTGAGCCAGGAGGTTAAATCTTCTCATTTGTTTTACAAAGAGAAGGACCCTCCGTCTTTACATGAGTTTGGGTCCAGAGGGGAGGGAGTAGGAGGTGACAGGGATTTGGGTGAGCAGGATTTTCTCCCAGGCCGCCCAGCGTGTGGACACACAGATCAATTTCTTATCCTGCATTCAGCTGGACTCTGGGTTAGAGACTGTGTTGATCAAGACATCCCCTCCTGTTTCGTATCAGATAACGCATTCATTTCAGCCACTGAGCTTAAATTACTGTTTGCTTGCTTTCTCCTTTTCTTTTTTTCCCCCTGAAATGCTAAGAACTCGTGTAAGGATGAAGTTGGTTTATCCGTGCTAATGCTTTGATTTTTCTTTTCTCTTTCTCTTTGCCACAGTAGGTAACCAGTTAGGGGCCCTGGTACATCAAAGGTAAGCAGTGGGTTATGTTTTATTATTTATTGATCATTTCTAATTGTTTATTGATCCACCATCTGTACTAGAGTGTTAGAAAGTCAGAGGTTGAGAGTGTGAAAAACCATGGGCTAGATTTCTTTAAGACTCAAGTTTTTTGTAGCCCTTTCCAAGACAGTGTAAGCTTGAGGGATAAACTGGTACGAGGTATTAAAAATCAGCCATTATTGTATGTAGACGTAAAAGACTTCTAGAATGTCAGAGCTGCTCTTTCTGCCCGCGGACGTTTAATTTAATAGGAGAGAATGGGAAATTTTCCCTCCTGGTATGATGGTTTTCCCAGGATTTAGACTTTTTTTATGAATCTTTAACCTCTTCACCTGAAAAGGCGTCCGAAGAGGTGTGAGTTGTCGGGCTTTCGCAGATTGAGCTTTGGTACTCAAGAGACCCAGGCCTGGGAAGCCAGAACCCTGAGGTCCACCCCTGCTGTAGTGACAGGGACTTGCCAGCGAACCTTGGATAAGTGCCCAGTTGTTTCCCTGCCTCGGTTTCCCCTCACAGCCTTCCCTTAAACATTGAGGATTTAGAGAGATACAAAGACCAAGCTTTTAAAAGACCATTCTGTAAGATAGGATATTTGGCCACAACGTTATCCTTCAAAAAGGATAAAGCCTGCAGGGAACCAGGCCACAGCTTCCCTTGTCTAGTGGCTGACAGTTTGTGCTGTGTGTCCTTCACTGTAACATGCTATCCTTAGCCTTCACCAGCAATGACACAATTATGTCCTCTTCTGTTCTACAGAAATGTTTGGGAGTTTCTAGAAATCACCAGGCATCCCTTAACCAAAAGATTTATCCTGGGTTTGTTGTCATCGTTGTTGTTGTTTTTTAATGACTTAATTTAAATGAGATTGTCGTCAGTATCAAATGTAACTTTCCTATAAAGCCACAATTTGCCAGGATTTTGCTTTCCAAAATGTGTATACTTAGTGCGTTCCGCACAGTTCAGCCTTGCATTTAGAATAGAGCTCTGTCTTCCAGGAAGCTCAAAGCAGCTCGTCTTACGACATTTCTTCCTCAAAGAAAGTCTGCCAGAACTGTTCTGAGGGCTGAGGGACTGCCTGAGTTTCATGACAGTTTGTATTGTGATAGTGTTTAACCCTTTCTAGTAAATTCCCCAGGGAATGTTTCTGAACGTAGACAGCTTGTGCTACATATGAGAGCAGCGGCCTCGCGGCTGCGCTTCCAGGGCACTGTTAGCCTTCATCACAGTCAGGAAACGCGTCCCAGCAGGGCCCCGCGTCTGTTTCAGCGTGCATTAGGCCATCCGAGGCGTGGCATTGTCCTCCACAGTGTGACTGATTAGGAACCCCAGAATTGCCTGAATTCGGGGGGAACTCGAATATCCCAAGAGGTGGAGAGAATCCCTGTGTGGATATAAAGCTGAGGGTGTAAACTCCACGGGGAGAAGGCTGTTGGCTCGTCAGGGTGATCCTGTGGCAAGTGCTGTTGACCCTCTTGCATTGCTTCTGAGTGCTGCAGTTTCCCTGAACATGCACTCTGTTCGTCCTTTCTGTGATGGGTGGAAATCCAGCCATGTGAGGGGTGGTTGAAAGTGCTTACCTTTTTTTAAACTTAGCTTTTTTAAACTTAGCTTCCTCCTAAGGTACATGTTTAGATTTAATTGCTTTCTGGGGTGTTGGGCAAATTGGATATTGTACACACTACTCTAGGTGGCAGATTTGAAGGTTTATTTGAAAGAGCCAATACAGTAGTTGTTTAAAAAAAAAAGACCCATAGTGAATGGGATAGCATTTAACAAAAGGACCTTGCAGAGTAAGTGAGGTAATTATTCTGTCCTGGTCAACACTGGTTAGGCCTCCATTGGATACTGGTTCCGCTTAGGCCATCTCATCCTAAAAGACATAGATAAATTAGAGGTAGGAGAGAGAGCAATGACAAGATGGGAAAGAAGGAATGTTGCGGAAAAGTTGAGTATCTCTTCATCTAGAGAGGAGACCAGAATACAAATCTAAGCGTTCTCCAAACCCCAAAGGATCCTTCAGTGTTAAGCATTACTGGGAGTAGGTGTATGAAGAAAAGGCAGATGTTAGTGGAGTTGATGGTTTCATGAAAAACCAGAGGTTTCTTCCTCCAACGCAAGGGTGGGGAGGCTCAGGTCTCTTCAAGGAGCCATCACCCGAAGGGTTCATTAGATGGTGCTCTTGTTCGTAGCTGGGGACTAGTTGCCCGGATTGGCGTGATTCATTTTAAGCCTTTATCCTCCACCATTGCCAATATGGGAAATTGGGGGAACCTAAAATGGCTGAAAAATTCTTTATTCTATATGTCTTTCCAAAATGTTCTTTGTTTTTAGGGCAGTAATAACAGAAGAATTCAAAGTGCCTGATAAAATGGTTGGATTTAGTAAGTATCCGCATTATCCACTTTTCCCCTAATTCTTGTCTGTTCTTTTCCTTTTGATCTCTCACTGTGAGTGTCTCCTGTAGCAGAATGCTTTGCACACTATGTCCTCTAGCACCCAGAAGCTCTGCAGGTCCCCCTCCAGGCCCTGGGTGCCCCACCCCATCCCCTGCTCCGCCTCTGTTCTCACTTGGGCTAGAGTGCCTGCCTCGGTCGGCTGTGCTCCACGTAAGATCTCCGTCGGCTCGCTGAGGCCAAGCTGACTTGTAGTGCTGAGTGCACTGTGTATATGTGTTGAATCAGTGAAGTCATTCGTCCGTAGTTCAGCATGGAATGAGGGCGTGTCCTGACCCCGTTCCCTTTGTTTCAGTCATCGGCAGGGGAGGGGAGCAGATCTCACGGATTCAAGCAGAGTCGGGTTGCAAAATTCAGATTGCTTCAGGTAAGGGCTTTTTTTTTTTTCATATATCTCAGTTTGATAGAAATTAGTATTTTGCAGAGTTTTCCAGATTTAGTACCTTTGCTTGTTGCTTGGAAATTTAGGGGCCTGGGTAAGTACATGTGATTGCTGTTTTCCTTGCACCTCTGGAGCTGGACTCCCAGATGAGAGCCAGAAAGACCAGGGCAGAAATGGGCTCCGACATGAGGCCGCCCATCTGGCCTCTCGGGGAGACGCTCACAATCCGTGGCCCGGCACGGCCCTTCCCAAACACCTGCTGTGTAGGGCCTCTGTTTTCTGCACCAGAACGTGATTCCAGGCATGCTGGGGCCTGGAGGAGTCCTGTGGCTTTGAGACCCCTCCTGGGGGCTTCTCACGGGCTCCCCTGGGTTAGCAGGCCCTGCCCTTTGTGGAAGGAGGCCAGCTGGGGGTTCTGGCTAAATGAGCGCGTGTTAAACGCAGTTCGGACCTTTCCCAGGTCTGTCCGTTTTGACCGTGCGATATGGACAGAGACGGATAGAGGAAGAAGAGTTTTAATTTTATTTATAGTTTTAGCATCTAATTTGAGTTTGACCTCTTTCCACAGTGGAGGAGGGGGTTTGGTGAATATTCAACTAGAGAAATCTTTGTCATTTTAAAAGATACTTATTACAGTGTCTCGAAGGCAGTAACTGCTGTTAGGTATTTCTCTCTTTTTTTTGAGTAAGAATTTTAAGAGACAGTTTTTTTAGGAACAAAGTAAAGCGTCATGGGTGGTGTTGGAAAGTAAGATTTTCCTCTCTTGTCAAATGGCCTGGAACCAGTTCCACATAGATGTCACTGATCTCTTGGGGTATTCATGCAATAATTGGTAATAATCCTAATGTGCATATAATGAAATTCCTTACTACTGTACCTCAGAGCTATTTGCAAACAAATGACCATGAAACCACGCTGCAAATGAAGAAACTGAGGAATAGCGGGTTAAGTGACTCAAACACTTATTTGCCCACAAGTGGGTCAGAAATGAAGCTGAGACTGGTAATTAGGGCCAACTCAGAAACCCCTGCCGCGCCTCTCACCTTCCCCTGCAGGACTTGTTTCTCCTTTGAGCATCTAGAGTGGAGCTCCCAGCTTCATGTTGTCTCCACAAGTGGAAGCAAACTGTCTTCTCCTGGGAGCCTGGGCTTCTGTGGGGCTGCGTAGGAAGCAGCCCGGAGAGACAGTGCGCACAGAGGCAGAGTGCACGCTTGCCTGATGCCCACCAACACACCTCATCTTCTTGATTCTTCTTATAGAGAGTTCTGGGATTCCAGAGAGGCCCTGTGTACTTACCGGAACCCCAGAAAGTATTGAGTAAGTTTATTTTATTTACTTTTTCCTTTCACTCTTCCTCCTTCCCCAAATGGGGAGAAATGGGAAGGCAGAACTGTTACTGAGCGCTGTCGATCTATGCTGCAGTCTGGCCACCGAAGCAGATGCTTCTGTAGAGAAGGATCTCAGAGGTTGCCATGCCAGGGGAGTTTTTCTTTTACCTTAAACACACAAGGTATCACCTTTTTTTCAAACCCTACAGAGTATCTCACGACTGTCATAACATCTACTTCATAAACCAGGTTCCCACCCCTCCTGAATGCTCTAATCAACTTACTTCTTCCTTGTTAATACCTCCTTTACCCGAGCAGGTCTGATTCATAAGCCTGTCACCCGTGTGAACCAGTGAGAGTACTGGTACCAGAGTTTTGCCTGGGGCTGATCCCCTGGCCCTTCTGGTATTTGTGAACCAGATACATTGATTCTTCCTGGCCATTGCTCCACTCAGAGGGCCATATGGATCGGCCAGAGGGTGTCTTGAGTTTTGGGGCCCTTGCAACAGCCTTAAGACTAGCATTGCTTTCTTACCCTGGAATACGCATGCTCAGAGCCTGGTACCAGGTGCAGGCCTCAGAAATCCAAGAACCTCCTGGGGAAAGGGGATGTACTAACTTAGAGTCTGCTCGCTTTCCTCTTTCAATCTACTGAGTAGCATTGCATTTGGGGACGGGGTGCTGAGATTATGTCTGGCTCAATAGGTAGGGCTGTTTTATTGTTTCCATTTCTCAGGGAGCCCAGATGAGTTTGAATTTTCTTGTTCTGCTGTAACATTGCAAGCAGTGAACCAGAATAAATATCGCTGGCAGGTGTGCATTATAGGGCAAGCGGGATGGTTTTGCTGGAGCTGAGGCATTTTTCTTCCAACACAGGTTAATCTAGTACACAAGCAAAATATTAAAAAGCTGCTGTAACTGAGAAGATACACGAGGCTGATGTCTGTACACAAAGGCTGAAGACTACAAAAGGCAGCCTCTGTTTCCTGCCTTTCTCTTCTTTCTTTCTACTCTTCTAACCATTCCTGCTTCCTGTTCTACCCAAGCAGTCAAGGCAATGGGATTGTAACTTTAGGAGGAAACAGTTTGATTTTCTTCAGTGCGCAGTACAGCCAGCCTGTTTAGTAGCTGAATTCTTCCCTTTTAAAGGAACCAAAAAATAGAGTGTACATGGTGACTTAAAGAATAAATACCTCAAGTGACAAGCAGGGGAGCTTCTGGTGCAGAAAAGGGAAGTGGCCGACAGATGACCTCGGTAGGCTGGGTTGCCATGTTTCAGCCCCACAGCTCCTCCCCCCGCCTCCAGATAAGTCAGCGCCAAACAGCATGGCAGGTGAGATGCGGGGTCCTGAACATCGGCCGTGCACAGCGCCAAGCAGCTGGGTGTGACTGTCCAGCTGCTTCAGGGCTCTGCTGCCGCCCCTCCACCCCTGAAACCCAACTGGTGATTCGTAGCCTGAGCTTAAAAGTCAGAGCAGTCTGGTTGGCTGTGGAGAAGTAGTGTGGCGTTTGGGAATTCAAATGATGACTACTAACCCCTGCTTTCTTTCTTCCCCTCCTTCTCATTGTTCTCTCTCTTCCCTTATTTAACAAATGTCTGTGGAGTGTATGCTCTGTGAGAAGGGTTATGCTGGACTGGGGAACAGAGAGATAGGCAAAGGAATCGAAAGTGGTCTTTGTCACCAGAGCACCTGGCATTCTCAGGAGACAAGACGTGTTTGTGGAGTGAATACAAGACACAAGCACGGGCAGAGGGCAGACTGGGAGGGGCTGTGTTGGCATGTTGGTATTGTGGTGTGTGTTACTTTTCAATTCCAGCCCAGTGGTGTGGCGGATGGCAGAGCCCTCGCGGGTTGTGGGGCAGGAGCTGGAGCTGGATGGAGGGCTGCCTTCCTCCTTCCTGCTCCCCCCCGGGGCTGCTTCCTTTTCCTGGGTACCCAGAGCGTTCATTCAGACCTGCTTCTCTTCCCTCCCAAAGACAAGCCAAACGGCTCCTGGGCCAGATTGTAGACCGCTGTCGGAATGGCCCTGGCTTTCATAACGACGTGGACGGCAGCAGCACCATCCAGGAGCTTCTCATCCCCGCGTCGAAAGTGGGCCTGGTCATCGGCAAAGGCGGGGAGACAATAAAGCAGTTGCAGGTGGGTGAGCCTTCAGCAGAGCAGCCCTCAGCAGGCCTTCAGCCGCCTCCCTCCCCGTGTGGGAGCTGTTGTCTTAACTCAGGCTTCCCCCACTGCTCCGGTGTGCTGCCGAGCCCTGGGCCCCGTGGACCTGAGCAGCCACCGTGGCGGTGAAGCCCTGTTAGGGTCGCTTTTACCGCCTGACAGCAACATCTCAGATAAAAATGCCGTGTCCAGAGTGGGGGCTCTGAGCCAGCAGCACACCCCTCGTTAGCTGTGAGATCTTGAATAACTTCGTGTCCTCGTTGAGGACTCGGGTCCTCATCTGTACAAGTCGGGAAGGGCCGGCCTCCCTGGCGGAAGGAAGATGGAAGAAGACCCGTTACACTCTATTTCTCTGAGACCCATTGCAGAGAGCCCGTTCCTGAGCAGATGATGCACAAACAGTACTGCTGGTAGCTCCACAGCCCCTCCTCTGACACACGTGGGGCCGGACAGGTTCAGGGTTTAACACCCCAGCGAGTGCTGGGGCTGCGCCCTGTTAATCACATGCGTGTTTCTGTGGCTGAGTGTCACACTTAGTGAGGGCTGGAAATATGCTTACTTGAGTTCAGGTTAGTTGTGCTGCGAAATTAGTTACGAACAAATTTTTATTTCAGAGCTTTTGGGCTTTTGAAGTTGCAGGTCGGGTTGTGACGTGCCTGTGTGCTCTGTCATAGCCCAGTCCTCGGACCATGGAAGGCACGCTAGTGTGGACTTTAGGAGTCCGGGGTCTGGAATCCCAGTATCCAGATTTTGGTCCCCTACGCATCAGCCCTGGGAACCTTGGGCAGCTTGCCTCAGAGCCTCTGCGTCTGTGTACTGGGGAGCCGGCAACCCTTCCCTCTCCTGGCTGTGCGCGAGCTCCAGCCTGGCGATGTGAAACAGCACTGCGCTCTGTGCCTAGTGTTCATTTACTGTTTGGATGTCCTAGGGACTGGCGGAGGAGGAGAGTTCTGGGAAGTGGCTGTATCTCACTTGGCAGCTCTCCAGCACGGCCTGTGTGGCAGCATTCTTGGGCCCGCTTCATGGGCTGGGGCAGGGCAGTGCCTTGTAGTAGGTGGGACATGGCTTACTATGGACGTGACCCGACCCTGTGCAGCTTCTGCTGCCATCCTAGGTTCTTATTCATGACAGCGAGGGCTGTATTTGTGCCTGTGCCCCCACAGGAGCGGACAGGTGTGAAAATGGTCATGATCCAGGATGGCCCATTGCCTACGGGAGCAGATAAGCCTCTTCGCATCACTGGAGACCCGTTTAAAGTACAGGTAGGAAAAAAACCATGGATCGGGCAGGTCCTGGGTGTGGGCTGCCACTTGGTAGTAACTTGTAGAGCTTTGATGTCATTCAAGAAATTATAGTGCCAGCCCCTGGCCGAGTGGTTAAGTTCACATGCTCCACTTAAGAGGCCCTGGCTTCACTGGTTCGGATCCTGGGCACAGACTTAGGCACTGCTCATCAAGACATGCTGTGGTGGCATCCCACATACAAGAACTAGAGTAACCTAGAACCAGGATGCACAACTAAGTACTGAGGCTTTGGGGAGGAAAAGGAAGAAAGAGTGGGGTACTGACAACTCGAGCATGTGGACATCTCCTTTAAAAAAAAAAAATTAAAAAACAGATGTTCCTTTATTTAAGGTGAACTGTTTGCCCAAGCCGGGTTTGATGATGAAAAGAATCTAGGGTTGTGCTGCCTGATTCCAGAGCGACCAGCCACATGTGACATTTAAATTAATTCAGATTAAATGAAAATTGAGTTCCCCATTGACACTGACCATATTTTGAGTGCTCAAGAGCCACATGAGGACGGTGCATATACAGAACATTTTCATAAATGAAAAAGGTTTGATTGGATGGCATAGCGCTGACCAGATGCAGTTTTCAATTTGTTGACCTACAAGGCAAGGTTTGTTTGGCTTTTATTTGCTTGTTCTGTCTCCCGGCCCATTTTTGCAAGACCTCCAGCTGAGGTGGGAAGTGAGCAAAGGTGCCACCGCCATGTACATGTGTGCCCTCGTAGCAAGCATCCTGTGTCCTGAGCTCCCAGCCACAGAGGACAGCCCCAGTTCCGGAAAGCAGTGAGGGGCTGAGTTTTTTTTTTTTTTTTTTTTTTTGAGGAAGATTAGCCCTGAGCTAACTACTACCAATCCTCCTCTTTTTGCTGAGGAAGACTGGCCCTGAGCTAACATCCATGCCCATCTTCCTCCATTTTATATGTGGGATGCCTACTACAGCGTGGCTTTTGCCAAGCAGTGCCATGTCTGATCCGAACCAGTGAAGCCTGGGCTGCCGAGAATCGGAACGTGTGAACTTAACCGCTGCGCCACCGCGCTGGCCCCAGAGAGGCTGAGTTAAGTCACCTGGGGCATTCTTCCCTCCATCTCCTGCCGTGAGCAGGAATGTGCGTGGCGGCGGTGCAGGGCTGTGTCTGTCCCCGGGAAATAGGCCTGCTCTTTCTGCTGCCCACTGCAGCCTGCGTCGACTCTGCTGCATTTGCAGTAGCTCCAGGGTGGCGCACCTGGGCCAGCAGCGGCACCTGCTCCTCCCTAGGAGCTTCGGGGCTTTGATCCAGTGGAGGTCACCAGCCTCTGGCGAAATATTTCCCCCAATTCTTGACACTGTCGTTCAGCTGACCTCAAATTGATATCATTGGTAGTTTTTCTTTTTGTCAGGTACATATGTAAAATAGTGCTTTTAAAACAGGGTTGAGGGCCAGGGGTTCAAATGGCTTCTTTCCTTGGGCTCCAGGTGTGATGCAGCCCCTCACCCCCCACCTCCTGCAGACCAGGGCCCCCGAGGGCCTCCTCCCCAGAGTTTCTAAGCCCCCCAAGGGTAAACAGGTGGGCTTCTTAATAATCATGTTGCTCGTCCAGTCTTGCTCGTGGACTCAACCCTGTGACCATGCGGAACTCTCGGGAAAGAGCTAGAGCCAGCCTGCTGGGAGCTTGCTGCCAGCGCAGCGCCTGCTGCCCTGCCATCTTGCTGCCCTGCCGCCTTCCCGCCCTCCCGCCCTCCCGCCCTCCCCCTCCCCCTCCCCCTCCCCCTCCCCTCTGCTGGGGCCATTGGCTTCGTAGAAAAAATAACCTGAGCAAAGAGCTTAGTTCACTGATGTTTCATGAATTTGCAGGAAATAACTCTAACAAAGGGTTTTTATTATTTTTTTATTTTAAAACTACCTATATCTCACATTTTTTATTTGGGAAAAGCTATTTACTGTATTTAGGGTAAAGTTTTGTTTGTTTGTTTTCTCTCCCTAGCTTTTTATTATGATAAACTTCACACATACAGAAAAGTTGAAAAGACAGTACAACCAACACTTTATTTCTTCATCCTTCCTATCGTTTTTCTATTTGTGTATGTTTTATGTTTTATCTCTTTGCTTTACCATTTGTAAGTGGGTGGCAGGTGTTAGGGCTCTCTACCCCTAAATCCTGCAGCATCTATTTCCTAGGAGTAAGGACTTCCTTCTACAAAACCAGGCCTAAGAAAATTAACGGTGATCGCAAAGCATTGTTTGTAGCCAGGGCATATTCAGATTTCTCCACGTGTCCTAAGACGCTGATCACTGTTTGGTTTGGTTTTTCCATAAGCAGAACTCAGTCCAGGTTCCCACCTTCCCTTGAGTGCAGATTCCTGGGGCTGGGACCGGTGTGGGCAGGCACACTGCAGGGACGCTCTGAGCGAAGGGCCTTCTTCGGGGAGAGGACACTGACAGTCCGCTTGCGGGGTGGGTGGTCTTGCCGGTCTTGCTTGAGATCTGGGAGCTCTGAGTGCTGGAAAGTCTTATCAGGCGCCCAGCTTCTCTTTCCCCCTTACCTCCTGGAGCTCCTCTGCAGTGGGACACCTGGGATACTGTCTTCTTTTCATGGCACCTGCCCTGAGTCAGAGCTCTCAGGAAACCCTCCCCTCACTAGAAAGAAACGCCACGCCACAAACGCCTCAGGGTGATCGTAACCAAGTTCTGACCAAGCACAGATATGCTGACCCAACTGTGGCTTAAAAGAGGGTGGACCCTTATCTGTGTTGGCATTTGGGCAACGTAAAGGACACGTCATTTAAGATTTGATAATATACGACCCTCACCAGCAACCTGCCCCTAGCCCATAATATAGTATCGGAGTGAGGTCACTGCACCTGAGCGCCCTGAGTCTTTAAGCCCAACTTAAGAGGGTTAGATCTTGACATTTCACCTGCTGTCGTTTTCAGGATTTTGTTTTCCGTGATGCTTTTTATCTCTTTATACAGCAAGCAAGAGAAATGGTATTAGAGATCATCCGAGAAAAAGACCAAGCTGACTTTCGAGGTGTGCGCGGTGACTTCAGCTCCCGAATGGGAGGAGGCAGTCTGGAGGTAGGCTGACCTCGGCTCAGTGGGATGAGGTTAGGCTTATGGTTGGAGGTCACGCTTCTGTTTAACCTTCGGCAAGTTATTGAACTTTTGTCTTACCTGTGAAACCCTACAAATTCACTTCCCAGAGTGGGCGTGAGGAAGGCCTGCGACAGGCCGCCTGAGTGAGGGAGCCGCTGTATTCCCCCTGCTTTTGCGGCTGTGCTTCAGAGCTTCTCCCACTGCCCAGCGAAGACAAAAATTCAGCTTGTCCTGGTGATCTGTGTTGTGATGATATCCAACTAGGAAGCCTGCTTTATTGATGCGGTGGAATGGGGTCAAAATCTATGCATTAGCGTGAAATTTTGATATGTGCTACACTTTGGTCCTTGAAAACATTATACTTAGTAAAATAAGCCGGATACAGAAGGACAAATATGATTCCCCACTTACATGAGGTCCCTAGAAGAGGCGAATTCTAGAGGCAGAAAGTGGAGTGCTGGTTGGGAGGGGCTGGGGAAGGAGAAGCGGCTGTCTCGGGTACGCAGGTTTGATTGGGGGTGAGGAAAAGGTTTGGGGTGCAGATGACAGGAATGTTGGCACAGCGTCTGAATGCAGTTAATGTCACTGAACTGTCTACTTGAGAATGGTAAAATGATAACTGGTGTGTGTATTTTACACAATAAAAAATGAAGGAAAAAGCATTTTAAAGAACCACTAGCATAATCAACATATATGGTGTATTTGTTTATTCCATAGAATTTGGGAGGTAAATTTGCCATTTTTAATCATTTATCTATCTATAAGGATTGTTCTTGCTTCATTTTTGTAGCTATTTTGATCAAATCTCAGACTTATGGACAGGAGTGAAATCAACTACAATATGTTTCCTAAGTGCAAAAAATATGCTTTATTGTATCTCTCCAGGAATGCACTGCAATACAAATCAAGTTCTTTGTTAAAAATATATATCCTGGGGCCGGCCCCATGGCCGAGTGGTTAAGTTCACACACTCCGCTTCAGCGGCCCAGGGTTTCGCCAGTTCGGATCCTGGGCACGGAGATGGCACTGCTCATCAGGCCATGCTGAGGAGGCATCCCACATGCCACAACTAGAAGGACCCACAACTAGAATGTTCAACTATGTACTGGGGTGGTTTGAGGAGAAAAAGCAGAAAAAAAAATTTTTAAAAATATATATATATCCTTTAAGAAAAGACAGGTTTGCTAAAAGCTCTGATGAGGTTTTGTTTCTCTGTGCTTAGGTGTCTGTGCCTAGGTTTGCTGTTGGGATTGTAATTGGAAGAAATGGGGAAATGATCAAAAAGATCCAGAATGATGCCGGTGTGAGGATTCAGTTCAAACCAGGTTGGTCTTGATGATTCTCAAAAGTCCTTAGCGTTAAAAAGAATTATAAAGTACTTAACAGAACAAGGATTTTGTAATTAGCTCATTGTGTGTTCTTTTCTCTTCTCTCTCTCTCACAGTGTTCTATTTCCAAATTACCAATCTAAGTTTCTCCTCCAGTGCCTCATTTCTGTCCTTGAGCAGGCTAGCCTGTCACCCTTCTCATGCCAGAACACTGGCCCAGGGCTCTCCAGGCTTTTTTTTTTTTTCCCTTAGGCGAGTAAAATTGGGAGAAATCGGCATAGCATTTCCAGTTTCTAATTTTGCCAATTAAAAACTTTAAAAAACACCCTACTTATTTTGATTTCATAAAATTAAAGATAAAACCGTAAAAAAAGGACATCTTAGAATAAAAGACAATTCTTTAAGTTTTATAAATTTACCTTTATGAGCAAAATCATCTACATCGTCTTTATTTTCCTCATTTCTCTGAAGATGAGAAGACATTATGGTGGGCTAATTTTTGGAAACTATTGCAGTAGCTCAACTCTATTTTCCTTGGCTTTTTTTTTTTTTTTAAGTTTAGTTTATCTAATGATATCTTTCTTAAATGCTGTAATTGCATACGAAATGAATATTGACATGGACCATGCAAAAAAAAAAGTAGCCCCGTGTGTTTCCCCATTCAAAAGATTCTCTGAATCTGGTGATGTCTGTAGTGCCCCTTTGGCGCTGGTAGGAATATTGATTGCAAATCAGATGGACTTTGGTTTCTTTCTTAAGTTGGGCTTTTCCATTCCTGTCTCTCACTTTGTTCCACAGATGATGGTATTAGTCCAGAGAGAGCTGCCCAGGTCATGGGACCCCCAGATCGGTGTCAGCACGCAGCACATGTCATCAACGAGCTTATTCTTACAGCCCAGGTAGGTCCGGCTCTCTGGGCTTCAGGCATCTCACCCTCAAAAGCAGACAGGGCTACGCGGGCTCCCAGGGCAGCACCCGAGAGCAGTCAGCCCTCCCAAGTCACGTTCTTGGAAGCCGGCGCTCTTGTCACTTGTCTCCCTCTAAATTTATAGCCAGTGGCTTCTCTATGTCTGCCTGTTTCCTGCCTTCATAATTTTTTTTTTCTGCTAGTTTATTACTCTTCTGCCTCTATTATTCCAGAATCTAGAGTTTCTTTACACAGTTAAGTTCCTGACTATTTAAACTATTTGGGAAAAGACAATGCAAACTGCCAAGTTTCAAACAATCGAGTGTACTTAGTATAAAATTATATTAAGTACAATCAAATCTAAGCTTTAGAAAGCACTTCGGGATCCTCCAAGGTCTTAAGGCTGTCTTCACATACTTGATTCTGTGTGCGTCTTTTTCTGGAATGTGAGCAAGCCTGTGTGATCCCATTGGCGTCTCCACCTGCCCCAGATGTGAATTGCTCTTGGGAACCTCCGCACCTGATGGTAGGTTGGCATTGTCCCCCAGATGTGTAGGACTAAGCAAAAGTTTGAGAGCAGTTGGAGCTGAAGGACGAAGCAAGACACTGGGAATTGGCACCCAGCTCTGCCATTAGCCACGTGACCTTGGACAGCCTTTGAACCTCCCTAGGCCTAGTTTTCTCAGCAGCAAACCTACAGCTTTGCACCAGGTGGTGCTCCCCATGTTACCCCCTAAGTCCTCTGGGGGTATATGCTGAAGTCACAGATTTATAGACCCCCCTGGATCTGGTGATTCAGAATACCGGTGGGGGGGCATGGGTTTCACCCAGAGTCCCAGGCAGGTCTTAGGATTTGACAAGTGCAGAGAAGAGTCGCTGAATGATCTCTGACATCCTGTCTAGGGGTGAGAATTGATGAACCAGAACAGCAAAGGCTGCGAGATGTTTAGGAGAGAACCTTGTCTTCGAGAGTCTGTGGCATACCCAGAAAGCTGGCACTGTGTGTGTGTTAACATAAATCCCTAAAATTACCTTTCTTGCTTGTCGTTTGTCTCCCATAAAAGCCGAGTGCAGGAGAAAAGCACTCTGCCGATCTCACTTTCTGCTGCTTTAGAGTCCGCGTGAACGTTGAGTTTGGTGAGCAGGTTTGGCACGTATTCCGTCACCGTGGTGGATGCCTGTGTGGCTTCTCCCTTCCATGGGGGAGCTCACAGCTTGGCCACGGCTGCCCTCGGCAGTTAAAAGATCTGAAATACTGCTGCTCCACGGTGACCCAGACGACAAAGGCTGCAGATTTGTTGTCCTCGAAAGAAAGTCACCTTCCTCTGTTAGGTGTTGGGTGCGGGCTTTGCTCTCTGCTGGGGGAGCTGTGCAAGAACCAGTCAGACTTCTCCAGCCCCGAACCGTGGGCCAGAGCGCCTGGCTTGTTGCCTCCCTCTTTTGGGGAGTGGCACATTAGTGTTTCTTGAAAATCCTTTTATCCTTTTTTCTGGTTGGATTGCAAGGTGTTCTGACTCATACATCACTGTCTGAATTGTTCTTTGTGTCAGCCTGGTCGGAGAAGGGTCAGAAGGCGTACGTTGCCACTCCTGTTCACTTTCAGATGCCCGTAGCTCTTCAGCATCCAGCATCTGGCTTCCGGTAGACACAGCACGTGTTAGGCACAGGAAAGGGCAGGCTCAGCATTGAGAAGAACATTGGCTCCTGATGCCTGTGGACTAGGGCTCAGTAATTAAAACTCGGGGCAAAGGGCATTGGGCTTCAGACTTGGGAGTTGATATCTGACTGCCTGTTTTAGTTGGGTCTGTTTGTGCTGTTTATGTACCTGCATGTGTTGATCTGCACATGTCCTCCTTGAATGCGCCTGTTAGTTGTGTTAATTCTGGCTTTAAAGAGCACTTTAGAATCTGAAATGTGGAAGAGTGCTCAGGTTCTCAATGTGTGGCATTGATTACATCCTGTCACTTCACCTCCTCCCAAGACGTCAAAAGCGGTGCTTGTGGCAGTGGCAGAAATCGTCACTTGGGCTTTGCTTCCTTCCCAGGAAAGAGACGGCTTCGGAGGCCTTGCAGTAGCCAGAGGAAGAGGCCGTGGCCGTGGCGATTGGAGTGTGGGAACTCCTGGTGGCGTCCAGGAGATAACGTACACAGTGCCGGCCGATAAGTGTGGCCTCGTCATAGGCAAAGGTAAGAGGCAGCTGTGCCCCTCCGGCTCCCTGGCCTGAGAGCACACGGGTCACGGGTGATGCTCCGCAGCGTGGAGCTGAGCTGCCTCCCGCGCTGCACCGCCATGTGCGCTGCCTTCTGCAGGAGCCCCGCTGTGCCTGGGGCTTCTCCCGAGTGCCTGCAGAGCGAGTTTGCGGTATCGAGTGTAGACAGACTATGAGTGAGACTTGCCTGTCCTAGCAGCTTAGGGTGTTGAAAAGGCACCCTGCACTAGGTGAGGGCCCCTGAATGCTTGCCGATCGACTGGGTAGTAGTTAACTCACCCCAAGGAACTTAGAGGGACGGTTAGGATCATTTCTTCGAGTGGAGGTTGCTTTCTCACAATCGTGGCATTTTTTCTCTTACTGGGTTTAGGTATTTGCTCTTTATTGACACAACACATGAAAATGGTTTTTATCCTTTCAGCACATTTACCATGGGTAACAGACACCCTGTGGAGGAAAATAAAAATCGATCTGTTAGTTGTTTCTAGGCATTTTAGAGAACCTTCGGTAGAGACCCTGTTAATGGCTAATGTGGCTCCTTCCTGTCCTTCAGTAAGGAGCAGGGAGAGAGCAGGCGGATTTCTAGGCCATCGTGTCTTGTTCCTCTGGGCTGGCCTTGGGACCGAGAAAGGCTGCCGAGAGCGGGACTTTGGCTCTCGTCTCCAGCTCTTCTCCCGGCCGCAGGCTCAGCCTTTCTGTGCGCTGGCCGCAGCCTCCTGCCAGCTCTTGTATTTGCCTTCGTTATGTATTTGGCAACATGGAGGAAATACAGTCTTCTCCCCAGAGTTTCTCCAGTTTCTTTGATCACCAAACACCTCTTAGCTGTTGGAGGAGTGCTCGGGTTCCACGGAACACGATCTGGGAATGTCTCCATGAATGGAAAGCTGAGGCTGCCGGAGCACATCCTGGGGAGCGGGGGCAGGGTGGGAGTTCCCTCCGCCCCTCTCATTCACCTCCCAGAATCTGCACTTGGCCCTGCCACTGGACACTGTGTCTTACGCTCTTTCAGAACATATATCTCCTGTATCTGTGTCGTCTTTTAGGTCATTAACGTCTCAGGTGGTAGGAGCCATGAGGATTTAATTTTCTCGCAAGGTGTACAGGCTGGTCAGTCTTCAATGGATATTGTTAGGTGCCCGAAAGCTGGGACAGGTCAGACTGTCACCTTGCCTGCCGTGAGGCTAAACGCAGTTGATGCCCGTGGGTTGAGAACGAGGTCTAGGTTTTCCTGCCCTTTGAGCACCGTTTTGTCAGCACGGTTTTCATTTGGGTGCGTGTTTCCTCCAGAGGCTGGCAGAGCCTCGCTGTCTTCGCTGGACACTTAGCCATCGTCAGTGAAACCGTGATGCTCCCAGGACAGCCCCATGTAGTTTGCCCTCTGCAAAGCCATCCTGAGCGATTCCCGGAGGAAAGTGACAGCAGAACGAAGCAGTAACTGATACTGGGTCCTGGTCCAATGGCAGCCTCAAAAAGCCCAGTAATGGTTTTGTTGAGGTGGGGGGTCTTTCCGTACTCCTCCTCAAGGGCTGGATGAGAGGAATTCCTGCTCCTTGGGAAGGGCGCGTGGGTGAGGGAGGGGAAGGGAGCCACACACAGTCAGACCCGCTCCCGCCGGCTCCAGGCCTTGGGCAGACGCTCTGCCTCCCCGGGCCCCTGCTGGATTTCCATGATAAATACAGCAATGGTGACAGATAGTGTGGCCAGCCCTGCTCTTGTCAGCCAGGCCTTTTAGCAGGTTTGATTAATTGCTTTACGATTTCACGTCCAGCCGGGGGGCCACTGGTGGGTCGCTTCTGCCCCCCATCAGGTGGAAGAATGGAGCAGGCTGCTGAATGAGTCTATAGACAGACACCATGTGCCAAGCTGGTGACCTCATTTTGAAGGACGATGAACTTAAATTAACTCCTTCCGGCCCCGTGCGGTTTTGTGGTGCCTCCGCACCTTATTAGCATGCTCCCAAGGCCTCAGGGAAGGGGGTCTGTGGGGTTGCCGCTCCCAGTGCCCGGTGTGGGGGCTCGTCTGGGGCCTGCCGGGTTCCCAGGCTCAGACACACGCGCCCTTTGGCGCTGTTGCTCCAGAACCAAGTGGCGTCCGGGCAGAGGCTGGGAGGTGCCTTCAAGGGCCAGGAGTGCAGGAGAAAGGTCTCCATGTATCCTTTGCTGTTGCGGTTCCCCAGAAACACTGTTGCCTAGGAGTGGAGCAGCTCACTTTTCATGATGCAGAGAGGATGAGAGTCCCAATCTGTGAGTAAGAGGCAGTGGTTACAGGCCCGGACTCTCCGCGTTGGCTGGTGCTGTCCCTGTGATGAGCATGTTGGCTCGAGGGAAAACATGTGGGGACGCTTTTCTTAAAGTGAAGCAGAACTTGAAGAAAATCCTGAGCACGAGACCTAGAGCTGCTGAATTCTTTTCTTAATTGGCTTTTACATTTAAAAGCACCCTGAACTGAACTGCCGTGCGCCCCAAGCTGCTGTTGAGCAAAGCTTCGTCCAAGTGTCGTCTGCCTCCTAGTTTCCTGCCCACAGGGAAGGGGCTGCACGCCGCCTTCGGGAGGGATGCTGGACCCAGGCTCCCTTGTCGCCTCTTGATCCCTCTCGAGGAGTCGTTCTTTCGGGATGAGATGGCAGCAGGCTCTGCCTGCTCTTGGTGTCCCCGTACCACCTCCTCGCTGGGTTGTGTGGACATGGGCTGTCCCCACAAGGGGCGGAGGGAAGGCTGGAGTGCTGACAGGATTGCGATGTGATGTGATGCGATGCCATGACACATGCCACTGGGCTTTGACTCTGGGCAGGGAGGGTAGTGGGAGCTGGCCTCGCGTCTGTGCCTTTGGTCGCGGGGGCTCCCTGGTACCCGGCAGCACGCTTTCCGCAGATTGGCTCTTTCAGTTCTGCAGAACTCTGTGCTCTGAGTTTGCCTTGTGTTCTGGCTCCGCTCCAGTTGAGCAGAGCTGATCTGTAAGTTGTGTGAAATTTCAAAAGAAGAATCAAGCCATTGTTGCACTGGTGGAGCTTTTGTTACGCAAATTTCATTAAGAGACTGAGACTCTCACAGGTTTTTCAAAGAGTCCAACTAAATTTTCATTAGCCCCGCTCCATGCAGGCCTCTGTGACCCCCATTTTCGGGCTGCCTGTCTAGACCTGTCCCCCCCACGGAGGAGGCAAGGGCTTGAGAAGTGACAGGATGGGCTATCAAAGGCCCGCGTGGGCTCTGGGCATTGTTGGGGCCTATGGCTGTCTGTCTGACCTGCGGTGGGAGGGAGACCAGCGGTGTGGTGGCCCACGCCAGGGCCGTAGGCCCCCATTGTGCCCTGGAGGGGCTGTCAGGTCGCCATTCTTGTGCTGAGAAGGATGGAGTGCCTTCCTTGGGCTAAAGCCTCTGGCTGGAGTGGCTGTCCCTCGAGCTCCCTTGTGGGCTACTGGGCCGCTCCAGGCCTCTGCAGAGGATGCTGAGATGGGCACTAGCAGGTGCCATATGGTGTCTGTGGCTTCACTTCATATGGCTGGCTTTGCAAATGATAGAGCCCTGGTTTCTGTTAGGACCGTTATAAAAGTAGAAAGGACTCCCTGCTCTAGGCGCGCCCCGGTGTGCAGGCAGTACCCTTCCCTCCTGTTCTGGGGCAGGGCTGCAGGAGCTTTGGGCTTGTCAGTTACCACTCACTCGTGTCTGGTGTCCTCCTGCCTGCAGGGGGCGAGAACATCAAAAGCATCAACCAGCAGTCGGGAGCCCACGTGGAGCTTCAGCGGAACCCGCCTCCCAACACCGACCCCAACCTTCGCATATTCACCATCAGGGGCATCCCTCAGCAGATCGAGGTGGCCAGACATCTCATAGATGAGAAAGTTGGCGTACGTACAAGGTCCTTTCCCCACCTGGCTTAATACTAGCTGGATGTTCTGTTGGATGTCCAAGGTACCTGCTTTTCCCCAGATCCTTGTACTCGTGTGCCTTTCAGACCTCACACCATGTGAGGACAGCCCCCCGCGACTTGCCGAGGGGGCAGGTCGGGGTCCAGGGATCCCAAGGCCGGGCCCAGACGCCATCAAGGAGGCCTGGCAGCAGTCGCCAGGCCACGGCAGCTCAGGCCCCAGAGCCATGTCCCCGAGGCTTAGATGAGCGGCTGGGACAGCAGCCTGCCCCCAGCGCCGCCCCGGACCCCGCTGGCAGTGCCCCGGCGGCGGCCCTGCAGGCAGCTTTCATTGACTCTGGCTTTAGTTTCAGGCGCCTCAAAGCAGATAAAGAAAGGGAGTGTTGATGGAGGACAGATGGGCCACTGCTCACCTCAAAGGGGACGTAGAATGGCAGAAAGAGCCGTGGGCCAGCCTAAATTGACGGGAGAGTCAAGCAGGTTGGTCCCTACCCCCAGGGTGCCATGCTAGGGCAGTTGTGGTGGTGCCAGTGTTGGCTGTGTGGTGGTATTGGTCCCTTGAGGGGCAGAAGCCGTGTCTGCACATCAGGCCCCTGTGGGGAAGGAAGCTAGTGTGAGTGCCGCAGGGTGTCTTCACTTCACTGGACTCTGGCTCCTGAGAGCTGTGGTTTGCCTTGGGGTGGGGCTGGGCAGTGGGGAGGCGCGGCCGACAGGAAGTGAGAGTTCCCTCCTCCTGCGACAGGGTACCAGTCTCGGAGCACCTGGAGCCTTCGGACAGAGCCCCTTCAGCCAGCCACCTGCTGCACCTCATCAAAAGTGAGTTTTTTGCTTCGGTCTTGACTGGAAGAATTCCCTTGCTCCCAAGAGGTTCTGCTTCCCAGCTGCTTCTGGAGCGTGCCCGCCAGAAAGCCTGCCGTTCTGGGTGTGGGCAGGACTTGTGCTTCCGTCTCCCAGTGGTCCCTCCGCCTGTCCAGAGCTGACTGACCAGTGCTGGGGGTGACAGCCTTCCCGGAGGGCGGAGGGTCTCTGTTGCCCGCCAGCATCCCGAGGGGAGCCCCCGCCTGCGCCGGGGCGTGGGTGGGGTCTCAGTGGCGCTCTTGTTACGTCCTCAGTCTGCGGTCTTCATGTGTCTTCCCTTTTTCAGCACCTTCCCTCCCAGGAACTCAGGGTGCTTCCCCAACCTCGCTGCTAAGGTGAACGGGAACCCCCACAGCACCCCTGTGAGGTAGGCGACCCGCCCTACTCTGTGCACACAGTTCTCAGTCAGGGCCTGCGGGAGCGGGGTCATCCCCTGGCCACTGCCGGCAGGACCACCGTGGTGCTTGCCTAGGGGTGGGGGAGGTGACCAGTGAAGAGAGAGATGCTGGAGGGATAGGGGAGGTGGATGCAGGGCGGGGCGGTGCCCCCCTCAGAACGAGTGACTCTTCTGTCCTCCACAGCGGGCCTCCGGCCTTTCTGACCCAGGGGTGGGGCAGCACCTACCAGGCGTGGCAGCAGCCCACACAGCAGGTGCCAGGTAAGTGACTCGGAGAAGTGGGACTGTACACCTGCCTACAGAAAGGTCCAGGGGCTGGTGGGCCTGAAACACCCTCCTTCCAAGTCTTGATCAACAGGCCAAGGGAGCCCGGAGACGTCGGGGAGCCTCCTGGGACATTGGGAGCCCCTGGGAGGGGCTGGGGAACGGAGGGAGGCTTCTATGGAGATGGCCTCTCCAGCTGGGCAGAGCCAAGGGAGGCTGGCCCACCTTCTCAGACCTTTCTTTCCCATCTTCCCTGTCCTTCTCAGAGCTATGGGCTTCTGTCACTTCGTCCCGCATTCTGTCACAAATGGGTCAGAAGGATTTGTGGGCCGGCCAAGGGTGTGGTTTGGCCTGAGCCCTTCCTGCCCGGCCCTGCCCCTCTGGCCGTGCCCACACCTCCGCCTAGCCCTCTCCCCGCTCCCCTCACCCTCCCAAGCAGCCCCCTGCTTGCTGGGTGTCCCTACCGCCCTCTCTCCCAGCCCCAAGGTGACCATCTCCCTCTTTTCTCTCCAGCGCCGGCTTAGAAAGGGGCTCTTTTGATCTCCTGGACTTTTCAGAACATGCCCAGTTAGAGAGTTAGCTCTGCTGAGCGGTGCCTCTCCAAGAAAACTGACTGTAAAGGGCAAAGTCCTTGTGGAATCAGACCCATGCCCGACTCTGGCCCCCACGCTGGCCTCGGGAGTCCTTCTTGAGTTTTCCTGCTGGTAGAGCGCGTCTTGCACAGCCTTCAAAATAAAGCCACGCCCTTCCCTTGGCTCACCCGGGCCCTCTGAAGAGCCAGCCTGTGGTGTGTGGAAAGTTCTTCATGTCTGCAGGTTGTCCTCCCAGCATGGCGGGCTGCACACCAGGCTTGCAGCTTTGCTCACAGGTTGCTGAGCCTGCGTCTGGGCTCCTCCCCGGCCCCAGGGGCAGAGTGCTGGCTGTGAAACCCTGCCGAGGGACAGGACACCTGGTCACCTTCGCAGCTGTACCCAGAGGAGCCAAGGCCGGTGCCCTGCGGCCTTTGGCACGTCCCCCCTTCTCTGGGGTCCGTTTTGTCCTCTCTGAAATGAAGGGTTGCGATTTGATTCCCAGAGTACTTGCGAGCTCTGAAATCGCCCTGTGCTGTATTCTCCTTTTCTTCCCCAGTATTTTCTTATGGAACATCTTAAACATGCAGAATGTTTTAAAGACCTCCACATGAACACCTGCCCGCCACCTGGATCCTCCCGGTCCCATGGCACTGTACCCACTTTGTTCTAAGCCTGGTCAGGTTGCGTTTTTCCTGTTCCAATCAGAGGGTGCCCCAGGATGCGAGGTGACCCAGCTCGAGACACCTCTGCCTGTTGTCCAGGACGGAGGGCCTGAGTGAAGCCATGGACTGCAGCGAGTGCGTGTCTTTACCCCGAGGGCACAGGGGACACGTCCTTCTCCCTGGGGGCGTGGTTCTGCAGGGGCCTGGCGCTGCTGCCCGCCGGCCCAGGAGGCCAGGAGGGTTGGTGGAGGCCTACGGGTGAGCAGAGCGCCCAGCAGCAGCCACCTCGGTTCTGCGGCTGTCTCCAGCTTCTCTGTGCCGTCGAGCTTTGCCCGTTGACTCGGGGACTGGGACTCGAGAGTTGGTTTTGGTTGGTGAAGTTTTGTTTGGGGAACGCCTACATGCCCATGCCCCCCTATGTGAGGGGAGAGCTCCTGCTGCCGCCTTCCTCGCTCCTGGCCTCCCCACACCAGGTCGTCCTGTCTTCAGCATCCTGGTCTGAATCCCTTCCTGCCCCAGTGTGGGAGGAGGAGGGGGTCTTCTCCCCTTTTGTACCCCGCCCCGCCTCATTTCCTTCTTCAGCCCCACACAGACTGTCCTCGTCCCCACGCCCCTCCTCAGCCCTCAGTAGTTCACTAGTGGGGACACTGCCGTGAAAGCTTTGCTGGCATGTGCATCCTGCCTGCTGCAGGCTGATTCCAGCCCAGAAAGACAGGGAAATGACCTTGGCAGAGGGCGAGCTCCCGACGTGTTGCTATGCTGGTCTTCTGACCCTCTTTATGCCCTGGGCAGGCTGCTCCTCTGCAGCCCCCACCCACATCTTTACTGCCGATGCCACCGAGAGAACGCACCCCAAGTCAGGCACAGGAGAGGGGCGGGAACAAGCCTACACCCATCCTCTCCCCCTCGGCTCCTGCCCCAGAAAGGCATGAGGCTTGCTTGGGATCAGGTGTGTGTTGTAGTCGTCAGCCCCTCTGCTGTGTGCACCTCGTCTTTCTGTCGTCGTCTGGAGCACAGGCTCTGGGCAATCTCCCTGTTTCTTTCCTACACTTCAGCTTGTCCAGAGGTAAAGCCAGCGGCCTGTGAACAGGGGCCAGCTGAAGACTGTGGCCAGCTCCATTCAGGCTCTTAGTCCTGTTCGAAGGCCAGTCCAGGGAGCCTCAGGCAGAGGCCCTCGCCCCTTGGGGCTCTGCGTACCCGCAGCTCGTTCGAGTCCCCATCTGAAGGGGGTCCAGGCTATTCCCAAGAGTTGCTGCCCCTTGAGGGCCGGCAGTCTGCCCAGCCCCGGCCTCCTGGGATCTTAGGTGCCCCCTTTCCACGGTGGCCTGGGTGGAGCCCCTCTGGGATCTTGACACATGTCCTCTGGCGGCCAGCCTGCTGCCACCTTCTTCCTGGGCCACAGGGCCTGGAGCGGGCCATGGAGTGCTGTGTGTGGCCCAGGGGCCAAGGAGTGAGTGCAGAGAGCAGAGCCTGGAGTCGCCGGGCTGGGGGCTGAGGCTCGGAGGACGCCCGAAGGCCTGACTGCCTTTGTGTTCTTCGCACAGGCCAGCAGAGCCAGCCGCAGAGCAGCCAGCCCGACTACAGCAAGGCCTGGGAAGACTATTACAAAAAGCAGAGTGAGTGCCACGCGGGCCCAGTCTCAGAGCCCCAGGCCCACAGACGGAATTGCCCGTGTTCCCTGTTACCTCTGTATTCTCTGCCGCTTTCACTTTGTGCCTTGATCTGGATGCCTGCTTTCATGTCCCTCTGTCCGCTGTGTGTCTGTCAGAGATGGCGTGCAGTCTTGGCCGTCCCCTGTCACTGTTCTCCCCCTCTGGGCTCCAGAGGGTCTGGAGGTGGGTGTGGCACCGAGACGAGACAGCTTTCCGGCCCTGGCCGTCCCCTTTAGATCTGCTTGGCCAGGGCTCAGACCAGCGGGGCAGCCCGTTTCCTCCCTGTCTGCTGCTGCACGGCTCTCCCGGCCGTTTCAGGGCGGGGAAGGGAGCAGAGTTGAAGCTCCAGGCTGGAGCCTGAAGTTGGAGAGGGTGCTGAGGTGTTTATTAATTAAGCTCTTGGTCTTAACTGTGCCAGAAACTAAACCAGCTTTTTTAGAAGGAGAAGGAAAAAACCTAGTAACAACATCCAAAAAAACCCCAAGTGAATTATTTAAAATTAGCGCTAGCCCTCCCTGTATGTCCCAGCTCACGGACCCCAGACTCGGTGCTGGTGGAGCGTGCGCTCCCGCGCTGGAGGCCGGGGCTGCAGCTTGCTGGTTGAGGAGCTCAGGTCAAAGGCTGTGAAGGAAACGTTCGCCCTGGGGTTTGGCCTCCTCACTGGTCGAGGGCCATTCCGGGGGCCGGGGTCAGGGAGGTCATCGTCACCTTGAGCACCTGGTGAGAGTCCCGATGGCCAGTCCTCTCTAGACCGGACACGCACCCAGGCCCACACTCCCTTCCGCCTGTCCCTCCCCTCTCTCTTGGGTGCCGGAAGCTGAGCAGGCAGGCAGACAGGTGCGCGTGATCCTGCAGAGAGCAGACACAGGGCTAGCCACACTGCCATGGCGCGCGGTGGCCGCCCCGTGTCCAGAGGGACAGAGCACCGGGCGCGTTCAGATGCCCCGAGTCTGGGGAAGGCACCCCTCACGGCTGACGGTGTTCTTCACCTCCCCTGAGTGTGTCCCTGCTCCTGATGACCCCTGTGTTTTCCTCTGTCAATCAGGTCACGCCGCCAGTGCTGCTCCTCAGGCCAGCTCTCCACCGGACTACACGATGGCCTGGGCGGAATATTACAGACAGCAGGTCGCTTTCTACGGGCAGACGTTAGGGCAAGCTCAGGCCCACAGCCAGGTCTGTAGCCAGTCGCCGCCCCGCGGACACTTCCCAAACCAGCCCTGACGCTCCGCTCCCAGCCTCCGGCCTGGCCCCTCCTCGCCCGCCCCCGAGTTCGGGCCGAGTGGGAGAGGAGCTGGTCGGAGTGGGAAGTGCCTGATCTGCCCTCAGAGCCAGGCCCAGACCATGGTGCTGAGCAGCACACACCTTCTCTGTCTGGGCCTCAGTTTCCCCAACTGTAAGTGAGACTGCCAAGCTTAGATGATTCTGGGCAAGGTTGGCACTGCGAGTAGGGCCTGTGGCAGTCATGCCTCTCTGCTTCTGAAAAGGGTCGTGTGACCAGGCTGTCACCCTGGCCCCAGTGTGCAGTGAGGGGCAGCGCAAAGAGGACGGGTCCTCACCTGAAGGCCAGGCAGGGCATGGCGCCAGGTCCTCATCCTGCCCAGGACCCTGGAGGCTGTCTGGTCAGAGGCCAGAGACAGGTTCGGCTTCATGTGGGCGGAGGACCAACTGCTCGCGCAAGGCGCATTCCAGCTGCGTGTCTCAGGTGGCCTGGTGCTGGTCAGGTCTCTGCGGACCCTGAACGCAAAGCTGGTTGGTCATCTCACAGCCAGGTGTGCCTTCTGGGCCTGGGCTCACAGGCGGCGGGGCTGGGATGACCGAGGAGACGGGTCTCCAGCTCACTCCCACCTCCCCGCCCAGGGCCCTGCGGAAAGAGGCGCCAGGGCCTCCTGTTCAGGGGGGTTTTGTCTGGGCCAGATCCCACGACTCGAGGCGGGGAGGGTGCCAAGACATCGGCCCGTTTGTCTGTCAGCGCCTGCGGGCAAGCCGAGGGGAGAGGGTGACCTGTCACCTCCTCGGCGCTGTCGCCGAGACACAGGGCGGGTTGAGGAGTTGCCGTCACAGACTAACCTCTGTTCCCTCCTCCACAGGAGCAGTAGGACGCTGGCCTGCGCTCTCCCTGAGATCATCGTGAGCAAACCTATTGTAACAGAGGTTTTTAGATGTGCAAACCTTTTCATGAAGAACCTTTGTTTTCTGTGAAACACTATATTTAGATTAACAGAATTTTTCTAAAAATCGGGAAAATTAGTTACTAAAACTTTCTGATAATTTTTTGTTTCATTATTTTTGTTTGTTATTTCAAATGTGTGAGCTCTGGGATTCTTTTTGGAGCAATACCTGCAAATTCAGGCACCAGAATGTGCCTCAGAGCAGTGACATTTCAACACGGTGTGTTTCTGTTGTGTTGTGTTTTGTTTTGTTGCGTGTCTTTTTATTTACAGTTTTTTCTGTTGCAACGGAAAGTGGCTTGGAAGTCTTAGGTGGTATGTAACAAATTCTTTTAAAAAATTTTTAAACAGTATTTAAATATTCTTAAATGTGTAAATTCGTTAAATGTTTTACTTCTAATTTCTTGTATCTTGGCTGTCTGGTTTTATTGCATTTTTTAAAAACTGAACTATTATGTATTGTAATTAATTATGTGAATTCTGAATTGAGACATATAATTGTATTGCTGTCCACCAGGGGTCGGGAGGGGGCGTTTTGTAGGGTTTGTATAATTTCTAGAGTTCTAAAGGTAATATAAAGATGTGTCTGTGCGTTTAGCATCCGTCTCCTCGTGTCTCCGTTACCACTTCCGAGCGTGTGTCTAAGACCTCCAAGCTTGTTTTAAAAACAAAACAAAAAACTTTGCTCTCTTCTCTCAGAAATATAAATACTGTTATTTTTAATATTAAAAAGAAATTCGATATAACTTTTAACAAACACTGTGGAACATTAAGCCGCATAAAAATGTAACTATTTTTTAATTCCAAGGTGTTTTTTGCTTTTTTCTTTTAAATATTTTCTTAATATTTGTCAAATTAACTAGATGAATAAATAAATCTAGTATTAACCACAATATGAATTAAATAATTTTGATTTAATAAAAGGGATAATATGATTTCCAATGTTTACTGTAGTGTATCTTGTACAGATAACATGTATTTTTAAAGGAAAGAAAAACGGAATTGAAGCTATTTTTTCTTGCATTTTTAATTGACCTGAGGGACATTCCGTTTGAAATGTACTGAAGTTACAGTTTCTGGTTTTTTCTTCGTATTTTCCTTATAATGCTTGAAATGTCTAACTATTAAAAAAGGCAATTGGAAAATGTTATGCATGTTGTTTTAAAAGAAAAAGTGTTCTTTTTATTTGACTGACAATTCCTTTTACACTCTATATAATAAAATTCCCACAAGATGCCTTGTGGGCGCAGTCCTTTTAGTCTGTCTGCTTTCTGTTCTCTCGCTCCGCCCTGGTCCGCTGCCCGCTGCCCCTGACACAGAGAGGGTCTCTGTGCTCCTCAGCCGGTCATCTTGCACTGTGTCCACTCAATTTAGTTCCTGCACAACCTAGATTTCTAGCTGCTTCGTTGAGCTAATTTTATTTTAACGGCTTTGTGTAATTTGACAGTTTGATGTGAGAGCCTTGGTTACCACCAGCCCCTCTTACCTGTCACATCTGAGCATCTCTTGACGTGGGTGACACCGAGAAGTCAGTAACGGTCCTCTCACAGAAGCGCTGTCATCACGAGTAGAGCTGGAAGAGTCGTTTAAGGGAGTCACAAGACAGAGGCTGTCATCAGCTCTGCAGCCGGAGCCACACACTTCCTGTGACTGAGTCACCACAGCCCCTCTGCCCTCTCGCTTGTACACGTGTCCCCACACACCTCACTGGCACACGGGACCACCCCAGAAATTGGGACCTAAGGTCCGTCTGCTTTCGGCCTGATGCGTGTGGCTACCGCTTCCTTCCGCCCTGCCTGGTGTGTGTGTCTGGCTGCGGCTGGCTGTGGCTCACTCCTCCTGTCCCTGGGCCCGGCCTGGGGCTGTGGTGGGTGGCATTTGTTCTCTCTCAGCCCCGTGCCTGCTGGGGGACACTGGGTTTCTGGGAGGGCTGGAAAGTGCCAGCAAATGGGCTCATTTTGTTTTGTTGTTTTCATTAAGGAAACCAGAAGGGGGTGTCCTCACCCAGAGGTTTAATTCACAGAGGGCCCTGTGGTTTGGGGACACACTGTCACAGAGTGTGGGCCCTGTGCTAGAGGGACACTGAGGCGAGGAGTGAAGCTCGGCCTTGCGCTCCTTGCTTCTCCGCCTTCCGGGTGACTGCAGCAGCGGGCTCTGAGCACAGCCCTTGGCGCTGGTACGTGGAGCTCCCTGCCTCCTCTGGGGCCGTGCTTGGGCCTCATCTCCGAGTTTAGCCACATGGCACCCTTAGGATCCTGCTCAGAACCGTCCTCACGGCCCGTGCTCATGTGCATTTCCAGTTCTGGTCCCTTTTCTTTTCTCTCCCCCAAGCTCCAAGAGGAGGGGGAAAGAGCATCTGTGGCTCCTTTTGGCCGAAAAGGGGTGTGGAGACAGCCCATCTGCAGCCATTCTGAGGCCTGCTGAGGGCCGGAAGACAAAAAGGAGATGTGGCGTCTTTAACTACACCTCTAGAGGATCGAGTTTGACATTGAGAAATTGAATAGTAAAAGCCCCTTGGAAGGGAGGAGGGGGTCGGGCAGGAGGAGGGCATGAGTGCTGATGATGGTAATGGGAGTTGGGAGAGGGCATTACAGAGCAGACTTCCTTCTAATTCATCTTCCAAGCTCTGTGCCAAAACAGCATTTGGCATGGTTCACAGGGAGCGACTGTGTGATAATGAACCCTAAGGTGTCCCTTAATTGAAGACTGAGCATTGCGGTTTGTGCCAAGAGTCATAAATGGCGCTGGCTTGTGGGAGGATGCATTTTCTTAAATGTATCGGTAAGTACAGATTAGCGTTCGTCCCCAGTGAAATGCCCATACTATAAATTATGGAAATCTCTCTCTCTCTCTCTCTCTGATGCAACCTTTTATTGAGGGGGGAGGCGGGGTGCAGTGCAGCAGGCGGCAGGAGGAAAGTTTGCAAGCGTATGAAATTGGGCCTCTCATTAACATGGCGCCCGCGGAAGATGGTTTCCTCAGCAGTCTGCCGTCCTGGAAGGCTAGAGTGCTCGAAATGCACCAAGTTCAGCGATCACATTCCATTAAGAAAGCTGCATGGTCATCACTGAGAGGACAGTCGGGGGGTGGGGGACGGGGCAGGTGTCCAGTCCAGTCTTCAGAACTCTCGCCCTGCCTCCCGCCCTCCACCCCACACACAGGCTTAGCCTCGGCCAGCCGCCTGGGTTCAGTATTCAAGGACCCAGCTGGGCTGTTCCCTACCCACCCAAGAGCTTGGTCTAGGGGTGGGAAGTTCTCCAGGCCGCATGCCTTCGTCAGTCCCCCGGCCTCTCTGTAGGTAGTAGGCACTGTCTGTCCAGTGTCCTTTGCAAGTGGCGGCCGGCATGATGTCTTTGGGCTCCCACAGTAGGGTTGGCTCGGACACAGGTGGCACGTGGCAGGCCCAAGAGGGCGTTTGGACACCATGGAACCTCAGCATGGAGCTGGCTACTGTTTGTCGAGCTCCACTTCTGGTCCACTGGGGCCCAGCTGGGGTTTTTAAAGATGGGCTAATGCAAATGGTCCTGATAGACTCTTAGAGATTAATGGCCAGAAAGTGGCTTGACACTGAATTCCAAAGGGGGTGCTGGCCCTGGGTCTGCGTCTTGTGTGAGGTGGAAGGGGAAGTGAAGACAGCAGTCATCAATGAACCGCGGAAACAGTGGGACTCTCTGCGGCCTTTGTCCTCAGGGCCTTTGAGTAGCTTCCAGCAAGGGAGCTCCAGCCCTTTCCAGGCATCTCTTTGGATGGGGGTCCCCACACCCTGGGAGGTGGACAGGCCTGGTCCCATTTTACAGGTGACAGCTCAGAGTCAGAGGCTCAGTGACCCGTCCTTATTCACACAAGCGTGTAGGGGCTCCAGTTCTCTGCTGTGCTCCTGTAGGGTGTCTATCGAGAGTGTCACAGCACCCCATGGCAGCTCACCGTCCAGAAGGGGAGATACCGCGGTCGTCACCAACTGAGGTAGTTGATAGGATGGGTAAGTGGCCCTAAAAGTTAGCGTTGAGTGTCGACCATGGGCCAGGCCTTGCAAGTGTATTACGGTCGGAAGATCATTAAGTGCGATTCCGTATTTGCAAATTCACCCACTCACTAAGATTTCTCTGTAAGCTTAGTAACAATACTCAGCACATTTTTGCGATCATTCGCAGCAAAAAATCTTGAGTGGGCTGACTCGCGTGCGCCCAGCCCCCAGCCGTCTTGTTCAGCTCTCCTACTGTGAGCAAGTGTCCTTCTCACGCTCTGTTTACTGCCCCGGTGTTTGCATTTTTGTGCTTTCTGTTGGTGATTTTGCTGTTTAAGATGGCCCCTAAGCGTCGGGCTGGCTAGTGTTTCTAAGCATGAGAAGGCCGTGACGCGCCTTACAGGGAAAATAGACAAGTAGGTGTCAGACAAGCTCGTTGGGGCCGCAGTCACAGCGCTGTTGGCCGCGAGCTAAATGTTGAAGAGTTGACAACACATATTAAATAAGGTGGGTTTTTTTAACAGAAACACACATAGAACAAGGTTATGTACTGACTGGTTGGTGAAAATGTTGTGACCACTGGCTCGAAGGAACCCAGCTAGGTATTTCCCCTGGGAGCAACAGTTCAGGATTCTCTAACTTGGTTTGCGGTGACTTTCTAGAACAGAACTACCACAAACAACGAGAGTCCGCTATATCTTACCTTCTTCTGAGGGCCCCTACTCTTGGGGCCCGTTTTAGAGATGAGGAGTAGGTTTGAACAGGTCCTCACCAGTCATGCCATGGCGATGGAGGTGGCAGAGCCAGGCGCAGCCCTCAGGCTGACTGCCACACCTGCCCGCTTTGCTGGCCTTTCTCCTGTGGACAGAAACAGGTGAGCGTGAAAGGGACACCCAAACCCCGTTCTAGAGGGACCTAGCACGTCAGCCCACCCAAGGCAGCGGAGGGTAAGGTGGAAACGTGTGGACACTCAAGCTTGGCTTTGAGTCCTGACTCCTCCACTCACTGTGACTAAGGCAAGTTATTTCATGTTCTGTAGCTCGGTCTCCTCATCCACAGCAAGGGGGTAAGAACTCCCCAGCTGATCGTGGGGCTGAGGGAGGGTTCAAGGACATGTACGTAAAGCACTCGACAGCTGGCTGACGATGAGCTCCTAGTAGTCATGAGTCCAGGGCTTCTCACTGCTTCGGTGGCTTTTTCTGCTCCACTCTGAGCACCAGAGTGTGACTTGAAAAGAAGGTCGGCCTCGGCACTGACCCCCTCTCTTCTCCTGGGCTCTGCTGACCTCCCCAGGAAACCGTGAGCCCAGGTCCAGCTCGTTGGTCCCCTGGAGTCATGGCACCTAAGTCGTTAGGAAAGAGCAGCCTCCTAGGGGCAGGTGAGGCAACTCCGGGAGAAGCCAGGGCCCCCGCCCGCACACAGGTGTAGGGGTGAGCCTGGCCAGCCAGGGGGTGGATGGAGGCTACTGAAGTCTGCCCCACCAGATGACCATGAAGGAGAGCCTAGTGCAAGCACATGGAAAAGGGGTCTGTGATCCTTAGGGTCTCTCCCTCTTGCATCAGCTTCTCTAATCCTGACTTTGCTGGGAAGCAGGTGCCGTGGCCCCCGAGTACGGACCAGGACCCCCAACTGTCCCAGCTGTCACTCACTGCAGCCACTCTGCCGAGTTCACACCAAGCCCCGGAAATCCACACCTCCCTCTCACTGGGGTGCGGTTGGGTGCTCTCAGCTTCAGCTCTGTCTTTAAGGGAAGGATGACAATCAAGGTTGGGCAGTGATGGGACGGGGATAATGGTTTTGTTCCCAGGGTTGATGTCATGCCCCTAGGTCACCTGTCTGAGGCTATATGTCAGAAGGTTCTTCCCAATCCTGCCTCTTCAGTCCAAGGGAGAGAACGGTCACCTGGGGCATCAGAGGCCTGGCTTTTGTTCCCTACGTGGACGGTGACTTCCTCTGTGCCGTGAACAGGTCACATCTCTTCATCTCAGTTTCCCTTCCTTGGGAATTGGTTTCCAAATTGTGTTAGGCTGGGGTCAAGGGTTCCACAGTTGTTTGATTCAAATTTCAGTAAGATATATTAAATATATTTACTCTTCTTTTTTTTTTGCCAGGAAGATTGTCCCTGAGCTAACATCTGTGCCAATCTTCCTCTATTTTTTGTAAGTAGGATGCCGCCACAGCATGGCTTAATGAGTGGAGTGTAGGTCTGCACCTGGGACCCAAACCCATGAACCCTGGGCAGCCAAAGCAGAGTGTGTGCACTTAACCATTATGCCACTAGGCCGGCCCCTATATAGCTTTTTTTTTTTTCGTGAGGGGGAAGATTATTCCTGAGCTAACATCTGCTGCCAGTCCTCCTGTTTTTGCTGAGGAAGACTGGCCCTCAGCTAACATCCGTGCCCATCTCCCTCTACTTTATATGTGGGACACCTACCACGGCATGGCTTGACAAGCTGTGCCATGTCCGCACCCGGGATCCGAACTGACTCCGGGCTGCCTAAGCAGAGCGTGCAAACTTAACCGCTATGCCACTGGGCTGGCCCCTCTGTGTAGCTATTTTTAAATGACCTTAATCGAAATTTTTCTTGGGCCCATTTCGTTTCAAGGAAATACATGCAGTTTTCTCTATATGTTGTTTTAAGATCTTTTTCGGGGGGGGTGTGGTGAGAAAGATTGGCCCTGAGCTAACATCTGTTGCCAATCTTCCTTTTTTTGCTTGAGGAAGCTCATCACTGAGTTAACAACTGCGCCAGTCTTCCTCTATTTCGCATGTGGGATGCCACCACAGCATGGCCTGATGAGTGGTGTGTAGGTCTGCACCTGGGATCTGAGCTAGTGAATCCTGGGCCACCAAAGCAGAGCGTGTGCACTTAACTACTACGCCACTGGGCTGGCCTCACCTTTTTTTTTTTTTTTTTTTTTTTTGAGAAAATTAGCCCTGAGCTAACATCTGCTGCCAATCCTCCTCTTTTTTTGCTGAGGAAGACTGGCCCTGAACTAACATCCGTGCCCATCTTCCTCTACTTTATATGTGGGACGCCTACCACAGCATGGCTTGACAAGTGGTGCCACGTCCACACCCGGGATCGGAACCGGTAAACCCCAGGCCAGCCACCGAAGGAGAAGGTGCGACCTTAACCACTGCACCACTGGGCCGGCCCCTGCCCTCACACTTTTAATTATAATTTTTTTAAAAAACACCATGCCCTCAAGTATGTTATATGCTGCATTTCCACTTTTTCAGCCTGCTTGTCTGTCGTCTTAATTACTGTACCTCTACAGGAAGTCCTTCGGCTTCATTGTCCTTCAGGATTTCTTTGGCTGTTCTCATCCCTTTGCATTTCCATATAGATGTGAGAATCAATTTATCAATTCCCTACTCCCCAGAGAGATGTTTTTATTTTTTTTTTAACATAGTATTCTTTTTTCTCTTCTTCTTCTTCTCCCCAAAGCCCCCCAGCGCATGGTTGTATATTTTAGTTGTGGGTCCCGCTAGCTGTGGCACGTGGGACGCCGCCTCAGCATGGCCTGACGAGCGATGCCACGTCCACGCCTGGGATCCGAACCAGTGAAACCCTGAGCCGCTGCAGTGGAGCGCGAACTTAACCACTCGGCCACAGGGCCGGCCCCAGAAATGTTTTTCAATCTGTTAGGATTTTGGTTGGGATTGCATTGAATCTATGGGTCAATTTGGGAAGAATCAACAGCCTGACGCTATTGAGTCTTGCCATCCATGAACATGGTACGTCCCTCCTTTGGTTTGGTTCTTTGATTTCTCTCTATAATTTTAGTCATTTTCAGTATAGAGGTCTTGCACATCTTTCTTTCCATTTATTCCTGGGTTTTTGATGTTCTGCTGTTATTGAAGAATAGTATTTTTTTAAATTTCATTTTTTTGTTGCTGGTTGTAGAAATATAATTTATTTTTATGTATTGACCTTGATTCCAATGGCCTTACTTAAGTTCTTATTAGTTCTAGTCACCTGTAGATTCATTTGGATTTTCTGTGTTCAGAATCACGTCATTTATGAGCTACAATGGTGTCATTTTTCCCTTTCCAATCCTATGGCATTTGTTTCATTTTATTGCTTTTCTGCCCTGGCCAACGACTGCCACTACATTGTCGACTGAAAGGAGTGAGAGTGGGCATCCTGGCTGGTCTCGTTGGAGGTCTCAGAGGGAACACTTTCAAGAATTCACCATTAATTAGGGGCCAGGCCCGTGGCCAAGCAGTGAAGTTTGTGCCCTCCGCTTCAGCAGCCGGGGTTTAGCCAGTTCAGATCCTGGGCTCAGACATGACACCACTCATCAAGCCATGCTGAGGCGGCATCCCACATGCCACAAGCAGAAGAACCTACAACTGTGTACTGGGGGGCTTTGGGGAGAAGAAGAAGAAAAGAAAAAGATTGGCAACAGATGTTAGCTCAGGTGCCAATCTAAAAAAAAAAAGGAATTCACCATTAATTATGTTTGTTGTACATTTGTCGTGCCTACCTTTTATCTGATAAGGAAGTTCCCTTCTGTATCTAATTTGAGAAAAGTTTTATCATGAATGGGTGTGGGAGTTTTCAGCTGCTTTTTCTGCATCTATAGAGATCATCACATGACTTATCTCCTTTTAAATTTTAATATAGTGAATTACATTGATTTTCAAATGTTAAACCAGCCTTGCATTCTTGGAATAAACTTCACTTGGTAGTAATGACTTCTCTCTCCTCAAATATCATTGGATTGATTTGCTAATATTTTTGTTTAGGATTTTGGCATATATATTCATGAGAACAATTGGTCTATAATTTATACCATAATTTATCCCACTGAAGACCTGCAACACGTCAACTTGTGCTACCAGCTTAACTCATTTCTGTCTGGGTTGCCATCGCTGTTCACAATCCTAGTGAAGAACCTTCTGACTCTGGACTAGTCTTTGAAGTCAGGCCTGCAAGGCATCTGCTCCAGGAAAATTGTACCCAAAAGTTTACTATTCAGTTCCTTACTGAGTTCCATGCTCAACTAGATGCCAGTCAAGTGTCCAGCAAGCAGATCACGTCGTTGTGGCCAGCGGTCACTGTGCAGTTAACACCCACAACGAACACTGCTGGAGCGCCAGCCTTATTCCAGGCACTGTGCTCAGCCCTGGGGGGGCCAAGGCAAAGCCACTTCTCCCCTCACAGAGCCTGCCAGCCAGGAGAGGGGCTTCTTTATGCCTCGCACTGGTTACTTAAGAATTCAACTTTGAAACAAAAAAGCTCCTCCTACACCTTCTCTTTGAGTCAGTTTTGTTAAAGTATCTAAGATAAATGCAGTTCAAGGACTGTTGTCATTAACAACATTCACAAAATTAACAACAATTATTTGTCTGCACCAGGATCACACTCACATTGTGCCACTCATTCGGAAATATCTGGGATGCAGAGGCTCATGTGAAGCCATCGTCCCCGAACTCCTTGTTTTGAATCTGTCATCAGCCTCAATGCTGCCATTGACTGTCTATCTAGCAAATAAATACTGTAAATGTGGACCTAGAAATCTACTGCTATTTGAAGGCCCCCTGGATCTGTTTTCTTTGGGTCCCTGCAGTTTGACTATGTTATACGTAGATGTGGAATTTTTTGTTTGTTTGTTTCTTGTTATTATTTGTTCTGTTTCTTTTTGTTTGTCTTATTTTGAGGGATGTTAAAAATTTTTATTCTTATCTATCCTGCTTGGTGTTCCCTGAGCTTCCTGGATTTGAGGTTTGCTGCCTGTCATTGGTTTTTGAAAGTTCTCAGCCATTATTCCTTCAGTTTCCTCTGCTCCATCTCTCCTTCTCCTTCTGGTACCCAATTATCCATCCGGTGCACCCCTTGAAATTGTCCCACAGTTCTTGGCTATCCTGTGGTTTCTTTCCTTCTTTTTCCTCTTTGCACTTCAGTTTGGGAAGTTTCTATGGACCTGTATTCAAGCTCACCGACTCTTTCCTCAGCTGTGTCCAGTTGACTGATGAGCCCATCAAAGGCGTTCGTTTCTGTTACAGAGTTTTTGAGCTCCAGCATTTCCTTCCGGTTCTTTCTTAGAGTTTCCGTCTCTCCGCTTATATTAGTCTGTTCTTGTGTGTTGCCCACTTTTTCTATTAGAGCCCTTTACATTATTAATCATAGTGATTTTAAATTCCCTGTCAGATAATTCCAGCGTTGGTGTCATATCTGAGTCTGGTTCTGATCATTGCTTTCTCTCATCGGATTGTGTTTTCCTTGCCTTTTGGCATGCCTCATAATTTTTTGTTGAAAGCCAAACACGTTGTATCAGATAATAGGAACTGAGGAAACTGGCTTGTAGTGTGAGGGTGTATGTCAGTCTGTGTAGGGTTTAGGCTGTGTGTGATGTTTGCTGTAGCTGTGGCTGCAGGAGGCTTCAAATTCTCTTAGGGTCTTTATTTGCCTGCCCCTTCGGCTTTGGGCTTCCCTGCATATTCCTCCTCTCTCAGCTGTGATCCTCCGTCAGCGTACTGGAGCCGCGCTGGCGCGCTGGTGAGGTGCGGGAGACGGGGAGCGTTCTCTAATCTTCCAGGGAATGTCAGTCTTCCAGCAGGCCCGTGTCTCGGGCTGTTTCTCCACTGAGAGAGCTTTCCCCCGGCCACCTCGTCCCTCCTATGGCTGCAGCAACTCCAAGCGAATTCCTGGAAGCCCTGGCCTCCGTCATCTATTTGGGCTTCTTTTTGCCCCTTGGGTGAGACAGGCAGGCTGGAGGGGGCTGCAGGGAGAGGGGTTCCCTTCCCCAGCTGGCATCAGGCCCTGGTGCGTTCCACCAGAGCTACTCTCCCCCTCCCCCCGCCGGGGCCACTAGGGTGTCCTCTCAGAGCTAGAGCACCTGGTGGGGTTCCCAGAGGTGAAACCCATGAAAGCATGAGCCCCCCAAGATTAGGGACCCCAGGAGTGTCTCACTCTGATGCCAGTCCACACTCAGCCTCCAGTAACCCATCAAAATCACCATTTAAATCTTCCTACCAGTTTGTGGCCCCAGCAATTCTGCTCCGGGTGATCAGATCTCGGCCGCGATCCCCCAGATCCCGCTGTCTCTCCAGACTGCCGGGTGGCAGCTTGCTCTGCAACCTCAGTTCTCTGGCGGGTCCGAGAAAAATTGTGGCTTCTCAGTTTGTCCAGCTTTTTCCTGCAAGGACAAGAGGGACGACTTCCAAGCTGTTCGTGGGTTAGAGCTGAAACTGGAGTCCTGTACCTGGTTCCTAAGTTAGATTCCCTCATAAGACGCCACCCAAAGAAAGCACGTCCCCGCTCATCATGCATTTGAAGCCCCCATCTGCGGATGTGAAAGTGGAGGTCCCCACGTCGCGGGGGGTCATGGATCTGGTCACAGAACTGGGCACCGTGGCCCAGTGGCTCTCAGCACCCCCTTCCAGAGAGCTGCGGGGAACAAGAGGACATTCCGAGCCGCTGGAGAACAAGGGCTTTTCTCCTGGAAATTCCACGGAGACGAATTCCAAGACTGTAGCTAACATCCCGCAACGCAGTCTGGGCACTGTGGATGTGCCTGGCTTGCTGAGAAAACGTCAGTATCCCGAGGACAGAAGCAAGCTGGGTCCTCTTGGGTGTCTCCATGCTGCGACAGGGCTGACACAGTGCAAGTTCTCAGTAGATGCTGGTTGAACTAAGTCACCTCTCGCTAAAGTCTCCGGGACCGGAAGCTGCCAGGGCTGGGCTGATGCTGCAGGGCACAACTTGCCCTTGCTGGATGGATGCCCCTACGCTCCAGATTCAGCCTGGCACGTTGAGGGTGTGCATTAAATGTTTGTATAATTAAAATAAACAAAGGATGAGCTGAGTCCGGAGCGTCCAGAAGCCTCCAGAATACATATGACTGGGGACTTATTCAGCAGTGGGAGCAGCAAATCTCCCCTGCATTGTAACTACGACTGATTTAGCTGGTCTTCAGACGAGGCTGTCTTCCCGGATTGCCCAAAAGCTGCCCCCAGACAGAAGGGGGGGAGAGGTGGGAGTAAGTAAAGGTGAGAGTAGGTAAATGAGTCTAAGATTAAAAATCTCCCTTCAGCCCAGTTTAACACCCATTTTCTGACACCTCAGCCGTCTAGAGCATGGGCTTGCACAGGGGCACATTGATATGAAGACGCAGCCCCTGGGGTTTTATTCTCTGGCTATAGAGCGCCCAGGGGGCAGAGAGAGGAGAAGGGCACAGGCTTCGAGGGCATTCACTGTCCTTGCTGAGCCTCAGTTTCCTCCACTGCAGAATGGGGGAATGCGAGGGCATATCCTGCAGACTTGTGGCGAGTTGTGGATAGTCATCCACACACGTGAGTGACCCAGTGCTCGGCTTGGGAGCCAAAAGGAGCTGTCAGAGAGCCGGCGCCGTCACCGTTTGTCCTCCGTGCTGTTGACGGTTGTGGAACCAGGGCAGCAATGATGACAGAGGTGCTGCGGGAGAGGCACCTCGCAGTGTGGACGGGATACAGGCTGGAAGCAGGAAGGCCCAGGGAATCCAAGACCCTGGCTGGGGCCCGTAGGAGGGAAAGAAGGGCCTTGAGTGCACCCAACCCCCTGCACAAGGTCGCTCTGGTTCTGGCTTTCAGGGCTAAGGGCACATCATCCCACTTGCTCGTGTCCTCTCAGGTCGGAGCATTTGTAGCTGGGCCTCAGCATCTCTTCCCACATCCCGACTGGGGCCTGGGGTTCAAAGGATCTGGGCTGCCCTGGCCTGTTGGCTGTGCCAGCTCGATAGGGGCTGGAGGTCCCTGAATGCCACTGTGTTGGACACAGAGGCTTCCTCAGGCCCCCCAGAGAAAGCAGGCAGGTCCAGAGGTCTCGTCGTCTTTCTGGAGCCTGTTCACGCCCTGCCTCCACCCTCCCCATCATTCATTCACTGACTGAGCACCCACTGGGTGCCAGGCCCCAGAGCTGGCCCCAGAGTACAAAGAGGATTCAGGCAAGGCCCCTGCCCTCAAGAAGCTCCCAGTCCAATCACTGGCTGCTGGACAGGTCAGAAGGGCCCACGGAGGTCATCTCCGCAAGCCTCGTGCCTCGTTCCTCCGCAGCCAATGAAAGCCGCTGCCCTGCCCACTGGAACAGCCTCTTGGGATTAGCAGACAGCACACAGGTTCCGGAATCACAGTTCCTCTGGCCTCAGCAGCTCAGCCAGGAGGCTGCACAAGACAGGAATTATGGCCCAGCCCTGGACTCAAGTTGTCTGGGTTTGAGTCTCAGCTCTGCTCTTTGCTCATTATGTGTGACCGTGGGTGCATCAATGAAACTGCCCCTTTTGCCTGCCTGTGATGGCAGGGCTACAGCAGCCATTTTGTGACCATGAGAACAGAGGGACCCTCAGGCCTCTCATCTTTGAGCTGCTGAGCCAAGGCCCACAGATACCCACCTATCTCTGCGGTCTGTTATGTGAAAAAATAAACCCCTTGTCACAGCAGCCATCAAGGTCAGCTCCACTGTTGCTTGGGGGCCAAAAGTGTTCCTGACTGAGACACTTAACTTCTCTGTGGCTCAGTTACTCTTCTTGGAGATGGGGATAATGATAGCAGCTACCTCAGTGTGTTGGGGTGAGGATGGATTGAGAAAATCCATGTGAGGTGCTTAAAAGTACTGGTACTTAGTGAGTGCCTAGCAAATCTAAGTTATATTATTACTATTATTGGTTTTTTTTTTTCACTCCAATTACCATTGTAAGACATGGACCACAGACTCCTTAGCATACTGGTCAACTGCCCAGCATATAGATTTGCTTTTTAGCGTCCCCTTGTAGGCCATATTTGGTACTCACCTGTGTACTTTCCTATTTCCCGAATTTCCAAGCATGGCCATGCATTACTTTTTAAATGTATTGAGTTGCCAGTATCTTCCATGTATCAAGTACGTTCTCCATCCTACAAGCTTTGCATGCATGATGTCTTTTATTCCTCATGACTCATGACGGCCCTCCGGGTGGAGGTTCTACTGTTATCCCCATTTTGCAGATGAAGGAACTGAGGCTCAGAGAGGGGAAGCGGGTACCTGCTGGAGCCAGGATTGTACTCACATCCTCAGGTCTCCAGGGCCTGGGGCATCTCCTGATGGGCCCAGGGGACCTGTACATGTGGGGTCAGGTGGTCTTTGGAGAGGGGGCAATAATAGAAGGACAGTCACCAGCTTCTCTCCCATGCGAGCTCGTTCGCCGGGCATGTGGGGCTTTATGAGACAGGCGGAGTGATTGTCCCCACTTTACAGATGAAGTCGAAGCCAGGTGGACAGAGGTGTCCAGCCAGAGAGGCATCAGAGCCTCCAGGCTGGCCCCACCAGCGTGCACCCCCAACCCCTGGAAGCTGGTCTGAGAGGGCAAGCACTACATCTGCCCTCAGCATCCTGGAGCTCCCAGGGCCTTGTACAGGGCCTGGCACACAGTAGGCAATAAATATTTATTGAACAAGGAGGGACCCGGAGCCCCCAGGCTTCTTCCTGAGGCAGGAGATGGTGCCCATAGTGGCAGGCGGGGGTGAGGAGCGGCAGAGTCAGGGCACAGCTCCCTGTTCCAACCCTCTCTGCTCTGGGGACATCCAGGGGGAGGATGGCAGGTGCAAGGGCCAGGAGGCAGGAAGCCCTGGAGATTGTGAAGAGGGGCCAGGGAGGCCAGTGTGATGTTGGAAGGGCCTCTAGAGAAAACAGGGGTTCGAATGAGCAAGTGAGCGGGCTTCCTCTGGCTGCCCATGGGCTCACAGCAGGGGCAGGAAGCTGAGGAGTGGGGGGCCCTAGGCCAGAGGCCTGGAGGAAGCCGGCAGGGAAGGGCACTGCCCATCTCCCACCTATCCCACCTCCCAGCCTCCCTCTCTCTCCATCCCTCCTGCCTGCTTTCCCCTGGATCCCTTTGCCCCTCACATCCCAATCTCTGTGTCGCAACACCCCCATTCCTCCCTCTCAGTCACGTCTCTAAGTCTCAGAAGTCCGCAGGCCTCGGGCTCTTTTGAAATCCCTGCCTCTGCTTCCTTCTGCTCTCCGCGCGTGTCCTTGCGTCTCCACATCTCAGACTTCGATTTTCATCTAGATCCTTCCATCTCGGCCTCTCTCTACCTCAGTCTCCCTCCATCTCGGCCCCTCTGCCTCCAGAAGCCCGTCCCTGTCTCCCCGAGCGTCTCTTGCTCCGTCCGGTCCCGCCGGTCCCGCCGGTCCCGCCGTATTGATCCGCCCTGACTCCGGCGCTGGCACCGGAGGCGTAGGGAAGGGGCGCCCTGCCCTGGGCGCCCAGAGGAACTTGCGTGCCAGTCACCTGCCCGCCGGGGCGCCGGCTCTGGGACGCGGCGCTCGACGTGGACGCCCCGGGGTGCGCCTTTGTCTCTCCCGGGCCGCCGAGGCTAATTAGACCGAGGGAGGGGCGCTGTCCCTGTTCCCCGAGCTGAGGCCGCCACTCGGTCCGGCAGCCCCCCACAGGCCCGGCCCCGAGTCACGTCTATGGAAACCGATTCTGCGGCCTGCGGCCCCTGCCGCACCTCGGCAGCCCGTCGCGCCTTGGTACGCGCGGACGGGGGGCCCTGGAGCCCTGAGCCGTCTGCGGGAACCGGGGAGGCGGACACACGGGTCCCACTCGAGGAAGGAATTTCTCTGGCCCACGGCGGGAATGGGGACCAGAAAGGCTGAGCTTCACACAGCGAGAGAGAAATAGGAGGAGGAAGCCGAGAGGGGCCGAAGCGCAGGCGAGAGAGGAGAGAGCGCGGGAGAAGGAGGGAGAGAGGGAGAGGGGGAAAGAGAGAGACCGGGATGTGGGGAGCGCGACGGCGGCGGCGATTGAGCGGAGGAGGGAAGCGGAGGGAGCAGACGGGACCGCGTTCGGGCGAGGAGAGGCGGGGGCTCCGGGCGCGGGGAGGGAGAGCCGAGGAGGGGGCGAGAAGCCGCGGGAGGCAGCCGGGCGCACCGACCGCTGGACACGCGGACGGCGCAGGGGCCCCCCTCCTGCCGCGGGGCTGGGGCGCAGGGGGCTGGGGGACCCAGGTAGGGGGTCGGGGCGCGGGGCGTCCAAATTCTTCGCCTTTTCTTCCTCGGGCTCATTCCGGCCGATCGATACCTGCGCGGGACCTGCCCCCGCCGCTAATATCTTTTTAATGAGTTCGCCGGGCTTAGAGCGAGCACGGTCTGCCCTCCAGGGTGGATTTTCCCCCGGCAGATGTTTCGGGAGGAGGAGGCGCGCGGGGCCCCTGGGAGGGAGGACAAATCTCTCCCTCCGAGGGCCGAAGACTTTCTTCTAAAGTTCAAAAGAAAGACGAGCTTTCACTCGGCCCCCCAAAATGTATTTCTCGGCGGACAATGGGCTCCTTTCTGCGCCTCCGAGGGCAGGCAGGGCTGGAGGGGCGGGGACCCGTGCGCCTTGGCCCCGCCTGACCGACTCGCATCCCCCGCCACCCGGGCCAGGGCGGCCGAGCGAGGGTGCGGGAGCCGGGAACCGAGCCTCCCCTCCGATCGCCCCCCTGAAGCGCGCTGTCGGGACCCGGGCGCACCGGCGAGAACGAAAGTGCCCTGCGGGCCGGGCGGCGGGGCCTGGGGAACGCCGGGCGGCCCCCCACCTCGTGCCCGGGTCTCGCGGGTGCGGCTGCCAGGGCCGTAGGGGCGAGCGCCGGAGCCTGGAGGGGAGGCAGGACGGGTCTCCGGGCTTGGGCCCTGGTCCCCATTCTCTCCGCGCTCCGCCCTGCGCCCTGCGCGGGGCAACAAGTAGAAGCCAGCTGGTCCCCGGCGGCCGCGAGACCCTGAGTCCCTCATCACTTGCCCCGAAGGCCTCCCTCCCCAAGTGTCCCTCAGTCCGTGGGTCCGTCGGCCTGCCGCCGCTTCCCTCTCTCCACTCCCGTGGGTTCGGGGAGAAGGGGGAGCCTGGGCCACGAGGGTGACCTCCGAAGAGCCGCGTCCGATTGATTCGTTCCGCCCGGAGCCCAGGCCGCGTGAATGGGGTCCCGGCGGCGGCGGCAGTGGCGGGGATAAAGATGTTCTCCCCGCAAGGGGGAGGGGGTGCGGGGCGGGAAGCGGGGCCATTCACTCCTGGCCCGGCCCCTCGGGAAGCTGCGCCGAAGAAAGGGGGCCGGGGCCTATTCAAGCCCTACGAGCCGCCCACAATGGACCGATATACTGGGGGCCTCTCTATTAACGTCCATGAATATTAAAGAGATCTCGGAGCGGCGGCCTGCGGGCGCGAGGTGGGGGCGGCGCCTGCGAGCTCCGGCCCCGCCGGGCCTCGGGGAGGGGGCTTCAGCGCGGGCACACTCCGCTCCTGGGCCTCGTGGAAAACGACAGGGTTCATCCGCGGAGAAACCCCGGAACGTGCACCGTTTTCCCTCGCAATCCTAGCGAGGAGAGATGCACGCGCAGGGGCCTCGCTCCCCCATTCCAATCGGCCCCGAGACTGGGGCGCTCCCTACAGCTCCCCTTACCCCTGGGGCGTGGTCCAGGGGTGTACAGCTAGACCAGAAGCACAGAATTTGAGCGTGCTATGGAGACGCGCGGGGCCGGCGGGCGCACGAGCTGGGAAGCTGCTCTGCTCCAACCCCAGCAGCGCTCCCTGGGTTTGCGCGTCCTGGGGAAAGGAATAGGGCTCCCTGGCCGCGGTCTGAGCCCTCGGTCCTTTCACCTTCTGACTCCGAGCTGGGGGTCCAGGACCCAAATGCTGAGCCCCAGGTCGGAGGGACCCGCAGACCTGAGATCTTTTCTCAGTGAGGTGTGGCCCGGGGTTGGCAACATCATCGGGGCTTTCAGAGGAAAGTGACCTGACCCAAAGAGAGACGAGGCGGAGGAAAAAACCTCGGTTCACAAAATCCAACTCAAATCATTGCACAGACAGGGGCACTGAGGCTCAGAGAGAAGGACCGTCCCAAGGACGCCGGCGACGCTGGGTGGCTGCGGGGCTTGGGAACTGAGCCCGCGGCTCCTGGCGGCGCTCCCCGACGTACTCTCCGCCGCGCGGGAGCATTTTCCGCTCCACCAAGTCTTCTTAGAAACCAAGGCCCAGGCGCCGGTGAGGTTCCCGTGCCAGGATTCCGTCCGCCCCCTCGGACGCGAACCCTCGGCTCAAGCGGGAGCCAGGGAGACCCGCCGGCGGCGTCCAGAAGGGCGTGGAGGTTCCGGGACCCCAGCCCGCGGCCGCGCTCGCTCCTCCGCTGCGCTGCCCTCTGCTGGCGCCGGGCCCGACGGTCGCGTCTCCTGCCCGGTGCAGCCTCCCCCGGCAGCAGCCTCGAAGCGGACCTGGGCTTTGGGTCTGAAGGCTGGGGGTCGCCGACTCCCTTACTCTGGCCCCGATGCAGACTCCGGAACGTCAGAGACCACTGGCCGGAACCGGGCGCTCAGGGGCCGGGGTCCGTGGCCGCCAGGTGTGTGGCTGGCTCAGCAAAGGCCGGACGCCGCGGTGGAGGGAGCTCTTTGCCTAGGGGCATGAGGAGAGTGACTCCTTTTGGGGAGGCCAGGCCCCCTGCCCGTCTGCCCAAGTCCCCGCGCGGCAGAGAAGGCCTGGGGAGTCAGCTTCCTCCAGCTAACCCGTGAGCTCGACTCTTGCCCTGAGGGTCCAGAAAACCGGGCTCCGAAAACGGAATCTGAAATTGTAGGGAGTGGGGAGGTGTCCTCATGCCTCCCCGCCGTGTCTGGGGCTGGAGTTGGGGGCTTGAGGCTAACCCTGAGAGGCGGGACCGCCTGTAGGAAGCGGTGGCCTTCCGGCACCGGCTCCGGGCTCAGCAGCTCCCTGTCTCCCGAGAGAGACGAGAGAAACCGGCTGGCGCTCCGGGCGCCTTGGCTCCTTTGGGGAGAAAGTCCACTGGTGGAATGAGGGCGGGGGGTGGGGTGGGGGAGCAGAGTAGGGAGGAAGAGGGAGAAGAAGGAAGCCAGAAAAGAAAGAAAGAGAGGAGGCAAGAAGGAAGGAGTGCAAAGAGAGGAGGCAAGAAGGAAGGAGTGCGTGCGCGCAGCGGGCTTCCCCAGGTCGCGGCTGAGCGAAGCAGCCGGGTGGCTGGAGCCTCGAGCAGAGCGCACATCGCGGCCCGGCCCGGGGCTGCCTGCAGATTCGGAGGGCGTTCGCTCTGGGGCACGGCTGCTCCCACACGGGACGGTCCGGGATTTCCATCCTATTTCTTTCGATCCCCCCTATATCCGGCAGGAAAGCCTTTTCTGAGCGGCCCGCGGCTTGTGCGGATTTCCTCCGCCCTTCCCGACCCGGACCTAACCCCTCTGGAGCTAGGAGCCTGGCCGCCCACGAAGCCAGCTGGGGCCGGGCCCAACCCCGACGGCGGCCGCAGCCCCGCCCCGACAGCCTCTCCCACCGGCGACGAGTTTCACACTCGGCTGCGGGCAGCAAGCGGGGAGGTTGGAGCGGCCCGTTTGAAGCGAAGCGCGGTCTGCGCAGGAGATCAGCGCGGCCCACGCAGGGCCTGCAGGCTCCAGGGCGACTCCCGCAGTCTGGGGCTTGGAGCCCGGGAGAGCCCGGGGCGGGGCCGAGGAGGGGAGCGCGGGACCCGGCCGGGCCAGGGAGCGGAGGGGAAGTGATTGCTGGCCCGGCCGGTCGGGATGGTGGACGCAGATCCGGCCTAGGGCAGTGGTGAGCGCAGGGACTGAGGCCAGGCGTCCCTTCCCCCCAGTCCGGTCCCTGAAGTCCAAGCGAGCCCCCCTTCCCCCTCCTCCCCCCCCACGCCCTCTTCCGTCCCCTCCTCTCCTCGCCTTGGGCTGAGCCTCCCACCCTGCCCGGCGCTCCCCACCGGGAGAGGAGGAGGAAGAGGAGGGGGAGGAAGGGCCGGGGAGGGGCAGGAGGAGCGAAGAGGGACAGTTCGAAGCGGCCCGCGCGCCCCCGCCCCTTGAGCTCTCGCAGCAAAGGCTCCTCGAGCCCGGCCGGGTACGACTAGTCTGTCCTCCGACGTCAGGGGGTCATTAATAACCAATTAGGAGGGTCACTGCGGCTCCTATAAAGGCGCTGAGATTTTGCCAAGGGGAAGACCGTCCGGGCCGGGGTGTGCGACAGGCGAGCGCGCGTCCGAGAGCCCCTCGCCGCCGTTTCTCTGCAGCCACCCGCCTCCCACCCCCACCCCCGCACCACCCCACCGCACCGCCTCCGCCTCCACCCGTCTCTCCAGCCTCGGCGCGCCGCCTCTGCGTCTCCGCAGATTTCTCCGTCTCTCTCGTCCTCTCTGCCTCGCTCCCTCTCGTTCGCTTTCCTCCCAGCCACCCCCTCGCCTCCCGCTCCCTCCCGCATCCTCGTCCTCCCTCTGCTCCTCTTCCTTCTCCTCCATCACAGCCCTCTTCTCTCGCTCGTCCGTGCTCCTCTCGCCCGCCACATCCCCGCATCGGCCCAGCCGTCCGTTCCCGGCGCCGGCGAGCCCTGGGCCGCCCATGATGGGCTCCGTGCTCCCGGCTGAGGCCCTGGTGCTCAAGACCGGGCTAAAGGCGCCGGGGCTTGCGCTGGCCGAGGTCATCACCTCCGACATCCTGCACAGCTTCCTGTACGGCCGCTGGCGCAACGTGCTGGGCGAGCAGCTCTTCGAGGACAAGAGCCACCACGCCAGCCCCAAGACAGCCTTCACCGCCGAGGTCCTGGCGCAGTCCTTCTCCGGCGGTGAGTCGCGCCGTCGAGGCCGGTCGGGTCCTCTCTTGCTGGCGGACCCTGATTCCTCGCCGAGTGACGCGCGGGACGCGGCGGGGACACGGGGCATAGCGGCTGCTAGCGCCAACCCGGGCGTTCCAGAGGCTCCGTGTGCCTCAGTTTCCCGGAAGCCGAACCAGGGCGCGCACAACCAAGCCAGGGCGGGGCGACGGGCGGGGGTGCATCTCTGCGCCCGGCGCGGCTCGGCTGGGAGAAGGGATGGCGGCGTCCAGGCTGCCGGGCCCCGCCGCGCCCCGCGCTCCCTGCCCGCCCCTCACCCCTTTGAGCTGGCGGGTTCCAGGCATTTAAAGCCTTACTAGGCGTGTAATAGCAGTTGACTCAAAAAGAAGGGGTTTTAAATTCATTTAGTTAACTTGCGCTTGACCCGCGAAAGTTCTCACTTAAACCCAGAACTTTAGAAGGCAGCGGGGGCTGGGGAGGGGGCGGCGGGCGGGCGGGCCGGGAGAGAAAGCCGCGGAGAGAGCCGGGCAGAGAAAGAGAGAGCGAGGAAAGTTTCTTTTCTTTAAGATGTCTGAAGTTCTCATTCCTCATTCATCAACCCGCAAACAATATCTTTCCCCGGCCGCTGGCATCTCTGGCGTCGCCCTCTCGTCCCCGTTAGGATTTCTGTTCCTCTCTTAATTTACCGTGCAGACTAATTCCACTTCCATTCACGCTATGTCAACCATCTAATCCCCCCTTTTTGTAAGGGGAATTCCTCGGCCCCTTTTAAACAAGGCCCCTCCGCATTGAGCTACAATTTACTGCTACAGCATTCTTCCAGGGCTAATGAATTTAGAATTAGCAATTTCTTTCGAATGGAGCCGAATGAATGCGATCACTTTAACAGCGTGACAAATTGCCGGCCGCGCCGCAATGGACACCGTTTAACCCCCCGTTTCAGCCGGCCCGCTCGCCGGGTATTTTCCCAGGTAGCTTAGAGGGGAACCTGGTAAGACAAGGAGGCCGCCCCCGTGCGCCTCGCGGCTCCCACCCCGGCTGCCAGGCCAGGCAGGGGGACCGCCAAGGGTTGCGGGAGCTTATCCGCCCAGGGGATGCGACTTCAGGGCTCCTGAGTCCTGGCGCCGCCCTTCCCGGCACCCCAGATCCTGGCGGCAGCAAGGGACCCAGGCGCGCCCGGGGCCACACAAAGAGTGGGGAATACTGCCGGCCGCCGCCCGCGTTTCCTTTGAACCTCCGCTGACTCGCAGCCCGAGGTCTGTTCCCAGTGCTGTCAGCTCGCCCGGGGCGCCGGGCCTCCCCGCACCCTGAAAAGAGTCAAAGGCCCTTCCAGATGCTCCGTGTGCATCAGTTTCCCGGAGCCTCTGACAGTGCCCTGTGCTCCGACGCGCAGTGAGCGCGGGGTCACCGGCGGAAGGACCCAGATCGGGACTGGGCGAAAAAGTCTCGCCTTGGCTGTCACCTCCTCATCGGAGCTGGCCTCAGTTTACCCAGTCGTAAAACCTGCGGTCAACTCTGCAGTTCTTAAACTTTTCGCAGGTGGAGGGCAGGGGAGGTTGTGAATGCTTTAAGAATTCGTGGAGAGACTAAAAAAAAACCCTCCTAGAAATGAGCCCGAAAGCACCTCTTCTTTTCGAGGGCACAGAAGGTCCTCTGGTTGCAAACAGAGGAGATTCAGGTCGCTGAGCCTCCACGCCTCGCCCCGACTCCGCCGCGCACACACACACCCGGGCGCTTCTCCGGAGTCGCTCCGGGGCGGGCTTGGGGTGGGTGGGCCGGGCAGGACCGCTCCGGTCCCTGGCGGAGAAGAGCCGGGTGTCCCCTGCCTCAGGCTCTGACGCAGTCCCCCTGCCCGGGGCTGCAGAGGTGCAGAAGCTGTCCAGCCTGGTGCTGCCGGCGGAGGTGATCATCGCTCAGAGCTCTATCCCCGGCGAGGGCCTCGGCATCTTCTCCAAGACGTGGATCAAGGCGGGCACCGAGATGGGCCCTTTCACCGGCCGCGTCATCGCCCCGGAGCATGTGGACATCTGCAAGAACAACAACCTCATGTGGGAGGTACGCGCCTGGCTGGGGGAGAGGGCGGCAGGTGGGACCCTAGCGTCTGAGCGCCGCTTGCGCCCTCGCTGGGAGCTGCGGATGCTGGGCCCTGCGCTCGCTCAGGTGGGACCCTACACCACCTGATACCTGGAGGTTCCTCCCCAAACTGCGCCACAAAGGCAGTTGTTTGCAAAAATCTGATCCTCTTTCCTCTGGCCGGCCCTAGGGAGCAGACTGTTGTTGGCCCCACTTCAGAGTGGCAGTGAGACCCAGAGAGGCTCTGTCGCTTGCCCAGGGTCCCATGCAGAGCTGGAAAGTCATCCCTGAGAGCATCTCCCAGCCACCTGCATTCTCTGCCTCCCCTACCCCGGAGCAGCAAGGAAAGCCCCTCGAAGCCAGCCCTGACCTGGGGGGGAGGGCGGCAGGAAAGAGAATGAAGGGGGCCTGTGCTTCTCGAGAAGTGGTTCTGAACTCAGGCACAATAGTGACACTGGAAATGGTCAGCGACAAATGGCACTGAGTCAGCTTTCTGAGCCCAGGGCCTGCATTCCAGCAGATGATCTCAGCAGCCCCATCCGTGAGTTGTCATCCCCATTTTACAGAAGGAAACTGAAGCTCAGAGAAGCTTCCATCTCAGGCTTTCTGACCCTCCTCCTGCGAAACAGTGCCACATGCCAGATGCCAGGGAGGGCCATCCTTAGGACGAAGGCACTCCCAAAGCACTTCCTCCTCTGTGGCTCCCCCCTTGCAGAGGGCAGGCTGTTGCACCCTCTCCCTACTCTCCTCCCCCCACCACAGCTCCCCCCCACACCCCCCCACCTGGCAGACTCTGGAGGAGCCCAGTGTGACAAGACAAATCCTGCACCTGGTCACAGGAGAGGAGGAAGGGAACAGGGCGATGGCCCAGAGGCTACTCCTAACCTCACCTCCTCTCTCCCCTGGAGGCTCGGGCCAGAGGTTACCTTCCCCACTTGTGGCTGGGTTAGGAGGTTGGGGTCCCGTTTGATCTGAGTACCCTTGGCAGCTCCCACAAAGAGGATTAGGCCAGACCCTGGTGCCGCAGCAAGCCACCCTTCCCTCTGCAGCCTCCTGTGTCCCCTCTGAGGTTCTGGCCAGTGCTCTCTGCTGCTCCAGGGAGCACCTCCGTATCCCCGGAGAGCTAGCCGGATGCCACTTGGTAGGGTCAGTGATCCCTGGAGACGCTTTTCTTCTGGGGATGGGAGGACCTGGCAACAGGAGCTGTGGGGCCCTGGGACTGGCTCCCTGCTGGCTGCTTCTAGCCAGCTGGCCTCAGGCAAGTCTCTGTACTGCTCGAGCCTCCCCTTCCTCAGCTGGAAAACCGAGATGATAATAGCTGTGTCCACTTCCTGGGCTGTTGTGAGGATGGAGAGAGAATGCGTGTGGATGTGCCCGGCACGGGGCCTGGCCCTGGCCAAAGGCAGCACCGGTGACAGCACTGCCTCACCTGGTGTCCGATTCACCCGCGCCCAGGTCTTCAACGAGGACGGCACAGTACGCTACTTCATCGATGCCAGCCAGGAGGACCACCGCAGCTGGATGACGTACATCAAGTGTGCACGCAACGAGCAGGAGCAGAACCTGGAGGTCGTCCAGATTGGCACGAGCATCTTCTACAAGGCCATCGAGGTGAGCATGTGTGCCTTTGTGTAGGGGCTAGGTGGGGAGGAGCCCAGGAGCGGGGGGTGGGGAGGTACCGGGCAGCAGTGTCTGGGGACTGTAGTGGATGGAGGGGCGTTGACCCTGGCCCAGTTGGCCCTGCCCAGGCTATAGGGCTGAGGCCCATGCATCATGGTCTTCAGGAGCTTGACGTCCGTGGCAAGCTTTCTGCTGGACAGAACTTTCGACTTCATGCCATTGTGAATGTTCCAAACATGGCAGACAGGTCCGTGGATATCTACTGAGGGTGTTCTGGGGTTCAGAAGCCATGGAGACAGAGAGCAAGACACGGCAAGGCAGCCCAGGGAAAGCATCTGGGGTGGGGAAGAGAGGGTGTTGTGTCTACATCGTTTTAGCTGTGCGTCGTCCCTCTGCATGTGTGGGACTGATCACGTGTGGATCATGACTCCAGTCTCAGCTATCACATCCTGATCGCTCGCAGGGTCAGCCTTCTCCTAGATGCTGTGTGTGCATTATCGTATGTAATCCTCGAAGGAGGTTTCTGCGGTTATCTGCAGTTTAGAGACGAGGAGACCGGGCCTCACCTGGTGTCAGGCAGGCTCAGGAGCTCTTACCAGGCGTTGGGGGGACATCAACACTAACGCCTGTGCTGGGTGAAGCTTCTCAGGGGACAGAGAAAGGGAGAGACAGCAGAGAGATAAATATACTTCCCACCATCGGGGGCTGGGGGCAGCTAAGCCAGGCCCAGGGCATGGGGAGGTTCAGGAGGATGGGAGAAGGAGATGTTCCTCGTAGGGAAATGCTTGCGCAGAAGCAGACAAGCTCACAGTGTGTGGGAAGGGGCTGATGGCGCAAAGCAAGCCACGTGGTGGTAGCCGAGAGGGGCTACACTGTTGGGACCCTCCCTGGACAGTGTTCATTGGCAGGAAATTCGCTCAGTGTCTGGCCCAGAAGGGGGCAAGCTGCCCTGTCTCCCTGTGGCAGGTTGGTGGCGAGTGCTGTGTGGGGATAGTGAGGCTGTTCCCCCAGCATTTGTCTGGACCTCATGCTTCTGCTCCCCCATGGGGAGAGGCACAGGGCCCCTCGGGGTGGGGCTGGGCTTGGTTGAGTTTTAGGGGTGTTCTGGAGTCCCCCTAAGGGTCAGAGAATGACTTCCCTTTAGTCCATTTTCTCCCTGAACCCCAAGTTTTTCTAAAGCCCTGAGGGGCACTGGAACCTACCAGCCTCTGGAACTGGTGTCCTGTTGTCCCTCGATAACCAGGTTCCAGGGAATCTCCCAAGGATGACAGCAGAATGGGCTTTGCCTGGGCCCTGCTTTGGCCAGGGAGTGGGTCCTGGCTGAGGGGTGGACCTGGGGAAGACCAGGGAGTGGAGGGTAAGGAAAAGGCGAGCAGTTCCTGAACTGGGGTTCAAGTAGGGTGGGGCAGTATGAGGGTGGCCACAGGCCCAGGACAGAGGTGATTCCTCTGACCATCGGGCTGGGCTGCCACCCTGCGGGACAAGGGCTCCCACCAGACATCCTAGAATCAGCCTGCTGTCCGGCTGAACCCCACTTCTAGCAGAGAGCACCCACCCAGGTCCTCCTCTGCTCCGCCCTGGCAGCCTCACACACATCTTCACATTCGGACGCAGCTTTCCAGCCATCCTGAGCCAGATGAGATCGGGGTGCACATTCACACCACCCCTCCCACTCAGACACACGCGCCCGGACACAGGAGACAGAGCGGGAAGCTGGCGTGATTTTGGTAAAAGGACTCCTGGCCAGGGCAGGCCTGAGTCTCATCTTGCTGCGTGAGTCACACCAGCTGAAGGCTGAACAAAGTCCGGAAGCATTATTACAGAATTATTACAGAAATTCAGAGTCAGAGGGCAAGGTGGCTGAGCAGCATCTCCAGGGAGGGATCTGGGTTTATCAGATCAAAAAAACCAAGGTCATGTACATTTGATCAGGAACTCAGGTTGATAAAAAAGGATCAGGAGAAAAGGTATCATATCATATGTGACGTCGACTGCAAGACGCCACCGATTTGTCTATTAATGCTTTTATGGAGCTGTCAAGCCTAGGAAGAAGGGACTGTTTGAGTGAGGGACAAGGAAAAGCAACATATTACCTGTTTTACTTTTAATAAGTGAAATTGGGCATATTTTTTGTGCGGCAATTTTCTCAAACCACTTATCAGACAAGCTGTGTCTGAGTGTGTGTGACCTCCATGCAGCGGGGCCCCGGCCAGAGCCCGTGTGGCCCTTCCAGGCTCCATGAGAAGAAATCCCGGCACCCCCAGGCCGCTCCCCGGGTGCCTCTGGAATAGCCGGCTGTTTGCTCTGTGCGTGCTCGTGTTTGCAAGTTAGCCAAGGAGAGGGGCCTTTGCCGTGATCTGTTTTCTTAATCTTTCTGTCACTCAGAACTGCTGTTTGTATTTCATAAGAGTAACCCATTCCTTGCCAAAAAAAATGGGAGGGAACATCTTTATTCGATAAGCAGAATGTACTATTGCTGGTCTAAATTTCCCACAAATACAAAATAACAGCCCTCTAAATGGAAACAAGGGCAATGGGGTTTCAAGGCCAGCCAGTCAGTGGAGAACGCCCAGGCAGGTTTTGCATCTGGCGTGTTATCCCTGCCGCATCCTTCTTGCTCACTTCAACCACGGAAGAATTTCCTATAACCTCAGGTGCCTAAAATGATGCATCTAGAAAGTTCCCGGCCCATAGCAAGTGGTTGCTAAGTGCTGAATGAATTAGTCTTTCTGCAGGTGATGGGAGCTAGGTCAGAACACATGGACCCAGTTCCTCCAGGAAAATAAACCCAGCTGCTCCAGGAAGCAACATCTTGGACTCCAAAACTGAGCACAAGAAAAGGATTTAGGGATAAGTTATGAAATTTTTGGATTTGGGAACTGGGAAGAAAATTCTGTCTTTCCCCTCCTTATTTTTTTGGCAGATTACTGTGCCCTGAAGCGTGGGCTTTTTCTTTCTGTTACTTCCCTTCTCATTTCAGGCAGTTGAGCTGTTTTCTTTTTCTAGAGCCCCATAGCCCCATCGCCCCTTTTCTTGGCTCTATGAGGACAAGCACCATTTTCCTTTCGATCTTGCTGATCAGTGGGTGCAGTTAAGGTGCTCTGATTATTAATAATAAGCATCATTAATAAGGCCGACATCCAAGGAGCACTTACCATGTGCCAGCACTATGCTGAGAGTCTTAGCAGCTTACAAAAATGGAATTCTCTCCACCCTGTGAGGTGCTCTCCATCACTATCCCCATTTTAATGATGATGAAACTAAAGTTCAGGGAGATCTTAGCAGGTTGCTGAGCTGTGATTTGAACCCAGGCCTGTCTGACCCCAGAGCGGAGCCCTTGGCCACCATGCCGTAGGGCCTCCCTGGCCAATATCTATTTGCCGGAACTCTATTAATTGGTGTGTCGGGACATCTGTGGTACAATGGAAATTGATATTCGTCCAGATGACACTGACATCCTTCTAGACGAGAGCTTCTGCACTGCTGGGGAAATGGGAGGGCATCAGAGCCTCTCGGGAGCATGTTCAATAGTGTGACATGAATTTATATTAGGAAAACAAACCAAAAACGTTTTCAGTTTATAATAAAAATTCAGAAATGGGGCAGGACAAAATTTCTGGGCTGATAGGGAAGGTTAAGAAGCACCAATTGAGAGATTATGTAATTTTTGTCAATGGAAGACTCAGGCGCTGATGTTCCCCCAGGGTCTTGGGGATGGGGCTTTATGGTACGAGTCTCCTTTCTCTGGGAATTGCTTTGTTTATTGCGTATCCTGAGCCAGTCTCTGCTCCCCAGAAAAGTGAATGAACAGCTGATTCTGGTTCTCCGAGCCCCAGTGGAGAGCCCCGGCTGGGCCAGGCCAGTGTTGGCCGGAAAGAAACAGTGCTAGTGAGAGGACTGGGCGCCTGCAGGGGACTGCGGCCGTGCTTTGCTCTCAGGTTGTCAGCTGGTGGGACCCTGGGAACCTCTGGACAATAGTTCTCAGGGAAGAGGCTGCAGGTTCCAGGGGTCTCCTGGTCTTGATCTCTGGGGTTGTTGCATGAGGGGTTCCCTGGGACCAGGCAGAGACCAGAGGTCCCGGCCAGGGGATGCTGTGGCTTTCCAGTGCTCTGAGGGGCTCCGAGGGACCCCACTTCCCACCCTCTGTGCAGGGGAGTCTGCTTCCCCGGCGCTGCCTCAAAGCTGGTGGCTTCTTGCTGTCTGGGGATGTCTGTCATTATCAATTCCAGTAGGTTCTTCTTAATAGATTTCTTTTCTCTAAAAAATATTTTTTTGTTGTGTGAAAGTAAGATGTGCTGATTATTTTTTTAAAAATCAGATGCATCACGTAGAAAATGGAAGTGACTCTGCCCATCATGCTGCCTGCCGCCCACGATTAAATCAGCATCCGTGACTAGTCTCAAAGTGACACACTCTTCTGAGGCAGGACGCACGGAAAACCAGCCACGGTGCTGGGCGTCCAGGGTGGCAGAGAGAGTTACTTTCGTGATGTGTCCGTTCACATGTTTTTGTCCATTTTGGTCCATGTGTCTGTATCACTGTTTTAAGTTTTTAAATTAACTAGTAAAAGTAATTTTAGGACATTAAAAAAAGGTGTTAGCAAATAAGTGATTCATTCTTATATTGAAACAGTCAATACTGAAACTCTTATTTAAAAAATAATATTCCAAACTACTTGGAATAACAGTATTCAGAATTTGTGCAACCCAACATTCTTGTCTCCTCATTCATCATCCCCCTTATTATTGTTGTTGTATTTATTTTATATTTAGTAATAATTGCTTTTATCAATTAAAATTAAAAGGCCAGCGTTGACGTAGATATTTGCTTCCCAGACCATGAGTCTGGAGGTGGGGTTGTCGCTCCGGGCGACATCAGCGGGGGCTTGGTGAACCTCCCGTCCCACATCTGTGCTCTCCTCTGGGAGATGGAGCCAGAAGCGGTGGTGCTGGCATGGGGCTTGTGTCCTTGGGGCATGTGGGCCCAGCTTGTGCTCTCGTGGGTCACCCTGGGCTTTAACCATGCCGGTGACCCCGTGCCACACTGCAGGCTCTGTGGGGACAACTGCAGGGACTTGATGCACCAGAGATCGCTGCCAGCTTCTCTGAGAGGTTGACCAGCTCAGAGAACATAATAGCAAGCGCTCCTGTGTATGGACCTGAGAAGAGCTTTATGTGCGAGGGCTTGGTGAACCCCGACAAGCACCCAGCAAGGCTGGAGCAATGGCGCTGTCTGTGTTTTACGGTTGAGGAAACTGAGGCCCCGTGACAGAAGGCAACTTGCTCGAGGTCGCACACTCAGCAGGTGGGGAGTCCCAGTGGACCCCGACATGTGTCACTCCGGAGCCTGAGCTGGATCCCTCTTCAGGACTGAAGGAAGGGGCATATTCAGACAGTCTGAGGGGGCTGGCTGCTTTAGAAGAACCAGGATGCGTAAATGTCTGGTTTGTTCTGAGAATTGAAGTCAGGGGTTAGGATAATGTTGGAGGCGACTTTCAATCAGAGTCTTAGAGTTAGGGGGACGTCAGGAATCATGCTCCCCAGCCCCCTCATTTGAGGAGACAAGCTCAAAGAGGCACAGGGCTTGGGGGAGGTCACCTGGTGATGAAGGGCCCATCACACTGTCTCTGGGAGAGTGGCTTCCTTCACAAGGAATTTATCTTAGCTATTTTAATGCCATCATCCTCTTTTCTAAGGGGTTTACAAAACCTTTCTCTTCCCCATCCCTTTTCCAGCAGGGTCTCCAGCGCTGATCCGCTGGCCTCTGGGACAGCGGCCAGGACTGTAAATGACCAGAAAGGCCTGGAGAACTTGTGCTGTGGTGCCACATTCTAATCAGGCTGCTTTCTTTGAGGCATCACCTAATTTTCCTTGGGTCCACGGACTGCACTTGGCTTTTCCATACTGAAGCCCCGTCAGTCTGAGCTGGTGTGGCACCTCTGCCTGGCTTCTCGTCACTCACTGACCCTGAGGCTTGACGTGATGCCCCGTGGGCCGTGGGGTCTGTCGAGAAGGTGACCCCAGGCTGAGTCTTAGGAGGATGGCAGTCGCCTTGACCTCCTCGCGCTTTCCTTCTCCATCCTGCCTCTCTCTGCTTCCCTCGCCTTTCAGGGTTGAGCAGGGCTCGCTGTGATGGTCTGAGGGTCCTCCTGGCTCTGACCAGAGGAAGGATGGTGTGGTGGACAGGAGCCTTCTGAGTATGGCGGAGGTCTGCAGGCCAGAACCACGGAAAGGAGCAGGGCCTTCTCCGTCACCATGGAGGCCAAGGAAGGGGGTCCTATCCTGGTGTGATTTCAGACACCCCTAGGTGGCATCCTATGTGATTTTTGTGCTTCAACTACAAGAGAATCTACCAGGAAGACAATCTAGCTGTTGCCTGGGGGTGTCCAGCTGTCTCTGGGCAGATCAGAAAGTGACCCCCAGGGGTGGGTGTGAAAGCCAGCTCTTCTGGGTTCCAGGCCTAGAAAGAATGATGGGCTGTCCTCTCTGTCGTTTGCTCCAGCTGGCTGGAGCCTGAGGGTTCCCCTTGGGCTTTCATCAAAGCCTGGCGGGCCCCTTGGATGTCCCAGAATGTGGGGTTTATGGTCAGCGTCACCTCTGGAGCAGCCTTCCACAGCCTCCCTGGATCATCACGGCAAACCCCTCCCTTCACACAACCTTCACCATTCCCCTGGGGCAGGTCCTCCCCCGGGAACAGCAGAGCCCTGGCACCATTTGCGGGGATCTCTGTCATAGGCCCAGGACATAGTGAAATGGATTTTGTTTATGGTGTGCCCCAGTATTTCCTGAAGTGGAGGCATTCATCCATCGGATGCTGCTTCTTAGCATCTGCCATGTGCATGGAGTCACGCAGAGCCCTGCGATGGGGACATACAGGTGACATGGTGCTGCCTTGCAGGCGCCTTGGATGAGAGGTGTTTCCAGGACATTGTCAGGCAGGCGGTAGCCAAGTACCATAGGCTGCCCCGCAGCCCACGCTCCTGGGGAGCAGCTGGCTCAGCCCTGCAGGCCTGAGGACTGGCTCACTCTGGTTCCCCCGGGGGAGAAAGGAGAAGTTCCTAGCTTTCTGTCTTCTGTTACTTCCACTTGCTGCCAGGCTTCCGTTCTGTTGCTGTCAGCTTGGGAGCTCCCGCAGCACAGCTGGGACAGAGACGGCGAGAAGGCCTGGGCAGGGAGAGGGGAGCCGAGGGGCAGAGCATCCGGGGCCGTCCGTCTTCATGCAGCTTGCCGGGCACGGCTTGGTGGAAATGGACCTGAGCATGGTTTTCTCAGGGCTGAGACTGGATCCGCATCTCCACAGCAGGAGCCAGGACAGCCGCCTCCCGGGGCCGTGAGGGGATGGGCAGAGAGCCCTGACTCACCGTTGGGGCTGCTGCCTTCCTGACCTTCTTGCCTCCTTCCCTACAGATGATCCCTCCCGACCAGGAGCTGCTGGTGTGGTATGGGAACTCGCACAACACCTTCCTGGGGATCCCCGGTGTGCCTGGGCTAGAGGAGGAGCAGAAAAAGAACAAGCATGGTAGGTGGTCTCCATGAGGCCATGATGACAAGGGACCCATGGAACCCAGAGAGAGAGTGTGTGAGTGTGTGTGTGCGGGGGGACACAGGGAGGCTCCTGGCCTCTGGGCACCCTGGTTCAACCTCCAGCAGTATGGAGCACATGGGACTGGTTCAAGGTGGCCAATGCCCCTGGAACTGCCACCATGGCCTGGGCATGGGTGAAAGGCAGTTCTCCTGTTTTCTAGCCAGAATAGACAGGGGGCAGCTGGGGGTGGTGGGGACACCAGAGAGGTGGAGGCTGTGGCAGGACCAAGGGACCAGGCAGTGGGAGCCTGGACTGAGTTCCAGTTCTGCAGTGCAATCTTAGGAATGGCTCTGTACCTCAGTTTCCCCATCTGTAAAGGAAAGATGTTGGGCGAGATGATTTCTAGGATAATCTGTGCACTTCCCTGCCCTGCCCCTGTTTCCGGGCCTGGCACAGAGTAGGTGCTCAGTATAAACCTGTTGGAGGAAGGCGGGGCAGACTGCACCTGTGTGTGTTTGTGTGGGGCGCTGATCGTCCTGATAGAGGCCATTGGCTCGAGACCTATTTCATGCCAGGTATTGGGCTAAATCTTTCACAGGTAACCTCCCACTTGGGTCCTCATATAAGCCTTGTGAAATTTGATTTCCCTTATCTTTAGAGGACGAACCTGAGGCTCATGAACTACCGTTTACTGAGCCCTTGCTCCGCAGCTAATGTTTCCAAACAGCCATTTCTCTGATCCTGACGGCAGGCTTATGGCGGGGGGCGGGGGGGGGGGGGGGACGCTATTAGTGCCTCCGTTTCCGGGATGAGGAAAGTGAGGCGCCGTACATGTGGGCACTCAGTAAATATTCGTGGGATGAATGAATGAAGGCGGGTTTGGCGGGGGGAGGGACTATAACAGTTACTGCCATTTATGGAAGGCTGCTCCGAGGCAGGTAAAGCGTTCAGCACCTAGGACCTTCAATAGACGTCAGCTTTTTGTGATCATCCCCTGTAGTCGTGCATAGCCCTGTGAGGTCGCAGGACGCTCCCATTTTACAGATGAGAAAGTTGAGATTTGGTGAGGCGAAGTCACCAAGTCCCCGAGGTCTCACAGCTTGCCCTGGAGTCCAATTCCTACCTGACCCCAAGCAAAGGCCCTTGGTGCCCTCCCCATCCCCCTGCCAGCGCCCCCAGTCGGTGTGCCCAGACCCCACCCGTCGATCAATCGGTGGCCAGCTGGGCCCTGGGAGGGGCGCGCGCGCGTCGAGGGAGGCGCTGGAGCAGGGCCGCGGCGGGCGGGATCTAACGAGGCCGCTCTCTCCCCGTCTCCTCCCCCCCACGACCCCCCCCCCGCGGCCAGAGGACTTCCACCCGGCGGACTCGGCGGCGGGCACCGCGGGCCGCATGCGCTGCGTCATCTGCCACCGCGGCTTCAACTCGCGCAGCAACTTGCGCTCGCACATGCGCATCCACACGCTGGACAAGCCCTTCGTGTGCCGCTTCTGCAACCGCCGCTTCAGCCAGTCGTCCACGCTGCGCAACCACGTGCGCCTGCACACGGGCGAGCGCCCCTACAAGTGCCAGGTGTGCCAGAGCGCCTACTCGCAGCTGGCCGGCCTGCGCGCCCACCAGAAGAGCGCGCGCCACCGGCCGCCCAGCACCGCGCTGCAGCCGCACTCGCCCGCGCTGCCCGCGCCGCACGCGCACGCGCCCGCGCTCACCGCCGCCGCCGCCGCCGCGCACCACCTGCCCGCCATGGTGCTGTGAGCGCGCGCCCGCGCCCCCGCGTCCCCCCACCCCGCGCAGGGCCGCGGAGCCGGGCTGCTCTCACTTTTGACTCCCATCTACTGGCCAGACGCAGCCCGGCGGGCCCCGCCCTGTAGTGCGTCCCATGGGTGACCCCCAGGCATACACTCGTCGCCCCGTTTCGCAGATGAGGACACTGAAGGGCGACGTCCCTTTCCCAGGTCACCCAGCTGTTGCCGCCTCTCGGCTGCCTCCTCTTGGGGGGGAGGGGTCCCTATGCCCAGTCTCATTCGTGACTCTCCCTCCTCCTGCCAAGCCAGCCCTCCAGGCTGGCATCCCTCTCGTGGCTGGTAGGAGAGGGGACTGAAAGTCTTCGAGGGCCCCCAGCAGGGCAAGGGAGCCCCCACCGCTCCCCCAGAGAGCTGCGGGTTGGGAATGGAGAGGGAGAGCCACCCAGTGTGGCAGGGAGCATATGGGGTGCGCGTATCTGTCTCCTCCTCCTGCCTCTTGGGACTGGTGTCCTGCAGTGTTGGGAATCACGGACAGGATCATGAGAGTTGGGGGCCGACGGGTCTCAGGGGCCACCAGAAGAGGCCGAGAGACCCGCACTTCCTGGTCAGGCGGGCCCTTCTCTCCTTCAGGACACCTTCTCCCCACGCCCGGCCCCCTGGGGCTGAATGAGGCACGAATACTTCGCGGTGTGACAGGCAGGTCGAGAGTGAAGGCAAAACGGAAATCCGCTGCGGGACCCCAGGCAAGGCCCTGCTCCTCGTTGGGCCTCAGTTTCCCCTTTCCCCATCTGTAAAACGTGAGAGTTGGACCAATGGCCCCTCCCCTTCAGCCGTCACACCTTGCTCGGGAAGGGTAAGTGTTCCTGCCGCTCCTCGCCACGCTGCAGCAGGAGGAGGGCAAGACGGGCTTCTCTGCCCGGGGAGCACTTCCGAGCTGTCCGGGATCCGGAGGGTTCAGCCCTGCTCGCCCACGCTCTCCCTGGCCCCTTCTCGTTTCCCTAAACTCCGGCCCTGGGCGCCCTCTGGTGTCGCCTCTCCCACCTTGCAGCCATTTACCAGAATTCCCGTACGGCGTTTTGTAAAATAAACTATAATAATATTAATGAAAAGTATAAAATGTATAGAGTTTTCAAGAAACTGTGTTCTACTTCCAGAAAATGGTCACTTTAACTTTGTAAATATTTATCTAAAATGATATTTACAAAACTGTGATATATATTATTTGATTGTATATGTACAACTGTAAATACATTTGTACCTCTCTTGTATTCTAAAATAAAAATTACTTGGAACATTTATCACTTAGCATATGAAAGGGCCGACACTTCTCTCTGCATGAAAAGGAAATATGGAAAGTGCCTAGAAGCTGGCGAGGGGGGCGGGAAGACTTGTTCCACTTCCTGGTTTTGAAAGTCACCGCTGTGCAGTGCTTAAGAAAATTCTTTCTGTCACCACTGGGGTGTCAGCTCCCAAAGAGATGGCCACTGTGCAAAGCAACCAAATATCTCGGAAGGGCTGGGCCGATTCCTCCTGGTTTCCAGCCGACTCTCAAATATCAGTCTTCTACTTTGTTACTTCCCCAAAATCTTTACTTACTTTTCTTTTCTTCATTTTCATGGACAGCTTGAAGAAATTCAAGCAGCCAGTGGGGGTGGGCCAACATGGCCACCAAGGGCCCCCCCAATGCCTAGAATTTCCAAATGCTCTGGGCATCCGTTTCCAGATCCTCCTTGAGGAAGAACAAGGAACGGGGAGGCCATCATTGTAGGGCCAAGGGCTTCATGGTCCATAAAGGCCCAGGGTCCCCTGGCCAGGAGGAGGTGTGCGTGCTAGGGAGTGTGAGTTCACACCTGTGTTCCAGCTCATGCCAGCGGTGAGGGTGTCTCCGTTCCAACCCACTGGCATCCCTCAGGCACACCTCTCTATGCATCGTCACCCAGCTGTGCACACACGTGCACACTGCAGACACTGGAATTCACACTCGTACACACTTTGTACACACAGGCCATCCCCATCTGGAGCTTCAGGTGTGTACCCCCGAAGACCCCCCTACACTTTGGGGGCCTGGTCTAGCACCCTGGCGGACGGGGCACAGGCAGAGATGTAGAGTTGATGTGTTTACTTGCAGGCCCGTCCGGGGCTTCCCTCCTAGGGCCAGTGTGGGAAGTCAGCCTTGGTACTCCTCCTTCTCTGGTCACAAACTCTGCCTCTCCTTTGATACCTCACCACTAGGCTTCTGATGCCTCTGGTGGTCCCTGGCATTACCCTCCTCCCACTGCAGCCGCCACCCAGGCCTGTCGTTCCCATGACCAAAGCTATCTGTCCTGAATCCCCATCCCTCTGGATGCCGACGGGTAAAGTGGAATTATACTCCCTCCTGGCCCTCATGCCATGCCCCCAGAGAGTAATGCTGGCTTCTGGGAGAAGGGCCTGCAGAGAAGTCAGAGGGGCCCTTCATGAAAATCTAAAGTGCTCTCCACGGGTAATTCTGTTCTGTGGCGTCCTGGCCACAGATCACAGGGGCTACAACCGGGGCTCTGGAACCCACCTGGTGGCAGCTGGCTGTAATTGCAGACTAGAGTGCATCTCACGCCTGCAGCTGACCTGCTTCTGCAGAAGCGTGCTGGCGCTGGATACAAGGACGCGCAGATAGGCACGGTGGTCCAGAAGAATTTGCCCACTGGTGGGAGGCCTGGCTATGAAAGCCTAGCCTCTCACCTTGCTTGCATTTCCAGAAGAGGCCTCAGGCCCCTCTCCCGAGAGTGCACATCCCCAGCTCCCCACAAAGGCGTGAGGACAGAGCCACAGCCATTCCTGGGCTTAGGGATTTAAATGCTTGCATTCCAGGAATCCTCCCCACAAACCCATGAGGCTCATGCTCTTCTCCCTGTGGTCCTTTAATATCCATTTGAAGGATAAGAAAACTGAAGCAGAGAGAAAGTCACTTGCCCAGGTCACTCAGCTGGTGAGTGGCAGAGCAGGGTTTCACAGTGGCATCTGACTCTAGAAGCCATGCATTGGATCAGTAGGCCACACGTCCCAGTTGGCCTGCAGGTTCGGTCTGAAGGGCTTTCTGCACATCCCACAGGGATGCAGTGTAGCCCAGCCCTGTATATTGACCTCGTATCTTTCAACCTTGCAAAACTCGCTTATTCATTCTAGTAGCCTTTTTGCAGATTCCTTTGGACTTTCTATGTACATGATCATGTTATCTGGGAATAAAGACAGTTTCACTTTTTCCTTTCCAATAGAGGTGCCTTTCACTTATTGCCTCATTGCATGGTTCAGGACCTCCAGGACTAGAAGATTCTAGACAAAGGCCACCTGGTCTGGGGACCCTGTTCTGCCATTCATTCACTAACTGTATGACCTTGGGCAAGTCACTTACCATCTCTGTGCTTCAGGTTCTTCAAAAAGAAAATGGGGTGATACTTAGCACCTAAGGATGTTGTGAGGATTAATTGGGGTAATGTATGTAAATGAGTCAAGGACGTGGCTTGACTCCTGGCACAGTAAGTGCTCAATAAGTGGGATCTATGGTTAATACAAGGATGCTTTTGGTGGATGAGAGGGATGTAGCTGCTCCTACCACCTACCTCACAGCTGAATCTGAGGCAGCTGTTCCCCACCTCGCCCCGCCCCGTATCCTTTCTTATATCCATTATCCTTGGATCTCTTGAAACGGAGGAACAGATATCCTAAGCTTTCAGCTTCCTTCGTGCCTTGGAGCTGGCCTGCTGGGCTGTGCATCTGTGGGTGGTGGGGAAAGTTATGATGGTGGCTGGTTAGCACCCATGCTGACTGCTTCCTCACAACATGGCCGCCTTGGGAAGTTGCACCTCTTACGCTCCAGCTCAGGGCTCCAAAGGCAAGTGCTCCAAGAGAACCAGCTGGAGCTGCATGGTCTGTTCTGACCCAGCCTTGGGGTCACCTAGAGGCACTTCTGACATATGTTGTCTATAGAAACAGTCACGAACCGACCCAGATGCAAGGGGAGGAAGCACACACCCCACTTCTCGATTGAAGAAGTATAAAAAAAATTCGTGGACACGCTTAAAAACTGTCATACACATTAAGACAGTTTCTAATGTTTTTAGGAGAGGTAAGACACTAACGAGCGTCCTTGTGCAGAAATCTTTGCGCATATCTCTAATTAGAAATTTTCTGCAGTTATTTTTACCGTTTTAAGGGAACACAAGGTGAAGCCAGTGGGCAGATCACGATTGGGCCAGAGCTCCAGGCTAGAGAGTCCCTGCTCCCTCTATTTTCGCATTTTTCAAGGTTTCCTTGTTGGTCAAACGGAAATTAATAAAAGAAACCTTAACTAAATTGGAGTCTGGAAGGCCTGTAGGGGGCGCTCTCACGCCCTAGCATACATCATCAATTACACCAAGCAGGGAGAGACAGACTCTTGCATCTTGGACAGGAAATAAAATGCTTTACTACTGAAGGGAGATTTCTATCCGAACCGGCAACAGCCCAGCCAATCAGAAATGCCACAGCCCAGCCAATCAGAAACGCCACAGCCCAGCCAATGAGAAGCTGTTGCAGCCTTGAACTGTTATTTTCCCCAGTCGATTTTCCTTTAGAACAGCCCCTCGCTTCTCCTCGTTCTTCTCTATAAAAGCAGCTCCCTCCTTTGTTTTCTGGATTTGCCGATGGTTCACCATGGCATGCAAATCCTGAGTTGCAATTCTTTTGCCTGTTCCCAAATAAACTCATTTTGAGGAAAAAATAAAGATAAATTTGCTTTTTAAGTTGACAGATGCTTTCACCTGGTGTTCACCTGTCCCCCTCAGCCCAACTCCCCAGTGTTGACACTTCCTTCACGTCAAGGCTCACTCAAATGCCTCTTGTGTCAAGAGGGCTTTTCTTTCCTCCCCCACGCCCCATCCCTGAATTCCGGAGCCCCTTGGCGGCTGGGGCAGCCAATGACACAGCTCTGTAGCCCCCCAGCACACCGTGGTGCTGCTGTTCAACAGCAAATGCTTGTTGAATAAGTTCATTCATTCAACAAACATTTACTGAGCGCTGTTCTAAGGGTACCTGGGATGTGTTTTCATCAGGGATGGTAAGACATGGGGGCATGGCAGTGACTGTTACAAAGGAAGAACTTTGTTATCCTCACAATTCTCTAGAAACAGGAGGCACAGTACGCCTGCCATGCAGGGCCACATGGGGAAGCACTGGGATCGATCAGGGGGCAGAGGCAGCAGGGAGAAAATGCAGAAAAGAGCCTTTATTGTGGCTTCCAGGGGAAGGAATGGGTGAGGCAGGGTGAGCAGGTTTAGGATTGGCTCGTTTCAATAATTTCAGTGAGCTCCGAGGCTAGGTGCTGTCCCTAGTTGTCTGGTACCTGGATAGTGGCCTGGAGTGTGAGAACCCCACAAAGGAGGTGGTTGGGGGTGTGGGCTCCGGGTTGGGGGATTTGCATTTCAAAGGCACACTTTGGGTAGTTGTTGACTATCTAAGTGTTGGCGAACCCTGGGAGGGGTAGTCCTTTCAGGATGATCAAGGTCCCAAGATATCCAAGCATCAGAACACAGAAAATAGAAGCCATGGTCAGCAAAGGGCCTACTATGTTTCCAGACAGTCCTAGGGACTGGCCGTGAACAAAACAGACCACGTCTGGGCATTTGCGGGGCTCATATCCCATGGGGGAGACAGATGAAGCAAATATACATTCTGCAAACGTATCTTATTTTTTCACCAAATACTTTATGACTGCCCCCTAAATGCCAGACTCAGTTCTCAGCACCGAAACACGTTGAACAAAACAGATAAAGTCCCTGTTCTTGGAGCACTCATGTTCTCGTGGTGGAACATGGCAACAAACAAGCAAACAAACAAGAAAACTCAGTGACAAGAAGTAAAACAGGATCAAGTGACAGCATAAGGGGCTGAGAGTTCTTCCAGATACCGTGGCCACGGAAGGCTTCTCCGAGGAGGTGATATTTGAGCTGAGATCTGAGTGAGGAGAAGCAGCCAGTCACACAAAGACCCAGGGAAGAGAATTCCGTGCAGACAGCACCAACAGCGCACAGATCTGCGGTGGTGGCGAGCTTGCCTTGCGCGGAACCCAGAGGAGACCAGCGCATCTTGTTGCAGCGTAGTGAGTAAGGGAGCCGCGAGGTCAGAGACGGGCAGGGTCCGCAATGACGAGTTTGGATTTTATTCTTAGTGTAAAGGGAAGCTGCCAGAAGTGTTCTAAGCAGGGAAATGGTTTAGTCTGATCTGTTTTCAAAAGCTCCCTCTGGCTGGTGTATGGAGGCAAACGTAGAATTAGGGAGACGAGCTACGAGGTGACACTCAGGTGGAGATGGTGTTGACCGGCTTGGGGTGTGGTCCTGGAGACGCACAGATGGGGTGGTAGATGGATGTGGGGGAATCCATGAATGTTAGGCCCGATTGGCCATTAAAATCACTCAGGGAGTTAAAACACGCTCATGGGGGCCGGCTCGGTGGCGCAGCGGTTAAGTGCGCATGTTCCGCTTTACCGCCGGTGTTCGCCAGTTCGGATCCCAGGTGCGACAAGGCACCGCGTGGCGCGCCATGCTGTGGTAGGCGTCCCACGTATAAAGTAGAGGAAGATGGGCATGGATGTTAGCTCAGGGCCAATCTTCCTCAGCAAAAAGAAGAGGATTGGCAGTAGTTAGCTCAGGGCTAATCTTCCTCAAAAAATAAATACATAGAAATAAAACACACGCTCACAGACTTCTCGACCCTCACCTTTGTAGAACCTCAAAGCCTAAGTCTGGGCTCAGGACTCTCTATTTCTAACAAGCCCCTCTGCGATGTGCACTGTTTCCACGTGCCCGCTTATCTCCAGGGTGTGAAGAGGCAAGTGTGATGAAGAGAGCAGAGTACTGGAGGGGGATCTGGAGTCTTGGGTCCTAGTCCCAGCTGCAGGGCTGTTGTAGGCACTTGGTGGCCCCAAATGACCGTCAGGGATGGCAATGCCTACTTCCAAGATGGGCCAAGTGTGAGGAATAAGTACAACAACGTTTGTAAGGCCCTCAGCAGGCCCTCAGGAGGTGTGTAGGAAAGGGCACAGGCTCTGGGGTAGAGCAGGTGCCGTGGGAAGGAACACTGGCCCGGCCACCAACTGCTAGGTGAATTCTAGTCCTTTTGGGGCCTCGGTTTCCTTCTCTATAAAAAGATAGCTGCAATAGACTGAATGTTTGTGTCCCCCCATATTCATATGTTGGGCTTTGGGGAGGCGATTAGGTCATAAGGGTGGAGCCCTCATGAATGGGATTAGCGCCCTTATACAAGAGACCCCAGACAGCTCCCTCACCCCTTCCACCACGTGTGCACCCAGTGAGAGAGACAGTCGTCTGTGAACCAGGAAACGAGCTCTCACCAGACACTGCATCTGCCGCTACACTGAAACAGCATCGGTAATCCCGACGTTGTGACAGGCTTGGTAAATGTGAGTGCAGTGAGAATGGGAGGGGTTAAGGTCATGTCCGTCCCTCCTGGGATGAAACTGGCTGATGTCAAGACTATACCCTGCTCTTAGTCTAAGGACACTCCTAGGCCCAGCTCCCCCAGAATGGGGCTACACTGGCTCAAAGGACACCACTGCCCTCTTATGGCCGATGCAGGCTGCAACAGATGGACCCTTCTTACACTTTCTTGGCTCTAGCCCCTCCCTCCGGGCAGGGAGGAGGGCAAGCGTCTGGTCTGCCCACTGACAGGATGCCCTAGGGAGCTCTAGAAGTTATATCATCGACTGCCCCGCAGGGTTGGCTTTCTTGACAAGTGTAGTCAGCAGCCTTGCTTAGATGCAAGAATTTACCTAATTTGCAGATTCACCTAATTTATCAAATGATTGGTCTGATGGAGACAGCAGACCTGATTGACCGAACACAACGTGTGGGGCTGATACAACTAATTTCATAGAATCCTCTTTAGGGTCCCCGTGCATGAAGAATTATCATCCCCAATTCCCTGAGGTTGAAACTCAGTTTGTCGTGAATGCTATAAACCATGCAGGGCAAAGGCGAAGGAGAGGTTAGTGGGTGACAGGGAGAAGAGAGGAGGGAAATCCTCCGTTAAACAGGACACGGAGAAAACCCCCACCTATATGTCTGTCTATCCACGCTGTCTCCTTAGAACTATGCCTGGCACACAGAGAGCGCTCACTTCCCTGGATGTAAGTAATACATAAGGAAGGTACATATAAGCCAAGATCTTTGTATTATGTGTGCACTTGTCCTCCCTACCAAATATGCCTGCCTTACAAGGTTTGAATGTTTTCTTAGGTTTCTCGTTTTTTTCCGAAAGAAAGGTTAGGGTAAATTGTCTCACTCAAAAGAAGTTATTATGAAAGAAGGAACCAGCACCCAGGGGGCGGCTGTAATGTAGAATTCTGGGGCTACTAGGAACAGTAAGAAAAGGGGCTCTTCTCTCTGTCCAAATAGTGTTTTCTGTAGATCCCACCCACCTCCTGATAGCCCTGAGTGCTCTCATGCAAAAACATCGGATTTTAGCAGCTCAGAGTTGGAAGGGAACTCAGAGGTCCATTTCTCAATTACCTCTAACCTCGATAAACAATAAATGGGATGACGAGTACGAGAGAGTTTTGGTAAAAAGTCAAACGTCACACAATCTGAGGTTTTATTGCACAGGTGTAGTCTTGCCAATAGTAAAGATGGCAACTCGGCTCCCTCCTTCCCCTCCTGTTAACCCAATGGCTGCCAATACTCAACATGGCCGCCAGACCGCGAGTTCCCATTGGCGGTTGCTTTGAGACCCCGCTCTGCCCGCCCCTCGGAGAGCCGGCCGGGAATTCCGGGGCCGGATATTGCGGCTCGGCCCGGGCTGCGCCTGCGCGAGGCATTGGCGCCAAGATGGCGATGGAGATGCGCCTTCCCGTCGCTCGCAAGCCTCTTAGTGAGAGCTTGGGCCGCGAGAGTAAGAAACACCTGGTGGTGCCGGGGGACACGATCACCACGGACACGGGCTTCATGCGGTACGTGGGCACTTGGGGACTCGGGGCCACAAGGGGCGGCTGCAGGGCTCTCCGCACGTGGGCTGCTGGCCGAAACCCGTCTAAGACCCAGGGCACATCTGCTGAGCATCCCAGTCGCCTCGTTTCCGGGGCCTCCAGCTTCTACTCCCTGCATCTTGTCTGTCTCCATCAGCTTCCTGAAATCCTCCTCTGCTGACCTCTGGTGGCCGTGACTCCTAGGTCCTCTTTCTGAGGCCCAATTCTCTGAGCCTTCCTCGTGGGAGACTGGGGAACTGGGGAGGCTTAGGAGCAGGGCCTCGTAATAGCTCTCAGCTATCTGAGGGGACGGTGGGCGTTCCTGACTCGACCTCCTTCTCCCTCGGCGTCATCTTCTGCCGGGTGTTCAGTTTTGGAGTCAATCATTGTTTGAGCTTAGGGCAAAAATATATTATTCTCCGTGCTCCCAAATAGACAACTTTGAATGTGAGAGCAGAATAATATGTTGTAGTTAAGACAGCAGGCTCTGGAGTCGGGCAGCTGGGGCTCCAGTCCTGCTGCCATCACCTGTTATTAGCTGTATTACCTCTCCAAGGACAGTTTTCTCGTCTCGAAAATAGTGATAAGAGCAGTAACGATTTGATAGGGTCATGAAGATTAAATGAGATAATAACTAAGAAAAGAAGCAAAACTCACCATCATGTCGCCATCATAGATAAATACTAGTGGTAGTTCAGCCTTTTATGCGGGAGTACACATGTATGTATAGGACAGTTACTGCATTTACAGCACTGCCTTTTAAGCCTTTTGGTTTGAGGTTATTGGGTCCTAGGAATCTTAAGATTCAGTTCTTCGTTCGTGCATTCAACATGTATTTATATTATGTGTGGTTAGGGTACAGCAGTGAAAGAAGTGGAAATCTCTGTCCTGGTGTTTATATTCTAACAGGGAGACAGATAATAAACAACAAGCATGACAAACAAATGAGTTATTTAGAATGTTTGGTGATAAATGCAGTGGAAAAAATTAAAAGTCAAGCAGGCTGAGTGGACTGTGGTTGGGACTATGGTGGGGGTGGTGGCAGTGGGGTAGGTGACTGTTTTAAATGGGGTAGTGTAGGTAGGCCTAATGGAGAAAGTGACATTTGAGTAGACTTGAGGAAGATGGGGGAGATGTCCATGGAGCTTTAGAGAAGGAGTGTTCTGGGCAGAGCGAGCAACCAGCACAAAAGTCAGACTTCAAGGCGGGAGGAACCTGTTAGAGTTGAGGAGTACATTTTTCTTGACGAGAGAGGTCATCTCAACTGTTTCCCCGGTGTCTTTGTATCTTCCTCTTGCAACAGGGGCCATGGAACTTACATGGGGGAAGAGAAGCTCATTGCCTCTGTGGCTGGCTCTGTGGAGAGAGTAAACAAGTTGATCTGTGTGAAAGCTTTGAAAACCAGGTGAGAGCAAAAGGTGTGTATTCTCTTTCTTGCGGCATCCGTATTGCACAGCCAGATCTTTTCAGCCACGCCAGTCCTCCCACCCCCACCCCCACCCCTGTCTGCCCCGTCATTCTGTAGGTCTGCGATTTGGAAAATGTGTAGATGACAGTAGGTAAGTGCTGGCTTCAAAGGTTTCTGCACGTAATCTGACCTCTCAAACCTTTGTTCCCTCCTCTGCAAAATGAGGATAATATCATGACTAGCTCATAGGATTTTCATTAGAATTCATTGAAAAGGTGCATGTAAAGTACTTAGCACTGGGCCTGCTACCTAGAAGGACTCAACAGAGGTTAGCCTCGGAAAGGAAGCCAGCGGGGTTGGAACAGAGCTAGCGAGGGGGAACAGCAGCAGTTGCAGGCAGAGACTGAGGTGGGCAGTTGGCCTGCCTTGTAGCCATGATAAGCATTTTTACTTTACTTTGTGTAATCTGGGAAGGCACTGGAGGGGCTGGAGCAGAAGAGGGGCATGATCTGACTTCTGTTCTAATGAAATCACTCTGGCCTCCGTGGGGCAGTTGAGGGACAGAGCAGGCTTAGGAAGACAGATTAGGGGACTGTTTTCAAATCTGATCTGATGGCGGCTTGGACTAAGGTGGTAGCAGTAAAAGTGGGGAGTAGCAATTAATTCTGCATATATTTTGTGTTCTGAGTGTTTTTATTATGGAAAGCTGTCAGGTTTTGAAATTCTTTGGGATTTTCCATATATAGGATCATGTCTATGAGTAGAGACAGTCTTAATTCTTCCTTTCTAATTTGGATGCCTTTGATTTTTTGTGTATATTTTGAAGCTAGGGCCAGTAGGATCTGCTGGACTTGTCCTGGAGCATGAGAGAGAGCGAGAAATCAAGGGTTCCTCCAAGGTTTTGGGCTTGAGCAGCCGGAGGGATGGAGTTGCCACTTACTGAGATGGTGGCGGCTGGGACAGGATCAGTTTGTGTTGGAGGAGGGAGGGAGGGAAAGCTCTGTCTTAGGTTCATTTCATTTGGAAATGCCTCTTAGTCATGTAAATGGAGATGTTGGGTAGCCAGCAGTGGACTAGAGTCTGGAATTCAGGGGGACCTGTACAGTCATGAGTGGTATTTAAAGCCATTACGTCAGATGAGCTCACCAAGAGGTGAGTGTGGGCTGAAAAGAAGAGGTCCAAGGACTGAGCCTTCAGCATGGACGCCACCAATCACCGTTCTCCTCCTCTGACTGGTGCAGAACCCATCTGTGTTCCAGAGAGTTGCAGAAAATATTCTGTGCTTACCATTGTCATGTAATTAACAAGACAGGGGCTTCAGACTTAATGAACTACTTGCGATAAATGGTTTGTTTAAGAATAGTTAATGGAGACTTTATGCATGCAGAAATGTTTGAAGTTGCTAGTTCCTGACGATAAGTCCAAATAGCTTAATTATGTGAATTTACTAAATGTGGTGCCGAATCAAGGCCCTCATCCTGGTTAACTGAAACTCAAATGGTGCTTGGTTTCATAATAAGGTCTTTTCACTGACGGATGACCTTTTGTCTTTCTTTCAGATATAATGGTGAAGTAGGAGACATTGTAGTGGGGAGAATCACAGAGGTAAAGCTGATATCAGATTGTTTTTATAAAGTAAGGGCAAGCCGGTGATATAATGAATGGAATGGTCTTTCTATATGTAGTTATGTGAAAGAAGCATTCGTTGCATTCGGCTCTTGCGTGACCTTTGACGTGAACAGTTGTCTTGTTATATATTTGGGATGCTGGGTCCCATACGGTGTGAGCTCTTGCCTCTGGAGCATGTGTCCAGGTGTGGAATTTCTGTTTTAGGTTCAGCAGAAGAGGTGGAAGGTGGAGACGAACTCTAGGCTGGATTCAGTCTTGCTTCTCTCATCCATGAACCTTCCCGGGGGAGAGCTGGTAAGGGTCCCCAGCGGGGACTGTGTAGTTTGCTAGTGAGAGCTCTGGGTCCTTTGTTTCACCAGAGAAATTTGCTTTACACTGAGTTTGCCCCGTTGGCTCCTGTTTGTCTGCTGTGAACTTTCCTGCCTGGGCCGACAGGTAGGCTTTTCACTTGGCTCAGGCCTCCCAACATTGGTGGCAGTTGGTGTGTGGTAAGATCTGAAACGTCCATGGGAAGGAATCCCAAGAGAGTTGGGGAAAAGCTCTCAGATGCTTTGTGCTACTAATTTTCCTTTTCTGGGTGTATCCACTTTGCACAGTGAAGATGTTCCTTGAGAAGTTGTGTTTAGACTAGTTTTCATGAGTTGAATGGCATCTGGTTGTTGCAGACGACTGCACCCTTTTGTAAAATGCCGTGGTCCACCTTTATCTTCCGCCAGCTTATATTTGCAGAGAGGCTCGCTGTGCCAGGCTCTGGAGAACGCCAAGATCAAGGAGGCCTGACTGAGTCTCTGAAAGCTTACAGATCAGCAGGAGATAGGAGATAACTGATCCAGACACCTGCCAGTTGAAGAATAAACAAGTGTGTGATTGTACAGAAAGACTGATTCGTTTCAGTGAGAGAAGCTCGCAGGAAAGATGGGCACTGGCGTTGATCCTTGAAGGAAGGATACAATTTCAGTGATGAGTTCAGGGAATCTGAGATAAAGGGAAATGGTGAGCAAAGATACAGTCAAACCGGAGGTAGTCTGGTCCTGCTGGAGCGTGGAGGGCTGCCATGGAAGGTTGAGAGGGTTTTGAATATCACGTAAGGAGCTGGAATGTTATTCAGAAGAAGGCAGCAGAGAGGAAGGAGAAGAGGAGCTGTGGGGGGGTCTGTCAGATGGGAAGTAGTGGTTATCGCTCTTTTTTGCCCTTGAGTGGCACACGTTTCCTGCTGTAGTGTCGGAATATTGTGGCTGGCTTCAGCAATCTCAAGAGGAAGTGAAAGAAGAGATGGAGGGAGATCTTTCTGTAGGATCTGACTTAAGTGACGTCATCATCTCTGTGTATTTCAGAGGAGAAGATCGGCAGAAGATGAGCTGGCGATGCGAGGCTTCTTGCAGGAAGGAGACCTCATCAGTGTATCCTGCACTTTGCATTCCCACATCTTTTTTTTTTTTGAGGAAGATTAGCCCTGAGCTAACATCTGCCGCCAATCCTCCTCTTTTTGCTGAGGAAGACTGGCTCTGAGCTAACATCCGTGCCCATCTTCCTCCACTTTATATGTGGAACGCCTACCACAGCATGGCTTGACAAGCGGTGCCATGTCCGTACCTGGGATCTGAACCGGTGGACCCCGGGCCGCCAAAGTGGAACATGCAAACTTAACCGCTGTGCCACCAGGCCGGCCCCATATTCCCACATCTCTATGCTTTATCTGGAGCTGGGAAACGGGGCTTACATTGTACGTCTGCAACAGGAGAAACATGTAACCCTTGCAGGGATCTGAGTCCTAGATCAAGTGTCAAGGGCTGCACTACAGCCTTTGTCGTTTCCTTAATGCAGACTGCTCTCCACCTCTTACTCAGATCTGCTGCTGCTAAGTCATTTCTTTGTGTCTTGTAACTTACAGTGGCTCATGCTTTAAGCTAGACTTAAATTTCTTCATGATGTTAACTTTTATCCTAGGGAGTAGAAAAGGTGCCGTTCATATCAAGATATTCATAACAGCCATAGGGGAGAGGTTAGGTCACAGTGATGTCCTCTGGGTCCACCTAAGACTGCAGAGCAGGACAGTCCGAGACGGGAGGAAAGGATGGAGAGGTGGGGCCAGGACCTGGGGGAGGCAGTGACGTGAGAGTGTGTGTTCCTTTATTGCCCCGGACAGGCTGAGGTGCAGGCAGTGTTCTCTGACGGGGCCGTCTCTCTGCACACGAGGAGTCTAAAATACGGAAAAGTAAGTTGGGCCCTTGCAGTTCCCGTTTGCTGACTGAGACTTCAAATCCGTCTCTGAATCCCCCAGCGCCCTCTGGAATTCTAAAGAACCCCAGAAATTAAACCTGGCATGCCACAAACTGATTGATTTACACTGTCATGGGTCAGTAGCCTTGTAAAGGATGAAAACTTTTGTCCTTTTTCTACTGAGGAGCTTGTTCTGGCAGAAGAGCCCCTGTGACCGTGGGCCCTGAGGCCCTGCCATCTCCGCTCCCTCCCAAGGGATGCTGCAGCTTTGCACTGGGGCCAGGGCTGAGAGACAGTCCTTGGAACGGAAAGGTCGTGGACTGACGAAACAGGACGGTCTCGGCCCTTAGACAAATGTCCGATCAATAAAATGGGTATCATTGTTAGGAAAGATTGGTTTGTCACTTGAGCCTCTAAGTGAAATTTTACTGCTTTTCTTGTATGAAGTGACTTTTTGAGGCTATTTTTTTTTTTAATTGAGAGTATACTTCCCCAAACCAATTATGATTTATTAGTCTCTTGGCTTTATCTGGGTGAACCTTTTCATTTTCTGAGTGGAGCAAAAACCTCTTCCCTCACTGGAACGACTACAGTCAGCCCTTTCATGTCTTTGAAGTAGGAGATGAAACTGCTGTGCCACATGTGCTGACCGTCATGGGCTTGGGTACTGCAGACCCTCCGTCAGCCAGATGTTGACTTTGAGCTGACTGCCAGGAACCAGGGATGGATTTGCACCCAGCCCTGGGCCAGTCCCCTTGCCCAGTGGCACACATCTATGGGCAGAATAGGTGGCTGGGCTCAGGGTGGAATAGAACAGTGCTCCTTGGCCCACAAGAGGCTCGTGCCTACATCCTCCTTGGCTCCAGCTTCTCTAGCAGCCAGCGCACCAGCCCTGGATTAGAATGTGATGATGGTGATTGCAAAGGAAAATGGTAGAGGAGGGTATTGAAAGTCACTGTCTCTTGGGTTATATTAACAGCCTGTGCATCCAGAAGTGTTCTTTGAATAACTACTGTGTGTGTGCATCTAGGTGACAGCAATTATTACCAGGAAGGGCCCTGATCCCAGTTTAACCAGGACATGTATTCTGTAATCTTGTCATTCGCCTCATTGATGATCCCACTGTGACGTAATTCATGATGTATTTCTTTAGCTAGGTCAGGGCGTTTTGGTCCAGGTTTCCCCCTCCCTGGTGAAACGGCAGAAGACTCACTTCCATGACTTGCCCTGTGGTGCCTCAGTGATTCTGGGTAACAACGGCTTCATCTGGATCTACCCTACCCCTGAGCACAAAGAAGAGGATGCAGGGGGCTTCATTGCAAACCTGGAGGTGAGTGAACACTGCTGTTGTTGGGATGGAGTGGCACTCAGTCTCTGCTTTGTTTCTGGGGCGGGTGGAGCTCGCTGTTTTTTTGACTATATTGTTACTGTAGTCTGAGTTAGTTTACGTTTCTGTTGAGGTGTGTTCATGAACCTTGTATTGTCTGAAGAGATGAAATCAGCAACTGATGTCAAAGCTGCAGGGTAATAGCTGAAGAGCCACTGGAGGATCCATCTTTTTAATCTCTCTTGGAGTTAGCTGTTTGATTGGTTTGGAATCCCAGAGTGATACTAAGTTACACATGGTTTTTTTTTTTAAAAAAAAGATTTTATTTTTCCTTTTTCTCCCCAAAGCTCCCTGGTACATCATTGTGTATTTTTAGTTGCGGGTCCTTCTGGTTGTGGCATGTGGGATGCCACCTCAGCATGGCTCAATGAGTGGTGCCATGTCCGTGCCCAGGATCCAAACCAGCAAAACCCCGGGCCACCAAAGCAGAGTGTGCGAACTTAACCACTTGGCCACGGGGCTGGCCCCTACACTTGGTTTTTGTGATTTGCTGTGACCATTCACTTATTTGGTCCTGTTTATATCTCCTTCCACTCTGTCTTTGCATCCCCTGATAGCCTGTCTCCCTTGCTGATCGAGAGGTGATCTCCCGGCTTCGGAACTGTATCGTCTCGCTGGTAACTCAGAGGATGATGCTGTATGACACCAGTATCCTGTATTGCTATGAGGCATCCCTTCCACATCCGGTATTTCGCCCAGGGCTTCTCTCTTCCTCATTTATCTGGGAGCAGGCAGTACCTGCTTATCGATTTGCTCCAGTGTTTTCCCAGTGACAGCAAGTACATCTCCCAGATACCGTTACCATGTCCATCAGAGGGAAATGATATGGTGGAAAGTCTGAATGAATGCCTGGTAGATCTTTCCCCAAGACACTGTAATATTCTCAGTGTCTAGTGTCACTGTAAGGAATTGGGGGGGTTGGGGGTGCCAGGTGGAACTAGTTTATGACAGCAACCCTCTGGACTTCATCTTGCCCATTCCAGTCTCAGCTCTCTTTTTAGTGAATGCCAGTATGACATCTCTTATTGTCAGCTGTATCCCAGAGAATCTTGCTGACTTACTAATCTAGGTTCTAGTAGATTGTTATCTTGTAATACTTTGCCTCTGATAAATGAAAGGAATATAGAAGGTTTCTGTTAACTATGCTTGGTTTCTGCATTTAGCTTGGCTTGATGGTCTGCTTAGGTTTGCTTTCTTTTCTGAACAAATACCTTTTTTTCTTTTTCAGATCAAAGACATCTTAAAGCCAGAAATCATGGAGGAAATTGTGTTGGAAACACGCCAGAGACTTTTAGAACAGGAGGGCTAAGAGAAGCGTCTGAAGGACAGGACTGTGTGTACCTGACGGGAGCAGTTCTTGAAGGTGAAGAGGCTGATTTGTGGTCCCCATGTGGGCTCAGCACTGTGACTGGGAGCCTCATCACTTGACCTCCATCGGGCTGCCTCCAGCCCCCAGACCTGCTGTCTCCTGTTCTAAGGCAAAGTGTGGGACGGGGCAGCGCCGGGCTCCTTGGGGTGCCTGCAGGGTCCCAGCACGAGGGGGAGTTTTGGGTCCTTAAGAGCACGCAGCGTTCCAGCTGAGAGGACACCCGTCCGGAATCATACAGAAACCCTTGTCTCCTCCTCACCATCAATTCATAAGGCACCATGCCCCACAAAATAACCCCTATCAAAACCTGCCCTCCCTGACCCCCAGCTTGTCTGCTTTGGCCTCCGTTCTCACCTCCTCCACAGCGCAAGTGCCACAGTGAAGAATGTAGCTCTAAGTTCACCCAGCAGCCAGATGGAGGAATAAAGTAACCAGGCAGCCTTCTGCTTGGCTGGAATCTTACTGCCCACTGCATGTTCCTTCTAGTGCTAGAGGCGAGTGTATCTGCTGGCTGCCTCCGCCCGCCCTGCCTTGGGGGTGACTTGTAAGAAGTTGAATTATCAATAATAGAAGGAATGGATGCTTTGAGTTCTCTGATAAACAGGAAAGCAAAGTAAGACAAATGGAGATGGGAAAAGAAGAGCTGTTTTCCTCCTGTGATTGACGTACTAACATTAACTCTTGACTAATTCAGGGTTAAAAGATAGAAACAAGATGTTCTCACCGAGGAAGGCTAGAATTATCATGCGTTGTTTTTCCAACTAAAATGGTACCCTGGTTTGGGTTTTGGGAAACTTGTTTTTTTTAAAGTCACTATATGAAAGTGCTACTGTATTTCACGTATGTGCTGAACTATTTTTTCTCTAAGTGTGGCATTAGCATTCTGTTGTGTGCTCTGGACTGCTTGCTAGCTGAGTGCAGGTGAAGGAGGGCTTAGCAGACAGAAATCTTCTGACAGCCCCTGAGTTCTCTGCTTGGGTTACCTGCTAAAATTGAAACCTAGGACAGTTTCAGTGGTACTACTGTTGAACACTGCATTTGACAGTTTTGCAATACAGCTTGGCTCTTTTTCATTAAATGGTATATGAATAGACAAATTTTTATCTCTCTTTTTTTCCTATCCCAAGTGTATCACTCATGTTGAGGAGTTTGCAGACAAGTACACATTCTCTAGACTCTATTGCAAGTTTAGATTTGCTCACTTGTGTTTTTGAGAACCCATTCCAGGCTGTGTGCCTCCTGAGAGAAAGGAATGGGAGGGAGGGAGCCCGAGTCTCTGGTTTGGTTTGGTTTTGACCAGGGCCATACATATATTCCTTGAAATTTTATCCTTCTCACCTGGTCTCTCCCAGGCTGCCAGCCTATGCTGTTCATTCAGTATATCCTGAATGGTGATATCTAAGAAGTGGAAATATGTAAAGGTCTGAAAACACCTTTTGGTGATTATCTACTTTCTCTGGCCCACTAGAGGGCGCCCTTGTTGAGTTTAATTCCAGTTGGTGGGGAAAAAAGGAGTAAGCTGAAATTTTTACACTGGTACTGAATCCTTGTAGCAACTTGTGGGTTGCTTTGCTTTATAAAAGTGAGGACAAAATTAGACTGAACCGGCTCACTTTTAATGAAAATAATATATGAACTTAAAGGGATTTATTCAGCATTGGCAACCTGTTAGCCATTTGCTGGGCTCTGGCTTCCAGTTCTAAGTCCCCAAAAGTAGTATTCTACAGTGTTACGTAGGGAGTGAAAAAGCATAGTGCATCTCTAGAGAAGAATATTACAGTGTGGGCTTGGGGTTCGCCCACAGCTAGAGCCTGGTGGAAGTGGACAGTGGAGGTTGGGGTGAGCCTTTGCATCGAGCGCAGTTGGCCTCCACACTGACTTGAGTGAAGCACAGTCTCAATTTTGTGGAAAACCAAACACGATCTCATTTGATCCTCACGATAACCTGGTAAAGTCAGCAGGTGTGACCCCCACTTACAAGTGAAGAAAGTGGTTCAGAGAATTAAAGCGACTTGATGAAGCTCATTAGCAACTGAATGAGGAATAGGTTTAAGCTCCAGAGAGGTGAAAGGGTTGGACTGACTGTGAAAGCACACGGGTCCAGAAATTTTATTTCCAACGTTGAGTCCCATACTTTGGCTTGTTACTCATCGTGCTTATTGCCTGTCCCTCCCACTATGTATGCTCGAGGACAAGGATAAGGCCCCCCGCCCCAGCCAGCTGTATCCCAGCACCGACAACGATGCTTGGCACACGGGCTCACTAAGTGCTTGGTGAATGAACTGTTAGCCCAAGAAATGTGTATTAGAGTTCTGATTCGATTGCCCAATTTTAACCTAACTAGAGAGTGACGACTGAAGATGTGTAGGAAATGATTAAAGCATGAATGGGAATGAAAGGAAAGCAAAATCTTCAAAGAGGAAAACTGGGGTGGTAATCAGGGTAAGATAATGTTGGCAAGCAAAGGGAATGGGGCGTTAAAGTTTGCAGAGTGATCTCCAAGTCAGGACCAGGTTTGTCAGCCAGATTATTTTGTGAGAGAGCACAGCTAAACCAATTAACATCTGAATATAAATTCCAGTTTTAAATTTGGGCACACATTTTCATAGGCTTCACATTCAGTACCTCCAAGTGACTATTTCTTCTTGAAGGCAGTGTCTCTCAAATCAGCACCGTTTCCCAATCGAGCAGAAATATTCCTTAAGTACATAAGACAATCACTGTACAACATCTGTAATGTGGCTGTGGTTTCCTCCCTATCAATAGCAACTTCTAAAAATCAATTGTCTAACGTTGTCAACAGTTATTTGATACTGAATGAGACAGTGGGAAACCATGGGCTTTGGAGCAAGATCAATGTGGACTCAAATTGTGTAGCTTTGTCGCATACCAGGCAAGTGATCTTGAGTTAGTCACTTCTCTGGATATTTCCCCATCTGTATAATGGGCAATAATATTACATGCCTCACTGGTTTAGAGTGAAGATCACAGTTTATGGAAAGCGTAACAGTGTGTGGTGCAGAGTAGGCGCTGTGATAAGCGGATTCTCTTAGAAATGAGTATATCTGGGTCAGGTGCATTGCTCTGGGGAGGCTTGGAGAGTGAAGAATAGGCGACCCGGGTCCCTTTTAGTTGTAAAAGATGGGTTATGACAGGTGTGGGTTTGGTGTATCTGGGTCATTGGCTAGCTCTGTAGGCCTGCTAAACCGAACAATCTGGACATTTTCTTGGCCAACACAGAGGATGTTTTTATATGAAGAGGTGTTCACCTGTGAAATGAGGTCGTTCAATTGTAAAGATTCATTCTAGCTCAAATATCTATGATTGTGCCTGGCTTACCCTCCGACAGGTGGTGCTTAACAAATGCTGTTTCTTTAATGAGTGAGTCTCCTATTATCCTAAAGAAACAATGAATTCGTTAGCAATATGTTGGATGCTTTCCAGTCGTTTATTTTTCGCTAATTCTAATATTAATGCTTCTTGGGAAAAAGGTGGAAACTGGGGAGGCGGGGTAGATGAAAGCACCAAATACCTTGGTTTCCAAGAGCGAGCCAAATTTTCTCCCCTAAACAGGCTTAAGAAAGTAATCCAACTCCGGTTCTGGGAAAATCCAATCCGCAGTTTTCCCCTTGCTTTGGCTCCTCGCCGGTCTTACTACCCGCGCAGGGGAGACATTGGGCAGCCCGACGCGAGACCGGCTAGAGTTCACCGGCTCCCGGGAGGGCGGGACCGAAACTCAGGAGCAGGGAGCAAGGGGCAAGAAGTCTCCGGTGCGCGCGGATAGGGACAGGCGCCGCGGGACCACAACTCCCGGCACGCCCCGCGGGCGACGCCGAAAGCGGTTGGCTGGGAGCTCTAGCCCCACTGCCCTCGCCGACCAATGGGACGGAGGAGAGACACCAGACCCGGATTCTTGGGGGCCAATGGCAGTACAGGGGAGGCGGGTGCTCCCCTACCACTCACGCTTGCATTCGGGAAAAACCACATTTAAAAGGTCGTGCCGGGCCCGGCTCTGGCGGACAGCGAGACTAGACCCGGAAGGCGCGGAGGCGTCTCCGAAAGTGGCGCCGGGAGGGTCCCGGTCCCCGGGACGCACGCTCCAGACGTCTCTGGGGGCGGGGCCAGGGGCGGGGCCTGGCCTCGTTGTGGAGCGGCTCGTAATCCATCATGGCGGCTGCGGGGGTCGGTGTCCGTCCCTGAGCAGCGCCGAAGCCTGAGCCGGTGCCCGGGTCCTGCGACTGAGAAGCCCCTCGCTTGTCCGAGGCCCCTACCTGCGGGAGGAGGCTGGGCCCCGCGGCGGAGCTCGGGGGATGTGACTGCCTGGCCGCGGCGGCCGTGGCAGCGTGCGGGGCCGGGGGAGGGGGTGTCTCGGGCACAGACCCCCGGGCTTGGGGCAGCTGAGGCGGCCGGGCCTCCTCCCCCCTCCGCCCGCCCCCCGCTCTCCGGGCCGCGAGAGTCCTTCGTCCCTTACAGCCCTGCCCTGGCTCCGGGACACTGGGGTGGTCTCTGTCCCCCAGACCTGGGACACCCCGTTTCCTGAGGCGTGGAGGAGCGTCGCCCCCCGAGTAAGCCGCCCGTGCCCCGCCCCGGCAACCTCCTTCCCACCCCGGAGCCGCCCCTTGCTCCGACTCCCGGCCCCGAGTTTGGCCTCAGAGCCCCCCATTCAAATCCCCTCCTTGCTGTCAAGGGGCCTCCCCTTTCCCCCCGGTTGCTCCCGCGAGCCTCTAATGCCCTGACTTCTTCCAATGTCACCTACGGCCCCCTTAGTCCCAGCCCAGCCCGAAGCCTTAATGCAAAGGAAAAGTCTGGACTGGTTTCACAGGCCTTTTAAAAAGCGGACTTAAAAGTTGCTGGCCATGCATTCCTTCTGGTGAGAGCCGAGGGCAAGCTCTGGCTGAAGTCTGGGGGACCCGTGTCCCCTTCCGGCGATCAGGGTAGAGAAGCAGGAGCGGCAGCCAGCTCGGCAGGAAATTTGTCGGAAGATGAAGAAACTGAGCTAGGGGGAGGGTGACTTCCACAGGAAAAGTTCTGGAGGAGCACCCCGAGGCCATCGACGTTTCCTTTTAGTGTCACTCACCCTTTTCCAGCATCCCCTGTGAATGTTTCCGTTTAGGTTTTCCTCCTGGAAAAGAAAGAAGCTGTTATTCAGCCAGTAAAAAGACACTTAAAATCCAGAAACTTTGGGGGGAGCATTGCCATTACGTTACTTCAAACTGATAAACTGCGAAAATAATCGGAACTCCTGTTTACATGTGTCAACCTAGAAACTGTGCTACCTTTTGTTACGGACGATGTCTTCTGTGATTGACCTCAATTCATGACTTGTGGAGATGCAGTGAATGTGACATCCCACGTGTGTACCATTTTCCTTCTAAGCTCACTTACCCTTCTGAACGAGCTTGGACCCTCTTCTGGAAAGGGGTGACCATCGTTGCTTTATGGGGCAGCAGCCTGGAAAAGTTCTTGGGGACCAAAGAAGGCCAAGTTTGCCTGCCCTGCACTTTATCAAAGGAGCGGGGAAGAAGGAATCATCGAGGCATGGGGGTCCACACTGCAATGTTTTTGTGGAACATGGTGAGTGCTTTTCAGGCTTTCTGGCCATGTTTTTCCTGATGTATTTGGCTTAGCAGTGCGAAAGGAACTTTCGAACAACAGCTCTTGTATCGGTTCCTTCCATTTCTGCTTCAAACTTCTGTTACTGTAGTTATCTCTTAGTTTTCGGTGGAACTTTCTTTACGAAAAAGTTACTTGGTGACTCTATGGCTTTGTTCAAAATCTGTTTGAGTGGCTTATTTCTTGCCGGATTCCCCTTCTAACTCACTGTTGACCTTGGACAAACCATTTTACTGTTCCAGTTTCCTGAGGAGGTTGGCCTTAAGTGGCTTCTCGGGATCCAGAGTCGGTGACTCTGCTCTAACCTGAGGCACGGGCTCTTCCCCCGAGGTGCTCGGATCCTTTACTTTATCTGCAGAGAGCTTTTCATCAAATCCTCCAAGTGGTTAAGACCCACAGAGCTCAGTTGACACTAATATCCTTGACCTTTTCGATCATAAGTAGGACTTGAGAATACTCACTTTGGAGCTTTGTGGGAAAAATCAAGTTGCGAGGCGGCGTTCCTCGTGAATTGAGGATACCCAACTTTTGGATATTTTGCCTCATGTGAAGAGTAATCCTTTTCCCATGGATGGAGCTTTGCTTCCCTTCTTTCCCTGTTTCAGATGACATTTGGGGCAAGATTTTTATGAACATAGTTGGCATTTGCGTGCTGACAGTACATATGATACTGTTCACTTCCAGGAATTCTCTGTGAAGTTTTAAAGCTAAGGGTCAGCTTAGACTGATGACTGTAACAGGGGCCAGCCGAGAACCGATTGATCAGGGTCCTGTTTGTACTGTTGCAGCCTGACATTCTTCAGCCTGTGCACTTTATATTAAAATATCAATTGAGCCCACCCACCCTATAAGCAAATGTAAGATGTGTGCACGTGGCCTGTCTGTACTTTGGAATCCAATCGCAAATGCCTACTAGCAAGGGGTGACTACAATAGCAAAGGTCTCTTTCAGTGCACTTGCATTCGATAGTTGAGGTTCGACCTTCTTACAGAAAAATATTCCCCTCGTCTTAATAATCTGGGTTCTTGGATTTTACGTTGCCTTGAAACATTCGTTATATTTTAGCATTGGCTTTAGACAGGCAAATAAGGTAATGTGTTATGGTGCTTCTCCAATTCTGGGTTTGTAAAGTAAATTACTTAACATTTTTAACTAGTGATGATCATGAAGCCTGAGATGGTGAAAATTGGTGCAGACTTTTTGGAGAGCTTTGGGCGTATTTATCAGAATTTAAAATGTACATGCCAATGACCCAGTAATCGCACTTCTGGGAAACTATCCTAGTATAGAACAGCGTAGTCCCCTTGATGTCCTGATACCCCTTCAGGGGTCCGGAGGTTAAAACTATTTTCAGGGGCTGGCCCCGTGGCCGAGAGGTTAAGCTCGCGCGCTCCGCTTTGGCGGCCCAGGGCTTCACTGGTTTGGATCCTGGCTGTGGACCTAGCACCGCGCATCAGGCCACGCTGAGGCGGCGTCCCACATGCCACAACCAGAAGGACCTGCAACTAGAATATACAACTATGTACTGGGGGGCTTAGGGGAGAAGCAAAAAAAAAAAAAAGATTGGCAACAGATGTTAGCTCAGGTGCCAATCTTAAAAAACAACTATTTTCATATTAATAGAATATTAAGATGTTATTTGCACTCTTTGCACTGATGTTGCAAAAGTAATGCAGACGCCTTAGCACGGATCAAGGCTGTGGCGCCCACTGTGGTAGGTGGCCGTGGCGTTCTGCGTACTGTGCACTCAGAGTAAAGAAAAATCGTTCGGTTTTCACTTAAGAATGCCCTTAGTGAAAATGCGACAATTATTAATTTTATTAACTCTTGACCGTTGTGTCTGTGTCTTTTTAGTGGTCGCTGGGATGCCATGGGAAGTACGCATGCAGCGTTTCTGCTGTGTGCTGAGCTGTGATGGCTGTCTCTAGGAAGGGGCTTGGGTGGTCTGAGATGCAAGTTGAACTAGCCACTTTCTGATGGACTACCATTGTTACTTGAAACTACAGCCGACAAATGATGGTTACTCAGACTAAAAAGTGTATAAATGAAATTTTAAAATCACACGCAGGTAAAAGATCCATTCCAGGTGCAGGATGGGCCAGTGGATTTTTATGTAACAATGCAAAAATTCATTGGTACAGTTTTTGATTCTACGTCACAACTAACCTTGAAGAAACTACCACTACCAAGTTTCTCTG